>NC_071991.2:137536875-138171250 GCF_028885655.2 Pongo abelii | reverse complement strand
ATATTAATGAAAAATGAAAATGAACATGTATCCAACTAATAGAGAATTGGATAAATTTATACCATCATATGTGATTATATAGGAGTTAAAATGGCATGGTAGAGGTACATTTATTGATATAGAAAGGTGTCTTTGGTATATGAAATTTTTCAAAGCAGTATGTGTAAGATACCATATTATGGAGCTCATAGAAATATATAACATAATTTTTTATATGACAGTATTTTAGGCCAGGCACAGTGGCTCACGCCTATAATCCCAGCACTTTGGGAGGCCGAGGCAGGTGGATCACCCAAGGTCAGGAGTTCGAGACCAGCCTGGCCAACATGGTGAAACCTCGTCTCTACCAAAAATACAAAAAATTAGCCAGGCTTGGTGATGGGCGCCTGTAATCTCAGCTACTCAGGAGGCTGAGGCAGGAGAATTGCATGAACCTAGGAGGTGGAGGTTGCAGTGAGCCGAGATCCCGCCATTGCACTCCAACCTGGATAACAGAGCGAGACTCTGTCTTTAAAAAAAAAAAAAAAAAAAAAAAGACTGTATTTTAGTTTATATCTCCTTAAGCTATCTTTTCACAGGTGTTCATAAATATTCACACTACATTCATGTAAAAGCCTAATAACATATAATGTCACTTTTGAGTGACATAATTAAGGGAATTTTTTTATACCTTCAAAATGTCTTTAAACGTTTTTTTAAGTGCTGGGCAGTATTTTATGATACAAACAATAGAATAAGCACTGTATTACTTTGATAATTGAGAAAAATCAATGTTGATTTAACTTATTAAAATATACATACAGGTTGAGTATCTTTATTTATTTTTGTTTGTTTTGTTTTGTTTTGAGACAAGGTCTCGCTCTGTCGCCCAGGCTGGAGTGCAGTGGCGCAATCTCGGCTCACTACAACCTCTGCCTCCCAGATTCAAGCAGTTCTCCTACCTCAGCCTCCTGAGTAGCTAGGATTACAGGCGCGTATCACCACCCCTGGCTAATTTTTGTATTTTGAGTAGAGACGAGGTTTCGCCATGTTGGCCAGGCTGTTCTCAAACTCCTGACCTCAGGTGAGCCACCCACCTTGGCCTTCCAAAGTGCTGGGATTACAGGTGTGAGGCAGCGCACCTGGCCAGGTTGGGTATCTTTAATCCAAAATCCAAAACCCGAAATGCTACAAAATCCAAAACTTTCTGAGCGCTGACATGATGCTCAAAGGAAATGCTTATTGGAGGATTTCAGATGTTTGGATTAGGGATGCTAAACTGGTAAGTATAATCAAAATATTCCAAAATCAGAAAAAATTTGAAATTTGAGACACTTGTGGTCCCAGGCATTTTGGATAAGGGATACTCAGCCTGTGTATAAAAGTGCACATAAATTAGCCAGGCATGGTGGCATGTGCCTGTACTCCCAGCTGTTGAGGAGGTTGAGGTGGGAGAATGGCTTGAGCCCAGGAGTTCAAGGCTGCAGTGAGCCATGATCACACCACTGCACTCCATCCAGCCTAGGTGACAGAGCAAGACTCTGTCTCTAAAAAAATTAAATAAACAGAACATTACTAGCACTCTAGAAACACCCTCCCATGTCCTCTTCTAGCCAATCACCTCTCTCCCAAGGGTAACCACCATTGTGATCACAACAGGAAGTGCATAGTGTGTACTCTTCTGTGTCGGCCCTTTCACTCAACATTGTTTATAAGATTCGTCTGTATTGTTATGTGAAGTTGGAGGTCATTCATTCTCTTTATAGTATTTCATTGTGTGACTATAACATGATTTCTTCTTTCATCTATTGCAATTGGATCATTTCCAGTTTGGGGCTTTGATTGATGCTGGTGCTGTAAACATTTTTAGTGTATGTCTTTTGGTGAACATGTAACCATTGCTGGGTATATACCTAGGACAGAGTTGTGAGACTACAGGGTATGCATATGTCCAGTTTTAGTAATGCTGCCAACAGTGTTACAAAGTAGTTGTACCAATTTAAACACCTACTGGCAGTATTGAAGTTACAGCTGTTTCACATAAAGTTTTTTTTAAATTTTAGTGACAATTTTAGTCGTTTTCCTAATCGAAAGTATCATAAGTAATCCGTAAATTTGAAAAAAATGTTAACTACTCTGATAAAAAAGTTTTGTAGTTTCCTACTTTTAAGCAAAATTCCGTAGGGCCTGTTAATTGTAGTTTCAACATTACTTGCAGTTTCAGTTAGTAAATAAATATTAAGCCTAGTAAGTATAATTTAATATTGTCAAATAATTTGGAAAATACCATGGGTACTTAATTGATTTTACCAAATTTCCATGGAGCAAACAAGATTGGCTATTTTTTGGATTGATATTTTGAAATACTAGTACAGGAATATCATTGTTAGTTGAGTTTTTAGCCTTAGAAAACAAATGGAGTTTAGATAGCTAAAGTATAATTTATTTGTGATTTAATAATGGTATGGAATTAGGGCTATGTTAATTAGTGAAAACACCCAAGAATGTTTTATACTTTTAAATTTTAAAAATTGAAATGACACTTGCAATAACAATTGCCTTTTAGGTGATGTGGCAGTGAAAATGTTGAATGTGACAGCACCTACACCTCAGCAGTTACAAGCCTTCAAAAATGAAGTAGGAGTACTCAGGTGAGCTTGTGTGAATTACTCTTTTCCAGAGAAAGAGGTTATTTTTATTAGCTCCTGTTTCCCAGTGGTAGCGACTATTAGCTTTACAGATTTACTCAAAATGAATAAATTTGTAGAAACAGAGTATGTCTGAGTATATTTTTGTCTTTAACCACATTCTTTTAAGTAGTATGCAATGTTATATGGTATGGCTGATAGAATACTTAATCCTAGACTGAATTAATGGAAGTATAGTATTCTGATAATATAAAGTAATAGTTCTACTTATGAAAAGAATACTCTCCAATTTTAAGCTTATCAGAATACATTTAGAGATGGTATTTAGTCCTGGGCTCTGGAATTTTAGAAACATTGACAAACTAGAATATGTCTAATGAGGACCACCTAAATAGGGAAGATTCTAGAGGTGTAACGGGGGAAAATAATCAACAGAACTGAGGATATTTAGTTCACAGAAGGCTGTTATGTTCGAGTGCACAGTTATTCCAGAGTGCGGAAAAAAAAGTTACTCCAGAGAGCAGACCAGGGAAGCAAGCCAGAGGTGAAAGTTGTAGGAAAATGATTTTGTCTCAACACTTGGAAACTTTATAACACCAGAACCACTTAAATAAAGATATGAGAGTCAGCTACAACTGAGTGATGAACTTCCCATAGTTGAAGGTATTTAAGCAACCTCTAGTTGCCTGTCAGATATATTTAAAAAGATATCTCTGCATAAAGTAGGAGGTTAGACTTGGCAATTGCCAGTCTCTTCTAAATGTATCCTTTTGTTGCCTTTTTAAAAAAAACAGCTTTTTCTGACAACATTTTACCGATAGATAAACTACTTTGGTTCTCTTTTGTAAGAATTGCTAAAGTTTGTCGACATTTAATATTTACTGTCACATTTCTTTGTACAGGAAAACACGACATGTGAATATCCTACTCTTCATGGGCTATTCCACAAAGCCACAACTGGCTATTGTTACCCAGTGGTGTGAGGGCTCCAGCTTGTATCACCATCTCCATATCATTGAGACCAAATTTGAGATGATCAAACTTATAGATATTGCACGACAGACTGCACAGGGCATGGAGTAAGTTCCATTCTGTTAAATGTCTTGTAAATTATTTTTGAAGACCATTGAGGATGTTTTAAAGGTTTTGGCTGCTATTCTTTTGGATTGCATTTTAAATTACTGTCCAGGAACATAAGGATGCTAACTAATGGCTAGTAAATAATATGATACTAAAAAATAAATGTCTCTGTCTAGCGCAGCCTTCAGAACATATATCAAGTATTTGATAATAAATACATGACTGCAAACTTAGGCTTAGCACTCAGTGATTGAGCTAAGCAAGAGAGGTTCAGAAGATAGAAACAGCAAAAACCTACTAAAAAGTTGTTAGCAGTTGTTGAAGTAAACAGAATGGTTATTAGTTTTTCAAATCAGTTTCCTCTGAGTGCCCATATTTTTGGTTGCAAAATGGTCAGTTAATAAAGTTAAAGTGAAAAATCTGCATTCTGACCCTTTTTGAGGATTTCAGAGTGAGTTCATATCTGTTGAATTTTGCTATGCAATTTAAGGAGTTATTTTATAAAGTTTACCGTAAGCTAATATGGGGAACTGACTTTGAAGGATAAATATTAAATTTTGTATGCAACTCTTAAGTGCAAATGAATAGGTAAATTAAAAGGTAAAATTAAACAAATTTTGAAAGCACTTAGGTGAAAATTATAAACTCAGTAAAATATGAATTTGAAAGCTCTGTGAGAAGTTTAAAAATAGGTATGATCTTAATTATTTTGTTTTTTACAAATTGCTTTCACTTACACAGATTATTATGTCATTTAATCTTTATAATGTTATGAAGGAGATCTTTTTTCTTTTTACAGATAAGGAAATTGAGGCTTTTAAGTTCCTTGTCTAAGGGCACACATTTAATAAGTGGCACCCAAGGTGTTTAACTCAGGATTTCTGACTCCCAATCCAGTATTCTTTCCCCATAACCACTATGCTACTTTTACATTACAAAATTAGAATAAAAGAGTAAAAGGGTATATATGTACTAACACCTACAACTCTAACTGAGTATTACTCCTAGCAAGTAGGTATAGAGCCAAGACTCAAAACCAGATCTGGCTCTTAGATCTTCCAACTATACCACCTTCTCTTTCTCAAAACTAGGCAATGTATCTATAATTTAGATTGTTTACAAGCCTATATTCAGCCAAAATACTTATTACAGCAAATTATTACCTTATTCAGTAACACTCCCACTTACCCCTAGACTTGAAACAATCTCAACCTTTCAGATAAGTTAGAATCTCTGAATCTGTTAGAATCTAAAGGCCTTTAAAGAATTAAAATCTTGGCCAGGCACAGTGGCTCACACCTGTAATCCCAGAACTGTGGGAGGCCGAGGCAGGCGGATCACCTGAGGTCGGGAGTTCAAGACCAGCCTGGCCAACATGGAGAAACCCTGTCTCTACTAAAAATACAAAATGAGCCAGGCACAAGCCTGTAATCCCAGCTACTTGGGAGGCTAAGGCAGGAGAATCACTTGAACCCGGGAGGCGGAGGTTGCAGTGGGCCGAGATCACACCATTGCACTCCAGCCTGGGCAACAAGAGCGAAATTCCATCTCAAAAAAAAAAAAAAAAGAATTAAAATCATGTGAAGAGTAAACCATGGCAAAAATTGTGAACATTCAGTGAGAAACAAAACTTATTCTCTTCCCACACCACTGGTCTCTTTGCAATTTCTTCAGCAGGCCAAGCGTGTTCCTTCTTTAGGACCTTTATGTTTGTTATATTCTCTTTAGGATACACATGCCACAAATATCCTTGTGTCTCTGTTCATATGTCCCCTTTTAATAGAAACCCTTGCTCACCTTATATAACTAACATGTCCCCACATCACTCTGTCACTCTCTATACCCATAGGCTTGATTTTCTTTATAACGCACAGCTCCATCTGACTTGTTTGTTGTCTTTTATCCCCACTAGAATGCAGGCTGTATGAGAGCAGGGGCTTTTTTTCATTATTTTATGCCTAATGCCTAGAATGGGACCTGGCATACTCAGTACATAACTGTTAAATGAAAATGATTACACACAACTGCATATTATTGATAGATTTACCTTTCAGAAGAAAGAGATGCCAAATCCTTCTCACATCACAACTGAGAAATGTGGCTGGGCATGTTGGCTCACACCTGTAATCCCAGCACTTTGGAAGGCCAAGGTGGGAGGATTGCTTGAGCCTAAGAGTTCAAGACTAGCCAGGAAACATAGGGAGACCCTTGTCTCTGTAAAAAATAAAAAATTTAGCCAGGTGTGGTGGCACTTGCCTGTAGTCCTGGCTACTCAGTAGGCTGAGGTGGGAGGATCACTTGAGCCCATGAGTGTGAGGATGCAAGGAGTCGTGATTGTGCCACTGCATCCAGCCTGGGTAACAGAGCGAGACCCTGTCCCAAAACAAACAGGCTGGGTGTAGTGTCTCATGCCTGTAAACCCAACACTTTAGGAGGCCGAGGTGGGTGGATTAAGACAAGAAGTGGCAGTAAAGAAGAACATTATCAAATTGGAATAGTGCTGCAGTCTGAAGAACAGTCAGTGAAGAGGTGATATATTTTCAAAATATCACTTTACAGTTTGGGATTATCAGTATAAACTTTAGTCATCTACTCTGAAACACTTTGGTTGTGTTTTTAAATAGATCTCACCGTTTAACATGATGCAATGAGTGTACGATAGTATGAACATAGATCATTCCATTCAGTTTATCCTAGATTTTAGTAACTGAAAAAGTATTAATTCCAAGTTTTAAGCCCTCCAGCAGAGTATACTTTTTAATACCAGTTTAAAATTAACCAAGGAGGATATAGTTTCTTTTCTCTTTTTGTTTTGTCTTGTAAGATGATAACATACAACTGGTTAAATGTATCGACACATCTTCAGTTTCTGAAGGATTTGGCAAGTTGAAACTCCTCTTATTAACAGGGCTGTGAGTTTCAGATTAAGGTGACAGATTTTTGCTCCTTCCTGGAGCTCCACTAAAGGTGTAATACAGGAATTTTTTTTAAAGCATGGACACATAAGGATGGGGATAACAGAGAGGAATGAGACAATATCAGCAACATTTTGAAAGCTGGAAAGCAGGTGGAGAAGTGATCATGGATTTAGACCCCAAAAGGCTAAATGATCAGTCGGCAGTGGGGAAATGAAAGCCAACCTGGTTTATACCATAGAATCCTCAATTCTCAGGAATTGGCAATATCAGCTATCTCAGGGGATGAAAGGGTTAAAATGAAAGGCCTGTTTGGAAAGCTGTTATTTCTCTAAATCTGTTCTCTTACTCACCAGGTAACTGCTCCATCCCTATCCTAGCAGTAGACTGGAAGTTTCTTCTCTAGAGAGGGGAAAATAAATATCTCTGGACTGGGAGACCCTAATCTATGTCTAGGACATGGATATCTTTCCCAAAACATGGGGATTTGATGACTGTGTGCTTACTAAATGATGAAGGGAGATTTCCCCAGCCCTCTCTTTTAATTTGATTCCCAACATGCTAGCAGCCAAACCTTACTCTTCCTGCAGGAGATTCAAAGAGGCTTGGGTGAATTTTACCAGCTCAAGAGGAAAGACCCAAAGAAAGTGACATTGGGGATTCCACCTAGATTACTGTATAGTTCAAAAATAGCAAGCCCATCTGTATGCTCAAAGCCTCCAGGCAGCTTGTAAGTCCCTCACTTAGTCTAAGTAAGAGTATCGCTGGAAAACTAGATATTGGTGGGGAAGTCTTATGCAAATAAGAGAGACTGTAAAACACATAGAGAAAAATAGGCACTGGGAGAAACACATACAATGCAAGATTATCTCTCCCCTGCCTCACCCCACCTCCAAAAAACCTATCAGTTTTCTCAGAGGGAGAAAAGATAACTTGATGTCCATTAAACAGGAACAGAGGTTTTCTAAGGAACATTCATATAACAGCAGCAACAAAATGCTAAAATATTAATATTTACAGTACACTGGAAATTATGTCCTTTGCAATTATTTAAATGTAACTTTTAAATGATAATTTAAAAGGAGTTACATAGTTTCTCAGAATTCTTTTAAGGGGTGTTCAGCAAAAAAAGTTTTAAAACTATTATGTTAAACACTATATGGTTTAATATTAAATTTATATATTATGCAACATAATTCAGAAGGGACACTTAGATAAATTTTTTACAAACCAAGTTACACAAAATATGTATAATTAATTGGAACACATAACCAGATTGCATCAGTGAGTCTTGAAGTGGATATTCGTGTTTTCTTCTCTAGTGTCAATGACTAAAGCACACTATTTTCACTACTTTTTTTTTATTTTGAGACAGAGTCTCACTCCTCTGTCACCCAGGCTGGACAGGCTGGAGTGCAGTGACACTCTCTCAGCTCACTGCAGCCTCTGCCTCAAGTGATCCTCCCACCTCAGTCTCCCTAGTAGCTGAGACTACAAGGGCGCACCATCACACCCAGCTCATGTTTTTGTATTTTTTATAGAGACGGAGTTTCGCCATGTCACCTAGGCTGGTGGTCTCAAACTCCTGGGCTCAAGCGAGCCACTGCCTCCGCCTCCCACAGTGCTGGGACTACAGATGTAAGCCACCAGGCCCGGCCTATTTTCAGTACATTTGATTGAACTTCGTTGTTGTTGTTGTTGTTGTTGTTGTAAAACAATCTGTTCTGAGGTATCAAGCTGACAGATGTTAGAACAAACAGGATGGTCCTAGGGGTCATGAACTGGTTCTTCAAATCCTAACTGTTGCTGCTGATTTTGTAAAAGATTTTAACATATCTTTTGACTTCTGGTCACTCATTTCAGCCTCATGTTTGGTTGGTTCTCTGTTTTAATTTCCCCCTATCTATTCCCATGGATCAAATGACACAGATGGAATTCCTTACATACCTAATTTTTCCTCCCTATTTCCAATACTGTTCATCTCGAATGCCAACCATAGTTTCATCCTGAGGGCTTTGTTTTGGAATTATCTCCAGAAGTTATTCCCAGTTAGAAGCCTGCTTGGATAATTAATATTGCTTCTTAGCTCCCTCCAGCTCTTTCCTTCTGTCCCCTGGCTCTACCCTGAGCACAGATGATAATTCTCTGTGACCATCACAGCCACCATCTTACTGTGCCTCCTTTCAACTCTTCATGTCTATATCCTCTTCCCTGACCAGCATCATCTCACAAAGGACTGACCAAGCCAAATACAGTCTATAGCTAGACAATAAGGCTATAGGGTATTTAAATAACCTCTTAATAATGTGCTTTTGCAAAGCCTTTATTTCAGAATAGCCTGCCCTATGTTGAAAGTGATCTTTTCTGACTGCTCACCAAAATTCATTCTAAAGTGTCTGGATATAAGCAGAAGAGGAACAAACGGATTCATTTTATAAAGTGCTAGGGTTGCAGTTAATTCATAAGATAAAACCTTTAATAATTAGAAAAGTTAGTCTGGACACAGTGGCTCAAATCTGTAATCCCAGCACTTTGTGAGGCCAAGGCAGGAGTATTGCCCGAGCCAAGGAGTTCAAGACCAGCCTGGGCAACAGCAAAACCCCGTCTCCACAAAAAATACAAAAATTAGCTGGATGTGGTGGTGTGCACCTGTGTTCTCAACTACTCGGGAGGCTGAGGTGGGAGGATCACTTGAGCCCAGGAAGTCGAGGCTGCAGTGAGCCATGATCGTGCCACTACACTCTGCCCTGGATGACAGAGCAAGACCCTGTCTCAAAAATAAATAAGAATAATTAGAAAAGTTGAATCTTTAGGACTTTCAAATGTGTCACCTTTATTGGATTACAGAATATAAGCAAAAAATGGATAGGTAACATTTTTCCTGTGTGGTTCTGTCTTCCATTTGTACCTCAGTGAAAAACTATTTCTGATTCCTAGGTTTACCTGAAAAGGAGCAGAGCTATTCTAATGGTAGATAATTATAAACTCACTCTGAGGAATCAGGGTTGGTAAAGTATGTTTTATTATCTTCTTTTTTGTTTTTTGTTTTTTGTTTTTGAGATGAAATCTCACTCTGTCACCCGGGCTGGAGTACAGTGGCATGACCTTGGCTCACTGAAACCTCCGCCTCCCAGGTTCAAGCGATTCTCCTGTCTCAGCCTCCTGAGTAATTGGGATTACAGGCACCCACGACCACGCCTGGCTAATTTTGTATTTTTAGTAAACGGGGTTTCACCATGATGGCCAGGCTGGTCTTGAACTCCTGACCTCAAGTGATCTGCCCGCCTCGACCTCCCAAAGTGCTGGGATTACAGGCGTGAGTCACTGCACCTGGCCTGTTTTATCATCTTTTCACCTGCCAGTCATTGATTCATCTCCAGGACCCAGGTATCTTAAGAATACTGTTACTAAAGAAATTCCAGGAATGGTCAGTACATCGTGCCTTTTTTTTTGGCAGGCCTTATAATTTCAGTATAATATTTATGGTATGATTTTGAATTTAACTTTATCAGAAAATTAAGTATTAAATCACAGAGGCACATAGAAAAAGTTTACAGCCTATCGATATATTTACAGAAGCATTATATTCTCAAAATAAGATGATTAAAAATAATTTGGAGATAAATCCTTACAATTTACTTTGTTTTAAACAATGATGAGCATGCCTCTTTTACTCATAAGTGAACCCAGTTGAAGATAGAAGGACTAATTAAAGCTGAAAAAATGGTGAACATGTATTAGTGATTGATAATAATTCTAAGTGGCCAAAGAATATTTAATTATAGTGAACATAATTTTCTGGTGGGTAAACATAATAATAGGGTGCTGATAATAATAATAATCAGAAAATGCAAGGTAAAACAAAAAGGTACCACTTTCCACCCACTGGAATTGGCAAAATGCCTGAGTTCTGATAAGATCAGATGTTCCATAGGATTGGAGGAATTGCTTCCTGGGACATTTCTGATGCAACCAACCACCTTAACGGCATTCTGGAAGTAGCTGTTAAAATAGAAAAATGCTTGTTCTAACCCCAAGAAATATTAGCTTTTGTTCCAAGTCATGTATACAGAAAGAGACGTATTGTAGGAAACAATATAATATGCGACCCTGACTCTACGTAAAACTTAAAACATTATTTTAAGGACTTTTTTTAAAAAAAAAGAAAATCTTATTGAAAAATTGGAAACATGTTCATCAGGAGAAGACTTGATAAATAACATATTGGCACTTACATGCAGTAGAATCATATATAGTAGTTAAAAGTAGGTTATATATGTATCAACATAGAGCTTTAAAATATTAATGTTAAGTGAGAAAAGCAAGCTGCAGCATGAGACCACTTAAAAATTTTTAAGCAGAACATTTTTTACATTTGGGCTTTAAAAAGTGGTATATATGTATATATGTAAAAGTACTGAAATAAGGATTAGAAAGCAAAGATCAAGTAACATAGTGATTATCTCCAGGAATCAAGTACAGACTTTGAAAAAAGACTGGAGGTGGCGGAGCGCAGTGGCTCATGCCTGTAATTCCAGCACCTTGGAAGGCCAAGGCAGGTGGATCACTTGAGGACAGGAGTTCAAGACCAGTCTGTCCAACATGGTGAAACACCGTATCTACTAAAAATACAAAAAATTAGCTGGGCATGGTGGCAGGTGCCTGTAATCCCAATTACTTGGGAGGCTGAGGCAACAGAATCGCTTGAACCCGGGAGGCGGAGGTTGCAGTGAGCCAAGATGGCACCACTGCACTCCAGCCTAGGTGACAGAGCGAGATTCTGTCTCAAAAAAAAAAAAAAGACTGGAGGTGTTTTAGTCCATTTTCTTTGCTATAACAATACCTGAGGCTGGGTAATTTATTCTTTTCTGCAAAAAGAAACTTATTTCTCATAGTCCTAGAGGCTGGGAAGTCCAAGGGCATTGGTGCTAACATCTGCTGGGCTTCTGGTGAGGGCTTTCCTACTGCATGGTAACATGGTGGAGAAGCAGAAGAGGCAGTGGGCACACGCGAAAGGGGCAGAACACAAGGGACGACCTCACTGTATAGCAGCCCCCTTTCATGGTAACTGTAGAAGTCACTCCTGGCCAGGTGTGGTGGCTCATGCCTGTACTACTAGCATATTGGCAGGCTGAGGAGGGAGGATTGCTTGCGCCCAGGAGTTTGAGACCAGCCTGGGCAACATAGTAAGACCTCATCTCTACAAAAAAAATTTTTTTAATTAGCCAAGCATGGTAGCACACTGCTGTAGCCCCAGATACTCTGGAGGCTGAGGCAGGAGGATCACTTGAGCCCAGGAGTTTGAGGCTACAGTGAGGCATGATTGAGTCCACTGCACTCCAGCCTGGGTGACAAAGTGAGACCCTGACTCAAAGAAAAAAGAAGTCAGTGACTCCTGCTTTCATGAGGGCATTCCTCATGACCCAGACCCAAATGCCTCTTAAAGGTCCCACCAACTCTCAACACCATTACACTGGGGCCAAGCCTCCACATGAGTTTTGTGGGGACAAGCCATATTCAAACTGTAGCAGGAGGCAAATGTATAAAAGTTTTAACGGGTCTGATTATGGTAAGAATATGAGTGACATTATCCTTTGCTACTGCAGTTTTTTAAAATTTCAAAATAAAACATGTTACGAGGAAATATGTAATCATTATAGGAAATTCAGAAAGTGTAAACATAAATAAAAAGCACCAGTAATCCACCATCAAGAGATAACTGCCATTAATATTTTGATGTGTATTGTGTATCCTTTCAGAATGATGTGTTTTAATACTATACACAATGGTTTCTTGCTGTTGTTTTAAATCACACTGGGTTTGCCTTTTTACTCTTAAATATCTCTACTGGTCAATAAATATTCTGATACCAGCTTTGCTACATACTGTTAACTCGCTGTCTCCCCCTTTTCTTTATACCAACTATGTTCTGTGAGGTTTCTTAAAATATACTGTAATGTATTTAGCAATGATATGCACTTACTATGTGTCAGACATTCTGTGTACTTTATATACATTACCTCATTTACTCCTCAACAACCCTGTGAGGTAGCAGCTTTTATTATATCATTGTTTTATGGATGAAGAAACCTGGTTATGGAAGGGGCAAGTTAACGCCCCAGGTACTTCAGCTCCAGGGTGTATTCCTTTAACCATTAAAGCATGTTGCTTCCCCAGCTTATTCAGTCCCTTCAAAAACTTCAAGTAGACCCTTAATGTTATAGGGCAGTTATACTTTCAGTTTCCTAGTTCATTCACTGTCCTCTTTTAGACACTGTCATACCTCCTCAAAACCTCATATCCTTAAGCCTCTAAAACCTCTTCTCCAAGAAATCAGCGATGACATTGCTTGCCATCTCTTTTAAGAAAGTTGGAAGTAACCATTATGACATCTACCCACCTGCCTGCATTCATACCAGGTTCTTCTGCCTTATCACTAGTAAAAGCCAATCCCTCCATTTGTACACTAGATTCCATCCCCTTACCCCTACCCAGAAACATCTTTTGAGTAAATCTCCCATCTTGTTTATCATCAGTTTTTCCTTTCCTACTGAATTTTCTCTTATTTTAAAACATCTTTTGGCTGGGCGCGGTGGTTCATGCCTGTAATCCCAACACTTTGGGAAGCTGAGGCGGGTGGATTGCTTGAGCACAGGAGTTCAAGATCAGCCTGAGCAATATAGTGGAACCCATCTCTACCAAAAAATACAAAAATTAGTCAGGCGTGGTGGTCTGTGCCTGTGGTCCCAGCTACTTGGGAAGCTGAGACAAGAGGATCTCTAGAGCTTGGGAAGATGAGGCTGCAGAGAGTCAAGATCGCGCCACTGCATTCCAGCCTGGGTGACAGAGCAAGACTCTGTCTCAAAAATAAGTAAATAAATAAAACATCTTTCACTGAGTGCAGTGGTTCACGCCTGTAATCCCAGCCCTTTGAGAAGCTGAGGTGGGAAGATCACTTGAGCTCAGGAGTTGGAGACCAGCTTGGGTAACAGAGTGAGTCCTTGTCTCAAAAAACTAAAGTAAAATTTAAAAATAGGCCAGGTGTGGTGGCTCACGCTTGTAATCCAAGCACTTTAGGAGGCTGAGGCTGGTGGATCACTTGAGCCTAGGAGTTTGAGACCACCCTAGGCAACATGGCAAAACCCTGTCTCTACAAAAAATACAAAAATTATCCAGATGTGGTGATGTATGTCTGTGGTCCCAGCTACTTGGGAGGCTGAGGTTGCAATGAGCGGAGATTGCACCACTGCACTCCAGCCTGGGCAACAGAGTGAAACCCTGTTTTAAAAAAAAAATAAAAAAGTAACAATAATAATAAAACATCTTTCTTATGCACATTTGACAGAATGTTGACGTTTGTGGAATCTACGTGGAAGGTGTGTGGATATTCTTTCCATTTTTCTGTATGTTTATTATTTTCATTAAAAAAAACTTGTGGGGTCCCTCCCTTAATCCTGCTTCCCTCTTCAGTTATTACCTCATTCCTCTTCTTCCTTCAACAGTAAAACTTCTCAAAAGACTTGTTGGTATTCACTGTCTAATTGCTCTCCTTCCTTTTTATCTTGGACCCCACTCAAACCAGGCTTTTGCCCCTGCTGCTCCAAGAAACATCTTTTTTTTTTTTTTTCTCTCAAGGCAGAGTCTCACTGTGTCCCTCAGGCTGGAGTACAATGGCGTGATCTCGGCTCACTACAACCTCTGTCTCCAGGGTTCAAGTGATTCTCCTGCCTTAGTCTCCCAAGTAGCTGGGATTACAGGTGCACACCACCACACCCAGCTAGTTTTTGTATGTTTAGTAGAGACAGGGTTTCACTATGTTGGCCAGGCTGGTGTGGAACTCCTGACCTCAAGTGGTCTGCCCATCTCGGCATCCCAAAGTTCTGGGATTACAGGCATGATCCACTGTGCCTAGCCAGGAAACAGCATCTTAATACGATAGTTACTGGTGGCCTCCATGTTGCTAGATCCAGCAGTAAAATTCTCAGTCCACAGTTTATTTGACCTGTCAGAAACATCTGATACAGTTGATCCCACACTTCTTCATGAAACAGGTTCTTAATCCCTTGTTTAATTGTGTCCTTAGTTTCTTGCAGCTCAGAATGTGGTCTGAGTAGCATCTGTACCACCTGGGAGCCTTTTAGAAATGCTAAGTTTTAGATACCACCCCAGACCTGAATCAAAGACTGCATCTTTGATTCACGATGATTTGTGATCCCCAAATGATTCGTGTCCATATTAAAGTGTGAGAAACACTGCTTTCAAGCATATTCTCCTGATTACCCTTCTACTCACTCTCTACTCCTCAGCTGATTCCTCCTCTACTTTGGTGTTTCGTGGTTGGACAAGTCATTTAAAATACCTGTAATGAGGGCCGGGTGCAGTGGCTCACGCCTCTAATCCCAGCAGTTTGGGAGGCCAAGGCAGATGGATCACTTGAGGTCGGGAGTTCAAGACCAGCTTGACCAAAATGGTGAAACCCCATCTCTACTAAAAATACAAAATTAGCTGGATGTGGTGGTACTTGCCTGTAATCCTAGCTACTTGGGAGGCTGAGGCAGGAGAATCACTTGAAACCAGGAGGCAGAGGTTGCAGTGAGCCAAGATCGTGCCATTGCACTCTAGCCTGGGCGACAAGGGCAAAACTCCGTCTTAAATAAATAAATAACCTGTAATCAGAACCAGCAATACAAAGTATTATCAAGGATAAAGAACAACTGGAACTCTCATACATTGCTGGTAAAGATTTTAAATGATACAGCCATTTTAGGGATCAGGTTGGCAGTTTCTTTTACAGTTAAATTTACCATTTGTGCAGTTCTAATGCTACCTAATTACCCAAAATAAATGAAACCATCAGTCAACAACAAAGACTTGTATATGAATACAGCATCTTCTTCATATTTGCCACAAACTAGGAACAACACAGTGTCCAATAAGTAAATAGATAAGTTATGATATACCCATACCCTGTAACACTGCATGCAGCCAGTGCGTGAATCTCAGAATTGTTTTGCTGAGCAGAAGAAGCCAGGTGATTCTGTTTATATGAAATTTGAGAAAAGGCAAAATTAATCTGTAGTGACAGAAGTCATTATCAGTGGTTTCCCAAGCCTAAGGGGGTGTTATTAATTACAAAAATGTATGAAGAAACTTTCTGGGGTGACGGATATTCTTTATATTGATTGTGACTGGTCATTACACAAGTGTATGTGTGTGTTGAAACTTTTAAAACTGTCCATGTAAAATGGGTGCATCTTGTATGTAAACTGTACCTCAGTAAATTTCAGTTTTTAAAAGTGAAAAATACCTGATGGCTTACACCTATAATTCCAGCACTTTGGGAGACCGAGGTGGGAGGATGGCTTGAGCCCAGGAGTTCAAGACCAACCTGGGCAACATAGTGAGACCCATCTATACAAAGCAGTTTTTTAATTATCCAGGCATGGTGGCACTCACCTGTAGTCCCAGCTACACAAGATGCTGAGTTGGGTGGATCTCTTGAGCCCAGGAGGTTGAGGCTGCAGTGAGCTGTGATCATGCCACTGTACTCCAGCCTGGGCAAGAGAGCAACACCCTATCTCCAAAAAAAAAGTGAAGGAAACTAAAAAATCAGGGTAAAAATAGAATTTAGGCCACTATGGAGCATAACTTTAAAATATGTGAACTTTACCTATTGGAGATTTTAATTATTTTTAAAGTGATAAATGATTACTGACTACAGAGAAGTAACAGAATGCCATTCTCGTTAATCTTACTTTCCAGGGTTGTAATAAGGGAGCAGAGGGCATCAAAGTATAAGGAAGACTGTAATTTGACACTGTCACCACTATCACACCTACCAGTCCAGGTGGTCACCCAAGGAGAGACTCATCTTGCTGCCTAAAGTCTGATGAACCTTTGTAAAATTGTGCAGTATTAGGTGAAAGAGGGCTGACATGCAAATGTCTAAGTAGGTCAGTTCTGTGTTTTACCAATAGTTTAAAATACTTGAAAATAGCAGACTTAAGTGAGAGATACTAATGGCTTTTACAAATAAGCTAAGCTGATAAATTAGCCAAATGGCGTAGCAATATTACCAGTAGGCATTTTAATGATAATCTCTCGTGGTTTTCTTAAGGATAGGATCAAGTGATGTAACATGAATGACAGGACTTAACTGGGTTCATAATGGATGAATGATCATACCTGAAGACAGCAAACTAGAATGAGATTCCTATCCTCAGTCCTCTCTTGAATATAATTACATATTTAGAAGTAACTTATGTGAGGAATTATTAGCATGCCAATCTTTAAAAATCTCCTTTTTTCAGCTCTCACGTAAGACTCTTAAAACAAGAAAATAAAAATAACCTATGTTTTATTAAAGAAAAATGAAGCAGGCAAGAAAAAACTGACTTTTTTAGTGAAAGCTAAAGTTGTAATCTGAAATTATAGACCATGTCTACAAAATTTAAAATCCTAAGGCCGGGCGTGGTGGCTCACGCCTGTAATCCCAGCACTTTGGCAGGCTGAGGCAGGCAGATCACGAGGTCAAGAGATTGAGCCCATCCTAGCCAACATGGTGAAACCCCATCTCTACTAAAAATACAAAAATTAACTGGGCATGGTGGCGTGCGCCTGTAGTCCCAGCTACTCAGGAGGCTGAGGCAGGAGAATCACTTGAACCCGGGAGGTGGAGGTTGCAGTGAGCCGAGATCGCGCCGTCGCACTCCAGGCTGGTGACAGAGCGAGACTGTCTCAAAAAAAAAATCCTAGTCAAGTCCAAAAAAGAGAAATATACAAGTATAAGATGGGGAAAATGTTTTATAGGAGCAATTCAAGAATAATTATTCTAGGATTGTAATTGAATATAATCCTTTTTGTGCCCTTTTTTAAAAATTCTATTGTCATAAATTTTGACCCATCAGCAGGAAGCATATAATTGAATGTAATTTTAATTGGACTCAGTAGCATGACTTTGGCTGCCATAACAATCACAATAATGTCTGATTTAATGTTGTATGCCCACCATGAGGGAGATGAAGATGAGGATCTCCCCATAGTTTGTGTTGGTTAGATCCAGTCTGAAGTATTGCTTTTAATTTGGGGCACCACATTATGCTCTGTAAGAATGTGGAAAAGCTGAATCTTGGATAAGAGCTTGAAGTAGTGTGAGAAGAAATTTTACCAGATGATTTTGTAGCTCTACGATTAAATGGGTTCTATAGGTGGACACTTTTTCTTCAAGGAATGAGGCTGTTAAGAGAAACCTATCAGGAGAATGTGTTGTTCCTTTGGTTGATAGCATATTTGTTCTTTCCTAGTACTTTTGTAAACCTGTAATGCTCTCCTTAACATCTTACCAAGGAAAGAGGGAGGTCCAATCTAATTATCCTAATTAATGGATTGACTTCTGTGTCATATATGGCAAAGTAAAGTTGATATATTCTTGTTCCCTTCCCTACTCCCAAACAGTTGTGTGAGTTTTTGTTTTCTGTTATTTTTGTTTGGGTTTTTGTTTGCATTTTCCATTGTAACTGGGTGGTGCTTAGGAAATTACATTTTAGTGTCCACCTATGTAGAATTATTTAGGGTAGTGATTACTGTGAAACATTATCTTATGTAGGGATTGGGTTGTGTCTCATCCCATTTCTCTAGCTGGGGTATTAGACTCCCTTTTCCTTCCAGCCTTTCATTCTATAGACCTGGACTTCTACTCTTTGCTGCTTTTGTTACAGAAGGATTACAGAAAGAGAATTATTCAATGAGATAAAAATTAAGAAAGCAGTTTGTAAGTTATAAAGGATTACACAGGTATAAAATGTTGTTTCAGGTTGTACTTTTATGCAACTCGGCCTATAACAAATTTATGCTATATAACTTCTATGCTGGTTATATCACTAGTTCCCCAGTTACATTTATATCTTGTTAATTATCTAGTGCTTTCCTGGTCAGAAAATTTCTCTCCTCACTCTCCCCAGTTACATTTCTGTCTACTCTATTCTTGATATATTCATTTGCATCAAATTTGTCGAAAGGATTAACACCATCCCATGGAGAACACCTTTATCTTCCCCTCTTTTAACTTCAGCATGCCTCTGTATTTTGATATGGTTGAAGCCCATTTGTTTTTGTTTTTAAGTCTTGCAGGAAAAAGAACCTCCTTTCAAAGACCAACACCTTTGCTGTATACTAGATCCCAGGTCTCTCTGAGTGCAGGACCTAGCTGCACCAACCAACACCATCATCATTTATACCCCTTTCTTTCTAATGGAGACAAGATCTCACCATCTTAAAGCTTTGATTAGGGCCCATTTATTTCCACCAGTTTTTAACTTTGTGTGTCACTGCAGAACTTTGTAAGCAGTGAGACCTATAACCGAAATCATATTTTCTTTCAATGAAAGAGTGACAATGTGATGTAGAACACTGAGCCTAAAGTCATGACAAGATAATTTTCAATTGTAGTAAATGCTATGAAGAACATAAACTGTGATATGAAATAGTAATTGGAGAAGGGATTACTTTAGATAAATAGTAATTTGAAATGAAAATTTTATCTAGAAAATACTTTTTAAATTTTGATATTGGGAAGAATGAGGACGTTTAAATGAAGATGAGAAAGCATGAATAATCTTGGTTATTTGCAAATCTTCCATTTTTAACAGTGTTCATTGCATGATTTTGATTATACCATTTGGATTTTAAATTCTCATTTTAAGGTAAAACTGTCTAATGATCATTGTCAGATTTCAGAAGTGTCATATAGCTATTCTCTCCAGTATTCAATTAAGAAAAATAACCTTGACTAGCACATTATATGCATCTTATTGTAGTTGATTCAGTAGACATGTATTGAATACTTACCACACATACCAGGCACTGTTCTAGGCACTGGGTATATAAAGAAATAAACAAGACACAGCCCTTCTGAGACAGGAGGATCGCTTGAGCCCAGGAGGGGGAGGTTGCAGTGAGCCAAGGTCGTGCCACCACACTCCAGCCTGGGTGATAGAGCAAGACTTTGTCTCCCCAAAAGCAACAACAACAACGCTGCTGCCTTTTACTTCAATGAATGTAGCTAAAGCAGTTTTTAGGGCTAACATAGATGATTTTAAAGTTATCATTGACTTTAAAATAGACCCACTATGGCCATTTTAGAGAAAGTTTTCTCCTCACTAGTTTTAAGAAGATATTTTAAGAGTATATGACAACTACCTTTAAAAATAGTTTTAATTACCAAACTGCATGTTCTAGTTCTAGTAGTTTGCATTCCAAATAGAAGTGAACATAGGCACATTGAAAAAACACATGAATCAAGCCATTATTATGATAATTACTACATAAGTTGAGCAGTGAAAGATCACTTTCAGTTCGGTTAGTCATGGGAAAGCTTCACTCAGGAGTTAGAATTTGTATTCAGTTTTAAAGGATGGATATGAATAGGTGGAAAATAGAACAAAAGCTAACTTGTAGGGTTGGGTATAGGAGGGGAGCATTGAACACAGTGGTGGGATTAAATATCAAGGTATATTTAAGGGACATGGATAAATAGGCTTGACTGGAGTGAAAGGTTTGTATTGGTAACTAGTAAAAGATAAAGCAAAGTCTTTTAATAGAAAACAAGATTTTGACTGTACCATTATAGTGATATGTTCCTATAATCTTAAATTCATTTACAGTCTATTTTAATATTCTGTGAAGGGTTTATCACTATGTACAATTTTCAATTGTATCATGATTCTAAATAAGTCTTTACACCCCTAAGTATGTTCTGTAGATTTTGAGGCCAGAGTCCTTTAGCCCTACTCAGGTTAAAATGATGTTTTGTTTTTCAGTTACTTACACGCCAAGTCAATCATCCACAGAGACCTCAAGAGTAATAGTATCCTTCCTGAAATTTGTCTGCGAAGTTTGAAAACATCCTGACTTTTTCTTCTGCATTTTGTCTTCACATTATGTAAAAACAGTTTTCATGCTAAGTTCGATATACTGTAAAGAGAATTAATAAAGGATTGTGCATGCATGTATAGGAGAGCAGGATACCACAGCCTGCTTTTGGTTTCTCGACGACTGAACATTACGAGAAAATCTATCAGAAGTCTTTACAATAGTAGGAGTTTTTGATTGCTTGCTTACATTTTATCATCACTATAAAACTGATAGTTTTGTAGCTATCTATTAGTCCCTTTCAGACCTCTGACCTTGCTCAGTGGTAGTTGAGATTTAACTGAAGACTCTAAATTATATAACAATGAGGTGAGAAAAACATAATATTTCTTCTTCCCTAAGTGCAGACTAAGATACTGTCTGCAGCATCTTCATTCCAATGAAGAGCCTTTACTGCTTGTCCAGGAGTGCCAAGAGAATATCTGGGCCTACATTGCTAAAATCTAATGGGAAAGTTTTAGGTTCTCATATAAACTTAGGAAAGCATCTCACCTCATCCTAACACATTTCAAGCCCCAAAAATCTTAAAAGCAGGTTATATAGGCTAAATAGAACTAATAATTGTTTTAGACATACTTATTGACTTTAAGAGGAAAGATGAAGTACTATGTTTTAAAGAATATTATATTACAGAATTATAGAAATTAGATCTCTTACCTAAAATCTTCATAATGCTTACTGTGATAGGAAAATGAGATCTACTGTTTTCCTTTACTTACTACACCTCAGATATATTTCTTCATGAAGACCTCACAGTAAAAATAGGTGATTTTGGTCTAGCTACAGTGAAATCTCGATGGAGTGGGTCCCATCAGTTTGAACAGTTGTCTGGATCCATTTTGTGGATGGTAAGAATTGAGGCTATTTTTCCACTGATTAAATTTTTGGCCCTGAGATGCTGCTGAGTTACTAGAAAGTCATTGAAGGTCTCAACTATAGTATTTTCATAGTTCTCAGTATTCACAAAAATCAATGTTCTTCTTTTTTATGTAAATAGATTTTTTAACTTTTTTCTTTACCCTTAAAAAGAATATTTTGAAACCAGTTTCAGTGTATTTCAAACAAAAATATATGTCTTATAAACAGTGTTTCATATTTTATTCTAAATTGTTTAAAGTATTTTGTGTTCAAAATGTTCTGTGTACCCTGTTGAAAAAAAAACAGGTATGCAATTTAAGGCAGGTGTGATCCACAGCCATTATTATGGTTTTGCTAAGAGAACTACTCCTTTTAACAGAGAAGCTGTTTCGCAATCTTATTTAAGCCTAAATTGGAAAGTTACTTCCTTTAGACTAGAAAGAATCTTATAATTATGGGGCAGTTGGAAGAGGAAAGACAAAAAAAATGAGAGGTAGATTAACAGCCTTGTGCTGTCTTCCATAGCTCTTTCTTTCTCTTTCTTTCTTCTTATTTTTTGCTTTGTGGAAAAGAAGAAAGAGAAGTTCTAAAAGAAGGGAACTAAAACTGTGTGTTGCAGCAAGCTGTGGAAAGCTCAGTCATATGAATCATTCCCTAAAACAGCATTCTTAAAAGGGTCCCTCACACCGTTTTAGAGGGTCCCTAAGATCTTCCCTTTGTGAGACAAGATTTTCTTTATATCCTTCAACCATAACAACACATTGCGACAGACTGAGTGCAAAAGCAAATACGAGAATCCAGCTGGCTGCTGTTAAGCCAGACATTGAAGAGAATCACAGGCCATGCCTGGTGGCTGGAGTCCATAGTTCCAGCTACTTGGGAGGCTAGGGCAGGAGGATCACTTGATCCCAGGAGTTGACTGGCCTGCTCAACATAGTGAGACCCCATCTCTAAACCATAAAAGGAGGATAATTGTAGTACTATTCTTCTTACTAAACTTTTTTTTTGATAATAGTTATTTTTCATTAAAAATGAATGATCTGTGTTAACATCTACTTGTTACTATTTTAGTAGTTAAATGAATTACTAGTTTAATTTCTCCATTAAATTTTAATGGTAAACATCCACAGATATAATCTACATAAACAAAAGTTATTTAGCGTCCTTAATAATTTTTAAGAGTGAAAAAGAGTCCTGAGACCAAAAAGTTTGAAAACCACAGCTCTAAGCTGAATACAGCCTTTCCCAAAAGTCTTAGTACAATTCTAAGCTTTAAATAACTTAATCTGCACTAAGACTTTCGGGCACCCTGCTGGAAACAGAAAAGTTGTAAGGGCTTTCAAAGCCACAAACTTTATGTAGCAGTCTCCAGAAAGGGAAGTCCAAGGTAGGACTCCCAAGTTTGTCAAAATAAACCTAGAGTTAAATTGAGCTATGATTTCTTATGACAGTAAGTGGAATTAGGGCAGGTGGCAAGGTGGAAGAGGGGACATTGGACTTAGAAGATCTGTATTCTAGTACCCTATTTGGCCATTAACCTGCAAGTTTCTTAACCTCCTCTAAGTCTTCATCTGAAATGTTGAGCTGGACTAGTAGATTTCCAATGCCCCTTTTTTGTGAGATTCAGTGACTGGAGTTAGCTAGATTTTTTTTCATTATTTAACGTTTGTTTAACTGTTTTAATTAATAATTATAAGTGATAGAAAAATTAATAACTATAATCTGATGTCAGGCACCTTTATTAAGGCATACACACCTTGTGAAAAAGATGGCAGTGTATCCTAAAAAGATGAGGGAAAACAGATTTTAAGTGCTGAAATTGCAAAACCTAAAATTATAAACAATTGTCACGTGCTTTTAAAGTATGTTAATTTTTAACTATGTGGGAGAGTTAGGCTCAATCAAGTCTCCAGTTTTGTCCTTACTTTTTCGAAAACCTTAGTTTATACAGTTTGTAGATTATTATACATAAAGTTTTATATTTTCTTACAATTAATTTTTTGTTGATACCTGTGTAAATGGGTTTCTCCTTTATTCTTCCATGCTGAGTTTTAAGATGAGAGAATAATAGCCAACAGTACCCTTCATTGTTAAACCAATCCTGGGTTGATACTGCCCTCAGAAACAAATATGGAACATCCGTATCATAGGAGAGAAGAGTTTGGTCATAACTAAGGCTATGTGGTCCTCTGAATTATATACAACGTTCTTCTCAACTTTGTTTTATTTATATCTTAGGAGAGAAAGAAACCTTTGTGAGAGTTTTTACAAATTAAATCACTAAATTGAAGATTCGTCTTGCATTTCTTAAAATAGGTGACATGCAACTTTTCATCAAACTGTCTACCAACAACAGTGTGAGATAAAACTAAATTAAAAAAAAAAAGGTCATCTGATTTCTACTCCATCTCTCACAAAAATTGGTTCAGGCTTTGAACATTATACCTTTGCCATACCAGCCTCTCAGTATTCTGGCTTGCTTATTACATCACAGTTATATGTGGTTTATTTTGTACTGTATTACTAAAAGCAACTATGAACAAAATGTATGACAAAACGAAGTAGATACAACCTTCTCCTTCACTTCCATCCTCTCGCGCTCTTCAGGACATCCCACAGATCTTCCATCAGTGGTTCTCAACTTTGGTTGGACATTGGAATCATCTGGGGAGCTTTAAAGACTAATTAATGTTTGGGTCCCACCCCCAGACTCTGTTATGTTCTGTGATTGGACTGGTGTGTAGTCTGGACGTTGAGGGATTTAAGGCTCCACGGGTCATTCTCATTTGCAGCTGTTGCTGAGTGCCATTATTGCCTCTCCTTGTGAGATGCCTGCCTTACCTAGAGCAATAACCAGGAATCTTGTCCCAGGTCTTTCAGTCATTTTTGCAGAGTTAGTACCACTTTTGCTGTCAAATTGACATTGTCACAAACTTTTCATTAATATACTGCCATTTCGATTCCTTCCAAATGAAACAATACAGAAGACGCAAGGTGAAAGAATAATTCTTTTAAGCTAATATTTAACCAACTGTTTATTGTATTTCATGTAAATAAGAAACCTAATTGTGCAATACAATGACTGAAATGTATAAAAATGTAGCAAATATGATTGTTTCATGGCCCAAGAAGCAGAAGCCAAAAGATTCTTTATACCATCTTTTACTAAATCTACCTGCTGTCTTGCTTTTGTTAATAAAGCATCCATGGCATGTTTATACCATATGCTTATTCCATAGTTTGAAAGGGGATTTGAGTTTATCAGTCCTGAAATTCTACCATTATTTTCTAAGGTGTCCTCAGATGAGAAAAGTTGTTCGTACCAATGGGAAAACTTAAATTGTAAGACAGTTACTATAGTAGTTGTGCTGCTCCTAAGCATCTTATAACCACAAGTCTAGTATTTCTTTGCTGAATCAGGAATAGGAAGTGGGAACTGATTCTAGTAGGGTAAGTCATGGGAAGAATTCAGATGGCAATGATGGTATTTTGTGCAGAAAGATTGCCTAAATAATTACTAAATTATAAAATCTTAGTAATACAATACAAAATCTCTGCTAATACTGTCTCTTTCTGAGTTTATAGAGGTTTTTTTCTTCAGCTTAATCAGTTTTATTTCTTTGACTATTAAGAGAATTGATTACATATTAGACAGGTGTTTTAATGATAAAAGCATTGCTCTAGGAATTATAATAGATTGTTTTTCAGTCTTTATTCAATTGAAGTGAAGAATATTTTTCTTTGTATGTTCTAACAGGCACCAGAAGTCATCAGAATGCAAGATAAAAATCCATACAGCTTTCAGTCAGATGTATATGCATTTGGGATTGTTCTGTATGAATTGATGACTGGACAGTTACCTTATTCAAACATCAACAACAGGGACCAGGTAAATATTTACCACCTCTTGGTGTTTATTTACCGTCTGTATACAAGGCTCCAGTTAGTTGTAGAAAATAAGTGTTAACTCCTGGGTAAGCGTGAAGGATAGATTTCTTGATTTTTTGTTACCAGTTTTAGAAATCGTTTGTATACTTTTGGCAGTAATAGCAACACGTAAGTCCTTTCCTCAGAATATCAGTCATGAATGTTACAATGGAATAAAATTCCTGATTTTCTGACTAGAAACTACAGATACAACAATGGATATTTCTTGACCATAGCACAATTAGAAGAATGAGCTCTGCTACTATAGCATCTGGGCATTATACTTTTCACTGTATCACAGATTGTGCTGTCAGAACAGGTACTCAGCTATGAGATCTTTATATTAAATTCTTTTAAAATTACTAAGGTTTCTTGAAATCTTTAATTTTTGAAACTAGGTAAATGGAAGAAATCATGCTTTGATTTTTCTGTAATGAGAATTCTAGTAGGAGGGTAATTTTTTACTTCTTTTCGTTCCTAAGCTCCTGTTCCCTGTCCCTTAACTTCCAAAAGGTACTAACATAGCCTCATGGAGCTCTTAGCCTTTTCTATCTCTGCCTCAGTAAGCTCGCTTAGACTTTTAAAATTGGCCAAGAAAAGTGAATTATCTTTACTAAAATTACCTTGGATAACTACATTTTAAAAGGTTTGTGATCGTGTGTGTAGAGAGATCACAACAGTTACACTGTTAATATATTAGAAAACACTAGTTGACCACATAAACTCTGATTAAAGAATATTTCGACTTTATGCTGTGATTTGCCTCAGAATCACCTGGAAATTTTGCTTAAAAATGGAGATACTGGAGCAGATTCTAATTAAATGGGGAGGGTCCAATCACCTGCATTTTTTTCTGTTTCCCAGGTGATTCCAATACAGACCAAAGTTGAGCATCACCAATCTAAAGAATTTTTTTTAAAAAGAGTGCAAGCTTTTTAGGTATTTCATCATAACTTCCCAACCTAATGAAATGGTAGTTTTTGTATATAAATGTTACTGCTTCATTTAAGTGATTTGTCTGTTTTGTGAAGAGCTCAACTCTATCTTTTTGGTGCTAGCTCTGAGTAGCTTTCTCACTTCACCTATTGTGATACCGGAGAAATAATCTCTTAAGTTACCATGTACTTTGTGTATGTACTTATTGAATCACCATATGCCCCTTACACAACAGTGGTCTTGACTGTGTTTGATGGTTTTTAAAAATGGCTACATTTCTACCCAGTTCATTATAAAACTAAATCTTAGTTGGTGTTGGCCTTTCTAACTACTTCATAGCTTTAGAATGTTGAGTCTTAGCTTAGAGTGTGAAACAACATGACTTTGGATCTGATGTTTTAAGCCTGCATGAAACTTAGATTCAGAATGGACTGAAATTTCAGCTAAAGAACATAATTGAAACATTGCATTTACTGTACTTGTGATAGATCTAGATCACTGAAATGATTGATTTGACAATGGCAGTCGGGGTAGCAAAATGGTCTCTAATTTACAAGCTTCATGTCCTCTGTCTTTTACAGTCTTATTTATTCAATCATACAGCATAGCATCCTGTACCATGTTCACTTTTCCTGTACATAATATTTTTCTGGAGGAATTATGGATTTTTAATTTAGTTTCAGTTGATTTATCGTATAGACTACAAATTAATAAAAATTTATGAACCTAAGATCTGGATGAAATTCATTTGTCAGTGAATACGTTTATCTTAATACAATAATAAAATTATAATATAGAAACAAGTATTATCTCCAAAATACAGATAAAAGCATCCCAGAGTTCTTCTCTCATCCACTTCTTGGCATTTTAGGTGCTTTGTCCTCCATGGGAGTATAATAAATGATGTGGCAAGGGCTTACTCTCCATGAGAGGAATGTGTGACCAACAGAAGGGTAAGGCCTTTACTAGTTAATTCTTTCTAATAGTATAGTTAGAACCTTCTGGAATTTGCTAGTCTGAAACCAAGTTAAGTATTTAATGGAGAAGAAGGAGGTAAAAGAATGATGTCCTCTTACAACTACCCCCATTCTGCTTCATTACCCTCTAGTCTACTTTCGTCAAATAGTACTTTCTATGAAACTCCACATTTTGGAGGGTTAACTCTGGCCATCCTCAGTGAAGTTGCCCCAGGTATTGCTCCATTCATCCTTTGATTTTTCTTTTGCTATCTATAATACTTGGATCTCCATGGCTCTCAGATTAGACCTCTGTTTAAGAATCCAGGAATATTCTTTACTATCCAATGTGAATACCATTGCCCTAGACTCTCATGCCCATAGTCTGAGGTGGCAGATTTTGCCTGTAAATTCAGAGCACAGCTGGTAAAGCAGTGTGATGTAATGGCAGGCCTTGGACTCAGGTAGGTAGACCAGGTCTACCTACCTCTTTGGGTATCTGTTTTTTTCTTTTTTCTTTCTTTTTTTTTTTTTTTCCAAGACGGAGTCTCGCTGTGTCGCCCAGGCTGGAATGCAGTGGCCTGATCTCAGCTCACTGCAACCTCTGCCTCTCATGTTAGCAATTCTTCTGCCTCAGCCTCCCGAGTAGCTGGGATTACAGGCGTGCAGCGCTACGCCCAGCTAATTTTTTTATATTTTTGGTAGAGACAGGGGTTTCACCATGTTGGTCAGGCTGGGCTCAAACTCCTGACCTGATGATCTGCCCACCTTGGCCTGCCAAAGTGCTGGGATTACAGGCGTGAGCCACTGCACCTGGCCTTTTTTCTTTTTTCAGTTACCCCCAAAATAAGAGAATTCGGCTAAAGAATTTCTTCCAGCTTCAAAAATCAGATTCTTTTCTAAAATAGTTCTCTTAGCTCTTTGCAAAGTAGTGTGCCTTTTTACCTTTATTCACCCTAGCACTAAAAGTCTGGGAAATCACTTTGTCATCCCCCCACTCAATCATTCTAACATTTTTCTCTCTAATCACCCTGTTCTTCCCTCCTTCAGTGCATTTTCTCTTGTAAATTGGGATTAATAATGTGCTCACTTAAGCTAAGTATATTGACTATACCTTTATGGCTTTCTTTCCTTGGAGTAGAAGTGCCGTGTCTTCTTTGAAGAATAGATAGCATATATCCGTTATTTCAAGCGTATTATTCCAGTTATAATTGCTGCATAACAAACCACCCAGAATGTAGTAGCTTAAAATATGAATCTGTAGGTTGGGCTTTTCTCAGTGCGGAAGGTTCTTACCTGTTTCACACGGTATTGACTAGTGTAGATTTACTGGGTGTTAAAAGGATCTACTCAGAAGTGGCTCATTCATGTACCTGGCAAGTTGGTGCTAGCTAGAAGCTAGAAGCTCAGTTATTCTCCACATGAGCCTTTCCTTGTGGACCTCTTCGCAGGTCTTCGAGGACCTCTTCATTGGTCTTTCTCACAACATGGTTGCTAGGTTCTAAGCACAAGATCTGAAGAAACAGGAAGTGAGTACTAGTCTCTTACCAGTAGGCAAATTATTTTAATAAAAAATGTTTTCAATACCAACTATATGCAAAGCACTATGGAATATAGAAGGATTCAAAATGAATAAAACAAAACACAGGCTCTGCTCTCAATGGCATGTGCAGTTCTGTTGAGGCCGTGCTGGGGGTGATACTGAAAATGAGCAGACATGAGCTCCAGTAACATCATGGAGTGAATGACAGGGTCGAGACACCAGGAGTACTGAGTGTGTCTTGAAAGTATGAAGAATCAGTCCCAGAATTTGAAGCTGAGGTATTGGTTTCGTTGTGTATGTGCCACATGAATCTTCTGTCCATGAATAACATCCAGGAAAAACTTTCTGTTTTTTCTTCTTTCTGTTTCTTCATCAGTCAGCCTCTGCACCCCACCCCAGCAGATACTGAAAGTTTCCTGCTTTGTACTCTGCACTACCTGAATTCTGTGGGATGTATAAAAATATGAGAGTTGTCTTTGATTTTTTTTTCTCACATTCGTCCTGAAAGACTCTTGAAAAACTATGTATCTCCTTATATATTTTTTAGGTTGACATCTGAAAGTTTTTATCTTAAGTTTAAATAATTGCAAAGAATGTAATTTCCAGTATATTCTATTAACATTTTAAAATAAGACCACTATATTAGATACATATATATCCCTCTTTTTGAAATATATGCATCAAAATCTAAAACCCATACTGATTTTATGCCTATTAAAAAATACCGAAGCTCTTCATTAATTTCTGGAAGTTTTACATGGTTCCTTTTTTCTCTTCAAACTATTTGTATTGTTTCTCTCACAGAACTTCATCCTAATGTAACATATTTGTATGTTTTAAAGCCTTTTATTGATTATCTAAGTTACATCTCTGCAATAAAAATAATGTATATAAATTTAAATTTAGAATTTTACAAAATTGTGACTTCAAGCTCTGATTATTAATTTTTTTAATTCTGAATTATGTTTTTGTTGCAAGTAATATATAACTGATGAAAGTAGCATATAAGTTTTGATATATGGAAACATAGAAGGTAAAATTATATTGGAAATATGTATCTTAATGAATGACATGGGTCTTTTCTTTTCCCTTCAATTAATGTATGTATCTGTGGATAAATACGACTTTTTTGTTAGGACACTAGATACTAAGACTTGGTATTGATTCTTTCCATGTTTCATTTTTAAAGAGGTAAGTACTGAGAAATTTTATCTAAATTATAAGAAGATGACAAAGGCAGGAGTTTTGTTATAACCACATGCAGAGTTTAGTGGTCCCAAAGACCAGCTTCAGGTTTGTTAAAAGGACTCACTGAAAACTCACTGAAAGCTGCTCAAGACTCACTGACAACTGTTACATTCACAGTTACAGTTTATTACAATGAAAGAATACAGATTAAAATTAACAAGGGAAGAGACTCATAGGACAGAATTCAGAAGCGTTCTTGTTGGAGCTTCCTGTCACCCTCTCCCAATGGAGTTGTGGACAGAGCTTCCAGTAGCAATGTGTGACAACACACATGGATTATTGCCAACCAGGGAAGCTCACGTGAGCCTTGGAGTCTAGAGTTTTTATTGGGGTTCAGTCATATGATTAACCACCTGCGGGGCTGACCTTAATTTCCAGCTCCTGCAGAGGTCAAGCTGATGCCACATGACCCAGAGCCCTCTATAAATCACATTGTTAGCACAGACTATCTGGCATGGCCCATGGGCCCCAGATAAACAAGACACTCTGATCAGGCAGGACATTTCAAGGGCTTAGTGATTACCTCCCAGGAGCCAAGAGCAAAGGCTAGCTCTCTCTTTGGGCAAGGTTAATTCTTTACCACATACTATGTATCACTCAATCATTTGAGCTCATTCCTGTAATGTACCAAAATTTACATAGTAACTTGTCATTAAAAATCTTTTAAAAGCTCAGCTGACATTTCAATTAATATTTTTGAAAGTAAAGAATTGGAAACCAACAGACTTGTTACCCATTCGTTGGAGCCCAGTTCGACACCAGTATTTAGAAATGTCTCTTTGTTACCCCAGAGGTTTTTACACTCTGGGACAATGTATACTATAGTTAGGTTACGTATGGGTAAAAGGTGTGCCTTTTGTAAAGTGGTAGAAGGGCAGTTATAACAGGGAAAATGGGAAAGGAGGATAAGTGTTACACTTCCACTTGAGTGGTTCTCTGGCAAATCAGTTTTTTCAAAGGGGACACCAGTAAGTTGATAGTTGTAGAAATTAATTCCCTTAAAACCACCATGTTGGCTGGGCGTGGTGGTTCACGCCTGTAACCCCAGCACTTGGGAGGCTGAGGCGGGTGGATCACTTGAGGTCCAGAGTTCAAGACCAGCCTGGCCAACATGGTGAAACCCCATCTCTACTAAAAAAATAGAAACATTAGCCAGGCGTAGTGGCGTGCACCTGTAATCCCAGCTACTTGGGAGGCTGAGGCAGTAGAATCTCTTGAACCCAGGAGGGGGAGGTTGCAGTGAGCCAAGATCACACCACTGCACTCCAGCCTGGGCAACAGAGCAAGACTGTCTCAAATTAAAAAACAAAAACAAAAAAAAAACCACCATGTCTATACACCTCTGGCAAAGTCTTCCTGTAACCCCAGGGATACTTGACCCTAATTTAAAGACTATAGACATATGACATGGCTAATCAACTAGCAAAAAGTTATCACTCACCTTAATGAATAGTTAACTTAAACATTGAAAACCTCTTGTGTCCACAAGGTTATGTTAAATACTGGAGGTAGTTGGTGTTATAGATATTTTTTAAGATTTTTTTTTTTTTTTTTTTTTTTTGAGACAGTCTCGCTCTGTTGCCCAGTCTGGAGTACAGTGGCATGATCTCAGCTCACTGCAACCTCTGCCTCCTGGGTTCAAGCAATTCCTTGCCTCAGCCTCCCACGTAGCTGGGACTACAGGCACACACCACCACACCCAGCTAATTTTTATATTTTTAGTAGAGACAGGGTTTCATCATCTTGGCCAGGCTGGTCTTGAACTCCTAGACCTCATGATCCACCCTCCTCAGCCTCCCAAAGTGCTGGGATTACAGGCGTAAGCCACCACGCCTGGCTTCTTTAAGACTTTTTTTAAAATACGTATGTATGAGTCACAATCTCTCTGCCTGAGCACCCATAGTCTCATTGGAGAACTTAGATAAGATACATATCACAAAAAGATTAATAACCATACAAGGCAGTAAATGATCATCACAGCTAGTGGTGGGAAGGAGGACCATTGTTACTTCTAGATGTGTAAAGAAAGGTATGATAAGCATGGTTACCTTTCAGTTAGGCCTTGATTCATCTGGATTTCAGGTAGCTAGAGAAGGGTGAGGGAGGGCATTACAAACAGAGTAGGAACAGCGGCAATAAAAATGTTAAAAGTAGCTTTGTATTGGGATAGTCTTCTCTACAAATCCTGTTACTTACTTAACTATATTATCTCGGGCAAGTTACTTAATTTATTTAGCATTGGATTCCTTATCTGTAAAACGGAGTCAACACCAACCTTGTAGAATTTTTTTTGAGTATTAGATGATATCTAGAATCCCAGTGTCCCAAAGTTTTTTGGCCTTTCAGGGCCACCTTTTCCATTGATAGCCAAGTAAGAATACCTGAATTGCTGTCCATAATATATGACTATAGGCACTCCAGATCCTTTCTCTCAACTTTGAAGACCCCTGTTTGAAGTGCTTTACCTTCTCCTGGCTGTTGCTTGTCACCTGTTGCTCCAAGGTATTATTCCAGGTTGCTCCCAAGATTCTAAGACTGCTGTCTTCCATTAAAATGATAATGTTATGATGGTGTAGCTTCAGTAGGGGGCATTGTGAAAGAAAACTGTAATCCCCTCATTTCAGTATCTCTTTCCAAGGTTCATCCTTTAACCTCTACTATATAGAGGCCACATTGCAATCAGAGCTTTACTAATGCCTGGCAGTTAAACAAGGGTCATTACAGCATCAAACAGGAAATAACACAATGTATCAAGCTTGGCGGTTTCTAAAATTCATCAGCTCTGCCCTGTAGCGGGGATCTTTTATGGGCTTTCTCCACTTCAGCCTCTACTCTCCTCTCCCCCTGTTGCACCTATTCCCTCTAAGACCAAAAGCCCTTTTCTCATGCTGTCCTCCCTGAGTCCCAAGACTCCTAACATCTATCCCTGCCTGCCCTGCCCTCAAAAGAGGCAAAATATTAGGAAATCAAGAAATTAGAAAAAATTATAAATCTCTGAATCCAGGGAAGACAAGCCTTTTTATTTCGTTAAACAGATTTTAGCTCCTAATGGCTTCCCCTTCTCTCCGTTATACAAACCAATAACCAAGTGGCCCGTTAGCGTTTCCACAATAAAAGGCTTAAGATGCAGATGCCAAAACGACTGCTAAAAAGTTAACCTTTTTGGTTTTCCCTACACATATATAAAGAACTTAATACAATGTCCAATAACAAGATGTGCTGAATAAATTTTTTTTTTTTTTAAAGTAAAGAAGAGGCACTGTCAGATCTGTTTTAGATGGTTACCCTGTGAGTGGGAAAATGGACTGGATAAGGAGAGACCAAAAGCAGGGGAGCAATTAGAGAACCTTTGCCACAGTCCAGGGATCATGAAGATTTGAGCTTGCACTCCTTGTGTGGGTTCCCCACAATCTATGATGTGGCATTGGTTTTTTAAAACTTTTTATTGAGGTGTAATACATACATCGTAAGTTGTAAATGTACAGCTTATTGTGTTTTCAGTGAATGTGAAGTATATTTTTCAACTTATCTACAAGGTTGAATTGTTTCCCTTTTTTTCTCTCTCCAGATAATTTTTATGGTGGGACGAGGATACCTATCTCCAGATCTCAGTAAGGTACGGAGTAACTGTCCAAAAGCCATGAAGAGATTAATGGCAGAGTGCCTCAAAAAGAAAAGAGATGAGAGACCACTCTTTCCCCAAGTAAGTAAAAGCTTCATGCTATCCAAAAGAACAGACTAACATTCATAGACAGATTTCTGAGCACTTTTTTGGGCACACAGTGTGTATTTCATGAGTTTGGATTCTATGTGCAGACTCCAGACAAGAAAACACATTAAGATGGCTTCATGAGGGTTGAGCAGTGGCACACCTAGAAATTTCGGGTCCTAATACAAAATATTCAGAAAGACTTTGCATTTGTCCATCAGTTCTCAGACTTCTCAGTCTTTGAACTCTTTTACACGTTTAAAAATTATCGAAGACCCCCCCCGCAAAGAGCTTTTGTTTATATAAGTTTTAATTACCCTATTAGAAATTAAAACTTTTTTTAAATATTTATGAATTAAACATAATAAACCAATATGTTAAATAATATTTAGAAAAAAAACAGTTCTATTATCTAAGAGAAAAAAATTAGTGAGGAGTTGTATTGTTTTACTTTTTTTGCAAATCCCTTTGCAAAAAGAAGACAGCTGGATTCTCCGCTTTTGCACTCACATTGCAATATCTCACATCATGTCACCCCTAAAAACTCTACTTAACACTTGTAAAATAATGACAGTAACAAAGGCAAATGATATCTTATTGTTATTACAAAAATAGTTTTGACCTCGTGGATCCCCTGGTGGTCCACAGACCACATTTTGTGAACCACTGCTTTATTTTTTCTTGGTGGTAAACAGATTCAAGCTTTCCTTTAATACTGGGTCTTTTTGAGGGGCATTTCTGCCTGATGCGGAAAAAGGAAAAGGCAGTAAGGCAGTTGTCAGCTCAGCCTGCCTTTACCTAATTCTTGATAACTCACTGCTTTTTTTTTTTTTTTTCCATGTTGGAAGGATAAAGCCTTAAGTTAATAAGTCTCAAAAAGAACTGTAACTAAGTCCAGGTGTGGTGGCTTACAAATCCCAACACTTTGGGAGGCCAAGGCGGGCAGATCACTTGAGGTCAGGAGTTTGAGACCAGCCTGGCCAACATGGTGAAAACCGTCTCTACTAAAAATACAAAAATTAGCTGGGCATGGTGGCAGGAGCCTGTAATCCCAGCCACTCAGGAGGCTGAGACATGAGAATCGCTTGAACCCAGGAGGTGGAGATTGTAATGAGCTGAGATGACACCACTGCATTCCAGCCAGGGCAACAGAATGAGACTCTGTCTAAAACAAAACAAAACAAAACAAAAATATCTAAATACCTCAACTAGCTTACAGAGTTTAGCTGTAGTAGATATTGTAATATAAATGCAATGTTTTCTGATACTTAGGGAGCTCCTGATAGCACTGGATAAATATGCCTTGATGAATCAGTACAGTTTCAAGTGGGAAGTGCTATTTCCCATAGTAACCCTGCTACCATAATTACTGGAGTGTTCATTTATGAACTCTTAGGCCTTTGAATGCCCAATCCTAGCTGAGTAACTCAGACAGAAGTCAATGTTACAGGAATTAGATTCACTCATCCTTTATTTTTAAATCTAAAAAATGTTATTCTTCTCTAAAGAATGAAAGAAGATAAAATTGATGGTTTTAACAAGTCTGTCAGGGTGTTGCCTAAGAGAAGAAAGGGAAAGCTAAGTGGTTGGGTGGGTAGATATACATTTCATTTATCAGGTTTCAAAGTTACTGTTCCTTTGAGGAAGAGTTTTTATTTTTTCTTTTTATTTTTTTATTTGTTTCTCTAAGTCAGGAAACCTCTGGGTTGAGACTGTCCTGGTGAGAGACCAGTGCTGCTGAGCAGCTTCAGCATGACCCTGTCCCATGTTTTCTTTTCATGTCATGGTGCTCGGGTTTCTTACTTAGCATGGTTGATTGACATTAATAATGCAAAGTACATCCTTAGGCCCACTTTTTAAATTATATTAAAAGGGGCAAAATGCTTAGCTCCATACTTCTAAATATAACATTTCATTAATTACATGGTTCCAAAAACTGAAGTGCATATGTGAACTTTCCAGATTATTGGAGGCTATCCCTTTAAAGTGTTATTTTAAAATTTTTGTCACAGGATACCTTTTCACAACATACTGTTATATGCCACATAAATTTTAGATGGCTAAAGATCTATATGTTTTAAAAAATATAAAATATGAAATCATTTTTATAGTTTTGAGGTAGGAAAGGCTTTCTTAGTAGACAAAATTCAGAAGAAAAAAATTAGCAGATGTGAGTACATTAAACATTTTTTAACTTCTATATAGAAAAATAACATTGAAAGATAAAGAGAATAATTGTAGCATATATAACAAAAAGTAAATGTTTATAATATACAAAGGACTCCTCCAAATCAATAAGTAAAAAACAATAGAAAATGGGCAAAGGGAATATGAACAGGTGATTCACATAATAAATACAAATGGTGAATGAACTTAGGAAAAGGTGTAAATATTTCCATGGCAGTCAGTAAAATGCAAAGACACACAACAGTGAAATATATTTTAATTTTGCCTCTCAGGTTGGTAATATCCAGCACTGGGAACAATGTTAGGAAGTGAGGAGGAGCATTCTATGTAAAATTTTAAAGGTTTGATGGGAGGCAGCATTTTGGAAGAATTTGGTAGAATCCATAAATTCAAAATACTTCTAAAAATCTGTGCTATGTAACCTATTTCATAAGTATTCAGATATATATAAGAATGTTTACTATAATAAGAAAAAGACATTAAGATTAAGTTAGTTTTGTGTTGATGACGTGGATATTGGTGAGAGAAAAAGAAAACAAGACAGAAAACAAAATGTAGTATGATACCTCATTTTTTTTTTTTTTTATAGGCTGGGCCTGTTCTGTTGCCCAGGCTGGAGTGCAGTAATATGATCATAGCCCACGATCATAGCCCACTGCAGCCTCAAACTCCTGGGCTCAAGCAATCCTCTCACCTCAGCCTCCTAAGTAGCTGAGACTGCAGGTGCCCATCACCACACCCAGCTAATTTCTTGGGGTGGTGGTGGTGGTGGTGGTGATTGTAGAGATAGATTCTCACGATATTGCCCTGGCTGGTCTTGAACTCCTGGGTTCAAGCAATCCTCTCGCCTCAGCCTCCCAGTGCTGGGATTACAGGCATGAACCCCAGTGCCCAGCCTGATAACCACTTCAAAAGGTTATACAGAGGCCGGGCGTGGTGGCTCACACCTGTAATCCCAGCACTTTGGGAGGCTGAGGCAGGCGGATCACCTGAGGTTGGGAGTTCGAAACCAGCCTGACCAACATGGAGAAACCCTGACTCTACTAAGAATACAAAATTAGCCGGGCGTGGTGGCACATGCCTGTAATCCCAGCTACTCGGGAGGCTGAGGCAAGAAAATCATTTGAACCCAGGAGGCGGAGGTTGCAGTGAGCCGAGATCACACCTTTGCACTCCAGCCTGGGCAACGAGAGTGAAATTCCATCTCCAAAAAAAAAATGTTGTACAGGTGGGCTCTGTTTTCATATATGTATTTTTATACATAAAAAAAGTACTGAAGAGGCCAGGCGCAGTGACTCACATCTGTAATCCCAGCACTTTGGGAGGCCGAGGTGGGTGGATCAGTTGAGGTTAGGAGTTCGAGACCAGCCTGGGCAACATGGTGACACCCGTCTCTACTAAAAATACAAAATTATCCAGATGTGGTGGCACGTGCCTGTGATCCCAGCTACTCGGGAGGCTGAGGCAGGAGAATCGCTTGAACCTGGGAGGTGGAGGTTGCAGTGAGCTGAGATCGCGCCACTGCACTCCAGCCTGGACAATAGAGTGAGACTCCATCTCAAAAAAAAAAAAAGGTGCAGAAGAAAGTATAGACTCTTAACAGTGGTTATCCCTGGAGAGCAGGATTTGAGAGCCTTATACTCTTTATACATTTCTATAGTATTTTAATTTTTATTTGCACGTTATACTTGGAATTTAAAATTTTTTGCAACTGCTTACTTCTTTGTCTTATACTAATCATCATAAAGATTACTTTTTAAAAAAATTTTAACTTTTAAAAACAATTTTCAGCCAGGCATGGTGGCTCATGTCTGTAATCCCAGCCCTTTGGGAGGCCGAGGCAGGCGGATCACCTGAGGTCAGGAGTTTGCGACCAGCCTGGCCAACGTGGTGAAACCTGTCTCTGCTAAAAATACAGAAATTTAGCTGGGCATGGTGGTGCGCTCCTGTAATCCCAGCTACTCAGGAGGCTGAGGCAGGAGAATTGCTTGAACCCAGGAGGCAGAGGTTGCAGTGAGCTGAGATCATGCCACTGCACTCCAGCCTGGTTGACAAGAGCGAGACTCCATCTCAAAAAAAAAAAAAAAAAAAAAAATTGGTATCTCAGGACAATAACAAAAGTAATAATAATAGCCGCTAAAGTTTTATTGAGTGCTTATTATAGGCCAGGCATTATGCCAAGCCCTTTAAACACGTTTCATGATTATGAACTTGCATTATCGTGCTGTGTGCCTTCAAGGATTAAAACCTGTTTCTTTGTACCTTAAAATTGTGAATTTCTGCATTTTATGTATTGGGGTCTATTTGTCGAGTTCCCCTATCTTTGCTCTTGGGTTGTCCCCTGTCACTTCTCATGTGCTACTAGCACTCTGGGTCCATGAGGTTTAGCTTTTAATTAGGTGTATGTAAAACATTTCCCATGGCTAGGTTTCTTTAAAGGGCAAGTAGCTGTGATAGTTCTGTTTAGAGATAGTCATAAAGTGCTTTACTTATTTATACTCCATCTTCTTCCCAAAAGAGACTTGTGGTCTATAACAAAAAGGTATAAAATTGGTTTTAAATTTCTATTATTTACTGTTTCAAGACTAACAAATGATCTAAAATATAAATAAAAGCTGGCTAAGAATTACTCTCCCCATTTAATTTACAGAGGTAGTTTCTTCTTAAGAAAAAATACCAATTCTTTACAAATATTTTCCCAAGCATTTATGACAATACTGAAAACAATGTAAGATTTCAGGTGCTTTCTTATAAAGTGTGATGGGACTCTTAAAGATTTATACCGCCCAGATTTTCATTCTTCTTTCTGTTTTTTCTTTTTCTTTCTTTCTTTCTTTTTTTTTTTTTTTTTTTTTTTTTGTAGATTCTCGCCTCTATTGAGCTGCTGGCCCGCTCATTGCCAAAAATTCACCGCAGTGCATCAGAACCCTCCTTGAATCGGGCTGGTTTCCAAACAGAGGATTTTAGTCTATATGCTTGTGCTTCTCCAAAAACACCCATCCAGGCAGGGGGATATGGTGCGTTTCCCGTCCACTGAAACAAATGAGTGAAAGAGTTCAGGAGAGTAGCAACAAAAGGAAAATAAATGAACATATGTTTGCTTATATGTTAAATTGAATAAAATACTCTCTTTTTTTTTTTTAAGGTGAACCAAAGAACACTTGTGTGGTTAAAGACTAGACATAATTTTCCCCAAACTAAAATTTATACTTAACATTGGATTTTTAACGTCCAAGGGTTAAAATACATAGACATTGCTAAAAATTGGCAGAGCCTCTTCTAGAGGCTTTACTTTCTGTTCCGGGTCTGTTTCATTCACTTGGTTATTTTAAGTAGTAAACTTCAGTTTCTCATGCAACTTTTGTTACCAGCTATCACATGTCCACTAGGGACTCCAGAAGAAGACCCTACCTATCTATGCCTGTGTTTGCAGGTGAGAAGTTGGCAGCCGGTTAGCCTGGGTTAGATAAGGCAAACTGAACAGATCTAATTTAGGAAGTCAATAGAATTTAATAATTCTATTATTCTTCTTAATACTTTTTCCATAACTATTTCTTTTTATAACAATTTGGAAAATGTGGATGTCCTTTATTTCCTTGAAGCAATAAACTAAGTTTCTTTTTATAAATTTTGAGTGCAGGTGACCAAAAATATTGCTGAGGAGTGGCATGTTTGACATGAGTAAAATGTCTTAACTTTGGATTTTTAGCAGGAAGATGTTATAAATTGGAGTTTCTTTTAAATAGCTTTTTTTAAATTACATTAAGAATGTCTCACTCATGTAGAAGTCAAATTTTGTTGCAAATGCATTGCTCCCTTCACACCCAATCCCTCCCCTGCAAAAAATCTTCACAGAATTCTGTGAGAACTTTTAGGTGTGTTTTTCTTTGAGATACCTCTGGTTGCCAAACACCAGGTAATAGATTTTTAAAGTTGTTATTATTCTTACCTCTCATGATGCATATTTTAGCAGTCACCTTATCATTGTGTCTCATGTTCTGTCCTCCTTATATGCTTTGCCCAGCAAGATTCTACTTATGATGGATGAATGCTCTTCTTTTTTTCATTCAGTGGTATGAAGTATTTGTTAGGGTTCTTTAATACTTATACCTTGTTGTATAGAAAATGACTGTAATGTGGTGGTCAGTGTATTCTTACTGTGATTCAGAGGGAATCACAAGTAGAAAGCAACGGCACGTGGTCCTATCAAAGATTTGGCCATCTCTGCTTCACTGTCAGCCTCTTAACTATATCTTCACTTACTCAATTTGGTTTTGTCATGATTTTTAAATGTAGCCAATAGTTCAAGTTTCTTCCAGTAAACAGACATCTGTATAAATGCCTCCTTGAAGTCAATAAAGAAGAAAATTGAGAAGACTTTAAATTAATGATAATTTAGTTTTTAAGTACCCACAAATAAATTTTTGAAACATTTTCTTTATTTGAATAGTTAGATGTCATCCAGGAAAATCACTCAATAATAATTACGGCAAACCTTTAACCCCTCATTTGGGTAGCTTAAGATAAGTAATGCCATTATGATTTCAGAATTGATTCATGACTTTAGTTAAGAAAATGAAAAGGAACGTTTCACGTATTTTAAAAAATGATACTAAGGAATAAAGAAGTATAACTATTGGAAAATATCTAAGTATATGATTTTTAAATCCTCCAGTGGCATTAAAGATATGATTATTAGTAATTGTTAGATAGAGTTTTATTCATTCACAAATAGAAGACTAGCAAGCATGTAACTAACAAAGTTTTTACAAAATTGACTTTGTGGAATGCTCCAAAGGTTTGGCCATTTTGAGGCACAAGGTCAAGGGGTCTTTTTATTGATAGAGCTCCTTCTATAATTTCCCAGCATACCTGCCTCACGGTTATCTTCCTTTCACTGTTCACTCTCTTTTTCTTCTCAATGCCATCCTGCCTAGGCTCCCGTCATCTGCATCTGACGCCTTTCCTTTCTTTCTTTACTAGTCTCCTTTGCGATGGGCGTGGCTAAGCTCTGTAGAGCCACTCAGAAACTCATTGTTCCATTCTGTAGTCAGTAAAACATGCCTCCAAAGTATCACAGAGTAATTCTACTCTCTCTTTTAAATTAGGTCCACCGGAAATGTTAGTGAAAGGACATTAAAAATGTGACAGGTACATGTTTAGCTAACGTGGATCTGGAGAAATAGGAAGCAGTAGAATTAAATGTTTCCCTTTCAGGTTTAATTGTATTTGTTCTTGGGTTTTTATACTGAGTTTTAAATATATTCTCCAAATAAAAACATTATTTTTTCTAACCATATGTAGAGTTAATCTCTTTGACTAAGTAATTGAAACAAAAGAACATTTGTTCTTTTGTAACTGCTTTTTTCCTAAAACCTGAGCCCTCTTTTTTTTGAAATTAAAGTTGATTTCCTTCTTCAGTAAGGAAACCTTTTTATAAATTTATTTTGCATTTTAAAGGTTTTACTAATCAATGATGAGGAAAAAGATTTGTCTTCTTGATTTTAAATAGTTTCAGGATCACAGGATGTAATCAGATGCTTCCGATTTATTTATTTTCAGGTATTACACTAGCCATTTAATCTTTTTTATTTATTTATTTTCTTCCTGCCCCTTGGATGACATATACTAGCCATTTAGATACTAAACTCTAATAGTTAAACCAATAGTTAAAATTGTCCTCCCTAAAACAGTGGCTATTTAATATACCAGCTTAAGTGGCCTTTCCCCAAGTGAGTCACTCTTAGTTTAAGAAAATTATGTGCCTTTTTAAAAAATATTATGAAATGGTACTTCATGACAGAAACATTTTATCAGTTATAGTCTTATTTGATTGAAAATTATTGAGCATTTCTGTAGAACTTTTTACTTTACTAAATATTTCATCTCTCCTGTGACTGTTTTCTCAAAGAATTTAAAAGACTCGATGTGTCTATGCCAGAATGTTTCTCATCCTTTTGAAACTGCCTGGGCCAGGCGTAGTGGCTCACGCTGTAATCCCAGCACTTTTGGAGGCCAAGGTGGGCAGATCGCGTGAGCCCAGGAGTTTGAGACCAGCCTGGACAACATGGCGAAACGCTGTCTCTACAAAAAAATTTAAAAATTAGCCAAGCATAGTGGTGCACAACTGTAGCCCCAGCCACTCAGGAGGCTGACGTGGGAGGATCGCTTGAACCTGGGAGGCGGAGGCTGCTGTGAGCCTTCATCGTGCCACTGCACTCCAGCCTGGGCAACAAAGCAAAACCCTGTCTCAAAAAAAGAAAAGAAAAAAAGAAACTGCTTGAAAGTCATGACAAAGAATGTCAGGAGGGGACTTACTCTGGCTGCAGTTGACTTTCTCCTTAAATGTCAAGTAGTGATTGATTTGGGTAAGAAGTAACCTGTTATTTTTCATAACATACTTTAAGGAATTTATCAAATTCTATGTATAATGCCCATTAAAATATACTCCATTCTGGAATGAAGGGTAAGAGTAATATTTTTGAACTAGTTAATAAAGTCCTTAGCTTTCACATAAACCATGATATTTGAGGTGTCTAAAATCACAGGGTCTTTTTTTTTTTTTTTTCCAGTCTTCCCAGTTGTTCTCTGCTCTATTCCTAAATAAAGTTAACTTGAAAATGCATGGCCAGTTGTGGTGGCTCACACCTGTAATCCCAGCACTTTGGGAGGCTGAGGCGGATGGATTACTTGAGGCCAGTTCGAGACCAGCCTGGCCAACATGGCAAAACCCTGTCTCTACCAAAAATACAAAAATTAGCTGGGCGTGGTGGTGTGCACCTGTAGTCCAGCTATTTGGGAGGCTGAGGCACAAGAATTGCTTGAACCTAGGAGGCAGAGGTTGCAGTGAGCCAAGACTGCACCACTGCACTCCAGCCTGGGTAATAGAGCAAGACTCTTTCTCAAAAAAAGAAACAGAAAATGCAGCTTAAATTATCCTCAACCTGAAAGAAGGGGAAAGAAAATATTTCAATTTGGCCTCAAATTGATTTTTTTTATTAATATACCAAGATTTTTTTTAAGACACAGAGTATCTAGGTATTTCACTTCAAATAACTTCACACAAGCAGAGTTGGCTCTTCAAATAAAAGACGGGCAGGAAGTAGAATAGTAGAGATTTCCAGATAGGCAAGAAGGAATCATTAAGAAAAGATACTTTTTCTGAAAGCAGATTCATCACCTGTTACTCCCATGTTTTCCTTAAATTCTCCATGATTTTAGGGACATTTTAAGAGTCTTATTTTATTGATGCCTAAACTATGATTCTTTCCTTTTTTTCCCCTCAACACCAAGTGTGACTATAAAAAGGACTGCATTCTGTTAGAAGCACTAGACTTGATAGAGTGATAGTGTTTGCTTTGTTTGTATTTGATTTGGAGTTTGTTGGTAAAAATTTCTTCTTTGTGCAGTTGTTTGGTTTTAAATTTTTTTGGAGACAGAGTCTTGCTCTGTCATTCAGTCTGGAGTGCAGTGGTGCAGTACCACCACACCCTGGTAATTTTTGTTTTTGTTTTTGAGACAGAGTCTCATTCTCTTGCCCAGGCTGGAGTGTAGTGGTGTGAGCTCAGCTAACTGCAGCCTCTGCCTCCCGGGTTCAAGTGATTCTCCTGCCTCAGCCTCCTGAGTAGCTGGAATTACAGGTAGTGGCACCACACCTAATTTTTTTTTTTCCCCCAGTAGAAACAGTTTCACCATGTTGGCCAGGCTGGTCTCGAACTCCTGACCTCAGGTGATCTGCTCACCTCAGCCTCCCAAAGTGCTGGGATTACAGGCTTGAGCCACTGGGCCTGGCCCTAATTTTTGTATTTTTAGTAGAGAGAGAGTTTCGCCATGTTGGCCAGGCTGGTCTTGAACTCCTGGCCTCAGATGATCCACCCTCCTCCGCCTCCCAAAGTGCTGGGATTACAGGCATGAGCCACCTCGCCGGCCTGGTTTTTATTTTTAAGACTAATATTTAAGTTTGTGGAGTATGACACTTCGACAAAATGAAATTTCTAATCGTTATAATGAGCAGGAAACATCTGAAGTTTGTGTGTGTGTGTGTGTGTGTGTGTGTGTGTGTGTGTGTGTGTGTGTGTGTGTGTGTATTTTGTTTTGTTTTCGAGACAGGGTTTTGTTACTCAGGCTGGAGTGCAGTGGTACAATCCTGGCTCACTGCAGCCTCAACCTGCTGGTCTCAAGTGATCCTCCCACTTCAGCCTCCTCTAGGTAGCTGGGACTACATGCATGTGCCACCACATTCAACTGATTTTTTTTTTTTTTTTTTTTTTTTTTTTTTGTAGAGACAGGGTCTCACTATGTTGCCCTACCTGGTCTCAAACTCCTGGGCTCAAGCAGTCCTCCTGCCTCGGCCTCCTGAAGTGCTGGAATTATAGGCATGAACCACTGTGCCCAACCTTAGCTGAAGATTTTTTAAAGTATTTTTTAATGTAATATATTAACATTTGGCTTAGATATTAGCATTTTCTGATTTTTTTATTTAATAGATTAATTCTAGGCATTTTCATAAAGATTTCTTTTCTGTAAATCTTATTTTTACATTGACTTCCTTTAATGAGATTTGGATTTGGCTAGATACATGATTACTCATAAGAATGTTGCAAGTCACTTTAAAGAAACATTAAAACACTAAAAATAGCAACCTTAAAATTATAAGTACTCAAACTGTAAGCAACAATAGTAAAATATTTGTATATTTCTGGAGTGTGTTACCATAATAGCCTCCTATGATTATACTCCAAATGTTTTACTCTAAGGTCTTAGTAATTTAATTTAGCCTTTTTTTTTTTTTAAATCAGTGCTAGATTCCCCAATCCTCTTAACTTTAAATATAAGGCAGTAATTCTTTTACCCTTTCTTGATGTTTGGACTCACAATACCTTAGTTAATTGCTGTTAAAAGGAATCCATGCGTAGAAAGAGATAATATGACTATCTGCAGTTCATTAGTAGTCGTATTCAGATTGGGAAAACAAAGTGTTAATTGTTGAAAGTTGTTTAGGGGACTGCTGGGTCTTGGAGTCAGCACCTGGGTTTGCATTCCATCTCTGCAATTTTCTGTGTATGATCTCAGGCAAGTTACTTGACCACTCTAAACGCTGGCTGCCTCATCTATATAATATAGATAATAGCATCTGCCTCATAGGGTTATTATGAGGATTGGATGCAGATGTGTACAAACTGTTCCGTGAGGCATCGGGCACTCAGTCAGTCACTAATACTATCAGCTTACAAAGCTGAGGATTCAGTCATCCAGTCATTAGCAATCTGTTGTTGGGATGTGCCAACGTTATCTAGCAACCAGTTGGAATCTGATAGCAATCAGAAATTAGATAGGTTATTCCTGGATTAAACAGTATATTCATATAAGTGATTGCTTGGATCCTCATCAGAAGCTGCTATTGTAAAATAGTGATATGGCTGGCCGGGCGTGGTGGCTCACGCCTGTAATCCCAGCACTTTGGGAGGCCAAGGCGGGCGGATCATGAGGTCAGGAGATCGAGACCATCCTAACTAACACAGTGAAACCCCGTCTCTACTAAAAATACAAAAAAATTAGCCAGGCGTGGCTTCCTGTGCCTGTAGTCCCAGCTTCTGGGGAGGCTGAGACAGGGCTTGCAGTGAGCTGAGATCACACCACTGCACTCCAGCCTGGATGACAGAGCAAGACTCCGTCTCAAAAAAAAAAAGAAAAATAGTGGTATGGCTGACTAAATTTTGTTAATTGTCGGTTATTAACTAATCCCCAGCAATTAACTATAGTGTGTATAACAGGAACTGGCCTTTAGTTACAAGTAGAAACTATGGACAAAATGGTAGATGAAAAATAATGGTGGCCGGGTGCGGTGACTCACACCTGTAATCCCAGCACTTTGGGAGGCCGAGGCAGGCAGATTACCTGAGGTCAGGAGTTTGAGACCAGCCTGGCCAACATGGTGAAACTCCATCTCCACTAAAAATACAAAAATTAGCCAGGCCTGGTGGCGGGTGCCTGTATTCCCAGCTACTTGGGAGGCTGAGGCAGGAGAATCACTTGAACCCAGGAGGTAGAGGTTGCAATGAGCCGAGATTGCACCATTGCACTCCAGCCTGGGCAACAAAAGCAAAACTCCATCTCAAAAAAAAAAAGAAAAGAAAAATAATGGCATGAAGCCCCCAGATTCATTAAGCTAAAGGAGCATGATATCACAAAGGTACTTTGCGTTTAAAGAATTCTTTATGCTGATAATTATGTTCAGTGACATGTGCCTATATTTAATTTTTTGTTAGTTTGAAGGTGAAATTAACTAGAAAATGGGCGGTCTGGATCTTCTTTCTCTCTGTCAAATGTGTGGTGTGAACAAATCAGTTGACCTCTTAATTGTATCTTTAGCAAAATGAGGATAACTACTGCCTCTCTCCTCCTAATAGTGGCATTACAATAATATGATAGGTGAAAATGAGTTGATAATTCAGAGGTGGAAGTATTCTACAAATTGACATTACTACTTTACATTCAGTTTCTGAGAAATTTTGTTCGTTGGAACTGTTTTCAGCTTGATCAGAACCATGATACATAAAACCCAACTGGGAAATTCTCTGCCGCCTTGCTATTTAATTGTTAGAGCTGAACCATATTCTGCATACTATATATGTTGTGTTCTTCCATGGGTTTCAGCCGTTTTTGCTTTTAAATTAGCAATGCTGTTGCTAGACTTGAAATATATAACTAGTTACTTTTCGATGAAGCGCAAATGAGGCTTTTCTGTGTCTCTAGGTTATTTGAGATGACTTTTTTAAAATTAGCTCTTGTCCTCCCTCTACAGGAGAATTTGCAGCCTTCAAGTAGCCACCATCATGGCAGCATCTGCTCTTATTTCTTAAGTCTTGTGTTCGTACAATTTGTTAACATCAAAACACAGTTCTGTTCCTCAAATCTTTTTTTAAAGATACAAAATTTCCAATGCATAAGCTGATGTGGAACAGAATGGAATTTCCCATCCAACAAAAGAGGAAAGAATGTTTTAGGAACCAGAATTCTCTGCTGCCAGTGTTTCTTCAACAAAAATACCACGAGCATACAAGTCTGCCCAGTCCCAGGAAGAAAGAGGAGAGACCCTGAATTCTGACCTTTTGATGGTCAGGCATGATGGAAAAGAAACTGCTGCTACAGCTTGGGAGATTTGCTATGGAAAGTCTGCCAGTCAACTTTGCCCTTCTAACCACCAGATCAATTTGTGGCTGATCATCTGATGGGGCAGTTTCAATCACCAAGCATCGTTCTCTTTCCTGTTCTGGAATTTTGTTGTGGAGCTCTTTCCCCTAGTGACCACCAGTTAGTTTCTGAGGGATGGAACAAAAATGCAGCTTGCCCTTTCTATGTGGTGCGTGTTCAGGCCTTGACAAATTTTATCAAAAGGAAACTATTTTATTTAAATGGAGGCTGAGCGATGAGGAGTAGATGCGTCTTGGTATGGAGGAAAAGGGCATGCTGCATCTTCTTCCTGACCTCTGGGGTCTCTGGCCTTTTGTTTCCTTGCTCACTGAGGGGTCTGCCTAACCAAGCAGGCTAGATAGTGCTGGCACACATTGCCTTCTTTCTCATTGGGTCCAGCAATGAAGATAGGTGTTTGGGTTTTTTTTTTTTCCTCCACAATGTAGCAAATTCTCAGGAAATACAGTTTATATCTTCCTCCTATGCTCTTCCAGTCACCAACTACTTATGCGGCTACTTTGTCCAGGGCACAAAATGCCATGGCAGTATCTATCTAAACTCCCACAAAACTGCTTAATAACAGTTTTGAATGTGAGAAATTTAGATAATTTAAATATAAGGTACAGGTTTTAATTTCTGAGTTTCTTCTTTTATATTTTTATTAAAAAGAAAATAATTTTCAAATTTAATTGAATTGGAAAAAAACAATACTTCCCACCAGAATTATGTATCCTGAAAATTGTATTTTTGTTATATAGACAGCTTTTAAGAAAGATCATTATCCTTTTCTCTACCTAAATATGAGGAGTCTTAGCATAATGACAAATATTTATAATTTTTCAATTAATGGTACTTGCTGGATCCACATTAACATCTTTGCTAATAATCTCATTGTTTCTTCCAACTGATTCCTAACACTACATCCCACATCTTCTTTCTAGTCTTTTATCTAGAATATGCAACCTAAAATAAAAATGGTGGCGTCTCCATTCATTCTCCTTCTTCCTTTTTTCCCAAGCCTGATCTTCAAAAGGTTGGGCAATTTGGCAGCTGAATTCCCAGACAGAGAATAGAGCAATTTTAGGGACATTAGGACTGAGGGAGGATGTGGGAAACCTGTCATCAGTTGTTTTTATAGAAAGAGCTGGCATTCATTAAGAACCTAAATCTTATCTTTGCACAAATGGAAAATATAACCTAGTTATAGTTTCTTTTGGCCTTTATTAAAGGGTAATATCAATCACAGTCATAGCAAAGAAAGCGGATATATTAATGGCAAATTAATGGAAAACCTCCCTTATCAGGAATCTAGACTCAGAATTTAGGAACACAAATCAAACCAGATAGACCAACCAAGCTATAGCCAAGGACTTGAAAGAGATTAAACGAGACCCAGAATAAATCAGGGAATTAGAAATTGTTACTTAAAAATTTCAGATTGTAACTCCAGGCCCTGCTGTCTATATTTCAGCCACTAAAAGCTCACTACCATTAGATTTTTGCTAACATACATGTATTCAGAAGAAAGCCTATTGAAATTTTCATTGTCTTGTAAAAGGTTGTCCTAGTAAAATGGAAAAGATCCTTAAGTTATTAATCAGTTTGAAAAGCAAATTTGTTTTTAAGTTTTACGTCAGCAGGGCAGTGTCTTAAAAATTTCAGAAATTGCAGAGGTGGAAATAATTCACGCTGATTTGAAGAACATCTTCTGTGCAATAATACTGCCTCTCTGGAAAAGCATTGGCTGTTTTTTCTTTTTAAATATATCTCTAGATGCTTTTAAATGTGGCTGTGTTCCCTTTACCAAGATAGGCTTCAAGTTTCCACAGGTAGAGAGACCTGGGCTTGAACAAGAGGATGTGTTTCATGTCCTGCTGAGGAGGCAGAACATGTGCAGCCTGGGTCCGGGACTGCCTCCGTGGGGCAGGGGCAGGGGCAGTACCATTAGGGAGGAAGCTTAGCATTTCAGTTTCTTAAACAATATTTAGGGTGGTACACTTTTTCTTCCCTTGCATTTTAGAATAGGCTGGTATCTCATTTGAACAGGGGAGCAAACTTGATCTCAAATGAAGCTGTGCCCAGGAACCAGGCTTAGCATATTGAGATTTTTATAGAGACCTTAAAAAATAAAATATTTAAACCTCTCTTTTCTTCCTTTTTCTATGAAATAGGTTTTTTCTCTGGTTTACAAATGACATGAAAATAGGTTTTATTTGTGTTTTATCTGCTTTATTTTTTGATGCTTAGACAACAGTTAGACTTACTGAGCTCCTAAAAAAACGAGGAAGAAGTCCTTATTTGTGAAAAGCACTTTATGAGTAATTGTATAGACAGTATGTGGCTGCGTCACTGATCATCTTGTGAGGGTGTAACAGTCTTGTCTGTAAAGTGGCTGCAGTGCCTTCTGTAGTGTGTTTTACTTTTGGTGGGGAGAGGTGAAGCCTTCTGAAAAATTTGAGAGCAACTATAGAGGATTGTAACTGTAGTACTCCTGATGGACTTTTTTCATCGTTAGAGTCAAGGACCTAGACTTTTGCCACTGAAATAATATTGACCAAAAAAATAGTTTATAAAAGAGATTTGTGAATAGAAAATTCAGTGTGATCATTTGTTGTTAATGTGCACCTTAAAAGAAGATTCTGTCTAGCTGTCAAATTCTGTCAAATTCCTGAATATCTCACCCCTGATTGTATTTGAGATCTAGTAGGGCATACTGGGGCATTTTAGAAGATAAAATCCCATACAAATGATATATGCTATATTTATGTTGGTGTTGGAGAAGAAAGAGCAGTATATAAAGAAAGAATTCAAGACTGCAGCACCGTCAACCTGAAACTTTGTAAATATTTCCTAGCTTCTGGTTTGGTGCAGTGACAGCACTTTCATCACAGGATGTTACGTTGTATTCATCAGGCGGAGTGCGAGCTGCTGCACACCCTCCTCAGATCTCACCTGTCCCCACTGTACATCCACCCGCCAGCCGCTTGCAAACCTCATCTCTAGCTTTAGTTTGAAACCACATTGCAGGGTTCAGGTGACCTCTTCAAAAAACTACCTCTTCAGAATGAGGTAATGAATAGTTATTTATTTTAAAATAGGAAAAGTCAGGAGCTCTAGAACATGACGATGATTTAAGATTTTAACTTTTTTTTGTGTACTTGTATTTGAGCACTCTCATTTTGTCCTAAAGGGCATTATACATTTAAGCAGTAATACTGTAAAAAAATGTGTTGCTCAGAATATCTGAATGTTGTTGAAAGTGGTGCCAGAACCGGTTTAGGGGTACGTTTCAGAATCTTAACCTTGAGTCAATTGCATGAAATTAAATAGCTGTGGTATCACTTCACTAACAGTGATGTAATTTTAATTTTCAGTAGGCTTGGCATGACAGTACATCCTCATAATGAGCTTGCTGCAGCTTTGTCACATGCACAGGCATTCATAGAAAGACTGCCCAGCTAAGACGGTAGAATGATTACTCTTTTTGCAAGATTCTCTTCTTTGTCCAAGTTGGCATTGTTAGTGCTAGAATACCAGCACCTTGAGACTAGCAGATTCCAACCATTAGGCTATAAACACCATAGCCAGAGATGGAAGGTTTACTGTGAGTATGAACAGCAAATAGCTTACAGGTCATGTGTTGAAATGGTGTAGGTGAGGCTCTAGAAAAATACCTTGACAATTTGCCAAATGATCTTACTGTGCCTTCATGATGCAATAAAAAAGCTAACATTTTAGCAGAAATCAGTGATTTGTGAAGAGAGCAGCCACTCTGGTTTAACTCAGCTGTGTTAATAATTTTTAGAGTGCAATTTAGACTGCATAGGTAAATGCACTAAAGAGTTTATAGCCAAAATCATATTTAACAATGAGAAAACACACAGGTAAATTTTCAGTGAACAAAATTATTTTTTTAAAGCACATAATCCCTAGTATAGTCAGATATATTTATCACATAGAGCAACTAGGTTGAAAATATAGTTCAGTGACATTTCTAGAGAAACTTTTTCTACTCCCATAGGCTCTTCAAAGCATGGAACTTTTATACAACAGAAATGTTGACAGAAATTGCTGTAGTTTAGGGTTGAAGTACTGTATGATGGGCAGCAATCACGTATTAACTTAGAAGGGGAAATTGAAATATAGGACCGAATTTGGTTTTATCAGTTTCCAGAGTACTGCTGCCAACCTAGACACTGATTTTTCAGAGTTTGAAATGTACATTTCTTCCCAGGACTTGATTGCACATGAAGCTGGACTGCGTTAGTCATCCTGTCCCAAAGCGCTGTGGGGGCCAGGGTGGAGGTCTCAAGGCGTCCTTTATGACCTGGCCGTTGGATGTAAAAGAAAGCATATTCCATACTGTGGTTCTTGTGTCTTGTTTCATTCCTCACCATTGAAAGAAGAAGTCCATGTATTGTCTCCAGCGCATCCTTGAAATGTTACACTGGGATGGATTACTGATGCCCATCGGTAGTTGAGCCCCAGAAGAGGGTAGTAGCATCTCTGCCTCAGGCGATGATTTGTAGCTTGGCCAGAGGACAGCAGAGTCACCAGTGTATCTGTGGTCCATGTTGCTAGCTCTGGTAAAATTAAAAATACTGGTAAGATGTTTGTTTTATTAGTACACTAGACAGTAAGCTCTATTTTGTTGTTTTCAAATAACCTATTTTCACTTTTGTTTGGGCAAAGACATTTAAATCAAAATTCAATTCTAATTTTTGTTAATTGTGGAAAGGGTAATTAACAGTTCCTATCAGGTATTTTTAATGTGGAAAAGGACAGAAACCCAACTCCTAAAATCTTAAATTAAGGTAACAGTGCTTTAAAAAAAAAAAAAATGCATGGGGCAATTAGTCCGCAACTCAACGAGTGACTAAAGTACTTTTATTTAACATCCACAACTTCAACTATTAAGTTTTATTAATTACTAAATCAACTTTATTAAAATGTTGACATTTATTTAGCTATTTTGAATAATTATAGTGACTTGACGAGTGTGTATGAGGACACAGCCAATGTAAGCCAGTGTATCCATTTTTTAGAGGTGCATTTTTTTTTTAAAGAATTCTGTAGATGGAAGTGCTCTGAAAACAACTAAAATATGTTTATTCATGGTAGTATCAAAAAATGTTTTGTACAAACCATCTGCTTCTCCCGGCCAGCCGAGTTCATTCTCCAGCACCATGACCACTGGTTCTCACGTACAGCACAGATGCGGGAGAGTTGGCAGAAAATTTGTGAAGAGATGCCGCAAAGGAAGGGTCTGTTTACAGGGATGGGATTGGGGGTTTTGATGAAGTTGCTTAGTCCTGGTTTTGTTTTGAAAATTACTGCGTTGCATTTTTGTGTTAAGTTTTTGAACCCACGCGTGTTTTGGTGGAGTATGAGTTGGAAGTCACTGCAGACTAGCATAAAACAAAGCTCACAGAGTAGGTACAGATGTAGAGAACAGAGACCAAAATGGGGTGAGGTGGCAGTAAATCTAGGATAGGGAAAAATTAATGTGAGGGTGGGAAATAAACTGTAATTACCTGAAATCAAATGTAAGAGTGCAATAAGTATGCTTTTTATTCTAAGCTGTGAACGGTTTTTTTTAAGAATCATTCCTTCCTAATACATTTGTGTATGTTCCATAGCTGATTAAAACCAGCTATATCAACATATAATGCCTTTTTATTCATGTTAATGACCAACATAAGTGACTTGCCTTTATGTCTTATTTATCTTCATGTTATGTTAGTTTACATACAGGGGTGTATGTCTCTGTGCTGTCCCCTTCTCCCGCCTTCATTTTAAAATGCATCCATGGGTCCTCCGTGTTTCCTTTGGCCATGCCACATAATATAGACTCAGTTTGGCCTTCATGATATCGCCTGATTTTTGAGGACTGTATCACAGTGATATGTATTTGTTGTAATCTCATTTGTTGGTTGTACATCTGATCCTTTCCTCAACACAGCAATTGCTGCCTTTCCTAAGATAGGATCATACAACTGATCAGGGGATTGAATTTGATCATTCATCAACATGTGTCTCTCTGAATTTTATTCAGTAGTTGTCATTGCTCTTTGGTTTAGACCAAGAAAAAGGAAATCCCCCCTTTTCATGTATTCCTTGGTTTGAGGACAGGACTCCTGTAAGGGAGAGGAAAGGGAGATGCTTCCTGTTTGAACTGCAGTGAATTCACGGTTCCTGTTTCACCACTCTAAACCTTATGGCGACTCACACACACATTCCTCTTTTTTGTTACTGCCAAAGGTTCGGGTTTAGTACACTTCAGTTCCACTCAAGCATTGAAAAGGTTCTCATGGAGTCTGGGGCGTGCCCAGTGAAAAGATGGGGACTTTTTAATTGTCCACAGACCTCTCTATACCTGCTTTGCAAAAATTACAATGGAGTAACTATTTTTAAAGCTTATTTTTCAATTCATAAAAAAAGACATTTATTTTCAGTCAAATGGACGATGTCTCCCTCTTTTCCCCTATTCTCAATGTTTGCTTGAATCTTTTATTATTTTTTTTAATTCTCCCCCATACCCACTTCCTGATACTTTATTGGTTCTCTTTCCTGCTCAGGTCCCTTCATTTGTACTTTGGAGTTTTTCTCATGTAAATTTGTATAACAGAAAATATTGTTCAGTTTGGATAGAAAGCATGGAGAATAAAAAAAAGATAGCTGAAATTCAGATTGAAGAAATTTATTTCTGTGTAAAGTTATTTAAAAACTCTGTATTATATCAAAGGCAAAAAAAGTTCTATGTACTTGATGTGAATATGCGAATACTGCTATAATAAAGATTGACTGCATGGAGAAGTCTTCATCAAGACTATTTTTCTAACACGATTACATTCAGTAACAAAAGTAGTCAGCAGTTTTAACAGTTTTTCTAGACAATGGAGAGACTGAGAAATGTACATTTTGTTTCATACATAATGTTGGTTACTGCTTAGTGGGTAGAAGTTAAAGTAAGTTGTCAAGATTCATGCGTGGCAGGTTATACATGCTATACAACTTGTAGTGGCAACAGTCGTTTGTCAGGTGTTGGTGATGACCCTTAAATATTTGAGATGTTGTGACCTGATGTATCTTTAGTTTCAAACCACTGCTTTCCTCCACATGGTTCAGTTGGAGTATGTGTTCTACTTTAGTCATGTTTAAAGTTTATCTGCAGAAACTCACCTTAGAATTGTATTTTTTCAAACTTTTGACACAGCTTACATTTTCTATAGCAACACAGCACATGCACGCTAACATTTACTTGAAACTATGCACTCATGTTTTCTACTTCATTTTTTTTTAAGCTGGTTACCTCAGTGAGTTGATTTTCTGCATTTGATTTCATGACCCTTCCCCAAATAAAATTCACTGAAGTCTGAAAAACTCCTAGAGTATCTTCAGACAAAATATATCAAATTACTGGGCAAAATTTCCAGAAAAGAAGTAAACCGTTTTAAAACTCATCTGCAGCCAGGCGCAGTGGCTAACGCCTGTAATCCCAGCAATTTGGGAGGCCGAGGCGGGTGGATCACCTGGGGTCAGGAGTCGAGACTAGCCTGACCAACATGGTGAAACTGTCTCTACTGAAAAATACAAAAATTAGGCCAGATGCAGTGGCTCACGCCTGTAATCCCAGCACTTTGGGAGGCCGAGGCGGGCGGATCACCTGAGGTCAAGAGTTCGAGACCAGCCTGACCAACATGAAGAAACCCCGTCTCTACTAAAAATACAAAATTATCCAGCCGTGGTGGCGCATGCCTGTAATTCCAGCTACTCAGGAGGCTGAGGCAGGAGAATCGCTTGAACCCGGGAGGCGGAGGTTGTGGTGAGCCGACCGAGATTGTGCCATTGCACTCCAGCCTGGGCAACAAGGGCAAAACTCCATCTCAAAAAAAAAAAAAAAAAAAAAAAAGCCAGGCATGATGGCCAGCACCTGTAATCCCAGCTACTGGGGAGGCTGAGGCAGGAGAATCGCTTGAACCTGGGAGGCGGAGGTTGCAGTGAGCCGAGATCACGCCATTGCACTCCAGCCTGGGCAACAGAGCAAGACTCCGTCTCAAAAAAAAACACTTCACCTGTATCCTTATGTCTGAGAATAATATGAAAGAACAGAAAAGCCTAAAGAGGGCTTGTGCCTGAGGAATCTGGTTTCACCCTTCCAAACAAACAATAAAATGCTATCAAGACTTAAAAGGCTAAGGCAGGAGGATTGCTTGAGCCCAGGAGTTTGAGGCAAGCCAGGGCAATATAGCAAGACACCCACGCTAAAAATAAAAATAAATGTCAAGACTTCATTTCCTATGAACTGCAGTTTTCTCTTCTGAAAACTGTAATCCTATAATATAAACATCATAGAAATTCATTTTCTAAACCTTCATGCATGATTACAACAGAGTAATTGTGGCTTTAAGAACATATGATACCGTATATGTGAGGTTTCCCTTAAAATTTAGCCCAGAACTATGGACACTTTGGTTATTATAAAGTTGTATTATAAAGAACTCTACCACACTAGCTCTTCTGAAATTTTGTTTTATCAGGGGCTGTGACAATCAGACCTACTGTCTTTTGAGTTATATAGTTCTCCTAGACTCAAAATGTTTGTTAGGGCAAAAAGTGTTCTTAAAGAACACTGAGTTGGGCTCAGTGGCTCACGCCTATAATCCCAGCACTTTGGGAGGCTAAAGTGGGAGGATCACTTGAAGCCAGGAGTTCCAGACCAGCCTGGCCAAAAAAAAAAATTTAATTAGCTGGGCATGGTGTCATGCACCTGTGATCCCAGCTGAGGTGGGGGGAGACTGCTTGAGCCTGGGAGGTCAAGGCTGCAGTGAGCTGTGATAGCACCACTGCACTCCAGCCTGGGCGGCAGAGCAAGACCCTGTTTCGAGGGAAAAAAAAAAAAAAAAAAACTGGTCCAACTCCTCACCTATCAGTTGCTGAATTGCAGCCCTGAAGGATATGACTCGCTAGGCTTATGTAGCCAGGACCCAAGATCTGTACCATGCATTTTATATAGGTATATAATTTTGTCACGATGGCTGTAACAAGATTTGGATAGAAATGGGTATTGACTCCATGACAGTGAGTTTGTAGCCAGAAATGGATGTTGTGATAGGCATGCTCCACTTGTCCCTACTGTTGTCATCACCAATCTGGGAAGACACTGCTAGTGTAAACAAAAGGCACCTGCTGAGGCAGGTCCACACACCACCTCAGGGAGCTCCCATTTCCCTGACACTGCACGGTGGTGTCCCACCATTGCTCCTGGTGAAATGGTTGCAGCAGGCAACAGGGTCAACCTCTTCTATAAAATAGTTCTAGGGGCAATTGGAACCAAGATGACTTCTGTATCTTCCTGTAACATGCATATAACAGCTGTTCTTCTGTAACACCTCTCATCTCAAACTTTATTAGACAACTAATTGTGGTATTTACATTAAAGGTTCCCTAGGAAACTAACAAAGTTACAAACGTGTGTGCTAAAATTTAACACTTGACCTCTGTTGCCATTTTAGGCCATACCCTAAAACTTAACTTTGAATGTACTTGTAGCTGCTCATCAGGAAGAGAGGAACAGATACTGTAAATGTGTTTGTTTTGCTTTGGCATATTTTTGACAGAGGGGAGGGGTGGCACTGTGTCTGCTGGAATATGTTTACAATCTGGTCTATCTGGAAGTTTTTCTATAAAAATCAAACTGGGATCCCAGGGTCACTACACTTAGCTTAGGTCCAATGGTCTAGAAATAACAACTGATTCAATTTAGAGAGTATTTCATTCAGGCCAGGCCTCGTTCTAAGAGCTTTACCTAACTCATTTAACCTTTTTAATCCATTCTACAAATTAGGACATTAAGGTACAGATCAAAGTTATTTGCCCAAACTCATAGCAAGCAAATGGTAGAGCTAGTCAGATCCAGCAAGTCTGACTCCCAACAGCCTGAGTTCTGGAAGCATTACACCAGCTTTTCAAATGTCAGATTGAGACAATTTAGTAGGCTGTAAAATCAGTTTAGGAGGTCTCAACTGGCCATTCTTTCTTTAGTATGTAGAATAAAATGAAAATAGTGTGCATCATGGATAAATACTGTTTTGTGAACTTTTGTTTTGATATATGTGTACACAAGTATATTTATATGCTAGGTAACATGAAATTAATTCTTAAACTGTGATCAAAAAGGCTGACACCATGCTGTGTTGACTCAGATCATCTGACTCCACCTAGAACAAGACAGCAGGATCTGAATCTCAGGTATGAGCTTGGCAAAGCGCCTAACCCATCTATAGCTCAACTTCTTCACCTATAAAGTGGAAATAATAATGTGAGGATTTGATAAATTAACACGTTAAGTGCTAACAGCAGTGCCTGGCCCATAGTAAGTTTTCACTATTATTTCCTGTAACTATATATTGCCATCAATCAAATGTTGTACTTAAAATCCTTTTGGAACTCCTCCCACATAAGTATTTTCCCAAATGCTATACAGCGGGTGGAGGTCCATTCCTTTGAGAAGGCTTGGAACAATTCCCTGCATGGCCCACATGTGGAAAAGAGGATTCCAATATGGCCTCCTTATTCTTTAAACAAAAGAATGCTCTTTTTAAAGTTATCTTTTAAGTCAAGCAACTGATTTCTAAGGAATGGGGCTAATGAGATTATCCTGAGTTCACTGTTGTAGACTGTATTCTTTCCAAAAAAACCTTTATTGATATTGGGGAGTGGGCGCTCATGAGGGGTGGGGTGGGGGTGAGTGGAGGACAAGAAAAAATGAAACCTAAAAAGTACAAAGAGATCTGATGGTTTTAAAAGTAAAGACCTTAAACATCACTGCATCAGCTCAGGCAGCTCACACACAGGTGAGTAAACACAAAACCGGAGAAGTGTCCCCAGCACCCCTTGCAAGAGGGACAGGACTGCTGAAGCTGTCAGCAGGGGAGGGTGCAACTGTTCCACTTGCTTCAGCTTTTCCTGCCATGGTGCCTGCTCTGTGACATCCAAAGAGAACCAAAGTGGGACTGGAAACCCAGCTACTAGGAAAGCCTATCATACCATACCCCAGCTTAAAGCCTGCCAGAGGCTGCTCGCTGCATTCAACCCAAAATCTGAACCTGTGGCCCTGATCTGCTCCTGAGATCTAGTCCCACCCTCTCCTCACCAGTGGGAGGTGCCCTGGACTTTCTGTTCCTTAAACACGGGAGTGACTGTGGTCCCATGCGAGACCTTGATTCCTGCTGTTTCTTACTCCCAGAACACTCTTCACCCTCGCACAACTGGCTCCTCCTACTTGTTCTGCTTTCAGCTCAAATGCCCTCCCTGACCAGTCAAAAGTTCAATTTGCTTTCCTCGCCCATCTATAGCACCTCACCCAGTGCCATTTCCTCCACAGCACTTAGTAAATCTCAACTTGGTTAGTGACTGACTGTCTACCCTTTATAATAAGTTCTCTCAGAACAGAACCTTATCTTCTTTAGTACCAGATTCTCAATGCCTGGGTGGTCAAAAACCTAAGTAGAAAAAAAGGGAGTCCACGCACGGTGGCTCACACCTGTAATCTCAGCACTTTGGGAAGCCAAGGCATGAAGATCACTTGAGGCCTCGACTTCAAGACCAGCTTGGGCAACATAGACTCTCTGTCAACACACACACACATTAGCCAAGTGTGGTGGCACACACTTGTAGTCCCAGCTACTGGGGAAGTTGAGGCAGATCACTTGGGCCCAGAAGTTTGAGGCTGCAGTGAGGTAAGATCGCATCACTCCACTCCAGCCTGGGTGACTGAGACAGATCCTATCTCTACAAAATAGATATACAGATACAGATTTAGATCTGTGAGTAGAGGAGAATTCTGCCCAGTCTCAGAGAGTTGGAAAGTGCTTTGCAACAAATTTTAGAAAAAGTAAAAACTCCTGCTTCACCCATTCCTCTGGCCCTAAAAACTCCTAGTTAGAAGTATGCCTTGAGGGGAGGAGCCAAGATGGCCGAATAGGAACAGCTCCCATCTACAGCTCCCAGCGTGAGCGATGCAGAAGATGGGTGATTTCTGCATTTCCAACTAAGCTTTGAAGAGAGTAGTGGTTCTCCCAGCACGCAGCTGGAGATCTGAGAACGGGCAGACTGCCTCCTCAAGTGGGTCCCTGACCCCCGAGTAGCCTAACTGGGAGGCACCCCCCAGTAGGGGCAGACTGACACCTCAAACGGCCGGGTACTCCTCTGAGACAAAACTTCCAGAGGAATGATCAGGCAGCAGCATTTGCGGTTCACTAATATACGCTGTTCTGCAGCCACCGCTGCTGATACCCAGGCAAACAGGGTCTGGAGTGGACCTCTAGCAAACTCCAACAGACCTGCAGCTGAGGGTCCTGTCTGTTAGAAGGAAAACTAACAAACAGAAAGGACATCCACACCAAAAACCCATCTGTACGTCACCATCATCAAAGACCAAAGGTAGATAAAACCACAAAGATGGGAAAAAAACAGAGCAGAAAAACTGGAAACTCTAAAAATCAGAGCGCCTCTCCTCCTCCAAAGGAACGCAGCTCCTCACCAGCAATGGAACAAAGCTGGACGGAGAATGACTTTGACGAGTTGAGAGAAGGCTTCAGACGATCAAACTACTCCAAGCTACAGGAGGAAATTCGAACCAATGGCAAAGAAGTTAAAAGCTTTGAAAAAAAAATTAGACGAATGGATAACTAGAATAACCAATGCAGAGAAGTCCTTAAAGGACCTGATGGAGCTGAAAACCAAGGCACGAGAGCTACATGATGAACTGCAGAAGCCTCAGTAGCCGATGCAATCAACTGGAAGAAAGGGTATCAGTGATGGAAGACGAAATGAATGAAATGAAGCAAGAAGAGAAGTTTAGAGAAAAAAGAATAAAAAGAAACGAACAAAGCCTCCAAGAAATATGGGACTATGTGAAAAGACCAAATCTACGTCTGATTGGTGTACCTGAAAGTGACAGGGAGAATGGAACCAAGTTGGAAAACACTCTGCAGGATATTATCCAGGATATTATCCAGGAGAACTTCCCCAATCTAGCAAGGAAGGCCAACATTCAAATTCAGGAAATACAGAGAATGCCACAAAGATACTCCTCGAGAATTGTCAGATTCACCAAAGTTGAAATGAAGGAAAAAATGTTAAGGGTAGCCAGAGAGAAAGGTCGGGTTACCCACAAAGGGAAGCCCATCAGACTAACAGCTGATCTCTTGGCAGAAACTCTACAAGCCAGAAGACAGTGGGGACCAATATTCAGCATTCTTAAAGAAAAGAATTTTCAACCCAGAATTTCATATCCAGCCAAACTAAGCTTCATAAGTGAAGGAGTAATAAAATACTTTAGAGACAAGCAAATGCTGAGAGATTTTGTCACCACCCAGGCCTGCCCTAAAAGAGCTCCTGAAGGAAGCACTAAACATGGAAAGGAACAACCGGTACCAGCCACTGCAAAAACATGCCAAAATGTAAAGACCATCAAGACTAGGAAGAAACTGCATCAACTAACGAGCAAAATAACCAGCTAACATCATAATGACAGGATCAAATTCACACATAACAATATTAACTTTAAATGTAAATGGGCTAAATGCTCCAATTAAAAGACACAGACTGGCAAACTGGATAAAGAGAGTCAAGACCCATCAGTGTGCTATATTCAGGAAACCCATCTCACGTGCAGAGACACACATAGGCTCAAAATAAAGGGATGGAGGAAGATCTACCAAGCACATGGAAAACAAAAAAAGGCAGGAGTTGCAATCCTACTCTCTGATAAAACAAACTTTCAACCAACAAAGATCAAAAGAGACAAAGAAGGCCATTACATAATGGTAAAGGGATCAATTCAACAAGAAGAGCTAACTATCCTAAATATACATGCACCCAATACAGGAGCACCCAGATTCATAAAGCAAGCCCTTAGTGACCTACAAAGAGACTTAGACTCCCACACAATAATAATGGGAGACTTTAACACCCCACTGTCAACACTAGACAGATCAACGAGACAGAAAGTTAACAAGGATACCCAGGAATTGAACTCAGCTCTGCACCAAGCGGACCTAATAGACATCTACAGAACTCTCCACCCCAAATCAACAGAATATACATTCTTTTCAGCACCACACCACACCTACTCCAAAATTGACCACATAGTTGGAAGTAAAGCACTCCTCGGCAAATGTAAAAGAACAGAAATTGTAACAAACTGTCTCTCAGACCACAGTGCAATCAAACTAGAACTCAGGATTAAGAAACTCACTCAAAACCACTCAACTACATGGAAACTGAACAACCTGCTCCTGAATGACTACTGAGTACATAATGAAATGAAGGCAGAAATAAAGATGTTCTTTGAAACCAACGAGAACAAAGACACAACATACCAGAATCTCTGGGACACATTCAAAGCCGTGTGTAGAGGGAAATTTATAGCACTAAATGCCCACAAGAGAAAGCAGGAGAGATCTAAAATTGACACCCTAACATCACAATTAAAAGAACTAGAAAAGCAAGAGCAAACACATTCAAAAGCTAGCAGAAGGCAAGAAATAACTAAGATCAGAGCAGAACTGAAGGAAATAGAGACACAAAAAACCCTTCAAAAAATTAATGTATCCAGGAGCTGGTTTTTTGAAAAGATCAACAAAATTGATAGACCGCTAGCAAGACTAATAAAGAAGAAAAGAGAGAAAAATCAAATAGACGCAATAAAAAATGATAAAGGGGATATCACCACCGATCCCACAGAAATACAAACTACCATCAGAGAATACTACAAACACCTCTATGCAAATAAACTAGAAAATCTAGAAGAAACGGATAAATTCCTCGACACATACATCCTCCCAAAACTAAACCAGGAAGAAGCTGAATCTCTGAATAGACCAGTAATAGGCTCTGAAATTGAGGCAATAATCAATAGCTTACCAACCAAAAAAAGTCCAGGACCAGATGGATTCACAGCCGAATTCTGCCAGATGTACAAAGAGGAACTGGTACCATTCCTTCTGAAACTATTCCAATCAATAGAAAAAGAGGGAATCCTCCCTAACTCATTTTATGAGGCCAGCATCATCCTGATACCAAAGCCTGGCAGAGACACAACCAAAAAAAGAGAATTTTAGACCAATATCCTTGATGAACATCGATGCAAAAATCCTCAATAAAATACTGGCAAACCGAATCCAGCAGCACATCAAAAAGCTTATCCACAATGATCAAGTGGGCTTCATCCCTGGGATGCAAGGCTGGTTCAACATACGCAAATCAATAAATATAATCCAGCATATAAACAGAACCAAAGACAAAAACCACACGATTATCTCAATAGATGTAGAAAAGGCCTTTGACGAAATTCAACAACCCTTCAGGCTAAAAACTCTCAATAAATTAGGTATTGATGGGACGTATCTCAAAATAATAAGAGCTATCTATGACAAACCCACAGCCAATATCATACTGAATGGGCAAAAACTGGAAGCATTTCCTTTGAAAACGGGCACAAGACAGGGACGCCCTCTCTCACCACTCCTATTCAACATAGTGTTGGAAGTTCTGGCTAGCGCAATCAGGCAGGAGAAGGAAATAAAGGGTATTCAATTAGGAAAAGAGGAAGTCAAATTGTCCCTGTTTGCAGACGACAAGATTGTATATCTAGAAAACCCCATCGTCTCAGCCCAAAATCTCTTTAAGCTGATAAGCAACTTCAGCAAAGTCTCAGGATACAAAATCAATGTACAAAAATCACAAGCATTCTTATACACCAATAACAGACAAACAGAGAGCCAAATCATGAGGGAACTCCCATTCACAATTGCTTCAAAGAGAATAAAATACCTAAGAATCCAACTTACAAGGGATGTGAAGGACCTCTTCAAGGAGAACTACAAACCACTGCTCAATGAAATAAAAGAGGATACAAACAAATGGAAGAACATTCCATGCTCATGGGTAGGAAGAATCAATATCGTGAAAATGGCCATACTGCCCAAGGTAATTTATAGATTCGATGCCATCCCCATCAAGCTACCAATGACTTTCTTCACAGAATTGGAAAAAACTAAAGTTCATATGGAACCAAAAAAGAGCCTGCATCGCCAAGTCAATCCTAAGCCAAAAGAACAAAGCAGGAGGTATCATGCTACCTGACTTCAAACTATACTACAAGGCTACAGTAGCCAAAACAGCATGGTACTGATACTAAAACAGAGATATAGACCAATGGAACAGAACAGAGCCCTCAGAAATAATGCCGCATATCTACAACTATCTGATCTTTGACAAACCTGACAAAAACAAGAAATGGGGAAAGGATTCCCTATTTAATAAATGGTGCTGGGAAAACTGGCTAGCCATATGTAGAAAGCTGAAACTGGATCCCTTCCTTACACCTTATACAAAAATTAATTCAAGATGGATTAAAGACTTAAACGTCAGACCTAAAACCATAAAAACCCTAGAAGAAAACCTAGGCAATACCATACAGGACATAGGCATTGGCAAGGACTTCATGTCTAAAACACCAAAAGCCATGGCAACAAAAGCCAAAATTGACAAATGGGATCTAATTAAACTAAAGAGCTTCTGCACAGCTAAAGAAACTACCATCAGAGTGAACAGGCAACCTACAGAATGGGAGAAAATTTTTGCAACCTACTCATCTGACAAAGGGCTAATATCCAGAATCTACAATGAACTCAAACAAATTTACAAGAAAAAAACAAACAACCCCATCAAAAAGTGGGCAAAGGATATGAACAGACACTTCTCAAAAGAAGACATTTATGCAGCCAAAAAACACATGAAAAAATGCTCATCATCACTGGCCATCAGAGAAATGCAAATCAAAACCACAATGAGAATGGCGATCATTAAAAAGTCAGGAAACAACAGGTGCTGGAGAAGACGTGGAGAAATAGGAACACTTTTACACTGTTGGTGGGACTGTAAACTAGTTCAACCATTGTGGAAGTCAGTGTGGCGATTCCTCGGGGATCTAGAACTAGAAATTCCATTTGACCCAGCCATCCCATTACTGGGTATATACCCAAAGGATTATAAATCATGCTGCTATAAAGACATATGCACACGTATGTTTATCGTGGCACTATTCACAATAGCAAACACTTGGAACCAACCTAAATGTCCAACAACGATAGACTGGATTAAGAAAATGTGGCACATATACACCATGGAATACTATGCAGCCATAAAAAATGATGAGTTCATGTCCTTTGTAGGGACATGGATGAAACTGGAAACCATCATTCTCAGCAAACTATCGCAAGGACAAAAAACCAAACACCACATGTTCTCACTCATAGATGGGAGTTGAACAATGAGAACACATGGACACAGGAAGGGGAACATCACACTCTGGGGACTGTTGTGGGGTGGGGGTAGGGGGGAGGGATAGCATTAGGAGATATACTTAATGCTAAATGACGAGTTAATGGGTGCAGCACACCAACATGGCACATGTATACATATGTAACAAACCTGCACATTGTGCACATGTACCCTAAAACTTAAAGTATAATAATAATAAATTTTTTTAAAAAAAAGTAGGAAAGATATTTGATAAAGCTTTGTGGTTAACAGTATTTTGAAATATATTTTCAATTTAATGTAATATGTATTATTAGAGTGGAATTATTAGCATATCAGAGCATTAACAAATATGAATAACCCTAGTTACTATATTGAAAAGGTTTCCTTTATAGACAAGAACAGATAAAGCTGGATTTGCTCATGCATTCAGCAAACATTTGAGTACCTACTCTGTATCAGGACTAAAAATAATAGATTTTTAAAGATGAATAATCACAGAATTTGTCTTACAAGAATGGTGCTCCCATCCCTGGGGAGAAGATATGAGCAAGGAAATAACACTGTGAAAATAAAATATGAAAAGGGCTCAGGAACATTCATAAGACATATATGAAAACTGTAACTTGGAAAGTTGCCACATTAATACTTTTTAAAAGTTTTGCTAATGAATTAGTCCTGATTAAAAAGAAATGATCCTAGATAGTCTCCAAGATAGTAAATATTTTAATACTTCTCAATTAAAAATCCTTTTCTACTATTGTGGACCTGTCCAATTGACATGGTTAGAGTTACCAGGAATTACATTGCAATCTACTCTGTACCACTAAGCCTAACATGGTGTTTGTCATTTTCTAATATTTCATATAATTGACAGTAACATTTTCTGTAAATATTATATTACATAAATTTTGTGGCTGAAGTGGCAAAAAATGATATATTCAGGAAAACATTTAATGCTTTTTATTTGCCAATTTAAAATATTTTTACACATGAACAAGTAATTATGGTTATGGCACACCATGCCACAGACAGTTTGCCAATTATATGACTCAGAAATCATTTAATACTTTAAGAATCAACATTAGTTTCTAAACTAATGTCGATTAGGAAAATATTGTTTTCCTATACAACTTTCTCTGGTTCCATTTATTAGAGCTTAATTTTTTATAAGAATACTCATAACTGTGTTGCATTTCCACTATTTAAATATATGTTTTAGAATATTTATTACTTAAATGATAATTAGAAATGTTATTTGTAAATATTTTTATGTAAAAGATGCTTCTAAACCTATATTAAATATAAAAAAACTGTAAGAATATACTGAAACTTAGTCATATAGGTCAAACTACTTGTCTTCTAATTGTTCATTAAAACTTGAGACAAAAACTAAAAAAAAAAAAAAAAAAAAAAAAAAGTATGCCTTAAGAGTTGCACAATGGCCCCTCCACACAACTGCCCAGTCCACAGGAGCTACTTCATAAATTGACTGCACTGACCTCTAACTTCTGTCTACTCAGGGCAAGAATCCACTGCAGTGGACAAAGGGCAAGAGTTCACAGGAACTGCCGACACACAGCTAAGACACCAGCTGAGACGGCGGCTGCACAGCGCTGCAGCTAAGGGTGAGCTCTGAAGTCCTCATCTCGCTGCCTAACAGTCTGTGATGCTAAGCAAGTAACTTCATCTCTGTGAACCTTGCTGTCTTCATTGATAAATGGAGCTAATGCCTATCTATGTCAATGGGGTACCTAAGAGGATCGGCTGAAAGGGCACTAAACCACTAAGCGTGGGAGTTGGAAAAAATAATAATCCATAAAGGGTAGTTGCCATTATCAGAAAGATCCAGGCCGGGTGAGGTGGTTCACACTTGTAATCCCAGCACTTTGGGAGGCTGAGGCGGGTGAATCACCTGAGGTCAGGAGTTTGACCCAGCCTGACCAATATGGTGAAACCCCATCTCTATTAAAAATACAAAAATTAGCCAGGCGTGGTGGCGGGCGCCTGTAGTCTCAGCTACTTGGGAGGCTGAGACAGGAGAATTGCTTGAACCCAGGAGGTGGAGGCTGCAGTGAGCCGAGATCACACCATGGAACTCCAGCCTGGGTGACAGAGTAAGACTTGTCCCCCGCCCCGCTCTCACCACCTCTCCACCACCCCACCCCCTCCCCAAAAAAAAAAAGATCCATAACTCCATTCTTATTCTTGACCAAGCCACTTTAATTTGTAACTTTAATGTGCAATACAAAGTCGATAATCCTTGAAATTCTCACCTGGCTCCTGCAGGAAAACAAAAGTAGAAAGCTTTAAGTACTTTTATATTCACTAATTCAAATCCATGATTCATTTATTCAATTATTCAAGTATTTATTGAGCACCGATCATGTGACAGCCTTGTAGACGAAAGAAGCAAATCACCCTTCCTCTCTCGAGGGTTTACAGTCCAGTCATTAAAACAAATTTGTTGGCCAGGTACACTGGCTCACACCTGTAATGCCAACACTTTGGGAAGCCAAGAGGTGGATCACTTGAGTCCAGGAATTTGAGATCAGCCTGGGCAACATGGCAAAACCTCATCTCTACAAAATATACAAAAATTAGCCAAGAGTAGTAGTCCCAGCTACTGAGAAGGCTGAGGCGGGAGAATCACTTGAGTTCAGGAGGTTGGGGTTACAGTGAGCCATGATCACACCACTGCACTCCAGTCTGGATGACAGAATGAGACCCTGTCTCAAATAAAATAAAATAAAATAAAATATAAAATAAAATAAATATAATTAAAATAAAAGCATGTTAAATAAACCCCTAGGGGTTTATAGGGAAAGGGAACCTTCTTAGTACCTCCCTTTTTAAAGAAGAAAAACTCTTGACTTCCTGACCTGGAAAATGAAAAAGCCATAACCCTTTACTGTTTAAAGAGTTAGTTTTCATATAGTTCTATATAGTAATACTCCCATATGCTGGATCTATTTAAATGTTGAGAGCAGGACACTGTAGTTTTGCAGCTACGTACTGTAAGCTCCATCTGTCCTGTTCACCACTGTAGGCCTGTGCTTGGCACAGAATTGGTCTTAATATATCTTTGATCAGTGGATGGATAAATGAAACCCTAAAATTATAACCTAACTTAGGAAAAAAAATTTTTTTTATTATACAATGGGCCAGGTGCGGTGGCACATGCCTGTAATCCCAGCACTTTGGGAGGCGGAGGCAGGAGAATCATTTGAGCCCAGGAGTTCGAGACCAGCCTGGGCAACATAGTGACACCCTGTCTCTACAAAATAAAAAATGTAAACAAAATAAAACATACAATGAAAAGGAAGAAGAGACCAAAGCAAATGTGAAAACTTAAGGCAGAAATCAGATACATGGCCAGGTGCGGTGGCTCACACCTGTAATCCCAGCACTTTGGGAGTCTGAGGTGGGCAGATCACTTGAGGTCAGAAGTTCGAGACCAGCCTGGCCAACGTGGCAAAACTCTGCCTCTACTAAAAATACAAAAATTAGCCAGGCGTGGTAGCATGTGCCTATAATCCCAGCTACTCAGGAGGCTGAGGCAGGAGAATCACTTGAACCTGGAAGGCAGAGGTTGCAGTGAGCCCAGATCACACCACTGTACTCCAGCGTGGGCGACAGAGCAAGACTGTCTCAAAAAAAAAAAAAAAAAAGCAGATACAGGACGTGGTTAACTCAGCTTCATGCTGTTAGAATATGCAGTTTTTTCAAGTCCATCATAGGCACAAAGTAAAAACTAATGTTTATGAAAAAAGGCAAATATGACATAAAGAAATTTGGAGCACACCCACTTGTACAGAGTGAGGCTGAGTCTACACCTTCAGTCTTCATCATCAGGAGGGATACCTAATTCTTCATCTGTCCACTTGGAAGGATCAGGATACGGGAAGTGACCCTGGTGACAACCATTTAAAAGAAAGAAAAGTCAAGAATTTACATTCTGTGCAACTAATTAAATTGTTAAATAAATCTTGGAAAGAAAAAAAAACAATATGGCTCAGCCCCTGACCACAGGAACGAATTCTACTTTAATTATTCGATGGCCCACCTGTTCTTTAGTCTGTTCATTATATGGGCTCTGGTCTGAATTTTAAAAGCCTCCCCATTTGGAGGTACCAGCCTAAGCCAATGGTACGTGTTTGTGATAGAGGGAGGGTAGCGGGAAGTGGAGGCAATAGGTTTCAAAGGTTCCTGACATCCTGGCGAAGTCCTGGCAAAATATGTTTCCAACTCTCCTAACATTACTGCTGTGAAATGGAGAAGCCTCAGGTGGACTTCCTCATCTTCTATCCTGATCTAAGGGCTTATCTGGCTGCATCATCATCATCTCAGGCCTAACAGCTATACATACTGTACATACTCCGGACAGCTGACCTACAGTGAGGTAGGGGCACCTCAAATAGTAAATGTGCGGACAGCTCACAGACACCCAGGCAGCTCCTTACTGAAGGACAACGGCACAGAGAAGTTCTAAGAGAAATGGGATATGAAGCAACCTGATGCTTCTAGAACTTACATACTGCTTAAGATTTTTTTCCTATCCTGGAAACAAACCCAAATTTACTACAATTCAAAGTATCCTGGATAAACAAGCACAGATTTCAATGTCTTAAAGATGTAATTTCCCAAAGAATGTTCTGCAAATTGTGGTAAAACCTCAGTTGAGGCTAATGATATGTTAGAAAATCACTAAAACTGGCCGGGCGCAGTGGCTCACACCTGTAATCCCAGCACTTTGGGAGGCCGAGGCAGGTGGATCACGAGGTCAGGAGATCGAGACTATCCTGGCTAACACGGTGAAACCCCGTCTCTACTAAAAATATAAAAAATTAGCCGGGAGTGGTGGCGGGCACCTGTAGTCCCAGCTACTTGGGAGGCTGAGGCAAGAGAATGGCGTGAACCCAGGAGGCAGAGCTTGCAGTGAGCCAAGATCGGGCCACTGCACTCCAGCCTGGGTGACAGAGTGAGACTCCGTCTCAAAAATAAATAAATAAAATAGAAAATCACTAAAACTAACTTCCCTTCTCAAGACAAATTAACTCACATCCATCCCACCCAAACCTGGCTGCCCTAGGCCTCTGGACAGACTAGAAGACATTCATCATTTAAAGGAATTTAAGTGTGAAACCTAACCTACCAATGAACCGCTAGTTCAGAAGATAAAAGAATTCATTTCTGGCCAGGCACGGTGGCTCACGCCTGTGATCCCAGCACTTTGGGAGGCTGAGGCAGGTGGGTCACTTGAGGTCAGGAGTTTGAGAGCAGCCTGACCAATATGGTGAAACCCCGTCTCTACTAACAACAAAAAAAAGTAGCCGACGTGGGGGTGCACACCTGTAGTCCCAGCTACTCAAGGGACTGAGGCACCAGAGTCACTTGAACCTGGGAGGCAGAGGTTGCAGCGAGCTGAGATTGTGCCACTGCACTCCAGCCTGGTGACAGAGTGAAACTGTGTCTCAAAAAAAAAAAAAAAAAATTAGCTTTTAGTCTCCCTAAGATGGCAACCTAACAGAAACCATAAGAAACAGACCACCTAAATATACATCCTCGTGTAAAAAAAAGGTGAGAAGATAACATGTTTCATTAAGTAACAGGATTCTTGTATATACATATGGACAAAGTGGTGGCAAAGGGCGATGTCCAGACAGAAAAATGGTCTACAACAGAAAAATAAACAAGCTATTAATACATCCTCCCTCCCCCACCCAAAAAACGACAAGCGCTCTTCTCCTGCACTTACCAGCACCTCTTCTGAGTCATGCCAAAAGCGCCAGAGAATCCAGAACCACATGAGTCCGCTGAAGAACTCGCTCTGGAACACCTGGGATCTGGTCAGCTGGGGGAACTGTCTATACCGGGGCTCAAGGTGCACACCACCACTGGCACTGCAAGACAAAACAACATGGCAGACACCATGCTACATTCTCAAAGCGTTAAGTCATCCAAAACTACTCTGAGTTACATCCTAGAACCAAAGCTAATGTTTCTCATCGCCACTGAAATATAGACAGAAGTTCACAAGCCCTTGAAATACTCACTTTTTACTAAGCTTGCTTCATGTGTAGCAGCAAAAACTGACCAAAACTGACAAGAGGCTAATTTTGGTTTTCAATTAGTGAAGATTCATTATTTTGCACTAGAAATTTGAATGCGTTGATTATGGGGTGCTAGCCCCAAAGGTTTTAGTTAAGGGACTGTGAACTTGTTAGTAGGTCACTAACTTACTCAGAAAAATAAATTAATTTTGCTTTGTTTAGCTATCTATTTGAGAGGCAAATTATGTCCTCTGCCTATTACAATCTTTATTAAAAAGACAACTATATGGGAGAGAGGACTCGCAAATCCCATTAAATATGCTAATGGCTCTGAACAAAGAACTTTCAACAATAAGTTTGAATATGTGTTTCTTTTTTCTTCTTTTCATTCAGACACTTGACAAGTTGTGGCACAGAGTCCATAAGAGTTATAGTCAATTTATTCAGTTGGAGTATAAATATTATATGTTGCATCTAATTTAAATTATTTGCACCTACTGGGGCTATTCCTAAAACCTATTCAGCAGCCATACATATGCTAATACACAGAAGTAGATAAAAAAATTTTAAGAGAATTCCTATATAAAATATGTTTAACAATTTCATTTAGGTAAGAATCAGCTTGTAAACCATATTCTCTTTTGTGTAGCACAGAAATTCGTACCTGTACGAAAAGTGCATCAAAATTTCTTGTCTTCATAATGCACAGATTTATGAACAGTAATATGGCAGTGGTTCTTGAGACATGTTAGCTAGGACTGTTTGTTTTCTGTTTGTTTGTTTGTTTGTGAGAGTCTCACTCTGTCACCCAGGCTGGAGTGCAGTGGAACAATCTTGACTCACTGCAACCTCCGCCTCCCAGGTTCAAGCGATCCCTCGCCTCAGCCTCCCAAGTAGCTGGGACTACAGGTGTACACCACCATGCCCAGCTAATTTTTGTATTTTTTTAGTAGAGACAGGGTTTCACCATGTTGGCCAGACTGGTCTCGAACTCCTGACCTTAGGTGACCCACCCACCTTGGCCTCCCAAAGTGCTGGGATTACAGGCGTGAGCCACGTGCCCGGCTGTTTTGTTTGTTTTTTTTAAAGATAGGCTCTGTCGCCCAGGCTAGAGTGCAGCAGTGTGACCTTAGCTCAAGCGATCCTTCTGCTGACTAAGCACCTCCTGGGCTCAAGCAATCCTCCTGCCTCAGCCTCCCTCCCAAGTAGCTGGGATTACATACAAGTGTACACCCCCACACCTGGCTAATTTTTATATTTTTTGTAGAGACAGGGTTTCCCTATGTTGCCAGGCTGGCAGACTGTTTTTATCCTCTCCCACTCTAAAAGACGACTGGCAGTTATTGAGTGTTTACCATGTGCCAGATACCACACTAAGCATTTTATAAGTTTTAACTCATTTAATTTTCATAACCTTATGATAGGGCTTGTAATTATTAATGATTTACCAGTGAGGTGCTATGTGATGGCAAAGCCCAAGCTCCTGCCTACAAACACACACCATTAAAAATTTCCTCCTTTTATTAATCAAAGACATAACTTTTAACTAGAAGTCCAACCAGCATGATAAAACCAACATTACCACATTGAAATGATAAATTCCATTTTTTTTTCTAAATAGTCATCCAAAATTTAACGCTTTAATTTGGAAGGCTTTATTTAAGGTATTAATAACTAGTTATGAATAAGGTGATTTTTATTTTTTGCAGATGTGTGTATATATGTACTTTAAGTATCATGTTTAAAAGGTCCTACCAAATATCGCCACTTTACAACTTGAATGACATAGCATACTGTTTCTGTAATGTCCTCATATACCAATTATATTATTCATTCAGTATCTACCTGCGCATATAGATACCACATTATGTAACTAAACCATGCAGGATCATTCAATATAGTATAACAAGAGCCTTTTTTTTTTTTGAGATGGAGTCACGCTCTGTCACCTAGGCTGGAGTGCAATGGCGCCATCTTGGTTCACTGCAACCTCTGCCTCCCAGTTCAAGCGATTCTCCTGCCTCAGCCTCCCGAGTAGCTGGGATTACAGGCATGTGCCACCCCACCCAGCTAATTTTTGTATTTTTAGTAGAGACAGGGATTCATTATGTTGGCCAGGCTGGTCTCGAACTCCTGACCTCAGGTGATCCGCCTGCCTTGGCCTCCCAAAGTGCTGGGATTACAGGCATGAGCCACAGTGTCCAGACAACAAGAGCCTTCTTCTTTGATAGCTTTTTGATACAATCTAGGTATAAGTGCCCAGCAGTAAAACTGATTAAAACAAGATTTGAAGGCCGGGTGCGGTGGCTCACACCTGTAATCCCAGCACTTTGGGAGGCCGAGGCAGGAGGATCACCTGAGGTCAGGAGTTCGAGACCAGCCTGACCAACGTGGAGAAACCCCATCTCTACTAAAAATACAAAATTAGCTGGGCGTGGTGGTACATGCCTGTAATCCCAGCTACTTGGGAGGCTGAAGCAGGGGAATCACTTGAACCGAGGAGGCGGAGGTTGCCGTGACCAGAAATTGTGCCACTGCACTCCAGCCTAGGCAACAAGAGTGAAACTCCATCTCAAAAAAAAAAAAAAAAGATTTGAGTAATGCCGATGCCAGCATTATAGTTCAAACCCATCTTAGCAGCTCCCCATGCTTCGTTATTGCTAGAGTGACATGTTGTTTTAATTATAACCTGAAGTAGGAACTGCAAGGTAGAAACCTTTTGGAACAAAGATTTGAAAGACTGCAATTATATCACAGGAACAATGACAACGATTGCCATGATTAAGGAATGCAAAGACTCAACACCTAATTCACGATGTTATGTTCCAAACCAGGTTATGAACTGCATTGTGGCAAACTAGACACCCTGAACAACCCTCCAAATTAAACAACTGTGCTGCTAGATGAGATTTTTAAGATTTTTACAAACATCACTGACCAGGCACAAAAGGAAGGAATCCACCAAGAGCAAAATTCAAGTAAAAACAAGGCCTGGAAGCTAAGCAATCACTGACGCTGCCTTCACCAGGAGCCCTTGAACCTCCACCAGGATAGCTACATGAGGTGTGGGGAAAGAGACACAGCCTGGGGCCCACCCAAGGTGGGAGGGCTAATGACGAGATCGCTAAATAAAGCTGCAGCCCGATATGGTAAAAGGGTGAACAAGAAATAAACCTTCCATGGACAAGGGAACAAGAATTTGTTATCAGAAGCCAGCCCTCAGGTAGATTTACACCCAAATTCACACTACCTGTGTTGGACCTGTGTGGACCAAAAACCCCAAGCCGAGAATTTAATGTGAGCCTGAATTGGGGTGGCGCCCTCAAGAGACAGAGAAGCACGATCTCAAAGAAGTTCCAGGGAAAACAAGCTCAAGATCAAAAAACATGAGGAAGTAAGACACTATCAGCAAGTCCTGTAAGAAGGAAAGAGAATGGGGAAGAAACAACATCCAAGGAAATAATGGCTGTTCCAACTTCAAATGTTTGAGAGTCAAGTTTAAAAACAAAAATGCACCGTTAACTGTTAGTTACATTTTTATTTTTATTTTTTTGAGACGGGGTCTCACTCTGTCACCCAGGCTGGAGTGCAGTGGCACGATCTCGGCTCACTGCAACCTCTGCCTCCTGGGCTCAAGCAATGCTCCTGCCTCAGCCTCCCCAGTAGCTGGGATTACAGGCGCACACCACCATGCCCAGCTAATTTTTGTGTTTTTAGTAGACATGGGGTTTCATCGTGTTGGCCAGGCTGGTCTCGAACTCCTGACCTCAGGTGATCTGCCCGCCTCAGCCTCTCAAAGTGCTGGGATGACAGGTGTGAGCCACCACGCCTGGACAAAGTTACATTTTTAAAACATAAATCAGACCACATTACTTTCCTGCTTTAAAACTCCAGTGGCTCCCTGTGATTCTTAGAATAAAATCCCGAGTCCTCCAAAGCCCTCTCTAATCCGGCCCCCACACTTGTTCCTGTGACCTGGTCTCTCCCACTCTTCCCCTACGCTCCACTCCAGCCTGGCCTCCTGCCAACCCTGCGGGCTCTGGCCTCTCCACCTGATGCCTCCTCTGCCCTTTTATGTCCACCGGGCTCTTCCCTTGAGTCTCTGCATGGCTGACTTCTCATCCCTCAGGTCCCGCTTCAAATCACACTCCCAGGCATTCCCACGCCGTCCCCAAATACAATATCCCTTCTACTCCCACGCCACGCACTCTCCATATTAATCTCCAGCTGTATTCTCTTCATAACCCTTAACAGTACTCAAAAAAGGTCTGTCTTTTCTACTTGTCTCTACTCTCCAGAATGTACACTTCATTCTCTCTCTTGTATTCTGCTATATCCTCAGCACCTAGAAAGGAGCAGGGATATAGAAGATGCTCCATAAACATTTATGCACTTAATTATCACACACTCTGAAATAAGTGTGTGTTATGAACAAGCCAATACCTCTGGGAAGATCGGCATTCCCCCATCTCCTCATGCAGGATCAAGGGCTATCGCTCGTGGCTCTCCATCACTGTCTTTGCCCAAGTCACACAGGGCTTTGCCTTCTGCCCACCCCACACCTGCCCCAGCTCCAGATTCTTAATCCACATGGGACTTCAGGCAAGTCACTCCTTTCATTTCCTGGGCCTCAGTTCCTTAATAACAAAAACAGTTAAAGAATACTTGTACGGTCCTTAGCAAGCACCAGCAATTGTTTTAAACACTTTAGTGAGGCCAGGCGCAGTGGGTCACGCCTGTATTCCCAACACTTTGGGAGGCCGAGGCTGGAGGATCACTTGAGCCCAGGAGTTAGAGGCTGCAGTGAGCTAGGATCGCACCACTGCACTCCAGCCTGCGCGACAGAGTTAGACCCCATCTCCTAAAACACACACACACAAACACACACACAAACACGCTTTAGATAACAGTAACTCATTTAGTTCCTTGCAAATGGACGCTAAATGGGTGAAGAAACTGAGGCATTAAGAGAATAAGAAACTTTTCCAAGGTCCCACAGCTGGAGTGTGGCAGAGGTGGGGTTTGAACCCAGCCACTGTGGGGCCAGAATCCCGCTTGGAATCACGACCCCACATGCCTCTTGGTAAAGTGTAGCTGATGATCTAAGGGACCTGGAATCATCCATGACTCTTTTCCAGTCCTGCTCTTACGGAATCTCTGCACACCACTAACTCGGCTTCGGCAGCTGCTCCCTACCTCGCCCCCCCAGCCCTCCGCCCTCCGGTCTGCGTCTCGGGCCACCTCGCGCGCGGCTCTGCCTGTCACTCTCCTAAACGCCGCGGCTGCCCCAGCGTTGGCTTCCGGTTTTCTTCTCCTCTCACCCGACGGCACTCTCTCTGGGCGGTCGCCTCCACTCCCTGCAGCCAGAGTGATTTTTCAGCATTAAAAAGCGGCCACGTGACGTCTCTGATTAAAGGCTGCCGAACCGACTCTACCCTAAATTCCGCAGCCAGGCACCGGGACCCTGGACCGCGCCCTCCCTAGGCCTCACCGCCGCCGCCCCCCGCCTCGCTCCAGGAGCGTCCACACCCGCCGCGCAGGCTGCTTCCTCCGCCTGGACCGCCCGCGCCGGCGCCGACTCGCTCAGCCGGCTCCGCATTCACGCGTGCGTCTCCCGAGGGCAGGCGGCCCCTAGGACCATGACGGCCCCGCACATGGTGTCCCATCTGCCCAGCGAAGTCTCTCCCTCTCCCTCCGCCCAGCGGGGTCCCTCTCCTCGAGTCGCGGCGTCAGGAGACGGGCGGACTACAGGTCCCAGCATGCCTCGGGACGCGACCTCTTCAGGCGCCCCAGTCAAGGTGAGAGCGTCCCGGAGGCCCGCGCTGTCCGCTACAGGCCGGCGAGGCCTCCATCCCCAGCCCGACACTCACTGGCGGACTCCACCATCTCCAGCAGTCCGTGCGCGGCCGCTTCTGAAAAGGCGGCCTCCAACGCGAGCGAAAGACGCCAGCCGAATCAGAGCGGACATGCTCGCCCGCGTCCGCCCCGCGGTCCCCAGCCGCCTCGCCCCTGCCTACTTCGCTTCCCTGGAGCCCCGCCCCGCGCCTCCCGTGACGTCACGGAGTCGCTCATCTCCAGGAGTGGGGGAGCCGGCAGACGCTCCTGACCCAAATTAGCTGTGGGTCCTTTGGCTGCAGGAAACCTCTCTCCCGAGAGCAGAGCCCACGCATAACTTACGGTTGCTGAGCTGCCCCATGCCTTCTGAAACAGCTTGTTGGTTGCCCCTCTGATCCTGTAGGGCTCTCCCCCTGTTCTGCCCCTCCTAAAACTGAGTGGTGTATAATTCTTTTTTTTTTTTCTTTTTGAGACAAGGCCTTGCTCTGTCGCCCAGGCTGGAGTGCAGTGACACTATCTCGGCTCACTGCAACCTCTGCCTCCCAGGCTCAAGCGATTCTCCTGCCTCAACTTCCCGAGTAGCTGGGATTACAGGCATTGCGCCAGGCTAAATTCGTACGCAGCAATAGATAATGCCACAAATGGCTTGATTCGATCCACTGGCTTTAAGGCTGTGTTGGCACAGGCTCAGGGAGGAGCCTGCTGTCTTTTTGTCCCTCTCCCGCCTCCACACTGTACCTGATGCGCACTGGCACAAGGGGCTGCGTGACCAGCTGGTGTGCTCCCTCCCAGCCATCTGGAGCCATCCCAACCCCTCTCTGCCTGCTTTGAATGTCCCCTCAAGACCTGGGAAGGAAAAAATAACATCACCTCCCTTGAAAAAAACTGCACCAAAGGAATCTCTGTCCACCTAAACCATACTGCTCACTAAAAGACAGGAATGAGGAACTTTATCTTGGAGAAGGAAAGAATGGGAGAAATTAGTCCTGTAGTCAGGGCAGGACTCTCGGAGAGCGCAAGGGCTTGACTCCATTCGCTGCCTGGTGGTCTCTAAGACGAGCAATATAATCTATGAAGGTGCAGGGATAAACTGTGATTTTACCTAAAAAAAAAAAATGAGAAATTAAGCTTTACAAATATCCCCCCTCCAGGCTGACCCCGGGCCCCTCCTAGTCAGCCAGCCGGCCACATCAGCTCAGCTCTGAGAAGAAAGCCCATGGTTGGGCCTGGCAGAGAGGGGCAGGTGGTGGTCACTGCAGGTCTGTCCCCGGGCGCTGCCATGGAGAAGAGGACACACTGGTTATATTAACTCTGTTCATATTCACCAAAATTAATGCCTGCAAGTGGACAGGCGCTGACACTGTGGCAGGGAAACTGTAGTTCCGGACTAGCGTGTGAACCCGGGGCCATGTTAAGAAGTGGCCAAGCTGTTCTGCTCACGTCCCCGGTGTGTCAGCCACTTTCATCAGTTTTGTTTTACCTTGTAATAAAAGTTAGCAAGGAGTTGGCAAAATCTATTAAAAATTACCAAGAAGATAATTTGAAGTACAATGAAATTTGCCCTAAGTGTATATTATGCTGGCAGGTAGCACCTGCATGAAATTTATACATAAAGAGTGTGTGTGTGTGTGTGTGTGTCTGTGTGTGCGCGCGCATGCCATGGATCAGTAGGACTTGATGGCGTTTTCTAACCTGAATATCAAAGTCTGGGAACTACCAGCAGGACCCATCTGACCAGGGAGTATAGCGGGTCAAGAAATGAGAAAAACGGGAAAACAAAATAAATTTATTTGTCCTCCTCCACAGAACATTTTCCCTGAAGGAGAGTGTCCCTGGCACCTGGCCCAGCTTCCACAATGGAATGGATAGGCCCCTTCCCTCCTTTTACTCCCTAATTGGCCCAGAGCTTTTGAACAGACCCCTCAAACCAAGCAGAGGAAGCCATGGTGTGCCTTCCACCACTGGAGGGTTACATTTGAAATTGGTGTCCCAATTTTAACGTCCCAGCTGCCATAGGAGAGGCTCTTGGGAGTGGCCTCCAGCTCTTGAGAAGGGCCCACAGAGGCCACTGCCCCATCACGGGCGGCACGCTGGGCCCGTGAGGAGGAAGGGCCTCGCTGCCTCCAGGATGTCCAGTTTGGGGTCCAGTGAGCGGCCAAGCCCCTCCAACACCATGATGGCAAACACAATGGAGGCAAAGTTGCTCTCAAGCTTTACCTGGAACAGAAAAACAGAACAGTTCATCTCAGAACCTGCTGATACAGGGACGTGTGTTCTGGATAATCACCTTGCTGTCCACTCTCAGCCTCCCTCAGACCTGCCCACGGGATGTTTACCATCTACCTGACATTCTCTTCTCTACCGCATCATCTCCCCAACCATCTCACCTACTCGCCCAGCCTCCCATCTACTGGACACACTAAGGAAAAATCTAGGGGTGCGGAATATACTTTTCTAGGTTTGTGTCCGTGTGTGTATGAATGAATGACCAAATAAATCTTTCACACACGTCCCAGAAACTATACATTTAAATACAGGTAATTCTTCAAAACCTACGGTAACCTTTATGTACGTATGTATTTATTTATTTATTTTAGAGACAGGGTCTCACTCTGTCACCTAGGCTGGAGTGCAATGGCAAGATCATAGCTCACTGCAGCCTTGAGCTCCTGGACTTCAGGGATCCTTCTGCCTCAGCCTCCTGAGACTGGGACTCTTTTTTGTAAACAGAGGGTCTTGCAATGTTGACGAGGCTGATCTCGAACTCCTGGCCCCAAGCAATCCTCCCACGTTGGCCACCTCAAGTGCTGGGATTACAGGAGGAGCCACGTCAGCTGGTCTACAATAGCCTTTTTAAGAGACAACACACAGGCCGGGCATGGTGGCTCACTCCTGTAATCCCAGCACTTTGGGAGACCGAGGCGGGTGGATCACGAGGTCAGGAGATCGAGACCATCCTGGCTGACACTGTGAAACCCTGTCTCTACTAAAAATACAAAAAAATCAGCCGGGCGTGGTGGCGGGCGCCTGTGGTCTCAGCTACTCAGGAGGCTGAGGCAGGAGAATGGCCTGAACCCGGGAGGCGGAGCTTCCAGTGAGCCGGGATGGCTCCACTGCACGCCAGCCTGGGCAACAGAGTGAAACTCCATCTCAAAAAAATAAAAAAATAAGAGACAACACACAATTGACTGCTCGAACAGGGTACAGCTGTCCCTTCTGAGCCAGATTAGTAGTAACAGCAATTGACATGGATTATTCAACTATTCTTCAAAAGTATCATCATTATCCCTATTCTATAGAGAAAGAAGCTGTGGCTCAGAGAGGTTCAATGACTTGCTCAAGGCCACTAAGTGAGAAGAAATAGAGCCAGATGTGAACCTAGAACAACAGGAATCTGCTTTCTAAGTGGACAGAAGGTCAAGAACTGGAAGGTTGAATCATGGGAAATATTCTTTGTTAGAAATTAAAGAGTATTTGTCTCTGTTAAGGGCTGGAAGGTTGTTGGGCTCAGGCGGATCCAGAAGCAGCAGCATGCTCCCAGGAGCAGCTTGTGGAGTTCCAGCCTGGCAGATTGGCCACACAGGCTCTGGTCCGAGTGGGAACCCAGGGCTCCAACACCTCTGGGAATGCTTTCATTCTGAAGCTGGGTGGGGGGTTCTTAGTGTGGATTAGATTCCTTTATCTCTATGTTACTGTCAAATACTTTATTTAAAAAAATTAAGTGCTACCTGAATAGATATTTCTTCTAAGAAATACAAATGGCCAACTGGCACATGAAAAGATGTTCAACATCATGAATCAGTAGAGAAATGCAATCAAAACCACAATGAGACATCACCTCACACCCATTAGGATGGCCACTAAAAACAAAACAGAAAAAGTGTTGGTGAGGATGAGAGAAACGACCCCTTGTGTACTGTTGGTGGGCATATAAAATGGTACAGTTCCTATGGAAGTTCCTCAAAAACTAAAAACATACCATATGATCCAGAAAACCTACTTTGGGACATATGTTTAAAAACTGGAAAGCCAGAACACAATTTATAGACCTTACTGGCTACATTAAATGTTTTTAAAACTTTTCTAAAATTTGAAAGTAGGATCTTGAAAAGATATTTACACATTCATATTCACTGCAGCATTATTCACTATAACCAAGAAGTGGAAGCAACCCACGTGAACATCAACAGCATCAACAGAATAACAGGCCAGGCACTGTGGCTCATGCCTGTAATCCCAGCACTTCGGGAGGCCAAGGCGGGTGGATCACTTGAGGTCAGGAGTTCGAGACCAGCCTGGCCAACATGACGAAACCCCATCTCTACTAAAAATACAAAAATTAGCTGGGCATGGTGGCACTTGCCTGTAATCCCAGTTACTTGGGAGGCTGAGGCACGAGAATCGCTTGAACCCAGGAAGCAGAGGTTGCAATGAGCTAAGCTTGCACCACTGCACTCCAGCCTCGGTGACACAGTGAGACCCTGTCTCAAAAGGAAATCCTGTCACATGTTACAACATGGATGAAACCTGGGGACATTATATTGAGTAAAACAAGCCAATCACAAAAGGACAGTATACTTTATAATTCCACTTATATGAAATATCTAGAGTAGCCAAAATCATGGAAACGTAAAACAGCATGGTGGTTCCCAGGGCTGGGTGGAGAGGGGAATGGGGAGCTGGTCAATGGCTCTAGAGTTTCAGCTCTGCAAGATGAGAAAGACCTAGAGATCTGTTGCACAGTGCTACACTATGCATCTGGAGAGGGTTGGGGGGTTAAATTTTATGTGTTTTTCATCACAATGAAAAATTTGTAAATGTTTTCAAACTTAAGTGCCTAGTGAAGTGCTTGGAGTGCAGTAGCTGCCCTAGGCCCTCTGTCTCCTCTTCCATCCTGGGAACAGCAGCAGCAGCAGCAAACGCTCAAGGCCCCTCACCCACCGTGCGGGAAACTGTGGGGAGCAGATGTTCAGAGTGAGCCACGGAGGCGGGGGGACCCAGCAGCAGGCGGGGGCTTGGCCCACGTGGCCACAGGTGAGCTGCTCGGCCTCTCGGCTTTGGTGCCTGCCTCTTGGAACACTGAGGGGATAAATTGGTTACTAATAGATGTCATATAGTTAAGTAATGCAATGGAAAAGGCCATCTTCCGACGAGGTCCTCCCTTCTCCACCTTCAACACTGCTTGCCCCTGGCCAGCAGCCTTAGTTTAAAGAGTGCCAGAGACTAGGCTCCATGACAAGGCGACAGAGCCGGGGCACAGGCTAAGATGAACCATGAGGCCAGCTCCCTCTAATGGACTACAGCAGCCAGGCAGGGGCCACAACAGTCCCTCTAGGGCCTCTGAAAGCACCAGGACACGAGGCATGACCCTCTCGAGCGGCCTCTGGACCCCAGGACTTCATTCCACCAGGAAAGAGCTAAGCATGACTTCCATTAACACAAGCATCATGAATGTGAACCAAGGAGGGACAGACATGAAAAGCCAGAGGTAGGCTGTTTCTACATTTTTAAATACACTTTCCTACATTTAAATGTCACAGATACTTAGACTGCACTGACTTGACAGATACACAGACTAACAGCTACGAAGCACTTGTTGCAAATGGCTTGTTACTAAAAATGCTTTCAAAATATATAATAAGCTGGGCACAGTGGCTCACGCCTGTAATCCTAGCACTTTGGGAGGCCGAGAAGGGTGGATCACCTGAGGTCAGGAGTTCGAGATCAGCCTGGCCAACATGGTGAAATCCCGTCCCTACTAAAAATACAAAAATTAGCCAGGCGTGGTGGTGGGTGCCTGTAATCCCAGCTATTCAGGAGACTGAGGCATGAGAATCACTGGAACCCAGAAGGCAGAGGCTGCAGTCAGCAGAGATCGCGCCACTGCACTCCACCCTGGGCGACAGAGTGAGACTCCGTCTCAAAAAAAAAAAAAACAACAACAACAAAAAACAAAAACCATATAATAGAAGCGCCTCCCACCACCCTGTGTCCTGCCATTCCGCCCTGCCCTGTCCCACCTTCCCCAGAGACCTCCCCTCTGAATGGCCCTCACCTTGTGAGTCATCAGCAACTTAAAGACACTGGAGAGAAGGCTGGACACATGAAGCTGGAAAAACAAAATAAAGGCTAATGCAGACCACAGAGCCTTCCAGAACCGCTCATTTCCCACCACCCCCACACTCTCAGCCCCGGCATCCCACTCCACTCCCCTGCCAGGGCACATATACACCAGTCAGCACAAAAGGGACCATCTGACAAACTCGGAAAGGACTCCTCCAGCACAAGTCCAACTCCCACCTCAAGACTCGGTCACAGAGGCCTTTGGAGGACAAGCCTTTGAGCCCCACCCACCCCATCCCTGAAGCAACCACAAAAATCACACCTGCCTATAATCCCAGCACTTTGGGAGGCCAAGGTGGGCGGATCACTTGAGGTCAGGAGTTCGAGACCAGCCTGGCCAACATGGTGAAACCCCATCTCTACTAAAAATATAAAAATTAGCCGGGCGTTGGTGGCGGGTGCCTGTAATCCCAGCTACTGGGGAGGCTGAGGCAGGAGAGTTCTCTTGAATCCGGGAGGTGGAAGTTGCAGTGAGCCGAGACAGCATCACTACACTCCAACCTGGGTGACACAGCAAGACTCCATCTCAAAAAAATTTTAAAAAAAAATCACACCTGGACAAACTATCAGCAGGGCCAGCGTGCCAGTGGCCACTCCTTGTCTGACCCATTCCTGCTAATGTGGCCATGAACTTGGGGATAAAACAGTCACATTTGCTAGAACTGTGTGTAAAATACAAAGCAGGCTCTGGCTTGGGTTTAAATAAGGCCATGCACATTGGGCACATCATTTGGCTGCTTGGAGACCACAGTCCTCCCTCCCTGTATGCTTGGCTGTCCCCAAATGAATGGCAACCCCTGGATGAGGAAGGAGCTGCAGCCTCCTGAGTGGCCCTGCACAAGGAGGCCCCCTTGAGCACCAGGGACTTCACCGGGCCTCCTCATGCCTGGAAGATGTGGGGTGGTTCTTTTTCTGCTTTAAAACTCACACCTCTCATAAAGAGGTCTCCCTTAGACCCAGGATCTGCTCTGCCCCAGGCCAGGTATGGACACCCTGGCCCCTGTTCCGCAAGTGACCTGCCCACCTTCTCCAGGGTGATGGTGTTCTTCCTGGCCTGGGTCACCAGCGTGGCCATCTCGGTTTTGAACCCCTCCACGTCCCTGCACTCGCTGGCCCGGGCATGATGCAGGATCAGCTCAGCCACTCTCTGGCCCTGGAAGATGCAACAGAAAAGGGACTTGGAGTGGAGCGAGCATGAACCTGGATGCGATGCCCAAGCGTCTTTCTCATCTCAGCAGCTCCACCCTGACTTTTCTGGCATCTTGCTTTTTTGGCTCTTCCTCCTCGGGCTGTGACCTTTTCCCTTTGCCCATACCTATAGGGAGGAATGCCCCCACCCCTGCTGCACTGCACCTCAGTGCTTAACCTTGGCCCAGGGGACACTTTCAAACCAGCTTCAGGCCCCAGCTTTGGGTTTGCCCTCTCAGAGGCAGGGACTGCCCTGCATTTTGCTGTTTAAAAAAAAAAAATTTTTTTTTAAAAAGGGCCAGATGCAGTGGCTCACACATGTAATCTCAGAATTTTAGGAGGCTGAGGCAGGTGGATCACCTGAGGTCAGGAGTTCAAGACCAGCCTGACCAACATAGTGAAATCCCATCTCTATTAAAAATACAAAAATTAGTTGGGCGTGGTGGTGGGTACCTGTAATCCCAGCTACCTGGGAGGCTGAGGCAGGAGAATCACTTGAACCCGGGAGGTAGAGGTTGCAGTGAGCTGAGATCGTGCCACTGCACTCCAGCCCAGGCAACAGAGTGAGACTCCATCTCAAAAAAAAAATTAATTAATTAATTTTTAAAAAGTTATCTTTTTCCCATGGTTTTTCTTGCTGGAGAATTCTTTGCCAACCACAGGGTCTCCTCACAGTCACCCACGACGTAGTGCTTTCACTTGACTCTACAGAGGCCTTGCCAAATGCCTTTTCTCTAAATAATCATTCTCAACCACTGCAGCCCCTCAGAATCACAGGGGAGGCTGCAAAAACTACTCATGTCCCCACATCAGACATGCCAGCATGCTGTGCCCCACTTAGAGGCTGTGTTCTCTATGCTGTCACATCTCACCAGCCTGCCACCTTGTAGCAGGTAGCACACACCAGGGGCAGCCATTATCTGGTCAAGAAGCCAGCGTTCCTGGTGACCAGCTGGATGTTTGCTGGAGAAGGACCAGAAACTACTAACATGAAACAGCACTTGTTTCTTCCCACAGTCCCAAACCATCTACCACTCAGAACTGGCCTGATTCGCACCCAACACCTGCTAACAGAAAGCCCCGTAAGGGCAGCCTTGCCTCCTGTCCTCCTGCCTCCCTCCACTCGTTTCTGGCACGCTGGCAAGTGTGAGCATTGACAAGAATGACCGGGCTAAGGAGACGTGTCCTGTGTCAAGACAGAGACATTCTGGCTGGGCGCAGTGGCTCACACCTGTAATCCCAGCACTTTGGGAGGCTGAGGCAGGCGGATCACCTGAGGTCAGAAGTTTGAGATCAGCCTGGCCAACATGGTGAAACCCCATCTCTACTAAAAATACAAAAAGTGGCCAGGCATGGTGGCATGTGCCTGTAATCCCTGCTACTCAGGAGGCGTGGCAGGAGAATTGTTTGAATCCAGGAGGTGAATGTTGCAGTGAGCTGAGATCACACCAAGGCACTCCAGCCTGGGTGACAGAGCAAGACTCGGTCTCAAAAAAAAAAAAAAAAAGACAAAGACAGAGGCATTCCCCAGAGTATAAAAGATTCACCCCCTGCCCAGTCTGTAGTCCTAGCTACTCAGGAGGCTGAGACGGGAGGATGGCTTCAGGCCAAGGCAGCCTGCGCAATATAGCAAGACCCCATCTCCATTAATTTTTTTGAAACTTTAAAAAAAAAAAAAAAAAAAACAAGATCTCACTCTGTCACCCAGGCTGCCGTAGAGCAGTGCAATCCTAGCTCACCACAGCCTCAAACTCCTGAGCTCAAGTGATTCTCCCACCTCAGCCTCCCAAGTAGCTGGGACCACAGGTGCACACCACCAAGCCTGGCTTTTTTTTTTTCTTTTTTTTGAAATGGAGTCTTGCTCTTTCATCCAGGCTGGAGTGAAGTGGCACAATCTCAGCTCACTGCTACCTATGCCCCCCGGGTTCAAGCAATTCTCCTGCCTCAGCCTCCCAAGTAACTGGGATCACAGGTACACACCACCATGCCTGGCTAATTTTATATTTTTAGTAGAGACGGGATTTCACCATGTTGGCCAGGCTGGTCTCGAACTCCTGGCCTCAGGTGATCCACCTGCCTTGGCCTCCCAAAGTACTGAGATTACAGGTATGAGCCACTATGCCTGGCCTATTTTCTTATTTTTTATAGAGACAGGGTCTCACTATGTTGCTCAGGCTGGCCTTGAACTCCTGGGCTCAAGCAATCCTCCCCGCTTAGGCTTCCAAAGTGCTGGGATTGGGATTACAGGTCTGAGCCACCATGCCTCACCAACTCTTTTAATTAAAAAAAATTCACCCCAACTTCTGTGGTCCCAGTGCGTCTCACCTGCCCCATCACCACAGCCATGAAAACTGCCCGGAAATTCTTCAGGTCAGGGGCCTGCAGCTCCGCCACAATGCCAGCATCCAGCAGCACCAGTCGCAGCGGGCACAGGGAAGATGGCACGGCCACCACCAGAGTGTCACAGATGTCCGCCTGCTGCAGCTGCGCCTCCTGACTCGAGGACAGGCCGTCGGCACCCTGAACCAGGATGTTTCCAGGGTGAAGGTCTGCATGGACAAAGTTATCCACAAATATCTGGAAGGAGATCACAATGCTCATGAGTGAGTCACCCCTACAGCACCACCAACCTACAGAGAAAGAAAGTTGCCAGGTGACAATAAGCTCCCAGCAATCTATCACAGGCGCAAAGAGGTGCATGTCCTATAGACCCTTCTTGTTTAGATGTCAACTCAGAATTTGTACAAGGACGAGCTAAGTTAAAGTTTTCAAGAGAAAAATTATTTTCAAAGTAGAAAGCATTTTTAAAAGATTATAAAGGGGCCGGTCTCAGTGGCTTTACACCTATAATCTCAGCACTTTGGGAGGCCAACAAAGGAGGGTCACTTGAGCCCAGGAGTTCAAGGTTACACAGAGCTATGATCATGCCACTGTACTCCACCCTGGGTGACACAGCAGGACCCTGTCTTGTAAAAATAAATAAATAAGGCCAGGTGTGGTGGCTTACGCCTGTAATCCAACACTTTGGGAGGCTGAGGCGGGCAGATCACTTGAGCTCAGGAGTTAAAGGCCAGCCTGGCCAATAAGGTGAAACCTCGTCTCTACCAAAAATACAAAAATTAGCTGGACACCGGTGGCACATGCCTGTAATCCCAGCTACTCGGGAGGCTGAGGCAGGAGAATGGCTTGAACCTGGGAGGCAGAGGTTGGAGTGAGCCGAGATCGTGCCACTGCACTCCAGTCTGGGCAACAGAGCGAGACTCCATCTCAAAAAAAATATAACAAAAATAAATAAATAAATAAAATAAAAAGTCTAAGGCCAAACTGCATTTGAAATGCCTTATTTTTACTTTATGATTTGAATCATTAATATTCTAACTAAAATAATTAGCTATTTATTAAAGATTTTCCCCAAACCTCTATGTTCTTAAAACTCATAGAACTGCATTTCTTTAAAAACAGCTCATAAATCAGACTTTCCCTCCATTACTTCAACCTGTCCACATCAGTGAGGTGTGAGAGCGAGTGCCACTAGCAGCCACATGCACACAGAGCCCTTCTGTGGAGGAGGACACAGTTCTCAGGACATACTGGCACGCAGAATTGGAGGAGCAGGAAGGACACGGCTTTGAACCTGCTAAGCTGGGCAGCAACCCCCAGGGATTGTGTTGGATTCAGGCATGGCTTGTGGAACAGGAATCAGCCTCCAATAACTAGTCATCTCAGAGGTCAGGGAAACCCCAGCAATCCTTCCACGGGGGATGAGAGGAGAGACCAAGGCAGGAGCAGAGCAGCTGCTGGTGGACAGGCTCTCAGGGACTGCTTCCAGCTGACACGGGGCCCCAAGCACCGTAGATCCCCTCCTCCCTGTAGATCCGGGCCATAGACCCCATCCCTCATGGTGGCAGACCATGAAGGGACTGTCCTAGTCCAGATTGTGGCTTTGGTAGGGATAAGGGAAGCTGCTACCCGTGTGAAAATCCTGGGACCTGGGGGGCTGGGACCTGCACATCTGCAGGACATGGTCACCAAAGGCTGGGCTGAGCCCCCAGCGAAGCTGGTGCCTCCTAAGTAGGTCACTAATCTTGGCCCTGGTATACATTTTTTTTTTTTTTTTTCTGAGACTGAGTCTCACTCTGTTGCCCAGGCTAGAGTACAATGGTGCGATCTTGGCTCACTGCAACCTCCACCTCTTGGGTTCAAGCGATTCTCCTGCCTCAGCCTCCCAAGTAGCTGGGACTACAGGCGTGTACCACCACACCTGGCTAATTTTTTGTGTTTTTAGTAGAGATGGGGTTTCACCACGTTGGCCAGGCTGGTCTCAGACTCCTGACCTCAGGTGATCTGCCCGCCTCAGCCTCCCAAAGTGCTAGGATTACAGGAGTGAGCCACCATGCCTGGCCTAGTATACTTTTAAAAATTCACTGAGCATAATTTAAGATCTATGCACTTTATTGAATGTTGCTATAATTCAGTTTTTTTTTTTTAAGTTTCTGAATCTTCTGGAACCTTACCCTCAGCTCCGCCCAGGGTCTCATGCCCCGATCCTGACCCCAAAACTGGAGGCCCCTCATCCTCTCTCCACTCCTGGTGCTGCTTCTCCCCTGGCTACATCCCTCTTGTGCCCCTTGGAGCCCTGTTCCTGTGGACAAAGTCCTCTTGCCACCGAGTTCTGACTGCAACTACTGAATTGAAACCTAGGTGTGCCTCAACAATCCTGCTTCTCCAGGAGCCAGAGGGGTGGGAGCTGCTGACTCCCCATCCCACAGGCCCTGGGATGGAGTGGAGTTGGGGTTGGAGTGGAGTCACCTGAGCCCACCCCCGCAACAGCTCTCAGCCTTCCGCATGTGCGTGCGTGCTGTCAGCCTGCAGGACTCCACCTGCTCTGAGCACCCTTGCTGCGGGGACTCCAAACGTGCCTCCACCAACAGCTCCATCTCTGACTCCTAGATTCATTCTCCAGCTCTCACCACATGCCTGGGTCCTCCCTACCATGATTCTTTGCCTCTGAGACCTGGGTATTCTTCTTCCCTATCCCCCTCGACCCCATCGCCCATTCCTGTCATCCATCCCTTCAACCACTGTCCTCTGTCCCAACCACCAGAAAGACCAGACCCCCGACAATCTAGGATCTTCTTCCTTTGCTCCTGCATGGGGGCTGCTAACAATGCTGGGTCACGATTACTACCAACAAAGGCAGCCATAACTAGCGTGGCTTAGGACTCACTGCGGCTTCTTAGGAATTTCCACTCCTTTAACCATCATGGCGACCCTATGAGGAAGGCATTTCTTATCCTCTTTTGGAAGATAAGAAGCCTAAGGCAAAGATTAAGCAACTTGCCCCAGACACTCCTCTCTGCCCTGAGCTAGTAAGCTGGAAGCTGAGATTTGAACTCAAAACAAATCCTGCTCTGGGCTCCTAACCCCCAGGCTACACTGCAGATAGGTAAAATATCCCTCTGCCTCTCCAACACCAACACAGCTTGCCCCTCCTGACAACCATCCACATTTTCCAAGTAGCTCTTTCTAGTCCCAGGGCAGCAATTTCAAACCTCTCTGTTCTCTTTAAACCTCCTCTCCCAGGGCCCTCTGCATCCTACTCCCAGCAGAGAACAATGGCCCCTTAGTTCACAAGGAAATAGAAGGTTTCCCATGGAAGCACCATCAAATCCTGTCCCTGTGCCTGTAAGTTTCTCCATCCCTCCAGCCCAGGGTTTGTCAGTCTATTGCTGGGGGTGGGGACGGCCATCCCTGCACTCTGGGGTGGTAAGCTCCTGTTTTCTTCCCAACAGCTGCCAGTAGCACCCCCGACCCCCAACTACAACAACCAAGAATGTCTCCAGACATCGCCAGATGTCCCCTGGTAGACAAAACCACCCTGTTGTAAACCACGGCTCTGGCCTTTGTGAAACAAAGAATGCCCTCCTGATGCGGCCAGGCCCCTCCTCAGCTGGGGGACCTTCAGAATGCTCGCTGGTAGATACAGGAAAGACAAAACCAACCAAAAGTTCTTAGGAGATGGAAACCCAGGTTCTTAGGAGGAAGAATACCCAGGCCTCAGAGGCAAAGAATCATGGTAGGGAGGACCCAGGCATGTGGTGAGAGCTGGAGAACTTGAACATGTTTAAATGTCCAAGAATCAAAATCCACCTTCTGACTCCCCTGCCTCTCATCTCACCCTCCCACTCCAACTCCACGGAGTGGACATGAGGTTGTGACATTAGGGCATTCCTCAGCATAAAAACCTCCTATGTCTCTTTATGTTTGTTTATTTGTTTTTTTAGACGGAGTCTCGCTCTGTCGCCAGGCTGGAGGGCAGTGCTGTGATCTTGGCTCACTGCAATCTCTGCCTTCTAGGTTCAAGCAATTGCCCTGCCTCAGCCTCCCAAGTAGCTGGGACTACAGGCGTGTACCACCACAACCAGCTAATTTTTTGTATTTCAGTAGAGACAGGGTTTCACCATGTTGGCCAGGATGGTCTTGATCTCCTGACCTCGTGATCCACCTGCCTCGGCCTCCCAAAGTGCTGGGATTACAGGCATGAGCCACTGCACCCGGCGTTTTTTTTGTTTGTTTGTTTGTTTTTTGAGACAGAGTCTCACTGTGTCAGGTTGGAGTACAGTGGCATGATTTTGGCTCACTACAACCTCCATCTCCTGGGCTCAGGTGATCCCACCTCAGCCTCCCGGGTAGCTGGGACTAAAGGCATGCTGCCACCACACCTGGCCAATTTTTGTATTTTTTTTTGTAGTGACAGGGTTTCGCCATCTTGCTCAGGCTGGTCTCAAACCCCTGGGCTCAAGCAATCTCCCCGCCTCAGCCTCCTGAAGTGCTGGGATTACAGGCGTGAGCCACTGCACCCAGCCAAAACTCTCCTATGTTTTAATCTGGGCACTGTGATGCTTTTTAAAAATTCACTAAGCATCATTTAAGATCTAAGCACTTTATATTTAAATATTATTGGAATTCAATTTTTTAAAGTTAAGGGCAAAAATCTTCAAAATGAACTTATCTGCCCTTGGATTAAAGTCCGAACTCTTTCATAGATTTACTAGACCCTTTGTGATCAGGCCCCTCTCACCTCCTCAGCCTCAGCAATCACTGCTCCCTCCTTCAAACTCTCTTCCAAGCCATACTAAGTGCTTTCGTCTCTCCAAGAGCACCATGCAGTAGCTCACCCCAGGCTTCAGCAAAGGCTGTTCTCTCTGGACAATTCCCTGCCACCTGTCCTTATGCAGTGACACCTAGACCTTCACACTGTAGCTGAGATGGAGCCACTTCCTGAGTGAATCCCTGGGTTAGCACAGTCTCCTCCAAAATGACCCCTTGGCACCCCGTACCTATCCCTATAAATCATTTACTTAGTCATCGCCTGTCTTCCCAAGGAACAGTATGTCATGAGCATTGTAATTATGTGTGTTTTGCTCACTACTGTAACCCCAGCCCTTAATTCAGTGCCTGGCACCTAGCAGGTGCTCAATAAACATTTGCCGAACAAATAAGCGAAGCAGCATTTAAAATAAGATACTGTCTCAGCTGTTTGCTAAACTACAGGCAATGCTGGCAGAACTGGGTCATGGTCACCCTTCTTCCCACAGCACACAGAGCATGAGCCACTGACCAAGTACTTAAGAGGCCGGGCACGGTGGTTCATGCCTGTAATCCCAACAATTTGGGAGGCCAAGGTGGGAGGATCGCTTGAGCCCAGGAGTTCAAGACTGCCCTGGACAACATAGTAAGTCCCTACAAAACAATTTTTAAAATTAGCCAGGCTTGGTAGCTCATGTTTGTAGTCCCAGCTACTCAGCAGGCTGAGGAGTGAGGAGGGAGGATCACTTGAGCCCAAGAGGTTGAGGCTGTAGTGCATGGAGATTTTGCCACTGCACTCCAGCCTCGGCAACAGAGTGAGACCCTATCTTAAAAAAGGAAAAAAAAAGGCCGGGCGCAGTGGTTCACGCCTGTAATCCCAGCACTTTGGGAGGCCAAGGCGGGTGGATCATGAGGTCAGGAGATCGACACCATCCTGGCTAACACGATGAAACCCCATCTCTACTTAAAAAAATACAAAAAATTAGCCGGGCATGGTGGCAGGCGCCTGTAGTCCCAGCTACTCGGGAGGCTGAGGCAGGAGAACAGCGTGAACCCGGGAAGCGGAGCTTGCAGTGAGCCGAGATCGCGCCACTGCACTCCAGCCTGGGTAACAGAGCAAGACTCCGTCTCAAAAAAAAAAAAAAAAAAAAAAAAGAGCTTCACAGACACGATGGCCATTTATGGTAGCCTCCACTCTTTCTAGACCAGACTTTCTCAACCTGGCGGCTTGCTGCTTGGCTCGCCTTCCCACCCAGATAGCCAGAGTCCCAGCCCACTCCCCATCTGCAAGCTGACCACATGCTGAGCCTGAGCCCGCTCCAGCCATGAGCTCACCATCTTCAGGAGCATGTTGATCCCCAGCCGTGCAATCTTCCTTTTCAAGTCCACGGGAATTCCTGCCTGCTGGTAACTGGACACAGGCACACTCTCCTTCAGAAAGACCAGCGAGAGAACAGCTTAGTCCCAGCCAGCCTGTGATGCTGGCTCCCCCTCCCACATAGCACCACAGCGCTGCCTTCTCACTGACTGGGAAGTAACCCAAAGAGTATTTCCTTTCCTAGAACCCATCTGTCATTCAGCCATGTGCAGTGGCTCACACCTGTAATCCCAGTACCTTGGGAGGATTGCTTGAGCTCAGGGGTTCAAGACCAGCCTGGACAACATGAGGGAGAACCACCTCAGCTCGGAAAGTCAAGGCTTCAGTGAGCTGAGATTGCGCCACTGCACTCTAGCCTGAGTGACAGAGACTCTGTCTCAAACAAAACAAAACAAAAATCTGTCATCCACACATTGATTTGAACTTATTTACATTCCCTTCTATAACAACTATCAGAAGGATGACAAGTCACATAGGTTTATTGGAAAGGAAACCTATCAACTCTGCTACTGAAGATAAGAGATGTGATGTCCTGAAAAGATAGGGGTGGGCACCAGAGAGCTGGTTTCTGGGCAAGAATCAGCCAATAGGGGTCTGGGCAACATAAGGAGACCCCATCTCTACAAAAAAAAAAAAAAAAAAAAAAAAAAATGAGCCAGGTGTGGTGGCTAACACCTGTAATCCTAGCACTTTGGGAAACAAAGGCAGGAGGATCACTTGAACTTGGGAGTTTGAGACCAGCCTGGGCAACAGGGTGAAACCGAGGCTGTACAAAAAAAATACAAAAATTAGTCAGACATGGTGGCTCGTGACTATGGTCCCAGCTACTTGGGAGGCTGAGGTGGAAGGATCACTTGAGCCCAGGAGGTGGAGGCTGCAGTGAGCCAAGATCATGCCACTGTACCACAGCCTGGGCAACAGAGCAAGACCTTGTATCAAAAAAAAAAAAAAAAAATTGTCAAAACAACCCATGGAGATAGATCTTATTATCCCTAATTAACAAATAAAAGAACCAAAGCTCAGAGAGGTTAAGCAACTTGCTCAAGTTCACACAGCTAGGAACACTGCGTGGTTCATGTCATGTTCATGAGATTACCTGAATCTCACATCACCATCTGTAAAGAAGAGGCTGGGCTGGGTGCAGTGGCTCATGCCTGTAATCCCAGCACTTTGGGAGGCCAAGGCAGGTAGATCACTTGAGGTCAGGAGTTCCAGATCAGCCTGGCCAATACAGCAAAACTCCATCTCTACTAAAAAATACAAAAATTAGCTGGGTGTGGTGGCATGTGCCTGTAATCCCAGCTGCTTGGGAGGCTGAGGCACGAGAATCACTTGAACCTGGGAGGCGAAGGTGGCAGTGAGCTGAGATCATGCCACTGCACTCCAGCCTGGGTGACAGAGTGAGACTCTGTCTCAAAAAAAAAGAGAGAAGGCTGAACTAGAGTAGAGGATAGCTAGGGCAAGTGAGATGACACAAGGTTGTTCAGCACTTTCTCTGTGCCCAACTCCTCGTTTTGCACTCAGTGTGTCATTTACTCCTGAGACAATCCTCTAAGGCAGGTCACCAGCTAATAAAACGGCAGAGCAGATTTTCAAATCTAGGGGGTCAGGCCACACCCAGTGCTGTCAGCTACCTCACTACAACACTGCCTCCCCCCAAGGCCAACACGTCCCAGCTCCTCACAGTTTTACAGACACAAATCCCATCCTCTCTCCAAACTGAAGGCTTTCTGTGGGCTGGAGACAGGCCCACTGTGAGTGGCAAGTGAAAGGTATGGCCAGGCAAAGCCACCACTCTTACTTCATACGTTTCCACCAAGACTTCCCTAGTGACAAAGGGGCGCAGAGGGGTGGGGAACTTGACAGCTTTCACATTCCGGAAGTTGACCTGGAAGTGTTCTAGATTCTGAGCTTCGTAACGCAGGTCGATCTACAGAGAAATGGACAGAAAGGATGAAGGCTAGTCTGGGCACAGGCACAGTGACATCTGCAATACCAAGGAGCTGGCAAGTCATGAGATCCACCCCACCTTCCCCACCAGCTTGCCCCGCAGGACTTTCCCAGAAACTCAGGAGGCAACATCCGTGGGCTACAGCCTGCCCCTGTAATCCCAGATCTCTGTGTGAACTCCTGGAGGCTGCAGACAGCAGGTGCCCTGGTAGGCTTTGGGCTGCACTGCTTCTCCACCACTCTTGCCCTTGCCACCCGCCTGCCTCATACCAGCCCATGAGTCCCTTCCCCGTCTCCCTGGGGTCTGGCTTCTCCAGGCCCAGCCCCCAGCCCTCTCTTTCCATTAGGGCCAGCGTGCTGTGGGCGCTTCCACACAGGGCTGCCTCTCCATCTCGTGGCAGCTCTCCACCCACCGCATCGACACTGCCACTGCTACTCTCCCCAACCACCACTCACCAGACCCAAAGGACCAGTTCCAGGTTTATCATCAACCTCTGTGGGCATCCAGGGCTGGTGCCGCTGCTGACCCGGCTCTCCATGGTGGCTCTTCCCCTGGCACCTGCCCTTCACTCTCCTGGCACCCCTGCTGCCTCTCACTGTCCTGTCTTGGCCGGGTCTCCTGTGCCCCCAGGAGCTGATGTCCTTTCTCCTGACTGAAGTGAGCGTGTGTGCCCCCTTGACATCCACCAAGGCCTCAGCCGGCGCCTCCTCTGACAGCACCTTGATCCCCAGCCTCCAGAGTGATATATCCAATGACACCTGGATGTGGCCCGGTGGGAGCCCAGAGACCCTGAAGCTCTATGTCTAAACGGAATTTCCCTTCACCATCCCCATGCACTCAGTCACCTTTGAGTCCCCAGATCACGCCTTCTCTCTTCCCCTCCACGCACAGCAATGGCCCAGTGCCATCAAGTCTGCAGCCTCACCGCCCTCAGATCAGTCCCTGTCCCCCAATGCCACTCCCAAGGCGCATGCCCTCAGGTCCAGTCACCTGAGCACAAACAGAGGTGCCTCGAGTGTGCTCCTTGGCCCATCCTTCCTCTCCAATCCATCACCTGCATGGTGAAGTCTGCACTCCTTAGAATGGCACCCAGGTGGGTCATGATTTGGCCCCTACTTCTCTGTCCAGGTCCATCTCTCAGGCAGCTTCCCCTTCCTTTTACCACCCAAGACCTGGCCTCACCCAACTCCATATAGTGCTCGACATCCCAGAGTGACTAACACCCCCAGCTCTCCTCTGGCTTCTTTACTGCCTCTAATTGGAATGTTATTCCCCCACCTGGTCCAACTGCAAACACCAGTCACCTTTCAATACTCAGCTCAAGTCGAGGACACCAACCAAGTCCTCCTCTGAGCCCTGATGAACCATGCTGAGGTTCAGCCAGGCTCAGGTTCATTGCTTCCAGGGCCCCCCTCAGATACCAGATGGCTCAGTCCCTGACATAAAATTGCATAGTATTTGCATATAACCTATGCATATCCTCCCATATACTTTAAATCATCTCTAGATTATTTATAATACCTAATACAATCTAAACGCTCTGTAAATCATTGTTAAACTGCATTGTTAAGGGAATAATGCAAGAAAAAAAAGTCTGTACATGTTCAATACAGATGCAACTATCATAGACCTAACTACATTTTTTATTGAATACGGGGATATAGGACCCATGGACAGAGGGCTGACTGTCTTTCTTTTTTTTTTTTAGATGGAGTCTTGCCCTGTTGCCCAGCCTGGAGTGCAAAAGTGTGATCTTGGCTCACTGCAACCTCCGCCTCCTGGGTTCAAGCGATTCTCCTGCCTCAGCCTCTCGAGTAGCTGGGATTACAGGTGTGTGACAACACACCCGGCTAATTTTTGTATTTTTAGTAGAGACAGTGTTTCACCATGTTGGCCAGGCTGGTCTTGAACTCCTGACCTCAAGTGATCCACCTGACGCCGCCTCCCAAAGTGCTAGGACTACAGGTATGAGCCACGGCGCCTGGTCCTGACTGTCTTTCTTAAGGATAGGAAAGCTCACTTGTTTTCTTTGTTTACTAGCGTCTAACAGAGTTTTTTTGGTTTTTTTGTTTTTTTTGTTTTTTCTTTTTTTTGAGGTGGGATCTCACTATGTCACCCAGGCTGGAGTGCGGTGGCGTGATCATGGTTCACTGTAAACTCCGCCTCCCAGATTCAAGCAATTCTCCCACCTCAGCCTCCTGAGTAGCTGGGACTACAGGCGAGCACCACCACGCCTGGGTAATTTTTTGTATTTTTGGTAGAGATGAGGTTTCACCATGTTGCTCAAACTGATCTCAAACTCCTAACCTCAAGCAATCCACCCACCTCAGCCTCCCAAAGTCCTGGGATTACAGGCATGAGCCACCGCACCCAGCCCTAACAGAGTTTTTAGTCACTGTTACATAAACTTATAAATGAATGGAGAGACACTCACACACTATACCCAGACCCACAACCCTAAGGTTTCCAGCCTAGGAATGTGATGGGACTACTGAGAGATGGTGACAGGCTTAGTAGGAAGAGCTGATTTTTAAGGCAAATGGGGTGTGATTCAGAGATGTGAGTTTTAAGTGATGGAACCACATGATGTCTGTCAGGCTTCTGCAAGGGGAACGGAAACTCAGATGAGTGGCAGGACTGAGAGGAATTAATGCAGAGATGGTTGTTGGAATTGATGCTATTTTCTCTGTTTTAATTTGCTTTTATTATCAAATTACATTGCTCTGTAGCTATGAATGTTTGTGTCCCCCCAAAATTCCTGTGTTGAAATGCTAAGCCCTAAGGTGATGGTATTAGAAGATGGGGCCTTTAGGAGGTGATTAGGTCATGAGAGCAGAGCCTGCATGAATGGATCAGCGCCTTTACACAAGAGACCCCTTACCTCTTCCACCATGTGATGACACAGAAGGTACCAATTATGAACCAGAAAGTGGGGCCTCACCAGACATCGAATCTGCCGATGCCTTGATCTGGAATTTTCAGCCTCCAGAACCTCGAGAAATACATTTCTGTTGTTTGTAAGCTACTTAGTTTATGGGATTCTGTCCGAACAAACTAAGAGACTTTCTAAACATTAGAATGAATCCCTAGGACTTAAAATCTTAAATCAGAGGCTCTAAGCAAATACTTGGCAGGTTGCTTCTGAAAACCTCCCAATTCCTGCACTACCCAACAAGGAGCCAACAGGTGCCTACGTGGAGCCCCGACCACCCCAGTGTGTTTGCTAAGTCTGTATCCTTATACAAAGGTCCCAAGGGCCCTGAGCATAAAGGAGGTCCCTGTTGACTCAATTTGCCCTGGAATCAAAGCAGAACAAAGGCACAGTATGTGATCTTGCTAATTATTTTCTCACTCTGGAGTCATTGATTATGGCAGAAATAATGCTAGATGTTCTCCACCAGAATCATCTCCTTGGCACAAAGGAAGACTGTATTTCCCAAGCTCACAGTTACACTGGGCCCATGCAGTTACAGCCCTGATCAGTGAACGGGAAAGAAGTGGTGTTTGCCACTTCCAGGCCTGGCCACAAAATTTATTATGTGACCCTGCATGGCCTCTCCCTCCAGTCCACACTGACCCCAGATGACACATGTTGAAGGAGGCAGTGCCAAACTTGGGAAGAAATTGAGTCCCCTGAAACTAGGGAGTAGAGCTCCCTCTCTTGACCGGGCACAGTGGCTTAGGTCTGTCATCTCAGCACTTTGGAAGGCCAAGGAGGGAGAATGGCTTGAGCCCAGGAGTTCAAAATCATCCTGGACAACACGGCAAGACCCTGTCTGTATTTTTAAAATAATAAAATAAAGAGCTCCCTTTCTCTGCCTCAGTTCACCTGCGTAGAACTTTGTTTTTTGTTTTTATTTTTCTTTTGAGATGGAGTCTCGCTCTGTCGCCCAGGCTAGAGTGCAGTGGCATGATCTCATCTCACTGCAACCTCCATCTTGGGTTCAAGCAATTCTCATGCCTCAGCTTCCTGAGTAGCTGGGATTACAGGCATGCACCATCAGGCCCAGATAATTTTTGTATTTTCAGTAGAGACAGGGTTACACCATGTTGGCCAGGCTGATCTCGAACTCCTGGCCTCAAGTGATCCACCCGCCTCAGCCTCCCAAAGTGCTAGGATTACACGCATGAGCCATCATGTCCAGCCAGAACTTTGATATAAGCAAAAAATTAATTTGTTGCATTAAGCCAATGAGATTTGGGTGTTCTTTATCAGCTAGTGTTACCAGCTCTAACACATCATATGAGCTATGACATACCAGAAAATTATTCATTCAACATTTACTAAGCAGCAGCTAATGGCAAGAACTATGTTAGGTGCTATTTACAGCTGAGGGGCGGAGAACTCACCTGTTGGACCATCAGCTTCTCAAATTCCTCCACAATCTCAGGCAAGCTAAGCCACTTGATGCCTGGCAAAAGTCCGAGGACTCGACTGCCAATCTTCATCAGCAGCAGGTCCATATGCACCTGAGCGAGCAGGCCAGGGTGCAACACCTGTCAGAAAGAAGAACCATGAGACAGGAGCAGAAACCCGCTGGACACATTTTACCCAGCCAGGGCTGGGTCCCACCATCCAAGCAAGAGCCAGGTAGCTTCTCATCAAAGGAAAGAGGATGTGGTCCCGACACCCAAGCAGTTAGTTCACTCCAGACTCTGTTCATTTTCCTCTATCAGACTATTCACACCGCCACTTCAAGCCAATAAATGAAACAGCTTGCATGAAATAAGCACTCAGATATTAGTCAGGCAAATAGAAATAAACGTGGGGGCGATTTGCATGGCGGGTGTTTCTGATCTGGGAAAGCTCAGTGGGTAGGTGAGCTGTGAGCTCTCAGAACACTTACTTTCACTGCCACGGGGATGAGGTGACCTGGCTCAGGTTGGTGGCCAGGGACCTGAGCCCGAGACACCCCTGCATTTGATCCAACCAGGTCAGCTTTAGGGAGGAGCAGCCTTTCTAGAAACGACTGGTCTGCGAGATTTTCTGGAGGTTTCCGGCCATTTCCAAGGTATCCAAAGAGCTCTCTCAGCCCCCCGACTGCCCCAGTATCTGCAAAGGGCAGCAGACAGGAGGCCCTGCCAAGTCTCTGGACGCTGTCAGTCTCCAGGAAGGCAGTGTTGGCGTATGCTTTGTACACCTGGGCCACGCAGCCTGAGCCCACAGGTTCCCGGTTCTCAAAAGAGAGGATGCTCCCCCAGTCATCCCCAAAAGCCTGCCGAAGGAAGCGCTCAGTGTGAGTCCACGGGTGGGGGGTCACTCGGACATGCAGCTTGGAAAACTGGGCACAGAAAGCCTCAGAAAACAGATCGCGCCGGGTGCTGGCCCACTGGCCCAGTTTGATGTAGGTTGGGCCTGAGGTCTCGGTGGCTTTCAGAAGCAGGTGGAGCCAGAGGGTGGAGACGCTGGGAGCCAGGTAGGTGAGGGGGTAGAGGAGAAGGAGGGGGAAGAATTTCACCAACAGAGCGCCGGCGCGAAGCCAGAGGCGGAGATGCAGGAAGACACTGCCCAGAGGTCCCGCTCGGGGGAGGCTCTCCGCGGACCCCGCGCCAGCCGCCCCGCTGCAGCGGACCCTTCGCCGACCCAGGACGTCAGGGGCCCCCTCACCCACGTCCCCGCACATGGAGACGACCTTGGGCAAAGTCCCCAGCAGAAGCCAGCAGAGCCTGGCATCGCGAGGGCACTCGGAGGGCCTCAGGAGGCTGAGTCCCTGTCTGAGCTCGAAGCACCTCAGGTGCGACAGGCAAACCCTGACGGAGACGCGCCAGGGCGCCACCATCCTCCCGAGGCCCGCGGCCCAGGCGGCCCGCCCTCCACTTCAGGGGCGCCCGCTTAGGCGAGGCTGCGGTGAAGCCGAAGCCCGGCCCGGCCCCCGCGGGCGGAGCTGCCCATCCGGGCCGGATCCGCGCCCCGCTCCCGCCCGCACCTCGCCGGGCCTCAGGCAGGAGGCCCGCGCCCCGCCCGACACCCGCAGCGCTGCGCCGCGCGGCGCCGCGCGGAAGGGGCTGTCAGATGGCACCAACTGCGGAACGGGAGGAGCCAGGACCCACGCGAAGCCAGGCTCCGGGCGCGCGCGACCTGAGCGAGGGGGCCGCGCGGGCGGAGGCAGGGGCCGGGCAGCCGCAGGGTCACCGCGCGCCCAGGGGCCAGTGTGAGATCGCTGGGGTGGCGGGCACTAGCCCACGGCGCGGGCGCAGGCGGGGGCCGGGAGGGCGGGGCGGAGCGTGGAGGGCGGGCGGAGCGTCGGGGGCGGAGCGTCGGGGGCGGAGCGTCGGGGGCGGAGCGTCGGGGGCGGAGCGTCGGGGGCGGAGCGTCGGGGGCGGAGCGTCGGGGGCGGAGCGTCGGGGGCGGAGCGTCGGGGGCGGAGCGTCGGGGGCGGAGCGTCGGGGGCGGGCGGGGGTGCAGGTGCAGGGAACCCAGGCACCGAGGGCTGTGATGGAGCCCAGGGGCGCGGCAGATTGGTGGGACGGGTTCAGCCACTGGGTTGAAACCGCCGTTGCAAAATTATCACAGATAATAAAAGAGATCTGACCTAACCCACTCCACCTTGCTTCTAACCTCCAAGCTGTCCTTGTTCATTCCTGGGCGTTGGCTGAACTAACTTTGGAAGGAACTTAGTTTATACTTTATAGTTTAAAACAAAGACGATAACAGCCCTTTCTTAAAACAAACCTCCTTCTTGCCTGGGGAATAGGCTGTCTTTGTAGGACTGACAAATTAACCAAAAGATTAGAAAGTATGGTTTAGGAGTCAGGCAGCAAGGCTACAATATTCTGACCCTCCCTAAACTGCTAATAAGATCAGTGCTCAAGATATTTTGCAGACCCTGCACTTGATGGATCAACTGACACCTACCAGATCAATAAACCAGGTCATCTGATCTTAGGCCCCCACTCGGGAACTAACTCAGCACAAGAGGACAGCTTCAGTTCCCTAAGATTTCATCTCCGACCCAACCAATCAGCACTCTCGACTCACTGGCCTTCCCCCACGGACCAAGTTGTCCTTAAAAACTCTGCTCGGGGAGTAATAATAAAACTCCAGTCTCCCGCGCAGCCTGATCTGTGTGAATTACTCCTTCTCTATTGCAATGTCCCTGTCTTGATAAATCGGCTCTGTCTAGGCAGTGCGCAAGGTGAACCCGCTGGGCTGTTACAGTGTGGCCGGTGGGGGCAGATGGCTGGGTGCTGCGCGGTGAGGGTCGCAGGGAGCAGAGGGTCGGTGGCAGAGGCCTGGGCAGCCAGGGTCCCCGGACCCGCCCCTTAAAAAGCACGGCGACCCCAGGCCAAGACCACCCTGCCCTTGAGTCCTGGGTCCTGGGTAGCAAAACGCAAAGGCACCCTCTATGTCCCCCTCCCCATGTCTATCTTCCCACTGACTTCTTCGTATCTTTCATTATTCCAAAGAGCATGGCTGAAAAGTATGAAGGCAGGTTCTGAACACAGGTCCGCTTTTCAGCGGGGGTTGAGTGGGGGGGGTGGTGTTGGATGGGGGAACTGGGCTGCAGGGGTAGGAATTGGATGCTGTGTCCTCGGCTGCATTAATTCGGCAATTGTGTTGGACCTTGGGGTAAGGCTCCAGAAAGGCCATATTCATTCATTCAATAATACTCATTGAGCCCAATAAATATTTCTTGAGCCCAATCTCATATTTCTTGAGCCTCAATAATATGTACTGATCAAGCTAGGTAATGTGCTGGACCCTGGGAAAGCGGATACAAATATCCTGCCCTTACTGGCTGAATATGTAATGAGGGAACATATAACATGGGAACATATAAATGTGCAATTTCAATTTTTTAAAAAAAAAATACCCTTGATAAGAAATCAAAATGTGCAATTTCAAAGTGTGGCAAAGCCATGCAAGAAATGACCGGGCACGGTGGCTCACACCTGTAATCCCAGCACTTTGGGAGGCCGAGGCAGGGGGATCACTTGAGGTCAGGCATTCGAGACCAGCCTGGCCAACGTGATAAAATCCCATCTCTACTAAAAATACAAAAATTAGCTGGGTGTGGTGTTGCACGCCTGTAGTCCCAGCTTACTCAGGAGGCTGAGGCAGGAGAATGGCTTGAACCCAGGAGGCGGAGGTTGCAGTGAGCCAGGATCGCACCACTGCACTCCAGCCTGGGCAACAGAGGGAGACTCTGTCAAAAAAAAAAAAAAGCCATGAAAAAAAAAAGATTACCAGGGGCACACATAGCATGTGGCTACCCTGGAGAGGAAGGGAAGGCCAGAGAAGGCCTTAGAGGAGGGGGCCAAAGAAAGCCCTAAACATAGGAAGGAGTTTGGTGTGAGGTTTGGGGGGTGGGGATGTTGTATAACCTCAAAGAACCAAAGGGAGGTCAGGTGGCCCTGTGACCAAGGGGAGAGGGGTGGAGCTTGGAAATCAGCCCACAGAGCCATTGAAGGGTCCCATGGTACTGCTTCTACAACCATCTTCTCTGTCCTTTGAGATTTTTGCAGCTGCCTGCCTTGAGGGACCACAGTCACCTCTACATATAGACAGGCTTTATCCCCAAGTGAGTGAGAGGCTTCCACAGAAATCTGCCCAAGGGTGGGTCTGTGGGCATCATAAGTGGAAGGGGCACTAAGGAGAGAGAAGCAAGGACAGGCCTACACCCCCGGTTCCCACTGCTGGAAGTGTGACAGCCATCCCTTAAGGAGGTTCCCAAACTGTGGGACCTAGGCTACAGACAGGAAAGGCGTGGGGGTGACCAATGGCTCCTCTTGCCTTGATAACTAACAATCCACTACCCAGAAGTCAAACCTACCACCACTAGTTTGCAATAGCACCAGCCATTAATTGCCCCCTTCCCTAACTTCCTCCTGATTTATTTACCCACTTTATCTAGGAGAAAAAAAAAAGATGTATAGAATCAGATGTGTGTCTCTGATTCGCCAAAGGGCTAATTGAGGACTTAATTTGAAACCAGGGGCTCTAGGTTCTAGCCCCCTAATTAGGAGGTAACAATATGATTCTAGTACCACTCTCTTCAAAGCACAAAAACAACAACAACAACAACAAACAATATGATCCCAGGTACGTCTTTCTGGACCTTTGTTTCTCCTTAAGCAAAACGTTGGGGGGTAATTTAATGAAAGCTATCCAAATTCAACTAAAAGCTCTAGGCTGGGCTCAGCGGCTCAGGCTGGGTGTGGTGGCTCAGGCTGGGCGAGGTGGCTCAGGGGCTGGGCGTGGTGGCTCAGGCCTGGCGCGGTGGCTCACGTGTAATCCCAGCACTTTGCGAGGCCGAGGCAGGCGGATTACCTGAGGTCGGGAGTTCGGGACCAGCCTGACCAACATGGAGAAACCCTTTCTCTACTAAAAATACAAAATTAGCCGGGCGTGGTGACGTATTCCTGTAATCCCAGCTACTCAGGAGGCTGAGGCAGGAGAATTGCTTGAACCCAGGAGGCAGAAGTTGCAGTGAGCTGAGATCACGCCATTGCACTCCAGCCTGGGTAACAAGAGCGAAACTCCATCTCAAAAAAAAAAAAAAATCTCTACAAGTCCTCCAGATGTGCATTTATGATTCTGGGAATTAGTACATTTAACAGTAGTTAAGAATGGCAAATTACGGAGCTAAATAGGTCTGGCCTCAATTCCTAGTTACTTAACCTCTCTGAGCCTCTGTTCCCCATCTGTAACCACTGGAGACTGTGCTAAGGAGTAAGCCAGCTGTCTGTGATGTGCTTAGCACCATGATTCAACAAATGGTAGCAAATATTGTCATTTATATTGTTGGGGGGCGCAGAGGACTAGAAAGACAAGTATGGGTGAATATAGGAGGATATTTATTTTAAGGTGCGCACTGGCTCAGTGGATTCATATTTAAAAACCTGAGCCCCAAACAAAGACAGAGTTTAGCTTATATAGGCTAGTATACAAGAGCAAAACAAAGGCGGTAATTACATAAATTACAAGTCATGTAATTTATGGCATAACTATTGACTTGGCGTAACTTGTGGCCTTGTATAGCTAGTGGCCTTCCAGCTACGTTGAAAGAGAAACAGGAACTTATAAATTTTACTAAATATAAGCATTGGCAAACATAGTCATAACTAATAGTTCAGTACAGGAGAGACACTAAAGGAATTTTTTTTTCTTTTAACCTTGCTCGGGGTGTCTGGAGCTCATTTTTGCAGGCTAGGTCACCACAACCTGCTTGTGTTTCTCACTTAACCCTTACTTTTCTTGGCGTGAATAAATGCAGTATTTATTTTTCCTTAAATTTCTGCCTCAGTTTCTCCCCCTTGATGCTTTTTTATAAAGAAGATTTTAATAGAAAGCATCCCTATTATTTGATTTTTAATGAAAAAGCAGGTCTTCTTTTTCAGGCACAGGCTGATATGCACAGAGCCATTAGCTGAGTGGTAGTTTGCCTAGTTACAGTTGCTTTCATAGTTGATTGGATGCTTTTAATAAGGAGGGCTAAGAGGCAAGGGAGTATTAAACAAAGTCCTAGTATGGCTAGAACTACTCCTATTAAGGTTTTGAATCCACTGAAGATGGAAAACCAGCCTCCAAAGAGGGAATTAGAAGTCCACGCCTTCCAAGTTTGGACTGGAACATGGGTGAATTTTTTTTGTTTTTGCAGTTATTGTCATAATAGCTTTCCCATTGTTATTAATTTTTAGGCAGTAATTAGTTAGATTAAACTTTTTACATACTTCTCCTTCCTGGGCTAGGAGGTAGTTTAAAACTAATCTATTTTGGTAGATGGCATTTTTTATTTTTGTGGCTTGCTGGGCAGTAAATCCAATGCATTTGCTGTTTCATTAGTGATGATTTTAAGTACTGCCTGCAACCTTATGATGCGGTTAAGCATGTAAATTGGGGTACGGTATCCCCACGACCCATCTTGTGCCTAGCTGGCCCACAGTATTGAATTATTCTTTCAGGGAGCCAATCTGTGTCTTTTTAATTTTCTATTTTTATGTCTTTTTTATGTCTATATTTCTTTTGTGTTTTGTTTAAAATTTTATTATAGACATCCTAAAGTTTTTTCTTGTTGCAGCGGGAGTAAGAAGAAAGATGGCCTAATTGTTCCATGTACACAAGCCCCTGTCCATTTGGCTGGCAACTGTCGGTAGGCCCATGGCCCGCAGATCCAGTAGAGACCAGAGGGTGCTTGCTAGGTATTTGGAGCTTTATGCCGATACTAGGTATGGTTTGGAGAAGAGAAATGGGAGAATGGATTTGGATGAGGTGATTTGGAGTTATCTTTGCCCCGCCACATACTAGGCATCTACTTCACTCTCCTCCAGACTTCAGAATATATTGAAGCTCCTTTCACCATCTCTGACGGCATCTACGGCTCAACATTCTTCGTAGCCACAGGATTCCACGGCCTCCACGTCATTATTGGATCAACTTTCCTCACTGTCTGCCTAGCCCGCCAACTATTATTCCACTTCACATCCAAACATCACTTTGGCTTCGAGGCCGCCGCCTGATACTGGCACTTTGTAGACGTAATCTGACTGTTTCTGTACGTCTCCAAAGTTTTCCGTAGAGTTTCATTATAATATTGCTGTCCTAAGCAGTTTAGTTCTCCTACTGGGTCTGTAAAAGCCTTTCCCCAGTGAGCGACAGAGTATCTTTCTATGATAGAAGTTTTTAGGAGCCAGATGCTTGAACTTATGGGTGTCAGTTCGGGGTCAGAGTAAAATTATTTTGTGGCGTTAACTTTTTTGCTTCCTAAGGCCATTGGTCTCCCATGTTAGTTCCTCCACAAACATAACATGAGGAAACGCCTAGGCTGCCAGCAATGTTTTCAGCCAGCTGAGCAAACAGGTTTTTGGTTAAAGGAGGAGGCTCTGGTAACTTTTGGTCTACATGCTTATAGAATGATTTAAAGACTCAGAATTGTTGCTGGGCCGGACGGGTCCGGGTTTCCTTTTTGATAACATATAGGTAGGTTGCTGGGTATGTGTGTATGTAGACATGTGTTGGATAACCTGCAGTCTACATGGGTAGGTTTGCCCTTAGAATGGTGAAATTTATAGGATCACAGGTTTTTGTTTTACAATCTGGTTTTACCATCATTTCGGTAAGCATAATTGGCCTTTGTTGTGTGCTAGGGCGCCATGATATGCAATACCGACAATCTTTTTCTGGGGTCCAGGGGGACAAGGTGACATGCATACATATTTATAGTCATTTTTATAGTATCTTTTTAAAGGTAGGTTACGACAGATGAGTGAGTCTAGGTATGCTACCTGACAAGCATCAAAATATAGAGAAATAAGCCCTAGGTAAAAGGGAGGGACCTTGGTTTGGTTTAAGAGGGAATCGTCCTTTGACCCTGCATGGATTTCAAACCATTTACCAGGTGAAAACTTGGTGTCATAACATACATAAGGTTGGTTATTTCCTGGGTCACAAATTGAGTAGGAGGTCTGATTATAAATACAAGTTCCTAAGCGAGTCCTTGTACACTCACAATAAGTATGGCACAATAGAGTTTTAGTTATCCTGTTCCCTGACCAGGTAGTATGTGTACAGTGAGGACATCCTTCTATAGGTGCTTCTTCTAGCATAGTTAAGGGGGGTAACAACAGCAAAACAATGTACAGCATATTTATATTCAGCAAGGACAGAAGAGGTCTTTACCTGGGGGAGGAGATTGAGCACAGCGACAGAACCACAGGAAAACAGTTAGTATTACAAGGAAAGCTATTAGTTCTAAGATTTCTAACCACATTTACTTGCTTGATAAGTCCTCAAGCTTCAGCCATGAGTAGAGTAGTCAGCTTCCGGAGTGACCAGAGCAGGGCGGTCATCTTTAGCAGCAGCTTGGCCTCATCTCAGGATCAGCCGGGTTGGATGATCTGGGTCCTGCTGACTGGTCCACTTGTCCCGAGCTGTCAGTTTTAGCCAACTGTGGTGGATCCAAGGTACAACACCTGCAACTTTAACAGCAGTGGGAGTGGACAAGATTACAGTACAGGGCCCATCCCATATGGGTCCTAGAGAAGTTGGTTTCCACTTTTTAACCCAAACAGAGTCTCCAGGTTTAAAGGGGTGTACTGGGTCTGTCAGCCTTATAGGCATTCTTTCTCGTACCCAGCCATGCACCTCTTGCATGGCTATTTCTAAAGCCTGCATTTGCTATCTTAATTTTCCTAGTTCTTGGAGATTACCTTTTATTTGACTTATGATTGGGGGAGGCCCACCAAACAAAATTTCACAAGGTGAATACCCAGTTTGTTTGGTGGGGGTGCACCTGACTTGGAGGAGGACCATAGGCAAGACCTGATCCCATCTTAGATGAGTTTCTTGGCAATATTTCTTCAGTAGCTGCTTGAGTGTCTGGTTGATGCATTCTACTTTTCCTAAACTTTGTGGCCAATAGGCTGTGTGTAACTTCCATTTTATTTTTAACAGTCTTGCTAGCAGTCTATCAATTTGGTTGATCTTTTCAAAAAACCACCTCCTGGATTCATTGATTTTTTGAAGGGTTTTTTTGTGTCTCTATTTCCTTCAGTTCTGCTCTGATGTTAGTTATTTCTTGCCTTCTGCTAGCTTTCGAATGTGTTTGCTCTTGTTTCTCTAGTTCTTTTAATTGTGATGTTAGGGTGTCAATTTTAGATCTTTCCTGCTTTCTCTTGTGGGCATTTAGTGCTATAAATTTCCCTCCACACACTGCTTTGAATGTGTCCCAGAGATTCTGGTATGTTGTGTCTTTGTTCTCATTGGTTTCGAAGAACATCTTTATTTCTGCCTTCATTTCCTCATGTACCCAGCAGTCATTCAGGAGCAGGTTGTTCAGTTTCCATGTAGTTGAGCGGTTTTGAGTGAGTTTCTTAATCCTGAGTTCTAGTTTGATTGCACTGTGGTCTGAGAGACAGTTTGTTATAATTTCTGTGCTTTTACATTTGCTGAGGAGTGCTTTACTTCCAACTATGTGGTCAATTTTGGAATAGGTGTGGTGTGGTGCTGAGAAGAATGTATATTCTGTTGATTTGGGGTGGAGAGTTCTGTAGATGTCTATTAGGTCCACTTGGTGCAGAGCTGAGTTCAATTCCTGGATATCCTTGTTAACTTTCTGTCTCGTTGATCTGTCTAATGTTGACAGTGGGGTGTTAAAGTCTCCCATTATTATTGTATGGGAGTCTAAGTCTCTTTGTAGGTCTCTAAGGACTTGTTTTATGAATCTGGGTGCTCCTGTATTGGGTGCATATATATTTAGGATAGTTAGCTCTTCTTGTTTAATTGAACCCTTTTCCATTATGTAATGGCCTTGTCTCTTTTGATCTTTGTTGGTTTGAAGTCCATTTTATCAGAGACTAGGATTGCAACCCCTGCCTTTTTTTGTTTTCCATTTGCTTGGTAGATCTTCCTCCATCCCTTTATTTTGAGCCTATGTGTGTCTCTGCACGTGAGATGGGTTTCCTGAATACAGCACACTGATGGGTCTTGACTCTTTATCCAATTTGCCAGTCTGTGTCTTTTAATTGGAGCATTTAGCCCATTTACATTTAAGGTTAATATTGTTATATGTGAATTTGATCCTGTCATTTTGATGTTAGCTGGTTATTTTGCTCGTTAGTTGATGCAGTTTCTTCCCAACATCGATGGTCTTACAATGTCTTTATTTTTTTTAATAGATGCAGAAAAGGCCTTTGACAAAATTCAATAGCCCTTCACGCTAAAAAACTCTCAATAAATTAGGTATATAATAAGAGCTATTTATGTCAAACCCACTGTCATATGGGTTTGATATGTCAAGCCAATATCATACTGAATGGGCAAAAACTGGAAGCATTCCCTTTGAAAACTGGCACAAGACAGAGATGCCCTCTCTCACCACTTCTATTCAACATAGTGTTGGAAGTTCTGGCCAGGGCAATCAGGCAGGAGAAAGAAATAAAGGGTATTCAATTAGGAAAAGAGGAAGTCAAATTGTCCCTGTTTGCAGATGACATGATTGTATATCTAGAAAATCCCATCATCTCAACTCAAAATCTCCTTCAGCTGATAAGCAACTTCAGTAAAGTTTCAGGATACAAAATCAATGTGCAAAAATCACAAGCATTCTTATACACCAATAACAGACAAACAGAGAGCCAAATCATGAGGGAACTCCCATTCACAATTGCTTCAAAGAGAATAAAATACCTAGGAATCCAACTTAGAAGGGATGTGAAGGACCTCTTCAAGGAGAACTACAAACCACTGCTCAGTGAAATAAAAGAGGATATAAACAAATGGAAGAACATTCCATGCTCATGGATAGGAAGAATCAATATCGTGAAAATGGCCATACTGCCCAAGGTAATTTACAGATTCAATGCCATCCCCATCAAGCTACCAATGACTTTCTTCACAAAATTGGAAAAAACTACTTTAAAGTTCATATGGAACCAAAAAAGAGCCCACATTGCCAAGACAATTCTAAGCCAAAAGAACAAAGCTGGAGGCATCACGCTACCTGACTTCAAATTATACTACAAGGCTACAGTAACCAAAACAGCATGGTACTGGTACCAAAACAGAGATATAGACCAATGAAACAGAACAGAGCCCTCAGAAATAATACCACGCATCTACAACTATCTGATCTTTGACAAACCTGAAAAAAACACAAAATGGGGAAAGGATTCCCTATTCAACAAATGGTGCTGGGAAAACTGGCTAGCCATATGTAGAAAGCTGAAACTGGATCCCTTCCTTATACCTTATACAAAAATTAATTCAAGATGGATTAAAGACTTACATGTTAGACCTAAAACCATAAAAACCCTAGAAGAAAACCTAGGCAATACCATACAGGACATAGGCATGGGCAAGGACTTCATGTCTAAAACACCAAAAGCCATGGCAACAAAAGCCAAAATTGACAAATGGGATCTAATTAAACTAAAGAGCTTCTGCACAGCAAAAGAAACTACCATCAGAGGGAACAGGCAACCTACAGAATGGGAGAAAATTTTTGCAATCTACTCATCTGACAAAGGGCTAATATCCAGAATCTACAATGAACTCTAACAAATTTACAAGAAAAAAACAAACAACCCCATCAACAAGTGGGCAAAGGATATGAACAGACACTTCTCAAAAGAAGACATTTATGCAGCCAACAGACACATGAAAAAATGCTCATCATCACTGGCCATCAGAGAAATGCAAATCAAAACCACAATGAGATACCATCTCACACCAGTTAGAATGGCGATCATTAAAAAGTCAGGAAACAACAGGTGCTGGAGAGGATGTGGAGAAATAGGAACACTTTTACATTGTTGGTGGGACTGTAAACTAGTTCAACCATTGTGGAAGACAGTGTGGTGATTCCTCAGGGATGTAGAACTAGAAATACCATTTGACCCAGCCATCCCATTACTGGGTATATACCCAAAGGATTATAAATCATGCTGCTATAAAGACACATGCATACGTATGTTTATTGTGGCACTATTCACAATAGCAAAGACTTGGAACCAAGCCAAAGGTCCAACAATGATAGACTGGATTAAGAAAATGTGGCACATATACACCATGGAATACTATGCAGCCATAAAAAAGGATGAGTTCATGCCCTTTGTAGGGACATGAATGAAGCTGGAAACCATCATTCTCAGCAAACTATCACAAGGACAAAAAACCAAACACCACATGTTCTCACTCATAGGTGGGAACTGAACAATGAGAACACTTGGACACAGGAAGGGGAACATTACACACTGGGGCCTGTTGTGGGGTGGGGGAGGGGGGAGGGATAGCATTAGGAGATATACCTAATGTAAATGACGAGTTAACAGGTGCAGCACACCAACATGGCTCACGTATACATATGTAACAAACCTGCAAGTTGTGCACATGTACCCTAGAACTTAAAGTATAATATATATATATATATATAAAGAAAAGAAAAGAAAAAAAAAAACAGTCTTGTTAAATCTTGCACTATTTCAGCTACAAATGCCAGCCCATTGTCTGATTCTAAAGTTAGAGGCAGTCCAAACCTGGAGACAATGTCTTTTTTTTTTTGAGACGGAGTCTCACTCTGTTGCCCAGGCTGGAGCGCAGTGGTGCGATCTCGGCTCACTGCAAGCTCCGCCTCTCGGGTTCACACCATTCTGCTGTCTCAGCCTCCTGAGTAGCTGGAACTAAAAGCGCCCACCACCACACCTGGCTAATTTTTTATACTTTTAGTAGAGGCAGGGTTTCACAGTGTTAGCCAGGATGGTCTCAATCTCCTGACCTTGTGATCCGCCCGCCTCAGCCTCCCAAAGTGCTGGAATTACAGGCGTGAGCCACCGTGCCCGACCGATAATGTCTTTTAACAGACTTTAGTCACTTCTCGTGCTTTTTTTGTCCTGGTGGGGAAAGCCTCAACCCATCCTGGAAAGGTGCAAATAAGCACTAGCATATACCGATAGCCTCAGGCACGAGGCAGTTTGGAAAGTCTATAAGTAAGTTTTTACAAGGCATGGCTCCTATTTCCTGAATTCCCGGGGGCTGTGTGGGCCCCTGTCGCAGGTTGTTCTGAGCACAGGTTAAATATTGTTTACAGACGGCTCAAGTGATGGCAGAGAGCCGTGGCACATAGAAATGACATTTTAATAACATTTTTAGTGCCCTTTTTTTCATATGAGTTCCTTGATGAATTTATTTCACAAACTTAGGAGCTAACACCTCCGGAATGGCTAATTTTCCATCAAAGAATTTTCACCACCCTCCTTTAATATATTTTCCAGCTTCCTGGGCAAACCAGGCTCTTTCATTTGGAGTAAAACTTGGGTCCTCTTGGAGAGGAGGTTCTCGGAGGAGAGGCATAGCTAAGGCTTCCTCTTGAAAATGCGGCATACGCCACACCGTCTGGGAAGTGAGGAGCGCCTCTGCCCGGCCGCCCCCTCTGGGAAGTGAGGAGCGCCTCTGCTCGGCCGCCTCGTCTGGGAAGTGAGGAGCGCCTCTGCCCGGCCGCCCCGTCTGGGAGGTAAGGAGCGCCTCTGCCCGGCTGCCACCCGGTCTGGGAGGAAGTGAGGAGCGCCTCTGCCCGGGCGGCCCCGTCTGGGAAGCGAGGAGCGCCTCTGCCCGGGCGGCCCCGTCTGGGAAGCGAGGAGCGCCTCTGCCCGGGCGGCCCCGTCTGGGAAGCGAGGAGCGCCTCTGCCCGGGCGGCCCCGTCTGGGAAGCGAGGAGCGCCTCTGCCCGGCCGCCCTGTCTGGGAGGTGAGGAGCGCCTCTGCCCGGCTGCCCTGTCTGGGAGGTGTACCCAACAGCTCCGAAGAGACAGCGACCATCGGGAGCGGGCCATGAGGACGATGGCGGTTTTGTTGAAGAGAAGGGGAGGAAGTGTGGGGAAAGGAAGGAGAGATCAGATTGTTGCTGTGTCTGTGTAGAAAGGGGTGGGCATAGGAGACTCCATTTTGTTCTGACTAGGAGAAGTTCTTCTACCTTGGGATGCTGTTGATCTATGGACTTTCCCCCAGCCCCGTGCCCTCTGAAACATATGCTGTGTCAACTCAGGGTTAAATGGATTAAGGGCGGTGCGAGATGTGCTTTGTTAAACAGATGCTTGAAGGCAGCATGCTCTTTAAGAGTCATCACCACTCCCTAATCTCAAGTACCCAGGGACACAAACACTGCAGAAGGCCGCAGGGACCACTGCCTAGGAAAACCAGAGACCTTTGTTCATGTGTTTATCTCCTGACCTTCTCTCCACTATTATCCTATGACCCTCCCATATCCCCCTCTCCGAGAAACACCCAAGAATGATCAACAAATACTTCATGAATTAAAAAAAAAAATAAAAAAAGAAATAAAAAATAATAAATAAATAAATAAATAAATAAATAAATAAATAAATAAAAAGAAAATGCGGCATAATCATTGCTGCCCACTTTGCCTCTCTGCCTGCCTTTCTCTTTCCTTTGGCTTCTGGCGTCCCTGCCTTTTGGTGCCCTCTGCAGTGCATTACAGCTACTTTTTCTGGAGCCCATACAGCCTCTAAGAGCTGTAGAAATTTTTCCTTGTACTTTATCTATTTGCCTCCAGCTGTTAAAAGTCCTCTCTTTTTGTAGATAGTTCCATGTACATGCAATGTAGTAAAAGCATATTTAGAATCAGTGTAAATATTGACTATTTTTTTTTGAGACGGAGTTTCACTCTTATCACCCAGACTGGAGTGCAGTGGCGCGATCTCAGCTCACTGCAACCTTCGCCTCCCAGGTTCAAGCGATTCTCCTGCCTTAGCCTCCCAAGTAGCTGGGATTGCAGACACCTGCCACCACGCCCAGCTAATTTTTTGTATTTTTAGTAGAGAAGGGTTTTCGCCATGTTGGCCAGGCTGGTCTCGAACTCCTGACCTGGTGATCCGCCCGCCTGGGCCTCCCAAAGTGCTGGGATTACATGCGTGAGCCACCACGCCCTGCCAATATTGACCTTTTTGTCTTTTGCTCTTGTCAGGGCTATTAATTCTGCCTTTTGAGCTGATGTTCCAGTAGGCAGAGACTGAGCTTCTACCAGAGTCTAATGTCACCACTGCATACATGGCATGTTGAACCCCTTCTAGCACAAAACTGCTTCCATCCGTGAAGTACTCAACATCCGGGTCTCTGAGGGGTTGGTCCGTAAGATCTTTTCAACTAGAGAATATCTACTGTTTCAACACAGTCGTGGAGGGGAGCTCCTGGTTCAACTGGGAGCAGAGTAGCTGGGTTTAAGCTGTTCACTGTTTCTAAAATAATGTAAGCGTTTTCACATAGAAGCCCTTGGTACTGAGTCATCCTCAGGTTTGACAACCAGTGGTGTCTTCTTTGGTCTTTCAAAGTTATAACTGAGTGCAGCACCCAGATGGTTAGCTGCTGTCCCAGAGTTAATTTACTAGCCTCTTGTGCTAACAAGACAGTGGTGGCTAATGCTTTAAAGCAAGGAGGCCATCCTAGCACCACAGTCCAGTCGTTTGGATAAATATGCAGCTGGGCGATGCCATGATCCTATAACTTGAGTCAGAACCCCTATAGCCATTCCCTTTTCTTCATGAACATATAGAAAGGAAGGCTTTGTTATGTCTGGTAGTCCTAAGGCTGGGGACTGAGTCAAAGCTTCCTTGATCTGTTTGAATGCTATTTCCTGATTAGTTTCCCAGAGTAGGGGCTCTTTTTCTCCCCACTTTGTGGCTTCATATAACAGCTTAGCCATCAGTGAAAACTTCGGAATCCAGATGCAGCAGAATCCTGCCGCCCCTAAAAATTCTCTCATTTGACGTCAGGTGGTCGGGGTTGGAAGTGCACAAATGGCTTGCTTCCACTCATCGCCAAGCCGGCGTTTCCCCTGGCTCACTATGAAACCTAGATATTTAACCTCTTCATGGCAAATTTGGGTTTTTTTTTTTTGAGATGGAGTCTCACTCTGTCGCCCAGGCTGGAGTGCAGTGGTGTGATCTCAGCTCACTGCAACCTCCGCCCTCTGAGTTAAAGCAATTGTCCTCCCTCAGCCTTCTGAGTAGCTGGGATTACAGGCACCTGCCACCGCACCTGTACTACATACAGGTAGTACATACTAATTTACTTACTAATTTTTTGTATGTTTAGTAGAGATGGGGTTTCACCATGTTGGCCAGGCTGGTCTTGAACTCCTGACCTCATGATCCACCCACCTCAGCCTCTCAAAGTGCCAGGATTACAGGCATGAGCCACCGCACCTGGCCAAATTTAGGCTTTCTTTTTAGGTACTTTGTAACCTGCTTTTCATAGGAGATGGAGGAGGTCTTGGGTTCCCTGATAACAGTCCTTTTGAGTTGGGGCCGCCAAAAGAAGGTCATCTACATACTGTAACAAGGCACAGTTATCATTTGGCAGGGTATAGGTCTTGAGGTCTGAGGCCAATGCTTCCCCAAAGATTGTGGGAGAGTTTTTAAACCCTTGTGGGAGCCTAGTCCAGGTGAGCTGTGTAGCTTCTTTGGCTCATTGAAATGCAAAGATAGCCTGACTAACTGGTGCCACGCAGATATGAGGGAAAGCATCCTTTAAGTCTAAGACTGTAAACCAGGTAGCACTTGCTGAAATGAGTTCCATTAAATTATACAGGTTGGGTACCACTGGATGGATGGTTACTTGTGTTTACAGCACACAAGTCCTGCACTGGTCTATATTCATCAGACCCTGGTCCTGGTAGCAGCTTTTGTACTGGCAAAAGTACAGTATTCCAGGGCGACTGGCATTGGACTAAAATCCCATGTTTATAGAGCTGCTGTAAGTGTTTACAGATGCCCCGTACAGCCTTTTGGGTAACTGGGTACTGACGAATCTGAACAGGATCTGCTCCTGGTTTTAATTCTACTACTACTGGTGCATGATTTACAGCTAACCCAGGTGGGTTGTCCTCAGCCCATACTCCAGGAATTTCTTTAACTAACTGAAATAATAATTTTTCTTCCTCTTGTGTATGAGGTTGCATTGGTGCCTGCAATTTCTCTTTATGAAGTCTCCACTCCTCAGCCTGCAGGACGGTAAAGGTTAACACCATGGCCTTTGGGTGAGTCAGATTTAAAGTTATACCTCCCTGCGGGCCAAAAGTAATCCGTGTTTGCAGTTTTTGGAGTGGGTCTCTCCCTAACAAGGGAACTGGACAATTTGGGAAGTATAGTAATTTATGCTGGACTTCTCGTCCTCCTATAACACAACTCCTTGACCAGCAGAATGGCCTCCTCTCTGAGACTCCAGTAGCCCCTACAATAGTTGTATAGTTTTTAGTGGCCCTATGGGTTGAGTTACTACACAGTGTTCAGCCCCAGTATCTACAATAAAGTCCATCGAATGGCTTCCAACTTTTAATGTGACCATAGGCTCCTGAAGGCCCAACGAGAAGGAGTGCAGTCTGTCCTAGTCCTCATATCTTTCAGCCCCTGCCAGCCTGATCAGATCAGTATCTGGTTCTGCTAGGGTGTGGCAGCCCCTGGCCGGTGACCTCTTTGTCTCACAGCCTTGGCCAGTTCCCTCTTTGCCTTATGGACATTTATCCTTCCAGTGTCCTTTCTTTTTGCACTGTGCACATTGATCCTTCTCTAACCTTGATCAGCTCTTGAATCCTTGTCGTGGCCTCTTCCACAGCCATGTCCATGTCCACGTCCACTTCCTCATCCTCTCACATTGCTAGTGTCTCTATGAGGGCTGTTGCTAACAGATCAGCTTTCTTTTTAAGCCTCCGATCTGCTTCCTTCTTTGCCTCCTGGTCACGGTTAACATACACTTTGGTGGCTACTTCTTTTTGTTTGTTTGTTTTTTGAGATGGAGTCTCACTCTGTCGCCCAGGCTGGAGTGCAGTGGTGCAATCTCAGCTCACTGCAAGCTCTGCCTCCTAGGTTCACGCCATTCTCCTGCCTCAGCCTCCCGAGTAGCTGGGACTACAGGCGCCCACCACCACACCGGGCTAATTTTTTTGTATTTTTAGTAGAGACAGGGTTTCACCATGTTAGCCAGGATGGTCTCGATCTCCTGACCTCGTGATCCGCCCACCTCGGCCTCCCAAAGTGCTGGGATTACAGGTGTGATCCCATCTGTAATCCTCCACCCTCCTACTTATAGAAGTAGCCTTGTGGCTACTTCTATAAGCTGGGTGGCATTCATGCCTGCGAAACCTTCCAGTTTCTGAAGGTTTCGCTTTATGTCACCCTGGGCCTGTCTTACAAACGATATATTTACCATACGCTGATTTTCAACAGCCTCAGGGTCAAATGGGGTGAAAAGCCAGTATATCTCAGAGTCTTTCATAAAACCGGCTAGGGCTCTCATCACTTCCCTGAAGCACCCCTGAGATTTTTTTCTTCTTGATTGCCTTTTTTCCACCATCCCTTAGCCCTTTCAGAAGTGTCTTTCGGTACCTCTGCAAATGCTGAAGCTGGGTCACATCTTCTGGGTCCCAGATGGGATCTTGGTCTGGGAACTGGCCCTGAGCGTATGCCTGAGCATTCACTGCGTCTGCTGGTGCATGGGCTTCTAGCCAGTGGAGAGCTGCTGGGTTACTCTCCTGCGGTCCTCAGCATTAAACAGTGTGAGAAGAAGCTGCCTACAGTCTGGCCAGGTTGGACTGTGTGTCAGAAAGATGGACTGCATCAGATCTATAAGAGCTTGGGACTTCTCTGTATAGGAGGGAGTATGGTGTTTCCAGTTTAAGAGATTAGTGGTTGAAAAGGGCTGATAGATGAAAGTCTGTTGCCCCCGTTGGACTTGGCTTTGGTCATCATAATAAATGGGTCCTCATGTCTCCCTGAGAGGTTTTTGCATGCTTGAGCACAGCCAGAACTGAGTCGCCCTGCTTGACTATCTTGATTTCCTTCCCTGGCCTCTCAAGGCTCTGATTCTTCCCTTTGGGGTGAAACTTGGGGTGTGCTAGCTCCTGAATTTGGTTCCTGGGGGGCTGTTGGCCTCAGTAAAGGGGGCCGGGCTGGGACATATGGAGGAGGAATCTCTGTTCCCTCTGGCAGCTCCTGCAAAACTGGCCTTTCTTGTTCCCTCTGGGACTTCGCCTTTAACTCTGTGTCTGCTGGCATCAAAGTAAGCTGCTCTTACTTTCACTTCTGGCTCAGCTTGGGCCACAAGTGTTTTGCAATGAGCCACTAAACACGGCTGGATCCAGGCTGGTCTTCTTTGTACTATATTTAACCATGAGTTAATGTAAGGAAATTGATCTGGATGCCCAGGCTATCCTCCGACCCCTGTCACCACCCTAAATACACAGCCAATTATTTCCCTGTCTATAGTTACTTTGGTCCGCCATCCAACTCCAAAAGAAGGCCATTCTAATTCACAGAGAGTTCTCAACATTTGGGGGGTCAGCTTAACTCCATAATCCCCTGCAAAACCTTTCTTAAAGTTTTGTAACATGCACTCCAATGGAGTGGGTTTTGATGACTTTCCTCCTATTTCCTCCCTTTAAGATGCAGCATACCCACTCTTCCTTTTGCCTCAGACCAACCAGACCTTCTCCTATTACAGGAGTTTTCAGACACCACTTGGCTTTGGAGAAGTCCTTATTCCCACCACAACTCTGAGCTGTGGGGCAGCTCCTATTAGCCATATGTGGTTCGCCACTAGTCCAGGTTGGCCCCACACTTCGCTTGGAGCACACAGTCCATGCTAAGAGATCTGTGACTCCCCGCGTCACTCCCCACATTGGTTTCTCCCGGAACAATCTCTCACACACTTTCACACACCTCCCTGCTCCCAGTTCCTGTGTTCCTAATTGGGATGGTGAGCCACTCTTGCCGCCTCCAGTTTCCTTTTCCTAACCAACTTAGCGAGCCACTCTCACATCTGGTGTCAGTTGGGGTGTGAGTTTCATCCAAATTGGCGAGCTGTTCTTGCTGCCCCTAACCCGTCTGGGTCAGACTACCAGTTACACCCTGGGAAAGCTCCCCTTCTATCCTTATGGGACGGGTCCTGCCTTGGGCCCCAATACCTTACCACAGTTCCTGAAGCGCGCTGTTTCTGGAATTGTCCTGTAGCCCCTCTCAGGTTCCGTTGCGCTGCTGGGTAGGGGTGCTGGATCACAGGAGAGCTGATTTCACCCCTCCAGGCTGAAGTTCTCCTGGTGGCACCTGGGGTCACAGGTCTCCCCGGCCCGGGGCTCCAGCCCCATAGGCAAAGGAGACAGTAGATCTGTCGTCTCCACTCCTCCTGGCTGGCTCACCAAGAAATGTTGCGGGATGCAGAGGACTAGACAAGTATGGGTGAATATAAGAGGATAATTATTTTAAGGTGTGCACCAGCTCAGTGGATTTATTTTTCCTTGAATTTCTGCCTCAATATTATCTAGATAAAGGTTGTCTTGTTTCTCTGACTACTTCATAAGACAAGCAAATTTTCACAAATTTAAAGGATACATTGTGGAAGGTCTGACTTAAAATAAGGCCCTTGTGGGCATCCTAGAAATTTATCTAGAATGGTGGCTCTCAAACTTTAGCATCCATCAGAATTAGTTGGAGCGCTGGCCCCACCCCATTGCTGATTTTTGTAGGTCTGGGGTGAGGCCCAAGAATGTGCATTTCTAACAGTCACTATGTGATGCTGATGCTGTTGGTTTGGGGACAACATGTTGAGAACCATTGACCTTGTAGATAGTGGTAGTGGTGAATATGGTGGTGGTGGTGGTGATGGTGACAGTGGTGGTGGTGAAGGTGGCGGTGGTAGTCAAGGGAATGGTGGTGGGTGCTAACTGGTGGTGGTGATGGCGGTGACAATGGCGATGGTGGTGGTATTGATGTTGGTAATGGGGGTGGTGGTTATGTTGGTGGTGGTGATGATAATGGTGGTGGTGGTGGTAACAGTGGTAGTGGTGGTGATGGGGATGATAGTGGTGACAGTGATGGTGGTGACAGTGGTGATAGTGGTGACAGTAATGGTAGTGGCATTGATATTGGTAATGATAGTGGTATTGATGTTGGTGGTAGTGATGGTGACAGTGGTGGTGGTGATGGTGATGATGGTGACAGTGATGGTGGTGACAGTGGCAATGGTGGTGGCACTGACATTGGTAATGGTAGTGGTGGTGTTGGTGGTGGTGATGGTGATAATGGTGATGGTGATAGTGGTGGTGGTGGTGACAATGGTGCTGGTGATGGTGTTGGTGGTGACTGGTGGTGGTGGTGGTGACAAAAGTGGTGGTGATCATAATGATAGTGGTGGTGGTAACGGTGACAGTGATGGTGGCGACCTACAATCTCTGCAGCAATAGGCCCACCATAACCACCACCACCATCATTACCACCACTGTTACCATCCACCACCATCACCACCACCAAATGACTGGTGATGGTGGTGGCAGTGGTGAAAGTGTAGCATTGTAAAGAGCTAGAATCAGCTCCCACACAGGTGAAGTTGAGAGATTATTACTGAGGCCCATGTCAGTTAGGAGAATTATGTCATACATATGAAGGCAACATGGGCAGTAAAAAACAAAACAAAACAAAAAAAACAGTTCTATCACATATGAACCCTAAATCAAAGTTTATAAGGGCGACCATTGAAAGTCACAGATGCTGGCTTGAGTCAACCTGCTGCTCACATGGGTAACTTTATGCAATCTGTTTCAGGATTAGTAACAGGAGGGATGGATATATTTAGAATGTTTAATGAATTAAGAGACTGAATATGCAAAGGGACAATGGCCATATATAACTATGCATTTCTATGTCTAGTGTCATATATGGTCATTGACGCTTTGCATATTCAGAGGCTGTGACCCACAACCTTTGCAGCAACCAGGGCGGGAGCCAAGCCAACCTTCTATGACAATAGGCCCAGAACGTCAGGATTTGCTCAATGACTGCCTGCTGCCCTAATTTTCACCGACACTTCCAACTCAGGACCAAGCCAAGAAAGCCAAAAATCCTCTCCAAACCCATCACATAAGATGCTGCTGCCTGCACCTTCCCCCTGCCAACATCTTCCAATTAGAGCTCACCTGAAACCTATAGAAGCATTTCCCACTAGTATTTGAGTCTCCAGTTATATTTGACTCTCTGCCAAATGCAAGTGATGGTGGCTGACTGTCTGGCCATAGAAAACGCTAAATAAATAGCCTCTGCCTTCCTCATTTGGGTGGTTTTCGTTGATCCCCATTGAATCTTCTCAACAGTGGAAAGCCAGCTAATTTTTAGGTTTCCATGTGTATGAAATGCTCCTGCTGGTGTTGTTAACTCTATTTCCACTAGGTGGCACCATTCACTCGGGAAGGATAACACACGCTTCCTGGAGGTTCCCGGACCCAACCGGGAGGCAAGGGAAGGGGAACTCTGCAAAAGCCCATCTGGCTTTGCTTCTCTTTCCACGTGAACCACATGACCGGGTTTAGCAGCTCGTATGTAACATTGCTACCCAGCAGATGTGATGCAGGGCAAGTACTAGTTCAAGGGGAAGATGGTGGATGGAGGTGGGGAATGGGCTGGCTCTGGGCTTCCCGGCCTCTGCATTTTAGGCATTCCGGGCAAGACAATTCTTCGTTGTGTGTGGAGAGGGAGGCTGTCCTGTGCTTTGGAGGATGTTTGGCAGCATGTCTGGCCTTTACCCACTTGATGCCAGAAACACTCCCTGTCTTAGTCCGTTTGAGCTGCTATATAACAAAATACCATGAACTGTGTGGCTTAGAAACAGCAAATATTTATTGGCCGGGCGCAGTGGCTCACGCCTGTAATCCCAGCACTTTGGGAGGCCGAGGCGGGCGGAACACGAGGTCAGGAAATAGAGACCATCCTGGCTAACACGGTGAAACCCCGTCTCTACTAAAAATACCAAAAATTAGCCGGGCGTGGTGGCGGGCGCCTGTAGTCCCAGCTACTCGGGAGGCTGAGGCAGGAGAATGGCGTGAACCCGGGAGGCGGGGCTTGCAGTGACCCGAGATTGGGCCACTGCACTCCAGCCTGGGCGACAGAGTGAGACTCTGTCTCAAAAAAAAAAAAAAGAAAGAAAGAAAAAGAAACAGCAAATATTTATTTCTCACAGTCCTGGAGGCTGAGAAGTCCAGGATCCAGGTGCAGCATGGTTGGGTTCTGGGGAGGTCCTGCTTCTGGGCTGCAGACTGCCGCCTTCTCACTGTGTCCGTGGTGGAAAGAGTGGGAGAGGGTGAGAGCTTTCTCTGGGGCCTCTTTGATGAGGGCACTAAACCCATTCATGAGGGCTGCACTCACCTTCCATCACTTTGGGGGTTAGGATTTCAACATATGGATTTTGGAGGCGGACACGTTCAGACCGTAGCACTCCCCTTTCCCAATTATGACAATAAAATGTCTTCAAACATTACCAAATGTCAGCCAGCATGGTGGCCCACATCTGTGTTCTCAGCACATTGGGAGACCAAAGTGGGAGGATTGCTTGAGCACAGGAGTTTCAGACCAGCCGGGGCAATAGAGCAAGACTCTGTCTCTACAAAAAAAAAAAAAAAAAAAAAAAATACCTGGGCATGGCAATGGGGCATACCCATAGTTCTAGCTACTCAGGAGGCTTAGGTGGGGGGATGGCTTGAGCCCAGATGTTTGGGGTTGCAGTGAGCTATGATTGTGCCACTGCACTCCAGACTGGAGGACAGAGTAAGACCTTGTCTCTTAAAAAAAAAAAAAAAAAAAAGAAAAATTACCAAATGTCCCCTGGAGAAGCAAAGAAGCAAAGTTGTCCCTGCTGGGGAATCACTGGTCTTAGGTCCTTGTGCACAGTTCTCTGCTGAGACCCTTTCAGCACCCCCTGACCTCCTTACCCCTCTTCCCACCCCACACCCACACTTTCTTCAGAACAGAATATAAGAGAAGGGAACGCCCTGCACTTACCTGCTGCAGCTTCAACGTCTTTGTTCCCCCCTGAGCAGGCTCTAAACCAGTGTGTCTCTAGTGGGGACTTGAGCCACCTCCACCAAAAACACCTGGGCGGCTGTGCACAGTGGCTCACACACCTGTAATCCTAGAACGTTAGGAGGCCAGACAGAGCAGGAAGATCTCTCAAAACTAGGAGTTCAAGATCAGCCTGGGCAACAGAGTGAGACAACATAGTGAGACTCTGTCTCTACAAGCAGACACACACCTGGAGTGCTTGTAAAACTGCACGTTCCTGGGCTGCATCCCAGACCCGTTGCATCAGGATCACTCAGGGAAGGCCAGAATCTGTCCTTTTTTTTCTTTTTTTTCTCCTTAAACCCAATGGGATTATCAGGCAGATAAAAAGTGTGAGAAAGGCCGGGCATGGTGGCTCATGCCTCTACTGCACTCCAGCCTGGGGTAATCCCAGCACTTTGGGATGCGGAGGCAGGTGGATCACCCGAGGTCAGGAGTTTGAGACCAGCCTGGCCAACATGGTGAAACCCTGTCTCAGCTAAAACTACACAAAATTACCCGGGCATGGTGGTGGGTGCCTGTAATCCCAGCTACTCGGGAGGCTGAGGCAAGAGAATTGCTTGAACCCGGGAGGCGGAGGTTGCAGTGAGCTGAGATCGCACCATTGCTCTCCAGCCTGGGCAATAAGAGGGAAACTCTGTCTCAAAAAAAAAAAAAAAAGTGTGAGAAGCACTGGCCCTGCCCCTCCCCCCACGTCCTGCTTGGTATCTCTGACCTGCAATTCCTTCCTAAGAGAGTCGGGCCCTGGCATGTGGATTTTGGCCCTGGGCCACCCATATCTACTCCCCAAGCTGGCAGAGGAGAAAATATCAGAAATAATACTGAAAGGGGCTGGGCGCGGTGGATGATGCCTGTAATCCCAGCACTTTGGGAGGCCGAAGCGGGCGGATCACGGGGTCAAGAAATCGAGACCATCCTGGCTAACACGTTGAAACCCCATCTCTACTAAAAATACAAAAAATTAGCTGGGCGCGGTGGCGGGTGCCTGTAGTCCCAGCTACTCGGGAGGCTGAGGCAGGAGAATGGCGTGAACCCAGGAGGCAGAGCTTGCAGTGAGCCGAGATTGCGCCACTGCACTCCAGCCTGGGCGACAGAGCGAGACACTGTCTCAAAAAAAAAAAAAAAAAAGAAAAGAAAAGAAATAATACTGAAAGAAGCAGGGAAAGGAGGAGGCCGTTGTGTGCATGTGCCCCGCGGCAATGACCCATCCCTTCCCCGTGAGACCACGGCCTCCTTGCTTTCTCTTTTTCACTCTTCGGTTGAATTGTCTCCATTACTCCTTATCACGAGGATCTCTGCTCCTCTAGTTCCTGCCTTCTGGTTTTCTAGGTGGCTTGCTCCAGACACCTTTCTCCCGGTGCCATGGAACTGGACTACGACTACCCACGTGCAGCGGGTGTGCTAACCCTGTGTGACCAAGGCAAGTCCCCTCCCCTCCTTCTGCCTGGAGGGCTTGGGCTGCTCATCTCTGAGGCCACTTGCTGCTCTGACACAGTATGCCCCCACCATGCTGTGTGCAACTCTGTTGCCCCTGGACCCTGTTAAGTTCTTTATTTTATTTTATTTTATTTTTGAGACAGAGTCTCGCTCTGTCACCCAGGCTGGAGTGCAGTGGTACAATCTCGGCTCACTGCCACCTCCGCCTCCTGAATTCAAGCGATTCTCCTGTCTCAGTCTCCTGAGTAGCTGGGATTACAGGCACATGCCACCATACCCAGCTAATTTTTGTATTTTTGGTAGAGATAGGGTTTTGCCATGTTGGCCAGGCTGGTCTCGAACTCCTGATCTCAGGTGATCCACCCTCCTCGGTCTCCCAAAGTGCTGGGATTATAGGAGTGGGCCACCGCGCCCCACCAAGCCCTGTTAACTTCTCTGTTCTCAAGCCTGTCCTGGCCACAAAGCCACAATGGTGCTGTCCTGGGCTCAGACTGCCTGGGCTCATCTCAGCCCTGGTACTCCCTGGCAGTGGCCTTGGGCAAGGCAGCCAACCCCTTTTTGGTTGCTTCTTTATCTCTAGAAGAGGCTAATATTAGAACCTACCTACTAGGTAATCTCTGTAATGTATTAACACTGCCCAGCACATATTCAGGAAAACGTACAGTGAGAATGAGAACAGACCACTGCTCTTGCACTTTTTTGCCTACATGAGAAGGCTGGGGCTGGGAGGGACCAGACAACCCCTGTGATCTCCCCAGGAATCTGACACCAGGAATCTGACACCCAGAGAGGGAAGTTGACTCACCCAAAGTCACGCTCCCAGCGAGAGCAGTAGTATATCAGCTGGCTTGCCTTTAGCCAATCTTTTTTATTTTGATTTGACTTAATCTGAGAGACGTAGGAAGGGGACATATATTAGAGCTTTCAGAAATATGTTCTCTCAAGCAAGGTGTGGCCTCTGAGAGGCAGTGCAGTGCTGTACAGTCATTTGGAGGTCTGAAGGCTGACCTTGGGCCTGGGGTGGATTTTGGTAGAGAGAGGGTGATCTGGCAATGAGGACACGGATGTAATGCCTAGCTCATAACCTGGTGTGATTAAAATATTTTCTTCTTGGCCGGGCCCAGTGGCTCACGCCTGTAATCCCAGCACTTTGGGAGCCCGAGGCAGGTGCATCACGAGGTCAGGAGATCGAGACCATCCTGGCTAACATGGTGAAACCCTGTCTCTACTAAAAATACAAAAATTAGTTGGGCGTGGTGGCATATGCTTGTAGTCCCAGCTACTCGGGAGGCTGAGGCAGGAGAATTGCTTGAACCCGGGAGGTGGAGGTTGCAGTGAGCCAAGATCACGCCACTGCACTCCAGCCTGGGCAACAGAGCGAGACTACATCTCAGGGAAAAAAAAAAAAAAGGCCGGGCGCGGTGGCTCATGCCTGTAATGCCAGCACGTTGGGAGGCTGAGGTGGGCGGATCACCTGAAGTCGGGAGTTCGAGATAAGCCTGACCAACATGGAGAAACCCCGTCTCTATTAAAAATACAAAATTAGCCAGGTGTGGTGGCGCATGCATGTAATCCCAGCTACTCGGGAGGGTGAGGCAGGAGACGTTCTTGAACCTGGGAGGCGGAGGTTGCAGTGAGCCAAGATCACACCATTGCACTCCAGCCTGGGCATGCCAAGAGCGAAACTGTCTCAAAAAAAAATAAATAAAATTATATATATATATTTATATATATTTATATATATATATTTATATATATTTATATATATTTATATATATATTTATATATATTTATATATATTTATATATATTAATATATATAAATATATATATTAATATATTAATATATATATTTTTATATATATGTATTTATATATATTTATATATATTTATATATATTTATATATTTATATTTATATATATTTATATATATATTTATATATAGTTATATATATATTTATATATATTTATATATATATATTTATATATATTTATATATATATATTTATATTTATATATATATATTCTTCTTTTGGCTGGGCCCGGTGGCTCACACCTGTAATCCCAGCACTTTGATAGGCCAAGGCAGGCAGATCACCAGAGGTCAGGAGATGAAGACCAGCCTGGCCAACATGGTGAAACCTCATCTCTACTAAAAATACAAAAATTAGCTGGGCGTGGTGGCGGGCACCTGTAATCCCAGCTACTAGGGAGGCTGAAGCAGGAGAATTGCTTGAACCTGGAAGGCAGAGGTTGCAGTGAGCCGAGATCACGCCATTGCACTCCAGCCTGGGTGACAGAGTGAGACTCTGTCTCAAAAAAATAATAATAAAATAAAATCTTTTCTTTTTTCTTGTTGTTGTTTTTGTTTGTTTTTTGAGACAGGTAAGCCAGGGTCCTGTTCTGTTGCCCAGGCTGGAGTGCAGTGGTGAGATCACGGCTCACTGTAGCCTCAACCTCCCTGGTGTGTGCCACCACACCCAGCTAACTTTTTATTTTTTGTAGAAATGGGGGTCTACAAGTGATCATGCTGCCTTGGCCTCCTAAAGTGCTGGGATTACAGGCATGAACCACTGTGTCCGGCATGATTAAAATCTTTAATGAGGGCTGGGCGCGGTGGCTTATACCTGTAATCCCAGCACTTTGGGAGGCCGAGGCAGGCGGATCACGAGGTCAGGAGATCAAGACCATCCTGGCCAACATGGCGAAACCCTGTCTCTACTAAAAATACAAAAATTAGCCGGGTGTGGTGGCACATGCCTGTAATCCCAGCTACTCGGGAGGCTGAGGCAGGAGAATCCCTTGAACCAGGGAGTCGGAGGTTGCAGTGAGCCGAGATCATGCCACTGCACTCCAGCCTGGTGAGAGAGCGAGACTCTGTTTCAAAAAAAAAAAAAAAAAAATTTAATGAAGCATATTACCTCACTCCTTCTCCTGACTCTGAAGAGATTGCCTCGTTGGGCCAGAAAATAGGCAGGGAAGGCTCTCAGAAGCAAGAGGTAGGTGCCGTGCATCCTGTGCACAGAAGTCCACGCAGAAGAGTTGGATTCACTGGCCTGACTGTCCTCCTGTATTCTGAAATCACAGTGACCACAAAGAGCTACAACAGCTTAAACACAGAAAGCCATGTCTCTAAAAAGTATCCAAATCACCACATTCTTGTTCCTTTTTTTTACTGTTCAAATACATTGTCCAAAAGGAACAGAAAGAATATAAGTATAGAGGGTACTTGGTGTGACAGGCTTCATATTTGAGACTTTGCCTAGTGGTGAATGACCTGGAAAGTTCGCACCTTTGTTCTTTGCTTTTTGTCATAAACATGCCAGTCTTTATAAAGTTACAAACACTTTAATTCTTTGTGTGAAAAAAAGACAGTCCAAAATAAATTAGGGTCATGAAATCAAACAGAAATGATTCTTATCACAAAATGATATGTTGATATGCTATCTGCCAACGCAGAGATTCTCCCGGATTCCCCATGGTAAGCCGGCAAAGGTCAGCCATCCATGGTAATAAACAAAGACCATCTGCCCCACAGCACCCCTAGTGGGCCTCAACAGCTGCCCATCTTATAGTCCCAGCCACAGCGGTAGGTGTGAGAGTGTCCCAGGAGGGCAGAGGGCACAGAGGCATCTCCGCCAAAGACCAGCCCTTCGCAGCCAGCGAGGATGAAAGAGCCCTAGGGCTTCAGTCTGGGTTCTGCACACTCCTGGGTGGCCTCTGCTCCCCGTCTACCCCTCCCACTCCTATCCCACACCTCCTGGATTGCATCTGATTGGGACCAATAACAAACCAAGCCTGGTTTTGAGGTTTGGGTGAGATGCTTGGCTTGGTTTTGTTTCCTCAGAGAGAGGCAGCCAGGAGGGACTGCAAGGAACTGGCACCCAGCTGTGTCTAGGTGGGAGAATGGGCCGAGGATGGGGTTAGAGATGGAATGAGAGAGGCAGGAGGGAGGTGGCCTTCTGTGGAGGAAAGGCATTTAGGTGCCAGCAAGAGACTAGAAGGGGAACCCTGACATCTGTAAGCCCTGACTTAGAGCCTCTCTAAGTTGGCTCGGTGGGCTCTGAGCCTGCAGGGCTTTGGTCTATGGATGGGACGGATGTGGGGGAGGCTTGGCCAAGGCTGTGTCAGGGTGAGGCTGTAGACTTTTCCCTGCCCTTAAGATAAGTTTCTTCCTTGCTCTACCTCATCCAAACTTGTCTAAGCACAGACATGTGGTTCTTCTCCCCACACCAGCTCTCCAGATGATCAATCAATCAATAAACCTCTTGTCCACCAATCATCTACTGTGTGTATAGCTTTTTTCTTTTCTTTTTAAATATAATTAATGATTATCTTTTTTTTTTTTTTTTTTTTTTGAGACAAGGTCTTGCTCTGTCACCCAGGCCAGAGTGCAGTGGCACAATCTCTACTCACTGCAACTTCTGCCTCCCAGGTTCAAGTGATTCGCATGCCTCAGCCTCCTGAGTAGCTGAGATTATAGGCGTGCATCACCACACCTGGCTGATTTTTTGGTATTTTTAGTAGAGACAGGGTTTCACCATGTTGCCAGGCTGGTCTTGAACTTCTGGGCTCAAGTTATTCACCTGTCTCAGTCTCCCAAAGTGCTGAGATTGGGATTACAAGCATGAGCCACTGAACCCAGGCTAATTATTTCCAGTTTTTTTTCCTACAGATGGATTCTGACTATGTTGCCCAGGCTAGAGTGCAGTGGCTATTCACAGGTGCGATCCCACTACAGAGTAGCATGGGAGTTTTGACCTGTTCCATTTCTGACCTGGGCCGATTAACCCCTCCTTAGGCAACCTGGTGGTCTCTTGCTCCCAGGAGGTCACCATATTGATGCTGAACTTAGTGCAGACACTGGATTGGCAAAGTGCACCACAACCCAGGACTCCCAGGCTCAAGTGATCCTCCTGCCTCAGCCTCCCATGTGTATACCTTTCACCTATGCACCTATGTGGTGAGCCAAGATCACATCATTGCACTCCAGCCTGCGCAACAAGAGCAAGGCTCCGTCTCAAAAGAAAAAAAAAAGAAACCACGGGAAATGGGAAGTACTGAGGGATATGACAAGGCTAGCCCCACCCATCAAGGCAGGGGACAGAGCCTGAGAAAGAGCCTTCGGACACTCTCTCAAATGTTTTCACTTCCACTGAGATTCCTTTTGGATGTAAATGTTGACAGAGCATCATTTTTGTCTCAGGCACTTTGACCAGTCATGGCATTAAGTCCGCCCTGCAACTCTGAACAACGAAGCATCATTCCTGCCATTTCATGTATGGGAAAACCAAGCCCCAACGGGTTATGTGCTTTATCTGAGGTCTCACAGACCCAGACCTATCTGGCTCAACCCATGTGCTTTTTGTTACCCCATGAAGCCTGTGAGCATCGGCTCTGCCCAGGGCCAGCTCCTCTGGAGGGAGAGTTCTGGATCAAGATCCAATCCATGTCCTCACTGTGGCTCTCCCTTCTGGAAGGTACAGGCAGTGCAGTTCCTTGGGGCATCCCTGACTCAAACCATCCCCTTGAGATCTGGCTCACCTGCTTGGGTCACTGTGATCCATTCCTTCTTGGCCTCTTGGCTGGCAGGATCTTTCTTCTGTCTCATCACCACCTGCCTGCCCTCCTGGGTTCAAGCGATTCTCCTGCCTCAGCCTCCTGAGTAGCCGGGATTACAGGCACCTGCCACCATGCCTGGCTAATTTTTGTATTTTTAGTAGAGACAGGGTTTCACCACGTTGGCCAGGCTGATCTCGAACTCCTGACCTCAGGTGATCTGCCCGCCTCGGTCTCCCAATGTGCTGGGATTACAGCCATAAGCCACCGCGTCCGGCCTGGTTTCTTTATTTTTATTTTTATTGGAGGGCAGTCAGAGCCTGGAAGAGAGGGTCTGTTCCATCCAAATACTGTCAGAGCAAAAGACAGAGCCATGGGCCCATTGAATGCATTACTCCCTTGGCTTATGGCTGAGATAAAGCCAGCTCTGTTGCCTGTGCGTGCTGGTAGACGGTCCTGGACCTAAAAGGGGTGGGGAGGGAGGGGGAGCTGAGCGCTGATGCAGGAGAAGAAAAACTGCCTGCCTCCCATTCTTCAACCTTGACACTCTGTGTTAATGGGGAAAAAAAAAAAGGAGATTAGGAAAATAGTAACCAACAGGAGAGTACCCGTGAGTCCTCCCATGGGCCAGGCACCATACCAAACCCTCACAACAGCGCTCTTAGGAGGCCACAGCCATTGCCATTTCCACCCTACAGATGAAGGGTTTAAAAAGCTGGGATTTAGAGGCTGAGCAACCTGCTGTAGAGCTGAATGTGCCCCTCCAATCAAGGCCTGCGCTCCGCAGCAGGACGCTGGAGGAAAAGGAGGGAGAGGAAGGAAGAAATGTTCTGCAGTGTCCCAGGGCTGCTCTGTGTGGAAGAAACAGGTTACTATTCAGGAGGCTGAGGTGGGGAGTTCGAGGCCAGCCTGGGCAACATAGCAAGACCTTGTCTCAATATAAATTAATTAAAATAAATGTTAAAATAAAAAAGACACGGTATGGTGTCTTTTGCTTGTAATCCCAGCACTTTGGAAGGCCGAGGTGAGGGGATCACCTGAGGTCGGGAGTTTGAGACCAGCCTGGTCAACATGGCGAAACCCCATCTCTACTAAAAATACAAAAATTAGCCGGGTGTGGTGGTGCATGCCTGCAAAACCAGCTACTTGGGAGGCTGAGGCAGGAGAATCACTTGAACCCGGGAGGCAGAGGTTGCAGTGAGCCAAGATTGCACCACTGCACTCCAGCCTGGGTGACACAGCAAGACTCTGTCTCAAAAAAAAAAAAAAATTAATTAAAATAAAATAAAATGAAATAAAATAAAATATAAAGAAGCAAGATTAAAGACTCAAAAGAGAAATCAACTTTGTCCCTTTCCTCTCATCTTCACTTTTCCCAGCTTAAGGCCAGGCATGACCTCCTACCCTAAGCATTTTCCAACATGAAGAGAAGCTGTGGACAGAGAAGGAGGACAGGGGACAAATATACTGTTGGAGTTGTCAGCGCCAGGAACAGGAGAAGAGGGGATGACTGAGAGGCCCTTCCAGGCTCCAACGTGTAGCACCAGCCTTGGAGGGCTATCGTGGGCTACCCTGTCTCCCTTCTCCAGGGAGCCAGCAGGGGCGGGGCCACATGGGGAAGGAGGGAGGGGTCCCTATGTGGGACCCCTGTCATGGTCAGAGCCACAGGATGACCCAGCAATGGGAGCAGCCAGCTCTGAGAAGTTGGAGGGCTGGGGGCTGTGAGAGGCAGGCAAGGTTAGAAATACACAAAGCACAGGCTGTGCATAGTTCATCAGACTCAGACCCAAGGAACTAAGGCAGGAGTTATTTTCCTGAAACAGGTTAGTGTCCAGAAGTCAAAGATGAGGGAGCGGAAGGCCAGGCATAGTGGCTCACACCTATACAATATAATCTCAGCACTTCGGGAGGCTGAAGTGGGAGGATCACTGGAGGTCGAGTTTGAAACCAGCCTGGCCAACATGGTGAAACCCTGTCTCTACTAAAAATACAAAAATTAGCTGGGCATGGTGGCAGATGCCTGTAATCCCAGCTACATGGGAGGCTGAGGCAGGAGAATCACTCAAACTTGTGTGGCAGAGGCTTCAGTGACCCAAGACCACGCCACTGTACTCCAGCCTAGGTGACAGAGTAAGAATCTGTCTCAAAAAAAAAAAAAAAAAAAAAATAGGCCAGGTGCGGTGGCTCACACCTGTAATCCTAGCACTTTGGGAGGCCAAGGCGGGTGGATCATGAGGTCAGGAGTTTTTAAGACTAGCCTGGCCAAGATGGTGAAACTCTGTCACTACTAAAAATACAAAAAATTAGCCGGGCGTGGCGCGGTGGCAGGTGCCTGTAATCCCAGCTACTCAGGAGGCTGAGGCAAAAGAATCGCTTGAACCCAGGAGGCAGAGGTTGCAAGCCAAGATCACACCAGTTTGCTTTCTTATATGTTGTAGCAGCCCTGGGAATAATTAACCCTCAAGAAGCCAAGTCTTGGCCAGGCATGGTGGCTCACATCTGTAATCCCAACACTTTGAGAGGCCAAGTCAGGAGGATCACTTGAGGCCAGGAGTTCAAGATTAGCCCGAGCAAAATAGCAAGACTTACAAAAAATAAAAAAGCCAACCATGATGGCATACATCTGTAGTCCTAGCTAATTGGGAGGCTGAGGTGGGGAAATTGCTTGAGCCCAGGAGTTCGAGGCTGAAGTGAGCTATGATAGCACCACTGCACTCCACCGTGGGTGAAAGACTGAGACTGCCTCAATCAATCAATCAATAAAAAAGAAGCCAAGCCTGGGAGGCTGAGGTAGGAGAATGCCGTGAACCCTGGAGGCGGAGCTTGCAGTGAGCCGAAATATCGCGCCACTGCACTCCAGCCTGGGCGACAGAGTGAGACTCCGTCTCAAAAAAAAAAAAAAAAAAAAAAAAAAGCCAAGCCTCTGATCTTTATTTAGAAAGTGAAAAACTTACTGAATAATGCTTCAACAAGCAAAACAATAATTTAAACGCTTACACTTAAAAAAAAAAAGAGCTTGCACTTTGCAAATGTGGGCTCTAAAAGTTGACTATGCTTAGTTAAAATGGGTATGTCATGAGGAGTTTAAGGAACTTAACAAGCCCTAGAAAAGCTTCAAAGAGTTCCCAGAAAGCATAAAACCCTCAGCTGAGAAGAAAACAGAGCTTTTTTCCTGTGACTTTGAACAAGTCCCTCAAATCTCAGGCGCCCAGTCTATAGGCACTGCCTGGGCAGTATTACGTCATCACACCCATCTTTTATTTTTCACTGTCTCTCTCCTTTCTCTCGCGCGCACACTCCTTCTGTAGATGTGTAAGGCTAAGCCTCTCTTCTCTCTTTCCCCCTTGCCTGAACTTTAGGCCTCTCTGCTGTCCCGCAGGACCATGGCTCCCAGCCCTTCTGGAAGTCACTGAGCTAAAGACAAGGATGGCTTTCCTCTGGTGTGGAGATGGACCTGAAGCCTGCTCCCACTGCGAGCAAATACCCCCGCCAGGCCTCCCTCACTGTCATCAGGGCACTCCTGTGCTCAAAAATTTTCTGTCCCCCGCTTGAAATCTGGCCAAGCCTACCCATCACCACTTGGTCCTCACTCGGCTGTTTCTGAAATGCCTAGCCTCTGCTTCCGGCCTCCACTGGTGCTGTTCCCTCCACTCAGAACCCTTTCCATTCACCCACTTTCCTCCACCTATGCAAATGCTATTCAGTGTTCCTGGCCCGGTCAAAGCTCCAGGGAACTTCCTCGAAGGCCCCAGCCTGTATTCGAGACCCGCCTTCCCCGCAGCCCACGGCATTTCCCTGCGGACTTCTGCTGTGCAGCCTGTGTTCCTTGACGGTGCCCTGCGTGAGTCGGGGCAGCGGGTCTATGAAGTCACTTCTCCTCTTGGAAGCTTTTCCTGACCACCTCCCTTCCCGCCCGGTCTGGGAGCCCTTCTGCAGCGCGCTCGGCCCTGGGCCCTCCCCGGCCTCCATCACCCGCATCGCCCGTCTCATGACCGTCATTACCCCGGCCGGACGGCAAGCTGCCTGGGGCAAGGGCGGTGCCTGACTCACTGCCCGAGGTGCCCCCGGCCCCGGCCCAGTGCCAAGAGTGTGTTAACTGCCTAGAGTACGCGGGGCCGGGCATGTGGCCGCCGTTCCCCGGGCTTGGACGTCCAGGTCTAAGCCTCGGGCCGGAAGCACCTCGCGAATCCGCCCGGGCCTGGGTGGAATGGAGCCGGCGCGCGGCGGGCGCCCTCCCAGGAAGGGTTAAGCCACCTCTCCCCCACCCCGAGAGGCGAGGGGGCGAGTCCGGCAGAAGGTCCTGTTTACCGCGGCTCCGCGCGGGGCCGGGCCCTGGGAGAGGGGTTGCCGTGGCAACCGGCCGGGCGCCCGCCAGCTGCGGATTAGCTCACTGGGCCGGGCGGGATGGGTCGGGAGGAGGGGGCGCGCGTCGCGCAGATCGTCGCGGAGCCACGGCAGGAGGAGGCAGGGGCCGCGGGCGAGCCTGCGCTGGGCCGGCCGAGGGAAGCGCGCCGCTGGGGCCGGGGGCGGCGGGGACCCCACGGGAGCGCGCGCGGCGGGGACCCCCAGGGGCTTGCGGGCGGCCGGGGGAGGCTCGGCGGACAAAGGGGCGGAGGGCGGAGGGCCATGGCGTCCCCGGCACCCGCCGCCGCCCGCCCCCGCCCGCCCCCGAGCTGCGCCGCCAGCCGTCCCGGCCCGCCCCGGAGCCCCCAAGATGCGCCCCAGAGCCCGCGGAGCCGCCGCCGGCGGGGAGGTAGGGCCGGGCCGGGCCGGGCCAGGGGGTGCAGGGTCGAGCTGGGGAGGGAAAGGGGACGGAGGAGGGGACGCGCGGGGGAGGGAGGAAACGGCTCGCGCGGCCCGAGCCCTGACGGGGGAAGCGGCTCTGCAGACGGGTGTCTGAGTTCCCGCCTGGTCCCGGGACTGTGCAGAGCGCGATCTAGGCGTTCCTCCCGGGCTCGGGCTGACTCTCAGGACTGAGCCCGGACGCCGCCGTCCCGTGCCTGGGGGACCTGCAGAAAGCCGGTGGACCCCCGCCCTGCGCCGTGCTGGGTCCCTCGGGGCGCGAGTGTGAGTGTGTGTGTGTCCGCGCGTATTTGTATCTGTGTGTGCGCGCGCGTGTCTGTGTGTGTGTGCGCGCGCGCGTGTGTGTGTGCGCGAGTGTGTGTGCGCGCTTGTGTGTCTGTGTGTGAGTGTCTGTGCGAGTGTGTGTGAGTGTGTGCGTGCGCGTGCAAGCACGGGGCATCGAGGCGGCTGAGCAGCCGGGCCCCCCTCACAGCGGTCAGCATTTGCAGTCTTGGGAAAGCAAGAAGGTAAAGATGATTGAATGGTCTTACTTCTTCCACTTTGTCCCCAAGAGTGGAGTTGGGAGCAGATAAAGCCCGGGGGAAGTCTGGACACAATCCTCACACAGAGAGCTGGGTGAGACCACGGAGTAGAGCCAGACCTCAGTCGTGGAATCTTGTCATGGGGGGCCTGGGACAGGAAGCAGGAAGCTGGTCAGGGCTCTCCAGGGGCGTAAATTGGGCAAGGGAAGTGCAGTGACCCTGCCTTAACCAGCTGGTGCTGACTTCCAGCTGCTGTTCAGATGCGATTCAGGAATGTGACTTCCCCAGGGTTCCAAATGACATCGGACAGTAATGGGCTGGGTGTAACAGAGTTGTAATAGGCGTGCTGCAGTAATCTTGTTAGTAAACTCTTAAACCCTCTGTGGTTACCACATAAAAGAGGAGAAAGAAATCCGTTCTCCTTACATCATCAAATATCAGATACCAAAAGAGTGGAGTAGAAAGTCTGGGTGGGCAGCGTGGGACGGAGCAGAACTCCGAGAGGAAGTATGTGTGAGTGTGTGTGTGTGTGTGTGTGTCAGAGACGGTTTCTGAGGTCTGGTAATGAAAAGGCTGGCGGGAGGCTGGCCTCCAGTCCTTTTGTTTGTTTTTTATTTTTATTTTTTTGAGACAGAGTCTTGCTCTGTCACCCTAGCTGGAGTGCAGTAGCGCAATCTCGGCCCACTGCAACCTCCGCCCTGGGGGTTCAAGCAATTCTCCTGTCTCAGCTTCCCGAGTAGCTGGGATTACAGGCACCCACCACCACGCACAGCTAATTTTTGTATTTTTAGTAGAGATGGAGTTTCACCATGTTGGCCAGGCTGGTCTTGAACTCCTGATCCCAGGTGATCTGCCCGCCTCGGCCTCGCAAAGTGCTGGGATTCCAGGCGTGAGCCACTGTGCCTGGCCTCCAGTCCTTTCATTCTGGAAGATTAATAAAATCTTGTGTCATGTATTCTAGTCATCCACTTAAACAGCTCTGTGTGCTAGGCATGCATGCTAGACATCAGTGGCACAGCGAGGTCGTCCCCCTTCCTTCCAGGAACACCATCCTAGCTGGCTAGTCAAACAAAAAAGTAAAACCAGTCCTGGCCCAGCCTGGCTGTGAGGGCTGCATGGCGTAGAGCTAGGGCAGCCCAGAGAGGAGCCGGTGCAGGGAATCCCCACAGATTAGGTGATGCTTGGGCTAAGCCCTGAAAACCGCCTCACCAAGGAAACAGCAGGGAAGGTTGTTTCAGGCTGAAAGAACAGAATGTGCAAAGTCACCAAGAGAGTCTAGGAGAGGCCAGTGAGGGGAATTCAGTGTAGCTGCGGGTTGCAGTATGTGAGCGCATGCCGGGGAGAGGTGAGGCGGGGGCTGTCAGGGCAGAGGCACAGGGAAGGAAGGATCTGCCAGAAGGAGGCAGGAGTATGCACTGAAGTAGGAGTGATGCGCTCCTTCTGGTTGTTGGGTGGGGAGGCCTGGAGGAGGAGGAGGAGACCAAGGCTTTTTGCAACACCCAGGCCAGAATTACTGAGGAGCAGGAGAAACTGAAAGGATGCCAGGATCAAGAGGCAGGACCTGGTGACTGGTTTGGGCACAGAGTATGATAACTTAGACTAAAAGCAAGTATGTACAGAAATGCTCAGGAGAAAACGAAGCAAAGCAAAAGGAATGTGGACCTTCTGAGTGGCCTGCATTTAGCAGATTACAACACTTGGATAACGCATTTGGCTGTAAGTTTTCTGGCAGCTTAGGGACAAACAAAAATACACTGGGTTGCATAGTTTGGGATTTTGGACAACAGAAAGCCTACAAATTAATTCTCAGAACAAAATTTTTCCTGGAATTGAACTCAGCTGGGAATTTATCATGTGGAACTTTATATAAAGACTGAAGAGTGACATAGAAAAAAAAATCCTCATTGCTGGTGTTACAAAAGATGGAAAGATAAAACTCCCCATTACTGCCTTCCTCTATCATCCTGTTATGTCTAGGGGAGTGAACTGCACTTCTGTGAGGACTGGGTGTCATCTCAGAGTATGGGGCCAGGGGAATCCTATACAAACGAGACAATGGTACCTTCAGTGCAGGAAGAGCTGACACCCATCTCCGTGAATGTAGAGAGCAAGGCGTCCGGGGTGCTCAACCATAAAGGGAAGGAGGCTTATCATAGTATAGCCCAGAGAGGGGTGGGCTGAGACTATGGTCTGAGAAGGGGACAGGTAAGGCATAGCATGTTGGAAGGGCCAGCATCCAGGAATCCTGACCCCCAGGGAAGCAGGCAGGGAGTTCGCACAGCATTGTAGGATTCCATTCATATGGGCAAGTCCACTTCCCAGGGCGGTCCTGGTCATTCTGCCTCCAGACTGGATGTAGAGCCTGCCTCTAAAGGGGTAGGAAAAGGGTGGGACTCAGGAGACCAGAGATCCTCTTCAGGAGACCAGAGAGGCCCAGGAGGGTGGAAATCTTGTTTGCTACAACACAAGGAAGTTGCAGAGGAACCAGGAGTGGGAGCTGAGAACTGGGAGGTCCTGCAGACTCAGGCACAGATCTCCTGGCCAGGCTCTTCCCTTTGGTTTCTGCAGAAGGCAGAGAACCTGCAGAATCTATGTCCATACATTGCTAATGTGCCCATTAAACTTTAAACTATTTCTTGCCAACTATAGCTGTCTTAAATTAACATCCAGTAGGGGTGGGATTCTACCCCTGCAATCAGATTTCTTAACATTTTTAGTCTTGGGGTGTGCATTAGAATATACATTTAAATGCTGGGGAGGAGAGTTTGAGACTAGCCTGGGCAACATGGCGAGACCCCATCTCTATAAAAAATAAAAGAAATTGGCCAGGCGCAGTGGCCCACGCCTGCAATCCCAACGCTTTGGGAGGCCGAGGCAGGCAGATCACTTGAGATCAGGAGTTTGAGACCAGCCTGGCCAACCCCGTCTCTACTAAAAATACAAAAATTAGCCAGGCGTGGTGGCGCATGCCTGTAATCCCAACTACTTGGGAGGCTGAGGCAGGAGAATCACTTGAACCCAGGAGGCGGAGGTTGCATGAGCTAAGATTGCATCACTACATTCCAGCCTGGGCAACAGAGCAAGACTCCATCTCAAAAATAAATAAATAAAAGAAATTAACCACACACAGTGGCACACACCTGTAGTCCCAGCTACTCGGGAGACTGAGGCGGGAGGATCACCTGAGCCCAGGGAGGTTGAGGCTGCAGGGAGCTATGATGGTGCCACTTCACTCCAGCTTAGGCAACAGTGAGGCCCTGTGTCCAAAAAAAAAAAAAGGGCTGGTGAGGGAGATTTAAAAACAACTGATACTTAGGGCTCACTGACCTGGCATCAGTATTTTTTTAAGATCCCCAGATGATTTTAAGGTACAGCTGAGGTTGAGAGTGGCTGCCCTAACAGTCACATATAGAGAGCCCATCACAGGGCAGGACAGAAACTCAGATTCCAAAAGATCCCAGGTGGGACACATGGGATGCCTCGCACGTCCTCAAAAGTGGACAAGGCTGGCCCTGCTTGTTCCTGGCGTTCCGCACAGTCTCCTGGACTCCTGTTTCGCTGCTTCTCCCCCCGAGGTCTTTACCAGCCCTCCTCTGTTCCTTCTGGCAGTCACCTTGCTGAAGACTGGGGGTTAGGAGTTGTTTCCCTGGAGCTGCCCTGGATTGCTCTTTCTTGGAGAGATTTTAGTGAAACTGGTTTTCCATGGGTTCATTGTGCAGCCGCTTTCGGGCCGTGACCCCTCACTGTCCTCACCACTGCCTCTCTGCTCACACGCATTGTTGCTTGTTACCCCAGGAGCCTGGCCCTGAGCACTGGCTGTCAGCCTCATGTGTCCAAGCATAGACCCTTCTTCTGCCACCTGAATCAGACAGCCTCCACTTGTACCCCAGACTCTCTTGAAATTCCCTGTGCTGGTTACTCGGGGAAGAGTGCCAGGCCCCACTGCCCCCTTTAATGATAGGAGGCAAGCACTGCCTGGAACTAGGGCAAGTGATGAGCTAAGTTCTCTACTTTTCATATGCAAAAGACAGCGACATGCTGGGAAGCCAGAGTCAGACTCTCCTTACCCTGGCCTTAAAATCAATGTCTGATGTGGGCAAAAGTTTACTCCATCAGCCCTCAGTTTGCCTAGAAGTTAAGTTCTTTGCCAGCTGGGCCTAGAATTGCGACTCTACCTTCAGCTTCTCTTTGGCACGTTTGTCCCTGGCTTGCAGTTCAGAGGGGCTAAGGAACAGATAAGCCTGAGACCCACTCTTCCAACTGGCTGAACTATGGGAAACCAAGTGATCGTTTTTTCCCCTGGCCTCGGGGAAGGAAGGGGTGAGTCACCCTTGCAGCAAGCTTAGGGAAGAGGTTAGCTTCCCTCAGTGGTAGGGAACCAGGAGTTCATAGGCATCCCTTCAGAAGGAAATGAAAGCAGGGATCATTGGCTGGAGAGTGGGGCCAGTACAGGGAGCCACAACCTTGGCTGTGACCCCTCCTCCTGGGATCCCCAGGCCTTCCGTACACTGCGGATCTCATCTGAAGGGATTGTCAGACCACTTCAAGCAGAATGCCAAATGCATTTCCTTTTGTTGTTTTGTCTTCTAAAAAAGTACACTTAAAAATTGTAGGTTTACTTATAAACTTTATATGTAATCTATGAAAGTTATATTTGTCATAAAACATTTATTTATTTATTTATTTTTATTATTATTTATTTTTAGATAGGGTCTTGCTCTTTTGCCCAGGCTGGAGTGCAGTGGTGTAATGATGGCTCCCTGCAGCTTCTACCTCCTGGGCTCAAGAGATCCTGCTGCCTCAGCCTCTTGAGTAGCTGGGACTATAGGTGCGCACCACCGCACCTAGCTCATTTTTGTATTTTTAGTAGAGACAGAGTTTCCCCATGTTGCCCAGGCTGCTCTCAAACTCCTGGACTCAAGCAATCCACCTGCCTCGGCCTTGCAGAGCGCTGGGACTACAGGCATGAGCCACTGCACTTGGCCAAAAATTTTTTTTTTTTTTTTTTTTTGAGACGGAGTCTTGCTCTGTCACACAGGCTGGAGTTCAGTGCCGTGATCTTGGCTCACTGAAACCTCCACCTCCTGGGTTCAAGCAATTCTCCTGCCTCAGCCTCCCAAATAGCTGCACTGGAGTGCAGTGGCGTGATCTCAGCTCACAGCAACCTCTGCCTCCCAGGTTCAAGCAATTCTCCTGCCTCAGCCTCCCAAGTAGCTGGGACTACAGGCGCCCACCACCTCGCCTGGCTAGTTTTTGTATTTTTTAGTAGAGAGGGGGTTTCACCATGTTGGCCAGGCTGGTTTGGAACTCTTGACCTCAAGTGATCTGGTGGCCTCGGCCTCCCAAAGTGCTGGAATTACAGGCATGAGCCACCATGCCTGGCCAAAAATTTTAAATTTCTAATTTTAATATGTTTTCTTTTAAAAGTTAGCAAAACTCAAAATATAATACATTGCCTCTATGCATGTGCCACAGTATGAATTTTAATGTTCATATTAACTTAAATAGAAATTCATAAAATATTCGGGGCAAAACCGGTGTGGGTACAATTGGGTTAAGGAACAGAGAGGTACTATATCTTATTATTGTTTTAAAAGAGAGTATTAGAGTCTCATTTGCAAAATAACCATCACTTGGCACAAATAGATTCAATAAGTATGTGGCTTTGAAATCTATTTTAGGCCGGGCGCGGTGGCTCACGCCTGTAATCCCAGCACTTTGGGAGGCCAAGGCAGGTGGATCACGAGGTCAGGAGATCAAGACCGTCGTGGCTAACACAGTGAAACCCCATCTCTACTAAAAATACAAAAAATTAGCCGGGCGTAGTGGTGGGCGCCTGTAGTCCCAGCTACTCAGGAGGCTGAAGCAGGAGAATGGTGTGAGCCCGGGAGGTGGAGCTTGCAGTGAGCCGAGGTCGCACCACTGCGCTCCAGCCTGGGCGACACAGCGAGACTCCATCTCAAAAAAAAAAAAAAGAGGCGGGGCGCAGTGGCTCACGCCTGTAATCCCAGCACTTTGGTAGGCCAAGGCAGGTGGATCACGAGGTCAGGAGATCGAGACCATCCTGGCTAACACGGTGAAACCCCGTCTCTACTAAAAATACCAAAAATTAGCCGGGCGTGGTGGCAGGCGCCTGTAGTCCCAGCTACCCGGGAGGCTGAGGCAGGAGAATGGTGCGAACCTGGTAGGCGGAGGTTGCAGTGAGCCAAGATCGCGCCACTGCACTCCAGCCTGGGTGACAGAGTGAGACTCTGTCTCGGGAAAAAAAAAAAAAAGAAATCTATTTTAATCTCGCAATTCCACTTTTAGGAATTTATCTTAGAAAAATATTGGAACAAGTGCTGGAGAGTATTTGTGGCAGCATTGTTGGTAGTAGCCGAGGTTGGAGGCTGAAGTGGGAGGATCACTTGAGCCTGGCGGGCGGAGATTGCAGTGAGTTGAGATCACGCCACTGCACTCCAGCCTGGGCAACAGAGGTCTCAAAAAAATCTTTATAGATTGTCTTCCGTGTTGTCCCAAGTTCATCTCTCGCTGTTGGTTTCATGTTTCCATAACCTTGATGGCACATCACCACGATTCCACATGTTATGTAGGTTGAAACCTAGGATGGGTGGACCGAGTGACACAAAAGAGCCAACCCAGCAAAGCAATTTCAAGGGCCTCTCTTTCTCTCCCTTACACTTCCCCACTTCTCAGCAGAGAAGATGCAATAATGGTCAAATTTGATTCAGCACTAAATTCTCTGCAAGTTTATGGTAGGTGAAATATAGGGTAACCATATACACAAAGTAGGACTGTAGAGAAAGTAAAAAGAGAGCATTAGGCCAGGCGCGGTGGCTCACACCTGTAATTCTAGCACTTTGGGCGGCCGAGGCGGGTGGATCACTTGAGGTCGGGAGTTTGAGACCAGCCTGACCAAACCCCATCTCTATAAAAATACAAACATTAGGGCCAGGCATGGTGGCTCACGCCTGTAATCCCAGCACTTTGGGAAGCTGAGGCGAGTGGATCACGAGGTCAGGAGATGGAGACCATCCTGGCTAACATGGTGAAACCCCGTCTCTACTAAAAATACAAAAAATTAGCCGGGCGTGGTGGCAGGCGCCTATACTCCCAGCTACTCGGGAGGCTGAGACAGGAGAATGGTGTGAACCCGGGAGGCGGAGCTTGCAGTGAGCCAAGAATGCGCCACTGCACTCCAGCCTGGGCGGCAGCGCGAGACTCTGTGTCAAAAAAAATTAGCTGGGCATGGTGGCACATGCCTATAATCCCAGCTACTCAGGAGGCTGAGGCAGGAGAATCGCTTGAACCCAGGAGGTGGAGGTTGCAGTGAGCTAAGATTGTGCCACTGCACTCCAGCCTGGGCAAAAGAGGGAGACTGTCTCAAAAAAAAAAAAAAAAAAAAAGGCCAGCCATGGTGGCTCATGCCTGTAACCCCAGCACTTTGGGAGGCTGAGGTGGGCTGGATCACCTGAGGTCAGGAGTTGGAGATCCGTCTGGCCAATGAAACCCCATCTCTACTAAAAATACAAAAATTAGCCGGGTGTGGAGGCGGGCGCCTGTAGTCCCAGTTACTCAGGAGGCCGAGGCAGAAGAATCACTTGAACCCGGGAAGCAGAGGTTGCAGTGAGCCGAGATCGCGCCACTGCACTCCAGCCTGGCTGACAAGCGCTAAACTCCTCAAAAAAAAAAGAAAGCACTAAAAGTAAGTTGTTAATTGATGTACAAAGGCTTAACCTGGACTGTCCCTGCAAACTGCACCTTGTGGCCATGCTGGTAAAGGCTGAGAGTTGGATATGCCCATTCATTCTCCTTGCTGGGACAAGTATGTTGACCCAGCCAGAGGTGATTTGGTACCACCCCTCTGTCTATCTCCCACCACCTTTCTTATCCACATCTAGAGTTGAGGCTTGAGTTTAGGGAAGGGGAGGAGGCCAGGTGGGTAGTCCAAGGTTGCATATGAACTTCCTTCTTGCTTGCATTCAATGAGTCAGAGGAGACAGATTCTACTTTCATTGCCTCTCCCAGCTCACCATGGAAAAATAGTAACTGCCTATCTTCTTCCAGCAAACTTTGAAGTGTTAAAACAGGACACTTCTATAATTTTATTTGGCATTTTATATGCCTGGTAAATATAGGTTAAACCTCCCCAGATCACCAAGCAGAGGCATTTGTAAGGGATCACAGAGCAAATCACAATTCAGACTGACCCGGCATGGTCCAGGGTGAAGTTGGTTGGGGGAGAAGCCATATGCTCTGGTTTGGTTACTAGATAGAAATGACAGGACAGCCTATAAGACATAGGACTTGCGTCCCTCGAGCTTGGAGTGAGACTAGTCTCTCAGCTGCAGATTTGGTCGGGGTGGTGACCACAAAGATGGAAAGGAACTTCCCGAAGCAGCTTGCCTCGTGCTCTGGGATCTTCAGCCAGGTCAATGTCTCCAGCACCCTGGAGACTCAGAGGGATTCTCTACTTAATACTCTGAGCTGCAGATGAGATTTGTTCAGATTTGTCATGAAGCGTGTGGTCATCCAACCCCAAATATAACTCCCTGGCATCTTGTGGTGACTGTCATCTGGTTCATTTCATCATCTGTATTTGTGACAATCAACAAACATACACAACCTTCCAGGATATCAGAAGGGGACCAGTGCCCTCTGTTTACCCTCCAGCTGACTGATGCATCTAATAGGGTGGAAAAATGTCAGAGAAGAGAGCTTCTTAATCCCTCTCAAAACAATCAGACTTGAAGATTCCAGCACCACAGAGAGCCAAGAGAGCCTCTTATTCCAGGCTCTTCTTTCCCTTGAATATAGGACAGCCAAGATTCCTGGTCTGGTACAGAACTGAGAGAGATGGGTAAACGGGCTAAGAGGCTGCTTCCAGGTACACACACAACCCCGAGGTTCAAGCTGCCAATTTGTCAGAGAAAACGAGAAGGAGAATGCTCCTTTTGGGACCAAGAAAGAAGCAGAACAAATGCAAGAGTCCCACGAGGCAGATCCACGTGTTCCTTCCCCACACCCCCGAAATCTGGCTTCTATTCCTAACCATCTGCTGAAACCATATCTCAGGTTACTAATGGTTCTTCTGTGGCCAGTTTCCTGTTCTCATGCTTCTTGATCTCACTAATGCACTTGACACACCCCTGACCCTTCCTTCTTGAAATCCAAGTCAAGGTGGATGTAAAATGGGTGCAGTGATGTATCTGCGCCACTTGTCAAAATGCTGAAATACTTCTATTCTGGTTGGTAAATAGGGTGTCCCACACTCCCAGGACCACTAACTCTCCACCTGCCAAGATCTGGCCATTAAAGGGTTAACAATAAGGCCATTCTGCTTGTTGGGCTCCTGCACACCTTTGTTATAATTTTGTTGTGTGTGTGTTTTTTTTTGTTTGTTTGTTTTTTGAGACGGAGTCTCACTCTGTTGCCCAGGCTGGAGTGCAGTTGTATGATCCTGGCTCACTGCAACCTCCGCCTCCCAGGTTCAGGTGTTTCTCCTGCCTCAGCCTCCCGAGTAGCTGAAATTACAGGTGTGTGCCACCATGCCTGGCTAATTTTTTGTATTTTTTTTTTTTTTTTTAGTAGAAACAGGCTTTCACCGTGTTGGTCAGTTTGGTCTCAAACTTCTGACCTCAAATGATCCACCCACCTTGGCCTCCCAAAGTGCTAGGATTACAGGTGTGAGCCCGGCCTGTTATGTATTTTGAATACTGCCTCCTCAGCATAGACACCATACTGTTTTGGTTGTTTTAATTGTCTTTCAAAAAAGAGTTCTTCACTGATTCCTCCTGTTCTTATTCAACAAGTATGTATGCAACCCTCACAGTAGATCAAAGTCTCGGTTAGGCATTGTAGGGAATAAAAAGAAGCCAGTGCGTGTGTTCTGCCATTAGAACTCCCTGTCTAGTTGTAAGGCCCAGATAAAGAAACATACAAAGAGCCTGGACAACATGGTGAAACCCCTGTCTTTGAGAAAAATACAAAAATTAGCCAGCCATGGTGGTACTTGCCTGTGGTCCCAGCCACTCAGGAGGCTGAGGTGGGAGGATCACTTGAGCACAAGAGGTGGAGGCTGCAGTGAGCTGTGATGGTGCCACTGCACTCCAGCCAGGGTGACAGAGAGACATCCTGTCTTAAAAAAAAAAAAAAAGACCTGGCGCGGTGACTCATTTGAGGTCAGGAGTTCGAGACCAGCCTGACCAACATGGTGAAACCCCGTCTCCACTAAAAATACAAAAATTAGCCGGGCATGATGGCAGGCACCTGTAATCCCAGCTACTTGGGAGGCTGAGGCAGGAGAATTGCTTGAACCCAGGAGGTGGAAGTTGCGGTGAGCTGAGATTGTGCCACTGAACTCCAGCCTCGGTGACAGAATGAGACTTCATCTCAAAAAAACAAAAAAATGAAAGAAACATAAAAGACACCTTGTAGAGAGTGAAGTAACAAGAGCACCATAAGAGCAACCCGTGCCTCACTTGTTCACTACCTTCTCCCTCTTCACTGTCCCCCTCAGCTCATCATGCTCAGTTTCATCACTCCCTCCCAAACTGGACCTCTGAGTTGTTCTTTATACAGACCGTTAGCTCATTACCTCTCACTGCCTCTTGAATGTACCACTCTCATCTTAATGTGTCCAAAAGAGAACATATTTTCATTACATTCTGTAGCCTCCTTATTTCCCTGGGTTAGCAAACCTTCACTCCTCTTTCTTATTTCAGAACATCCCAACGTCTAGCCTGCTGCCGGGTCCGTCTTCTCCCTGGCTCCCACGTGAGTCCTGGTGCTCCCATCCTAGCAGGCGGTCTTCATGCCGGGCAGGCTTTGCCTTGTTCTTTACTCCATACACTGGCCTCCTCGGGAGCACTTTCCTTTCCCCAACTCTTGGAATCCAATGGAGTCTTACTTGGCCACCAGGCGCTACCTCTTTGAAGCAGTCCCTGGCTCCCCTTTCATTGCCGTCCTCCAAATTTCTCCAGTTTATATTTGTTTCATAACATCTGCCACCGTGTTCAAATGTATTCCTCCACACAGTCTCTAATGGTGCTCCTGCACACCTCTGCGGTTAATTTTGAATCTGCCTTTCACCCTAGACACCATTCTGTTTTGGTTGTCCTAATTGTCTTTGAAAAAATAGATCTTCATGGATTCCTCCTGAGTTTTCTGTGAGTTTTATTAAGGGCGTGTCAGGCATTCCCTGAACCAACCTTGTCTTTCTGTTTTGAACAATTGCAATCTTTTATTGCCATTTGGTTGATAGGGTTTATATCTTTTATCTCTAGCTTGAGGGCAGGGACTATTTTTTATACTTGTGTATTCCCAATAGCACCTCAAAGAGAACTGTCTCCAGCTTGCTGATTAATCATATTGATTAGTTTTAAATTGATCAATACTGGCTCAGATTAACTAAATGAAATTATAGGCCAGGTGCGGTGGCTCACACCTGTTATCCCAGCACTTTGGGAGGCCGAGGCGGGCGGATCATTTGAGGTCAGGAGTTCGAGACCAGCCTGACCAACATGGTGAAACCCCGTCTCTACTAAAAATACAAAAAAATTAGCCGGGCGTGGTGGCGCATGCCTGTAGTTCCAGCTACTCGGGAGGCTGAGGCAGGAGAATGCCTTGAACCTGGGAGGCAGAGGTTGCCGTGAGCTGAGATCGCGCCACTGCACTCCAGCCTGGGTGACAGAGCAAGACTGCCTCAAAAAAAAAAAAAAAAAAGAAATTTTAGGCCAAAGGGGATTTCCTGTATCCTGAAAGTTAGCTAAATAAAAATGAACACATTTCCAGGCATTGCACAACTTCTGAGTACAAAACACCAGGCACAGATAGGAAACAGACAGAAGTAGGGTCTCAGGTTAGGCAGAGCAAGCTGCGCTGGTCTGAGGGCAACCTCCGCCTTACTTTCATAGTTGGCACCATAGCCAGTGCAACTGAGGACTAACAGGTCACTGTGCACCGTGACTTCTGCTGTAAAGGGAAGGGGATCAGGTCACCTTCTAATTCCAAAACCAGCTTTTACAGATTATAACAGCACTTGTATGTTGGAGAGTAGTTTAGAGCTTTCCCACACTTGCAAACAAATGAGGCTGCGTCAGCAGCCCTGCAGGTGAGTTGAGGACGTGGTATTGTTATTGCTAATTCATTAAGAATTAATGTATGCTGGCCAGGCACAGTGGCTTACACCTGTAATCCCAGCACTTTGGGAGGCCGAAGCTGTCAGATCACTTGAGGTCGAGTTCGAGACAAGCCTGGCCAACGTGGTGAAACCCCATCTCTACTAAAAATACAAAAATTAGTTGGGCATGGTGCGCACGCCTGTAGTTCCAGCTACTCGGGAGGCCAAGGCAGGAGAATTGCTTGAACCACTCCAGCCTGGAGGACAAGAGCGAAACTCTGTCTCAAAAAAAAAAAAAAAAAAAAGGAATTATGTATGCTCGGCATGGTGGCTTACAGCTGTAATCCCAGCAGTTTGGGATGCTGAGGTGGGAAGATTGCATGAGCCCAGGAGTTAGAGACCAGCCCGGGCAACAAATCAAGACCCTGTTTCTATGTCTCTACCAAAAAAAAAAAAATTAGCCAGTTGTGGCGGTGCACGCCTGTGGTCCCAGCTAATTGGGAGGCTGAGGCAGGAGGACTGCTTGAGCTCGGGAGTTTGAGGCTGCAGTGAACTGTGATTGCACCACTGCACTCATCCTGGGTGACAGAGTAAGACCGCATCTCAAAAAAAAAAAAAAAATTAAAAATAAAAATAGGCCCGGTGCAGTGACTCACACCTGTAATCCTAGCACTTAGGGAGGCCAAGGCAGGCAGGCAGGAGTTTGAGACCAGCCTGGCCAACATGGTGAAACCCCGTCTCTACCAAAAATACAAAAAAAATTAGCCAGGCATGGTGGTGTGCGCCTGTAGTCCCAGCTAGTTGGGAGACCGAGGCACAAGAATTGCTTGAACTCTGGAGGTGGAGGTTGCAGTGAGCCGAGATTGTACCACTGCACTCCAACCTGGGTGACAAAGCAAGAGTCCATCTCAAAAAACTAAACTAAACTAAAAATAAATAAATAAATAAATAAATATTTACAATAATATGTTAGAGCATTATTACTTATTAGTATTATTTGGCAGGGTTAAGTTCACCTTAGAATAATGGAAGACATTTGCTGAGCGCTTTTTCTGGGCTATGCACTGTGCCGAATGTTTTACAGGTGCAATTTCATCTAATCCTTACCAGTCTCTTAAAGTAAGTGCTACTATTATCACCATTTTACAGAGGCGAGAACTAAGGCTTAGAAATGTATCTTGATCAAGGTCCCGCAGCTCTCCAAGTTCACTGGAATTTAAACCTGGGTCTGTCTGATTCCAAACCCTTTGCTTTTAATCCTTATGATAAACCCTCTCTCAAGCTTTTTCTCAGAACCCGGGAGCAGCTGCAGGAGTAGCCTCAGCTCCATTCTCTTGTACTGGCCCCAAGCAAGGGGATGGGAGATGACGTCTCCCTCTAAGATTGCTGCCTTTTGTCCAAATGTGCTGGCCGGGAGCCAGGCCTGGAAACTCTCTGCTCATGGAAAGAAAGAACAGAAGCCAGCAAAAGAGGGTGGGAAGAGTCTGAGGGGAGGAAAGGAAGAGGAGGACAGGAAGGCAAGAGGGAGAAAGGAGGTGGGAAAGAGGATTCTGCGGGTAGCACAGCTGGAGAGGGAGATATTGTGCCAGGAAGCAAGCAAACGAACGTGACCTTTGGGTGCATTCCATTTAAGTGGGCTGTTCAGTGGTGCAGCCTGAGCCTCCAGCCCTGGGAGGCACAGGCCCTGGGGCTGTCCACGTGCTCAGAGACCAGGACAGATCACACCGGGTGGTCCTTCCTCCCATTCTCAGGATTACTATCCGGTGAGGTCAGATCAAAACCAACAGCAGGAAAGCCTTCAGAGGGAAAAGAAGCCACAAAATGGCCGCCTGAGGGCTGCCTCTGGAAGTGGAGGAGCTGGCCAGGCAGGGCCTCGGTGTCACAGCGTGCACGGTGTGCAGGGGACGGAGAAGGGGAAGGGAGGAGACTGGGTGCTGGGTACTTTGAATAAAATCAAATCATAACTATTTCCCAAGTTCCTACTCTGGATTGAGGAGTGGAAGACCCGTACGGTGCCGTCAAGGTGCACCTGTAGGCGTTAGGCACCTGGACCCTGGAGTCAGACACCCTGACGCATTCAGCACCCATGCAGCCTTGGGAAAAGTTAATCACTCCAGGCCTTAATGTCCACATCTGAGAAGGGGAAGCAATAGTAAGCTTACTGTGAGCATTAAACTAAATGACCTTTGTAAAATCTTGCGTAAGGAAGAGTAAGTGCTCAATTAGTATCAGCTGTTCATTCATCGTTGCAGCTTAATTTGAGGTGTCAAAACATAAATATGTGAAACCTTCAATGAAAAATGTATAAATAACATTTGAAGCCAACCATACAAGACATGACACAAGGTTATATACATTTTGTTAGACCATCAACTTTTTCTTCTTTTCTTATAAAATAAAAGAAGAAAAAGCATTCAGCAGGAGCCCATGGCTAATGTTTTTTGTTTTTGTTTTTTTGTCTGTTTTTGTTTTTTGTTTTTTGTTTTTTGAGGCGGAGTCTCGCTCTGTCTGGCAGGCTGGAGTGCAATGGCATGATCTCGGCTCACTGCAAATGCTGCCTCCTGCGTTCAAGTGATTCTCCTGCCTCAGCGTCCAGAGAAGCTGGGTTTACAGGTACACGCCACCAGGTCCAGCTAATTTTTTTGTATTTTTAATAGAGACAGGGTTTCACCAAGTTGGCCAGGCTAGTCTCAAACTCCTGACCTCAAGTGAGCTGCCTGCCTCAGCCTCCCAAAGTGCCGGGATTACAGGCATGAGCCACAGCGCCCAGACTGTTTTTTTTTTCTTTCTTGAAACGGAGTATCATTCTGTCGCCCAGGCTGGAATGCAGTGGCGCGATCTAGGCTCACTGCAACCTCTGTGTCCCGGGCTTAAGTGACTCTCCTGCCTCAGCCTCCTGAGTAGCTTGGATTACAGGCATGTGCCACCACGCCCAGCTAATTTTTGTGTTTTTAGTAGAGACAGGGTTTCACCATGTTAGCCAGGCTGGTCTCCAACTCCTGACCTCAGATGATCCGCTCGCCTCAGCCTCCTAAAGTGCTGGGATTACAGGCATGAGCCACTGTGCCCGGCCTCATGGCTAATGTTATCTGGTAGCTATAAGGCAAATGTGTTTTGTTTTTTGTTGTTTTTTTAAAAATCTCCAGGCTGGGCGTGGTGGTGCACGCCTGTCATTCCAGCTACTTGGGAGGCAGAAGCAGGAAGATCGCTGGACATAAGGTCGAAGCTGTATTGACATCACTGCACTCCAGCCTCGGCAACAGAGAGAGATGCTGTCTCAAAAAGCAAACAAAAAACAAACAAACAAACAAACAAATCTCTCAACAGCCTGATAAAGAACATTTCTCACTTCTAAAAAAAAAAAAAAATCACCAGAAACACGAACTTCACAAATCTCTCTGGGTTTCTGAAGAAGTGGCTCTTCAGCTAAGAAAAAAAAAAAGGAAAAGAAATGCCTTCAAGAACATGGAACATGGAACTAGCAGATCCAGGTTCTCCTGTGACAGCTTCTCCATGGAAACCTGAGTTCCCTGAGGCAATGGAAAGGAGGGTGAGGAGGTGAATGAGCCCCAGGCAGACTAACAGGAGCCCTGGGTTCTGCTTCTATCTCTGCCACCATGTGGCCGGGTGACAGGCTAGGTGAGCCAAAAAACCCCTGGGCCACAGTGTTGTCACCTGCAGCCCTGGCGTCCCACCTGTCCCCTCCCTGTGTTGGTGTTGAGGAGCCTCTCTGTGCCAGGTGCTTTTCCAGTATCATTAAGTTTGTTTTGTTTTTGTTTTTGTTTTTTGCCTTTCCTCCCTGAATGTCCTCACTAGACTGGGACTTCTGAGAAGCACTGTCATTTACAGGCTGGGTTCCCAGTAACCCACTGGGTTACAAGGGGAGAGCTGCTGAGGCCAGGAGGAGGATGTGGAAGGCTGGGTCAGCCAGCACAGGCATCACTCCCAACAGGGTCCTGGGAGAAGGGGCTCAGCATTTCCTGAAGGCAGATGACTCCATAAATAGACCGGGGGATGGGAAAAGGATTTGATCATCCCGTTCCGCCTGTCAGCTCAGCTCCTCCTTCTGCTCATCCGGACTCTGCAGCCTCTCGTAAATGTTTTTCACTCACATATGGCCCTGCCGGGGCATTAGGGGTGGAAATGGGGATGTGAGATGGACTTTCTGCTAGATTGTAGATCCAAACAAGAACTGAAGAAGGTATACCTGCCATTTATTTTTAATTTCCCACAGAAATTTCTCCTTCGTCCATGTCAATATAAGGCCAGAGTTTTTTCAGTAGGGTTTTATTGGAAGGAAGGAAGCGAGCGAGGAAGAAAATTATACACCTTTTGATACCATGGCCTATTTAAATTCAAGCGTTCAGCAGATCTTCCTGTTGTGACACTTTCCATATGCTCTTTTTTTTTTTTTTAGACGGAGTCTTGCTCTGTCACCCAGGCTGTGGTGTGATCTCGGCTCACTGCAACCTGTGCCTCCTGGGTGCAAGTGATTTTCCTGCCTCAGCCTCCCAAGTAGCTAGGATTACAGGCGCCCGCCACCATGCCTGGCTAATTTTTGTATTTTTAGTAGAGACGGGGTTTCACCATGTTGGCCAGGCTGGTCTCGAACTCCTGACCTTGTAATCTGCCCACTTCAGCCTCCCAAAGTGCTGGGATTACAGGCGTGAGCCACCGCACCCAGCCCTCCATACGCTCTTTAGGTCCTCAGAAATGTTAGGTCTCCTGACAACAGCCTTACTAAGACTTCAGATGTTCCTAGCACCTTCAGTGTCGTGAGAGTCTCCCCTGGGAGGAAAAGGGAATTTTTTTTTTTTTTTTTTTTTTTTTTTTGGAGCTAGAGCCTTGCTCTGTCACCCGGGCTGGAGTGTGGTGGCATGATCTTGGCTCACTGCAACCCCCGCCTCCCGGGTTCAAGCAATCCTGCATCAGCCTCCTGAGTAGCTGGGATTGTAGGCACCCGCCACCGCACCTGGCTAATTTTGGTTTTGCCATTTTGGCCAGACTGGTCTCGAACTCCTGAGTTCAGGTAATCTGCCCGCCTCAGCCTCCCAAAGTGCTGGGATTACAGGCATGAGCTACCGCACCCAGCAGGAGAGGGACTTCTTGAAGACCGCTCTTGTGACTTCCATAATGCAGAGAATGATCAGTTCACACCAAACTTCCTGGGCCAGGCTAGAGGCAAACCTAATGGGGGCTTTAGTTTACTTAGCAGCCAGTTTACTCAGCTCCAGCCATATGGATACAGATTCATGTTTAAAACAATCATAGGGGCCTGGCATGATGGCTCACGCCTGTAATCCCAGCACTTTGGAAGGCCAAGGCGGGCAGATCCCCTGAGTCCAGAAGTTCTAGACCAGCCTGGGCAATATAGCAAGACCCCATGTCCACATAAAAATAAGAAGAAGAAGAAGGAAAAAGTATTCAGTGTCCTCCTGGAGGGTTGGTGGATGATTGGGGCTGGGACGGGGGTTGAATTGTCTCTTGGACCTGGGCATGCTTACTTTAGTACACTGGCATTGTAAAATTCTGTGTTCTTTTATACTCATGAGCACTGAAGGCTCCTGGTGGCTGGATAGCACTCATTTAAGCTGAGCCTCCGAAAGAGCATTTTAACAGTCTGAGGAGGAGGGGATGTGAAAACTTGGTGAATTTGGATAAAGAGTATATAAATTTTCTGTACTATTCTTGCAACTGTTCTATAAACTTGAAATTATTTCAAAATTAATTTTTTTTTTGAGATGGAGTCTTGCTCTGTTGCCCAGGCTGGAGTGCAGTGGTGCAATCTTCCCTCACTGCAACCTCTGCCTCTCGGGTTCAAGCGATTCTCTTGCCTCAGCCTCCTGAGTAGCTGAGATTACAGGCATGTGCCACCATGCCTGGCTAATTTTTGTGTTTTTAGTAGAGACGGTTTCACCATGTTGGCCAGGCTGGTCTCGAACTCCTGGCTTCAAGTGATCTGTCCATCTCAGCCTCCCAAAGACCTGGGATCACAGGCATGAGCCACCACGCCCGGCCCAAAATTTAAAAATTTAAAGGTCATTATGCTTCTGGTATCATCTTGGCAACAGCTTTCAGAAAGTCTACACAAGTTGTGTTCACAGATTCTGCCTTGGTTTGTGTGTTGCTTGACTCCTGCAAAGAAATCCTAAAAATCATTTGGGCATCTCCTCCTTATGGAGCCAGTGTTGCTTTTAATTCAGTGGCTGGTGCTTCCTTAAATATTAGTCCTTCTGAGATTATGCAAATATCTGTGCCTTCCAGCCATGTACCTCAAACGAAATTCAGCCCAATCTTCAAGCCCAACTCAGGGCTGCTCTTCCACAAATGGCATTCACTTTCTCCTGTTTTGCTTATCAGACTGTGTTTTGTATTGGAGACATTCATGTGCATCTTATTTCCTGTATGAGAATGGAAACTGTCAGAGGGCAAATTAATCTATTTTACATTTTTCCCAGGTTTCACTCTGTTCCCTGAGAGAAGCAGGCACAACTATTAGTTGCAAGAATGAATTATGTGACTATAACAGGCCCTTTGTATCTGTGAGTCCCACATCCAAGGATTCAATCAACCGCAGACTGAAAATACTCAGAAAAAAACATTCCAGAATGTGTTACATTGCAGATGTGTACAATGTAGTTATGCCTAGGGTGTTTGCATTTGTACTGAACATGCACAGACTATTTTTCTCTTGTTATTATTTCTTAACACAGTATAACAACTATTTACATAGCATTTAGGTTGTATTGGGTATTATAAGTAATCTAGAAATGATTTAAAGTATGTGGGAAGGGCCAGGCCTGGTGGTGGCTCACATCTGTAATCCTAGCACTTTGGGAGGCCGAGGTGGGAGGGTTGCTTGAGGCCAGAAGTTCAAGACCAGTCTGGGCAACATAGCAAGACCCTGTCTCTACAAAAAAAAAAAAAATTTTTTTATTAGCTGAGCCTGGTGGCTCACACGCGTAGTCCCAGCTACTCAGGAGGCTGAGGTGGGAGCATCACTTGAGCCTAGGAGGTTGAGGCTGCACTGAGCCGTGATGCCACCACTGTACTCCAGCCTGGCGACAGAGCAAGACCTTGTTTCTTAAAAACAGTTTTTTAATTAAGTATAAGGGAGGATGTGCATAGGTTATATCCAAATACTATGCCATTTTTATGGGACTTGAGCATCCATGAATATTGGTATCTGAGTGACATCCTGGAACCAATCCCCCGAGGATACCAAGGGATGACTTGGTATCCTCAAATACAAGGGATGACCAATGTATTTCCCTTTAGCCATTGGTTTCCACATAATTACTCTTTGGACCCATTGAAACATCTGTACTGGGATGTGGTTACTGTAGAACAGGATCTAAATCTTGGTCGTCTCTGAGGGAAAGGAGCTAATGAGAATAAAGTGTCACTTAGCCTTCCTTTCAGGAGATATGATGGCAAAGCAAAACAGGTGTGGAGTGATGAACTCACCTGAGCTGGATGCCCTGCAGTTGTGGTCGTGGCTGCAAGGCAGCTGTGGGGCTTGCTGGGCACCGCAGGGCAGACCCAGACACCCACAGACAACAGCAGCGTTTATATTCCCCCTCTCCCCCGCTGTATTTGCAGTAGCAATTATAATACATGCTTATAATAGAAAATTTGGAAATCTGGTGGGGGGGGTTGTTGTTAGAAATATAGATGTTAGAGAATGGAAAAAAAAAATCAAAGTTTCTTACCTAATGGCAACTACTGTTACTCCCTCATTAAATTTACTTCCAGTCGTTTTCTTTTGTGTGCAATTTTGAATAGTAATAAATTCCTCCTCCCCCACCCCTTTTAAACATTGTTTCATTCATTTTGGACACAAGCTTTTGGATTCTGTTTCTTTTGGCTAACATTACAACATGAACGTTTTTTCCATTTAATAATAGTCTTTTTTCTTTCTAGCTTCAGTTTAAAATTTTCTTTTTTTATTTTTTTGAGACAGTCTTGCTCTGTCGCTCAGGCTGGAGTGCAGTGTTGCAATCTTGGCTTGATGCAACCTCCGCCTCCTGGGTTCAAGCGATTCTCCTGCCTTAGCCTCCTGAGTAGTTGGGACTACAGGCGCCCACCACCATGCCCGCCTAATTTTTTGGTATTTTCAGTAGAGACGGGGTTTTGCTATGTCGGCCAGGCTGGTTTTGAACTCCTGACCTCAGGTGATCCACCAGCCTTGGCCTTCCAAAGTGCTGGGGTTACAGGCGTGAGTCACTGCACCCAGCCTAAAATTTTCTTTTTAAATAATAGCTTGATTGAGATATAATTCACATGCCATACAATTCACCCATTTAAAGTGTATAGTTTAATGTGTACACATTTAAAATGTACAGTTTTGGCTGGGTGCAGTGGCTCACACCTGTAATCCTAGCACTTTGGGAGGCCGAGGCAGGCAGATCACTTGAGGTCAGGAGTTCAAGAGCAGCCTGGCCAACATGGCAAAACCCCATCTCTACTAAAAATACAAAAATTAGCTGGGCATGGTGGTGCACGCTTGCAATCCCAGCTAGTTGGGAGGCTGAGGCAGGAGAATCTCTCGAACCCAGGAGGTGGAGGTTGCAGTGAGCCGAGATTGCGCCACTGTACTCCAGCCTGGGCAACAGAGTGAGTGAGACTCCATCTCAAAAAAAAAAAAAAAGTGCAGAGTTTTTAGTGTATTTGTGGAGTTGTGCAACCCATCACCACCATCAATTTTAGAACACTTTCATCACCCTGGAAAGAAATGCAAACCTGTTAGCAGTCACTCCTTATTCCTCCTACCCACCCACTCCTAACCTCAGCAATCGCCAGCCTACTTTCTGTCTCTATAGAATTGTAGTCTTCTTAAACATAATTTAATTTACATTATAATATTCCATTGAATAGCTGTATTCCACTGAATAGCTAAATTATAGTTTACATTACCATTACACTGCTTAACTTTTGAGTAGCTTTTAACTTTTCAGTATTATAAGTAACAGCTATGAATATTTATGCAAACACTTTTTACATCCTTAGGATTCTGTTAGGATATATTCCCAAAGTATAGAAATATATAATCAGGCCGGGAGCAGTGGCTCACGCCTGTAATCCCAGCACTTTGGGAGGCCGAGGCGGGCAGATCACGAGTTCAGGAGATCGAGACCATCCTGGCCAACACGGTGAAAACCCATCTCTACTAAAAATACAAAAAATTAGCTGGGCGTGGGGGTGGGCGCCTATAGTCCCAGCTACTCTGGAGGCTGAGGCAGGAGAATGGCGTGAACCCGGGAGGCAGAGCTTGGAGTGAGATTGCGCCACTGCACTCCAGCCTAAGCGACAGAGCAAGATTCCGTCTCAAAAAAAGAAAAAAAAAGAAATATATTAGCATACAACCATAAAAAAACAGATCCAAACACACCAAAAAACTTTCTCCCATCACACTTAATTAACAAATGTTTCTGAAGTGTGGCATGGTGTAGAAGTATAAAACAGTTGCTGATCTTGAAGAGGTGAGCAAGACAGACATTCATAATGATGAGCTAGAGTCTAGTTCTAGTCTATATCAGATATGAGACCACGGGAATATTGTCGAAGGAGCACTAGACTTGGATTCAAAACATAGACCCGTTACTTGTGAGTTATTGTATGAACTTAAACATGTGACCTAACTCCCTGAGGCTCAATTTCTTCATCACAAAAAAATGATAGGAACACTAACATTGATTTCTATAGAGATGAGAAACAAAAAGGGTTTCTCAGCTGGGTTTCCGGCCTACCTGAGAACAGAGAGAAGGAAGACCAAGTTTACATATTTGAAAGTTGAAATAAGTTGGAACCTGACTCTTCCCTGTTTGGTGATCTGTAATACACAAAAGAAACAAAAGGAAGTGTACTTTTTTATTCAAAAAATACATTTATCTGAATTCAGACTATTAAACCATACTTTACCTGTATTAGCATATTTCATAACTTTTATAACTCATGCTTTAATGATTTATGGCAAACTCATACTAGCCTTGATCAGAGAGGTGACCCTGGTAGTTATTGAGCATTAACTCTGGAGGACTGACGCCACTGAGACTTTCTACACCCTGTAATTTAGTGTTTCTATCCAAGATGGCCACTAAATTGCACTTCTATTTTCACCCTCTAGAGAATGGTTAAAAAGCATGATTTGCAAATATTGTCAAGTCCAAAGTGTGTTTCTAAACTACTAAGCTAGCCAAATGCATCTCTACATGTTAGAATGTTCTGCAGATGTGAAAAAATCCTTCCCGGGTTTATGAAAGTGAGAATGATATGCATCTTTAGCTGCCTCTGGCATCCGGCACATCACACAGTGTGATCAGTCCAGTCAGGCTGCCCGAGCCACAGATTCCCAGCGGATTCATTTGTCAGACAAACTGACAGGTGTTGGTCAGGAAAATACTGATCAAGTTGTTTTTGTTGTTGTTGTTTTGAGACAGGGTCTCACTCTGTCTCCCAGGCTGGAGTGCAGTGGTGCGATCTCGGCTCACTGCAACCTCTGCCTCCCAGGTTCAAGCGATTCTCCTCCCTCAGCCTCCCGAGTAGCTGGGATTACAGGTGCCCACCACGACACCCAGATAATGTTTGTATTTTTGCAGACGGTTTCACCATGTTGGCCAGGCTGGTCTCGAACTCAAGTGATCCACCCGCCTCGGCCTCCCAAAGTGCTGGGATTACAGGCATGAGCCACTGCACCGGCCTTCAAGATGTTAAAAGAAAGTATTATTGTCAATGACTATTTATAAGGACAGAAATTCCTGAAATTACTCCAGTGATGCTCCTGGTCCTGAGGCCTCCTTTAGAGTACGGCGGAGCCTTGATGTTGAAGGCCATGGAGGGAAGAATCAGCAGAGCAGCATCTGCAAGCATCAGCATCTGGGTTCCAGGAAAAGGTGCACGCACTTTGTGCTGGTAACACCTGCGTCAGATTCCCAAGATGCTCTGAAACAGAAGTATTTACTGGAGTTAAATACTGCCTTACAGGCCACGCACAGTGGCTCATGCCTGTAATCCCAGCATTTAGGGAGGCCAAGGTGGGCAGATCACCTGAGGTTGGGAGTTCGAGACCATCCTGGCCAACATGGTGAAACCCCATCTCTACTAAAACTACAAAAATTAGCTGGGCGTGGTGGCACACGCCAGGAGTCCCAGCTACTCAGGAGTCTGAGGCACGAGAATCGCTTGAACCCGGGTGGCAGAGGTTGCAGTGAGCTGAGATGGTACCACTGCACTCCAGCCTGGGCGACAGAGCAAGACTTTGTCTCAAAAAAATAAATACTGCCTTACAAAGGAGAGGGCAAAATAGAGTATTTCTGATGCTGACTGACAATGCAAGTGACATGAAAATAACCCCCATGATTCAACTCTAGACCAGCAACTCTTATTACTATGCCTGTGAACTCTTTGGGAAACTTACAAATATAAATTCCTACATCCTACTCTGGCAGTCTGCTTTGTTTGGTCTAGGGTGGGTCCAGGACTCCTCACTTTTAGTAATTGTCCCTGCCGATTCTTTTTTTTAAATAATGGCTTTATTGGGATATAATTCACATACCATAAAATTGACTCTCTTAAAGCATATAATTTAGTGGTTTCTAGTATACTGACTGTGTTGTGTAACAACCACCACTCTATAATTTTAGAACATTTCCATCATCCTGCCCCCCAAAATCCATACCTATTAGCAGTCACTTCTTACTTCCCCGCCTCACTTAGCCTCTGGCAACCACTAATCTACTTTTTGTCTCTGTGGATTGGCCTATTCTTTTTTTGTGTGTATGTGATGGAGTCTCGCTCTGTCGCCCAGGCTGGAGTACAGTGGTGTGATCTCAGCTCACTGCAACCTCCACCTCCTGGGTTCAAGCGATTCTCCTGCCTCAGCCTCTAGCTTAGATTACAAGCGCCCGCCACCACACCTGGCTAATTTTTATATTTTTAATAGAGATGGGGTTTCACCATGTTGGCCAGGCTGGTCTTGAACTCCTGAGCTCAGGTGATCTGCCCCCCTCATCCTCCCAAAGTGCTGGGATTACAGGCGTGAGCCACCACGCCCGGCCAGGATTGGCCTATTCTGAAATTTCTTGAGAATTGAATTACACAATGTGTGATCTCTTGTCAGTGGCTTCTCTCACTTAGTATAATGTTTTCAGGGTTCATCCATGTTGTAACGTGTATCTCAACTTCATTCCTTTTTATGGCTGAATACTGTTCCATTATATGTGTAGACCACTTTTGTTTATCCAGTTATTTGTTGGTGGACGCATTAAGCATAAGAAAAATGATATGTAGGCCTGGGTTCAGTGGCTCACACCTGTAATCCTAGCACTTTGGGAGGCCAAGGTGTGTGGATCACTGGATCACTTGAGCTCAGGAGTTCAAGACCAGTCTGGCCAACATGGCAAAACCCCAAAACCCCATCTCTACAAAAAAATACAAAAAAAATAATAGCCGGACAGGGTGGTGCGCGCTTGCCTCAGTCACAGCTAGCTGAGGGGCTGAGGCAGGAGGATTGCTTGAACCAGGAAAGTCGAGACTGCAGTCAGCTAAGATTGTGCTACTGCACTCTGGCCTGGGTGACAGAGCGAGGCTCCATCTCAAAAAAGAAAAAAAAAAAGCAGAACTCCTAGAAATGGGCAGACTTTGGTTGTTAGCAGAGAAGTTGTGCATTTGGTACTGCCTCCATCTACCTGGTGTCGTGCTCTAAGGACTTGATGTGCGGTGCTTTTGTGCAGGCACAGTTTAAGCATTTGGTCCAAGAAGGGTGCAGGCCGCAGTTTTGCCAAATATGTCCCCAGATGTTGTTCTGAGGCAGCACACAGCCTTTGGCTTCTCTTATTCCTCATCTGCTTCAGATTCCTCTGTCTTCTTCCAAATGCAAAAATACTGGTTTGTTTTTGAAAATACAATGAATCAGATAAATAAATAAAGTTATGTATAGGCCTAGAGCAACCCATTTTAATTTTTTTTAAAACCTTTTAATTGGCTAGGTGCAGTGGCTCACGCCTGTAATCCCAACACTTTGGAAGGGCAAAGCGGTAGGAGTGCTTGAGGCCAGGAGTTCGAGACCAGCCTGGGCAACATGGTGAAACCCTGTCCCGACAAAAAATATGGAAATTAGCCAGGCGTGGTGGTGCACACCTGTAGTCCCAGCTACCTGGGGCGGTAGGGAGCTGAGGTAGGAAGATCACCTGAGCCCAGGGAGGCCGAGGCAGCAGGGACCTGTGATTGCACCACTACACTCCATCCTGGGCAAGAGACCCTGCCTCAAAAAAAAAAATTTTTTTTGTTCAAAGAAAATGAGGAAAATGAAGCATTGAAACTCCAGAATGAGCTGCACTATGTAGTTAGACATAGCAAGAGTTGTATTACATTGATTGTGTGCTTTTATTTCTCAAGTTGTTTTTGGAAACAAATAACTTCTAGATATGTTTGCTAAGAATGCTCAGACAAGAAAACAGCTATTTTTGTTCTACTATAATTGTTATGGGTCTTCTCTATTTTTTGCCTGCTCTTCATAAGCTGATAAAACTAAGAGATATTGGAATCATTAAAGCTGAATAGCCCGTGGCCTTATTTGCAACACAAAAACTATTTAAAATGTAATTTTATTAATATGTAATCATTTACAATCCTGTAAACCAAAAAATGACTGAGGCAGCTCAATCAATTTAGAGGTTTATTTTGCCAAGGTTGAGGATACCCCTGGGAAAAAGAAACACAAGTCACAGTAAGATCTCTCCCGGCCAGGTGCGGTGGCTCACACCCTTAATTCCAGCACTTTGGAAGGCCAAGGCAGGTGGATCACTTGAGGCCAGGAGTTCGAGACCAGCCTAGGCAAGGTGGCAAAACCCCATCTCTACTAAAAATACAAAAATTAGCTGGATGTCTTGGTGCACGCCTATTAATTCCAGCTGCTCAGGAGGCTGAGTTACAAGAATCACCTGAGCCCAGGAGGTGGAGGTTGCAGTGAGCCAAGATCACGCCACTGCACTCCAGCCTGGGTGACAGCGATTCTGTCTCAAAAAAATAAAAAATAAAAAAATAAAAAAGATCTGTGTCTCCTGTGCTTTTTCCAAAGAGACTTTGAGGACTTCAGTGTTTAAAAGGGAAACAGTGAGCAGGAGGGGAAGGAGGAAAAGAAAAAAGGGGAGAAGGGTAGGCGATGAGGCAATGGTCACATTCTGATGAGGCTCTGATTGGTGCTCAGTGAATCCACGTTTTCCATGGGAAAAGAAGGGAATGGGGAAAAGTAAGTAGTGCATTCATCTAGCTCTCAATTGGTCTGCATTTGACACCAGATAAAGTTAGCATGTGAAATTACAGCTGTCTGGGAACAAAAGGAAGGCAGTTTTTTTGTGTGTGACTCAGTTCCCAAGCTGTTATTTTCCTGTTGGCATAGTGAGTTGGAGGTCCTGAGATTTTATTTTTGTTTCACAATCTAAGCTGTGGGTTGTTTTTTTTTTTTAATTTTAAGGGTGGCTGCTCCATAGGCAAAGCAGGGCTACCCCATAGGCAGAGTAGCCTAAACTATTTTTTAGGAGATGGGGTCTTGCTGTATTGCCCAGGCTAGAGTGCAGTAGCTTTTTTTTTTTTTTTTTTTTGAGACAGAGTCTCATTCTGTTACCCAGGCTTGAGTGCAAGGGTGTGATCTCAGCTCACTGCAACCTCTGCCTCCTGGGTTCAAGTGATTCTCCTGCCTCAGCCTCCCAAGTAGCTGAGACTATAGGTGCACACCACCACGCTCGGCTAATTTTTCTATGTTTAGTAGAGATAGGGTTTTACCATGTTAGCCAGGCTGGTCTCGAACTCCTGACCTCAAGTGATCTGCCTGCCTTGGTCTCCCAAAGTGCTAGGATTACAGGTGTGAGCCACTGCACTCAGCCTGCAGTGGCTATTCACAGGTGCAATTATAGCTCACTGCAGCCTCAAACTCCTGGTCTCAAGCAGTCCTCCTGCTTCAGCTCCTCCAGTAGCAGGGACTACAGGCTTGCATCACTGTACTCAGCTAAACCTTTTTTTTTTTCTCGAGACAGAGTTTCGCTCTTGTTGCCCAGGCTGGAGTGCAGTGGCTTGATCTTGGCTCACTGGAACCTCCGCCTCCCGGGTTCAAGCCATTCTCCTGCCTCAGCCTCCCGAATAGCTGGGATTACAGGCATGCACCACCATGCCTGGCTAATTTTGTATTTTTAGTAGAGACAGCGTTTCTCCATATTAGTAAGGGTGATCTTGAACTCCCAACCTCAGGTGATCCACCTGCCTCAGTCTCCCAAAGTGCTGGGATTACAGGTGTGAGCCACCACACCCGGCCCTAAACCTTATTTTTAAATTTAGCGTAACAGGGCTGGACGTGGTGGCTCATGCCTGTGATCCCAGTACTTTGGGAGGCCGAGGTGGGTGGATAACTTGAGGTCAGGAGTTTGAGACCAGCCTGGACAATATGGAGAAGTCCTATCTCTACCAAAAATACAAAAATTAGCCGGGCGTGGTGGTACATGACCATAATTCCAGCAACTTGGGAGGCTGAGGCAGGAGAATCGCTTGAACCCGGGAGGTGGAGGTTGCAGTGAGCCGAGATTGCACTATTGCACTCCAGATTGGGCAACAGAGCTAGACTCTGTCTCAAAAAAAAAAAAAAAATTAGCATAACAAATATGATCCTTTTGGTGTCAAGTTATATATAATACATATTTACTTATGCTTCAGAGCTAACATAATCAAGTTTAGATCAGTAAAGGGCACTGGAAATTATAATTGTGTAGATTTTATTCCTCACTCCACCTCTTCCCCTGCGCATATATCTTATTTTTTTCACGGAATACACACCGTACTTACATAATTTATTTCCACTGAGATAAAATGCACATAACATTCACCATCTTTTTTTTTTTTTTTCCTTTTTTTTCTTCAGATGGAGTTTCGCTTTGTCCTCCAGGCTGGAGTGCAATGGGGCAATCTTGGCTCATGGCAATCTCCGCCTCCCGGGTTCAAGCGATTGTCTTGCCTCAGCTTCCCAAGTAGCTGGGATTACAGGCATGTGCCACAACACTCAGCTAATTTTTTGTATTTTTAGTAGAAATGGGGTTTCACCATGTTGGTCAGGCTGGTCTCAAACTCCTGACCTCAGGTGTTCCACCTGCCTCTGCCTCCCAAAGTGCTGAAATTACTACATCCATGAGCCACCGCGCCCAGCCAACATTCACCATCTTAAACTGTACAGTTCAGTGGCTTGTGGTGTATTCACCGCATTGTGCAACTATCACTGCTATGAAATTTTAGGACATTTCTATCATTCCAAAGAAACCCTCACCTATTAATAGCAATGAGGAACAATTTCTCCCACCTCTCCGCCCCCCGCAACCACTAATCTACCATCCGTCTCTGTGAATTTGCCCACTCTGGACATTTTATATAAATGGAATCGTACAATATGTGGCCTTTTGTGTCTGGCTTCTTTCATGTAGTAGGTTTCTTTGGTTCACCAATGTTGTAGCATGTAATAGTGCTTCATTCCTTTATGTGGCTGAATTCCATTGTATGGATAGACCACTTTTAAAAATCCATCAATTGACCAACACTTCCACATTTCATTTTATATTTATGTATTTATTTATTTTGAGACAGGGTCTCACTCTGTTGTGTAGGCTGGAGTGCAATGATGCAATCAAGGCTCACTGCAGTCTCAACCTCCCAGGCTCAAATGATCCGCCCCCTAAGCCTCCTGCGTAGCTGGGGCTACAGATGTGCACCACCACACCTGGCCAATTTTTTTATTTTTGTAGAGATGGGTTCTTGCAATGTTGCCTAGGCTGGTCTTGAACTCCTGGGCTCAAGTCATCTTCCTGCCTCAGCCTCCCAAAGTACTGAGATTACAGCTGCGGGCCACTGTACCCATCCCATTTTATATTTAAATCACTTTTTGCTTTAAGATTTAAAGAGAGGCCGGGTGCGATGGCTCATGCCTGTAATCCCAGCACTTTGGGAGGCCGAGACGGGTGGATCTCTTGAGGTTGGGAGTTCAAGACCAGCCTGACCAACATGGAGAAACCCCGCATCTACTGAAAAATACAAAAATAGCCGGGTGTGGTGGCGCATGCCTGTAATCCCAGCTACTTGGGAGGCTGAGGCAGAATCGCTTGAACCTGGGAGGCGGAGTGGCGGTGAGCCGAGATCATGCCATTGCACTCCAGCCTAGGCAACAGGAGTGAAACTCGTCTCAGAAAAAAAAATAATAATAACAGTGCTCTGTTACCAGAAGCAGCGGTCCGAGAGGCCAGGCCTCAGACCACTAGTTGTTGTCTTGCTGGGCTCCTAGCCCTTAAGGCTGTGCTGGCTTCACCAGGCTGGTGTTTCCAGATTGCCTTTGCTGGATTCCAAAAATGGCAGCAGAAGAAAGACAGCAGTGGGCAGGCAGGCCCAGCAGGATTCTAAAGGAGCTGCCGGGTCCTCCTGAGGGCTCCGCTCCTCTCCCCTCAGGCATAGCCCGCTTCTCTTGGTCCTCCTCCAAATGCCACAGGTCCACAGCCGCTCCTGTGAGAACTGCCCTTGGGACCTGATCTTGTTTATTTCTTCTTCCTACTTGTGGGAAAACACTTTATATCTGTTTTAAATTCTTGACCCTTTTTCTGAGAGCTATTTGTTGTGTAATTAATGACTTGACATTTTAGAATTCTAAGCCCCTTTAAAAAACAAAAAATAGTATGTTCAGAGATAAGCCTGGAAGGAACTGTAAAACTATATATATATATACACACATATAATCTAGCAATGTCAGTCTGGAGCAATTAAGTTGTCTGGGCTTTTGAGGCTGATCAGAAGCATCTTACTATGAGATCTCTTGATCTCTTTCTTTCTCAAAATTAAAGGTAATTCACAGACATAATTGGGAGTAAGAGGATCTCTCAGCATCAGCTGGCCAAGAGAGTAGACCGCAGTACCCAACAGGATTAAAAATTGAGGGAGACTATCCCATCTGGCTTTTTTTTTTTTTTTTTTTTCTCCTTAAGACTAGTTAAGTGAGGCTGGGCACAGTGGCTCATGCCTGTAATCCTAATACTTTGGGAGGCCAAGGTGGGAGGACTGCTTGAGCTCAGGAGTTCAAGACCAGCCTAGGTAACATAGTGAAACCCCATCTCTACTAAAAAAAAATTTTTTAATTAGCCACGTGTGGTGGTGCATGCCTGTAGTCCCAGCTACTCAAGAGGCTGAGGCGGGAGGATGGCTTAAGCCCAGCAGGTTGAAGCTGCAGTGAGCCATCATCGCCCCACTGCACTCCAGCCTGGGTGACAGGGTAAGACCCTGTCTCCAAAAAAAAGAGTAATTGAAAAAAACCCACAAATGTCAAATGCAGTAGTGAGAAGGGGGGAAGAGTAGAATAAGGAGTTGGATGCGTAACTGACTGTGAACAATCAGTTGAGTTGACTCACTGCCTTCAGACCAGTCCCACCCAGCTTCTTAACTTCTGAGCCCTCCAGTCAACATGACGTCAATGCCCAGACAAAATCCTTGAGCCAAGAAAAGATTTTACAGTATTCACTTCAGCAAGAAGAACAACAGGGTTAGATTATGGACTGGGTTGATAAACATAATCAGCTATAGATGTTAGAATTTTAAAAATATTTTTCTTCAACTTGTAGGACTTAGTTTCTGAAACTTACAGAAATGTTCAAGCCTACAAAAAATATATGAACTCTTGTGTACTCATCAGCTAGCTTCAAAATTTGGTATGACTTTTTAGTCTAATTAATTTTTTTTGTTTGTTTTGAGACAGACTCTCAAAAAAGAGTCTCACTCTGTTGCCCAGGCTGGAGTGCAGTGGGGCGATCTCGGCTTACTGCAACTTCCGCCTCCTGGGTTCAAGCGATTCTTCTGCCTCAGCCTCCCGAGTAGCTGGGATTACAAGTGCCCACCACCACGCCCACCTAATTTTTGTATTTTTAGTGGAGACGGGGTTTCACCATGTTGGCCAGGCTGGTCTCAAACTCCTGACCTCAAGTGATCCGCCCGCCTTGGCCTCCCAAAGTGCTGGGATTATAGGCATGAGCCATCATGCCCAGCCAGCTAATTAAAATTATTAGTAATAAGCCCATCTGGTTAATGGGAAGTTCTATTTTTATGGAAAGCAGTTGAGTGGGAAAATTTGGTATTACTATCAATCATTCCATTATCTCTCTTGGAATATAGTCTACTTGGATCACAAGACCAAATTGCCTAAAAAGAAATAAGGAACCTTGGGTTGTGTAAAAACTCAAGCTGTCTTGAAGCCCAGCCCTTTGATTTCTTGCGAGCGAGAGATGCCCAGGCCAGGACATTGGCCTCTGCAACCTTTGATTTACCATATTTAAATGCAGATTCCAGGACAGCCCTCAGACTGTTGGCTTTGGTACATCTTGGTAGATCGGAGAGATGCCCAGGAATCTGCATGTCTGACAGGGTCCCCAGGTTGACTGGAACTGATGCCCCATGGACCACATTTTGGAAAATGGTTCTATCTCACAATCCCAGACTATAAAGTGATAATGAAGTTTATCATGGTAATTTAAGTCACAGAGCACTCCCAACTAGCAAATTCGGCTGGGTTCGTTACTTAATTCATGATTTTTTTTTTTTTTTTTTTTGAGACAGGGTCTCACTCTGTCACCTGAGCTGGACTGCAGTGGTGCAGTCTCAGCTCACTGCAACCTCCATCTGCTGGGCTCAAGCAATCCTCCCACCTCAGCCTCCCAAGTAGCTGGGACTGCAGGCATGCACCAGCACACCCAGTTAATTTTTGTATTTTTGTAGAGACGATGTTTTGCCATGTTGCCCAGGCTGGTTTCAATCTCCTGAGCTCAAGTGATCAGCCAACCCCGGCCTCCAAAAGTGCTGGAATTACAGGTGTGAGCTACCATGCCCAGCCAGTTAACAACCGCTAATCATCAGAGACAAAAAGGGAAAGGTCAATTTTTATAGCAGCATTTTTAATATCTTTGTGAATTCAGAAATGCTGGTGGACTGATTGCTGAGTGTTCAGGGGGGTTCTATGCCCCCTCAGTGCCAGCCTCTGAAGCTCCCTGCACTTGCTTCTCAGTATATGGCATCAGCCGTTTCTCTGGAGATCATGGTTTTCATGCTGGAAGTTATTACTCCCGATGAGAAGTGAGTTCACTTAAGTATCATGTTGTTTAAGTGCTTTTTGTTGTCTTTGACCTCCAAGTTCATACATGCATTTCTGCGCATTCGACACAGTGGCCTTTTTTCCTTTTGGAAAAGCTGTGCTTCCTGAGAACTGTAGGGAAACTGTTTTCTTGAGGGCATGGGAGGAGTTACAGGATTGATTGTGACCCAGGCACAGCCCTGGTGGTCTCGATGACGGCAGAGACTCTTATTCATCTTTGAGTCCCTCGGTGCATCCTGCACACAGCCTGGCACCTTGTCCTAGTGCCAGTGAAAGGGGAAGCCAGCTTGGAAAAGAGCTGCTGGCTTATATGGAACAAGGTTGGATTCTTGTGGGTTTGGTCTGCGTGGAGGGTGGTGGCGGTGGTGGGGAGGGGCTGCTCTGCCTGACGTCCACTGGGGCCCTCTGTCAGATGCCGGACAGAAGAGTAGTGTCTGTGGGCCCAGCCAAGTGGAGAGACTCCAGAAGCTTTCAGCTCTGCAGAGCTTTGTGAGAGGGATAATGAGTTCCTTCCTGTCCCTGAAAGGCCTTTCAGGGCTACCCTGCATGATGGGATGGGCAAACCCTGGGGCCTGGCTTCTCAGTTACAACATAGATCGAGCCCCACAATGTCTGGTGCTGAGTTGCTGGGTAGGGGGACAGCTGAATTCCACGGACAGGCCAGAGTTCCATGCTCCTGTCCACCCACACACACACAGTTGGCAGATGTGTCTGTTCCCTTCCTTGCTCCCCCAGCTCATGGTTCCCCAGCCTCCCTCTTGTTCATTTGTTACCCATGTGCACTCTCCTTTTCTTTTTCTCTTTCTCTCTGGCCTTCCTCCCTTCCTCTCCTTGTTCCCAAGAGCTATCTGCATGTCTTGAAGTTCTGCCCTTTGATTTCTCGGGAGGGAGAGGATGCCCAGGCCAGGACATCAGGCAGCCATCCCATCACCTAGCAGGGAAACCATCCTGGGAAATAGGGTAGGAATCTTGGAAACTGGAGAAGGAGTTGGAAGAGAGCTTCCCTGGAAAAGTAACGTAAATACCCAGTATCTTGATATGCCTTGAGTTCTAGTCAAGGAGGTGGCTCCTCTCCACTAGGGAGGACCAGCTGGTGTTCATGCCTTACAGAAGAACTGCGTGGCCCATCCTGTTGGCCTTCTCTGATGGGCCTCATCTTGCCAGCACCTTCACCTGAGCCATGTCCATTTATGCTCGTGTTGGGAGACACTTCTTCCCAAAGAGTTCTGGAAGGACTTGCTATGAAGCAATGAAGTTTAATCAGTTACTTCAGTTTCTATGGGGGCTAGGCACCAGAGTCTCCAACTGCTACTTCTGAGCTGAGGCTGCTGCCTTGGTATCCACACAGGCCTTGCTATTTGGGGGGTTTAAGGAACTCAGTGGGATTCCTGGGTTTGCCAAAACCATCTCCTGGTGTTCCTTAGACCAGACAGATGACCTCGTGACTGGCTGTTTCTTCCTCCTCAGTTTGGAGGAGCTGGGAGGGGCTCCCCATGGGGGGCTCTGCAGACAAGGGCAGTGTGGGTTTAAACTCCCAGTGTCAGGGTTCGCAGAAGGGTAGAGTATCCCTGTGAAGACAGTTCCACTTTGGTGTATGGTTTATGTCTTGTGTCAAATAAAAGGGCAACTACTTTCTTCTTTGGGGACTATTAGCTCATCACAGTGGTTCTTAGAGAGCCTGAAAAAGCATTGGGTCTCGTTGTTATTTATGTTTTGCTTTCTAAGTTTGTATGTTTTCTTAAAATTTTTGGTGACCTTAGCTAAAAGATATATACAAAGAGGGCCAGGCACAGTGGCTCACGCCTATAATCCCAGCACTTAGGAAGGCCGAGGCGGGCAGATCACTTGAGGCCAGGAGTTCAAGACCAGCCTGGCCAACAAGGTGAAAAACCATCTCTACTAAAAATACAAACATTAGCCAGGGGTGGTGATGCACACCTGTAATCCCAGCTACTGGGGAGGCTGAGGCACGAGAATCACTTGAGCCCAGGAGGCGCAGGTTGCGGTGAGCCAAGAGCATACCACTGCATTCCAGCCTGGGCAACAGAACCAGACCCTGTCTCAAAAAAAACAAATGAACAAAAAAGATATATACAAAGAGGTTGGCATGAGTTCTGAATCCGGGTGGACCTCAGGATTGCACCCTCGCTCTACCTGCTAGGCCGGAGATTCTGAATTGTGTGTTCTTTCCATCCCCTGCTCCTGGGTGGAATCTATCAGGGATAAATAGTTTGGAGTGTGGGCCCTAGATTTGCTCCCCTCTAAGGGAGGCCCTGATGTCATGGCTCACTGGGTGTGCATCCCTGTCCCCCCAGGCGACCTGGAACTCCCCTCGGTGCTGACATGATGACAGTGTGCAGGCCGGCCAAGGGCAGCCACAGCCAGACTGAAAATCTGAGCTACAAATTGGCTGACAAGTAAGAACACTTCTCCCCCGAGAGTGTAGACGCTGGCCCAGCTTCTTACTCTCCTACCACCTTTCCTTCTTCACTGATCCTACTTCCTTGAGCTAAGGAGCTCTTTTCCAGGTCATTCTAATGAGCCTCCTGCAGACCATCTCCATGCACTGCATTCATTTAAGGCTTCAGGCCAAAGTGATCAAGAGAGAGTCTGACTAATGGCCTGTGTGAGGAGAGGATGATTCCCTGGCAACTTTAGCCCTATCCCCATGACGCATTCCAATTCCAGGTTTATTTTTCTAACTACTAGGATGTTCAGGTATTTTACTTATGTTTGAGCCCTAACATTTGCAGCTGTACCTGTACACAGTCAGTTTTCCCATCTAATATCAGCGTGATTGTTTCCTTCTCCCCAGATGGAGCCCTTTCTCTGATCCTCTCACATTCCACAAAGCAGTTGGCAGCCACTGAGGGGTTCTTAGCTCTGTGCCCCAGTCTGGAACCCCTTATGGGGCGGGAGAATCCTGGAAACAGGAACTCTAGAAACTCTTGGGCCAGCAACCACATGGAGCAGGAACTCTGTCCTTGGGGACTCGTAGGACAGTTGCGGCATCCTTGCCTCTGTTGCATGAGTTTTGTAAATCCAGTGTGAGTTTTCAGCAAGCCATCCTTTGTTCCTCTCGAGTTTTCCGACAGAGCTTCCATAGTTGTGAAGTCACTCCATGTGTTTGGGCTCTTAGACAATAACTATGATACTTGCAATAACACTAGTTACCATTTGTTGATACCAAGATTTAGAATGTATGCTGTACTTTGGGCACATTACGTGTTAACTCATGAATTCATTCATTCATTGAATAAATATTTGCTGACTAGCTGCTATGCACCATGCACACTAAACAATATAAATGTGGCCTCTGACTCATAAAGTTTCAGTCTACAGAAGGAAGATGAAAAACTCAGGATTCAAGTCTCAAGTCCCTCAATTCCAAAGCCCATGTATTTAGCTACTAGGTCATAGTGTCTCACAGCATATAGGACATTAATAACCATGTTGTAGACTATCAGTCATCCCCATGCAGGCACTAACCTGGATTGTTGTGTTTTTAATGTGTGTGTCTGTCCTCTCTCTCTTCATCTTGCCTCTAGCACTGTGAGAGCAAGGACTATCACTTCTGCCTTTTGAACCCTCAGTGAAATAACAGACTGATTCTGACTGAAATCTGAATTCATGCTAATGTCTCCAGTGGTGATAGAACAATTTAAAAATATTTTCTCTTTGTAAACACACTGTTAGGAATCCTAATTGTTTATTTAAATAAGGAATTCTGCCTTGATAGCCATATTTAAAATAGGAAAATGTGTTTGCCAAAAAAATGTGTTTGCATTTTCACAAGTTTCTATTTTATGCCGTGCAACCAAGAACAGTGGCGTAATTTATGTGCTAATGTCTCCATTGAGGAAGAGGTCTTTACACAAACAACCTTGGGAATAGAAAGCTAAATAGTAACAGGATGCATGAAATTGCTACTTATTCACCCCTCACGGTGAACCTCAACTGGAGTTTCAGAATTTCCATGCGGTCAGATCTACACATTTAGAAAATGGGCACCGGTGAGGTGTTAGCTAATGTCGGCACATCCAAAGTCACTGTGCTCAGTCATAACCTTTGCTGGTGGAAGAATGTTTGCATTGGACGACACAGATGCTCTCATTCTTGTTAGACTAATTTAAAAATGTTTTTCTTTCAAAATAATTTTTAATATCTTCATGGCATTACCTAATCTCCTAAAATTACATTTGGAAGCATATATCATTACATATATGTTCTAGGCCAGAACTTTCTTCAGTGATGGAAATATTCTTCTTCCCCATCCAGTACAGTAGCAATCAGCCACATGGCGCTTCTGAGTCCTTGACATGTGGCAGGTGTAACTGAGGAACTGAAGCTTGAATTTCATTGGATTTAAGGTTAAATAGTCACAGGTGGCTGGTGGCTACTCTATTAAATAGTGCATTTCTAAGCCAAGTGTGAAACCTGAATCTGCCTCTTTATTCACGCATTCATTCATGCACCAGATATTTATTGACCACCAACTCTCCCAGGTATTGTTTTGGGTGCTAGGGGTGCAGACTTGGCCACAACAGGCCAAAATAACAGAACAATCCCTGCCCTGGTGGCAAGGCTCATGAAGAGCTCACTCTAGTGAGCCCCATTCCAGAGGAGGTTCTGTTCAGATGCACCCAATCATTGTGGCTTTGCCCACTTGAATCAGACAATTTGTCAAGTTCAGGGGTAGCACAAACTTCATGACTTGTGATGTTGTTTTAGTTTTTAAATAGTCATTGCAAAGAACTGCCTGTGGATAAGAAAAGCAGGAAAAACAGCCTATGTAATCTTTTACCTCATGAAATTACTCCTATTTTATTTTTATTTTTATTTTTATTTTTGAGACAGAGTCTCGCTCTGTTGCCCAGACTGGAGTGCAGTGGTGCAATCTAAGCTTACTGCAATCTCTGCCTCCTGGGTTCCAGCAATTCTCCCGCCTCAATCTCATGAGTGAGTAGCTGGGATTACAGGGCCTGCCACCACACCCCGCTAATCTTTGGATTTTTAGTACAGACGGGGTTTCACCATGTTAGCCAGGCTTGTCTCAAACTCCTGACCTCGTGATCCACCCGCCTCGGCCTCCCAAAGTGCTGGGATTACAGGTGTGAGCCACAATGCCTGGCCCATATTATTATTATCTTCATTTTACAGAGGTGGAAACTGAGGTTTAGAGGACTTAAACAAGTTGCCTAAGGTCATGTGACTGAATTAGGATTTAAACCCAAGCCTATCTGACTTCGAAACCCGATCGCTCCTTCATTTCACCATGCTGTCTCCCCAAGGAAAACACAAATTGAGTTTAAAAAAAAAAATTTTTGTAGAGATGGGGGTCTTGTTATATTGCCCAGGCTGGTTTTAAACTCCTGGCCTCAAGTGATCCTCCCACCTCAGCCTCCCAAAGTGCTGGGATTACAGGCGTGAGCCACCGCACCCTGCCCACAAAGTGAATTTTTTTTTTAATAGGAATTTCAATGTTTGTGGTTTATGACTTGCATATAACATTTATATCTAAGTTCTAGCAAATCTCTATGACCAGCCAAGAACAATAAGAATCACTCACCTGGTGTTTGTCTTTCTTGTGCAGGGTCAAAGTGGAAGGTGCAAGGACTGAGAAAGACCCTCGAAGGCATCCACTTTAGTCCCCTCCATTCCATTCCTAGAGACTGATCAGGAGTCGGGCTTCAGAAGGAGCCCCCTGGAAGGCCTCCACAACCTCCCGCTAGAGTAAAGAATGGATGTGTTCAGCTTGGATATGATCATCAGTGACCCAGCTGCAGAAGCCAGCAGGGCTGGGAAGAAGCAGCTCAGAGGCGTTCAGAACCCTTGCCCATCTGCCAGAGCCGGACCCCGGCACAAGTCCCTCAACATAAAGGACAAGATATCAGAATGGGAAGGGAAGAAAGAGGTGCCCACTCCTGCACCCAGCAGGAGAGCAGACGGACAGGAGGATTATCTGCCGTCCTGTATGGTGGAGAGGAGGAGTAGTGATGGGGTGAGAACTCAGGTCACAGAGGCTAAGAATGGAATGAGGCCAGGAACAGAGAGCACAGAGAAGGAAAGGAATAAAGGAGCAGTGAACGTCGGGGGACAGGACCCAGAGCCGGGGCAAGACCTAAGCCAGCCAGAACGGGAAGTGGATCCTAGCTGGGGCCGAGGCCGAGAGCCAAGACTTGGCAAGCTACGCTTTCAGAACGATCACCTCTCAGTGCTGAAGCAGGTCAAGAAACTCGAGCAGGCTTTGAAGGATGGGTCGGCAGGGCTGGATCCCCAGTTGCCAGGGACTTGTTACTCCCCACACTGCCCTCCTGACAAGGCAGAGGCGGGGTCCGCCCTTCCTGAGAACCTGGGAGGCGGGAGTGGCTCAGAAGTCAGCCAGAGGGTCCACCCCTCGGACCTGGAAGGCAGGGAGCCTGCCCCCGAGCTTGTGGAGGACAGGAAAGGTTCATGCAGAAGGCCCTGGGACCGGAGCCTTGAGAACGTGTACAGGGGCTCGGAGGGTTCCCCCACAAAGCCCTTCATCAACCCTCTGCCAAAACCCCGGAGAACGTTCAAACATGCCGGAGAAGGGGACAAAGATGGGAAGCCTGGCATCGGCTTCAGGAAAGAGAAAAGAAACCTGCCTCCTCTGCCCTCTCTACCTCCCCCGCCTCTGCCCTCCTCTCCCCCGCCTTCCTCTGTGAACAGAAGACTGTGGACCGGGAGACAGAAATCCAGTGCAGACCACAGGTAGGTGCCGGTGTGGCCGGGCAGAGCGTCGCCACCTGACTCTCCCAGTGGTTTATGTCCCATCATAACTGTCTGTTCTCAGTTGAATTATTTGTTTTATTAAACTGATGGATCTTGTAGTCCAGATGGTTCATAGCTTAAGATACTTTGTTAATTAACCTGGAAACTTGGTAACTGATGCCTGTATTTTGTGTTTGTTCTCAGTCCTCAAAAAAGAAGAGTATGTGCTTTTAAAAATTACCCTTTAGATGTAATAAGGACTTGGAATTGGGGCAGTAACCAAGAGTTAAATGAAAGACTCATGTTAACCCTGGCAGTCTACAACCTGGTAGTCCCTGCTAACTACCAGTGCTTGAATTTTTCTTGGTGTGGGCTTTAGAAACACATTGCCTGGAGTCTACACTGGCCCTGTCAGTGTCTATCTATGTGACCTTAAACAAGTTATTTAACCTCTCGAAGCCTCAGTTTCCTCATTTATACATATGGATGCACGCACTGTGAATATTTTATAACGTTAAAATAACACATTAAATAATAAAGCATGTTAATGCTTAAAAATAAAATCTGTGCTTCGAAAACAATTTTTCTGTTTTGCAACTTAGTCTCTAGTCCATTTCTATAACACGCTAGTTGGTTTGATAGCCGCTGATCTAGAAACCAGCTTTGGAGCAAAACTCCTCAGAACAGTTGTCGTACTCCCTTTCATCATTTCACCTCCTATTTTCTCTTGACCCACCCCATTGAGCTTTGGGAACCTCCTCCTGAAACTACCCTGTCCCAAGGCCACCAGTAACCTCCATCTTGCTAAATCCAATTGCCAGTTCTTTGTTCTTTTCTTAATTGGCCCCTCTCAGTATTCGAGGAACACCTGTTGACTCGCTCCATCTTGCAACACTTCTTTCATTTGGCTTCTGGGTCACCCATGTCCCTGGAAGTCCTCCTTCTCTCACTCCTCTGAATTCCATTCTTTTTTCCTTCTATCTGTCAGAACACACCCCGAACCTATCCCCACCTCAACCCAGGGCCAGACCTGAGACTTTTCTTCTCCATCTACACTCACTCCCTAAATGATCTCATCCAGTCCCATGGCTTTAAATGTCAATGTCATGCTTATGATTCCCAAATTGAGGCATTCAGCCCCAAATCCCTCCCCCAGCTTAAAGTTTGTGTAGTCATCTCCTGCTTGGATCTCCATTTGGTTGTCTTATCATTTATACTTCACGTGTCCAAACCCAAATTCTCCATCCAGGCCACCAGTAACCACCTCCTCCTAAAATAATTGTCATCCTACTAAATGGCATCACCGTTTGTTTAGTTGCTTAGGCCACAAACCTAAAAAGTCATCTCCAGTTCCTTTCTTTTTCACATACCGCTTCCTAATTCATCACCAAATCTGCCTACATCTCCTCCACTGCTACCATCTTAATCATCTTGGATTCACCTCCCACCCCTAGAACATTCCTCCCTCAGCAGCCAGAGGAGTCTTCTAAAAATATAAACTATAAATTAAATCCTGTCACCCCCCCCACTCAGCATGGTCTGTCATGTAGGATGATTCTTTTGGCTGTAAATAGCATAATTTCTTTTTTTTTCCCACTTCCCCTGTAAATAGCATAATAGCATAATTTCTTATGTTCTCTTCAAGGGGGAAAAAGCTTGCATATTCTAGAATTTATTTACATATATATGTATATATATGTAAATATATATAAGTTATTCCCAGTTTACAAATAATGCTGTGATAAGGAGCATATAGCATTACTAGTTTTGCCACTTACTAGCTGTGGGACATTGGACAAGCCACTAAATTGTGTTGGCCTCATTTTACCTATCTGTAAAATGGTGATAGTTATATTTTAGTAACCACTTTACAGAGTTGTTGTGAAGATTGAATGAGTCAACATGTGTAACATAAACTTAGTACAAAGCCTGTTCAATATGTGTTAAGTGTTTTATTTTTCTCTGGCTCCATTCTGTTTAATTAATCATGCTATTTCTTTTTCAGTGCCAAACTATTACTTTAACTTCATAATGTATTGTTATTATTATTATTTTTTTTTTCGAGACAGAGTATTGCCCAGGCTGAAGTGTGGTGGCACAATATCAGCTCACTGCATCCTCCACCTCCTGGGTTCTAGCAATTCTCCTGCCTCAGCCTCCCAAGTAGCTGAGATTACAGGCTCCGGCCACCACACCTGGCTAATTTTTTGTATTTTTAGTAGAGACAGGGTTTCACCATGTTGGCCAGGCTGGTCTCGAACCCCTGACCTCAAGTGATCTGCCTGCCTCGGCCTCCCAAACTGCTGGGATTACAGGCGTGAGCCCCACTCCCAGCCCATAATGTATTTTAATATCTAGTAGGGCTTATAGAAAGTTCTTAATGTTGCTAATAATTAGTCAGTTGATCCTCTTGGACTTCCTATATATAACATCATGTCATATGCAAAAAAATAATAATTGTTTTGTCTCTTCCTATATATAACATCATGTCATATGCAAAAAAAAATAATTGTTTTTAGTAATTATAAACCTCTTATTTATTTACTTATTATTCACCTTTTCCAAAAATGTCTTGAGTGTTTCTGCCTGTATTTTTCTGAATGTTCTAAATATTACTATCAAATTTCACATACACAAAATCTGTGGGGGGTTTTGTAATTAATATATAATTATTTGGCATGCTATGTATTTGCTATGTTTATTTCTAAGTCTTTTCTCTTTTTAATGCAATGGTTAATGTAGTCTTTTTTCTCATATGGTCTTTGTATTTAAGAAAACTACTTATTTTGTGTGTTTTTTTTGTATATATATATATTTCAAGACATCTTAAATTTCTTATTATTTCTAATAGTCTGTCAGTTGATTCTCTTGGACTTTCTATGAATATAACCATATTGTCTACAAAGAATCATCATTTTACCTTTTTCTTTTTAATTTATACCTAATTCTCTTACCAAATTGCACTTGCTGAGACCTCTGAACAGTGTTACATCATAGTGCTGAAAGCAGTGTGCAGCTTTACTTCGCCACTAACTTTAATGGTAATGCATCTAGAGTTTCACTCACAGGCACTCTTATTTGAGATATGTTTTTATGTTATCAAGTTAGTGTCCATTTATATTTATTTTTTCACTTAAGAGTTTTAAAAATTAGGATTAGAGATTAGATTTTTGTTAAAGTACTTTTCAGAAACCCCTGATGATCATATGATTCTTCTGTTCTGATCCATTCATAGCGAATTTATATCTTAATATTAACCCATCCTTAAATGTGGGGGATGAACTCCCATTCGGGCCTGGTTTATTATTCTTTTAATGTACTACTGAATTTTATTTGCTAATATTTTAAGATTTTTGTATCAGTAAATAAATTAGACTGGTCTATACTTGGGTTTTATTGCACCATCTTTTTTTTGCAGAATACATACAGGATGATTGCACTATCTTTACTAGGTTTGAGTTTCAGTGTTACATGAAGTCTGGAGAAGAACTTAGATGCTTCCTTCTTTATGTTCTCAGAAAATCTGAATCCATCTCCAATAATAAATCCTTTCTCCAGCCAGTGCCAAAGCCCGGGTCCCCGAGCACTCCCGTGACTTCCCTACTCCTGCCCAGTGCTTACCACAGCAGCCCTTCCACGCCCCTTCTGGCTGTTCCTCCAAGGAGGCCCCACACCCCCAGGGACAGGTTGGTTCTGGGAAACTGGAATCCTTCATCTGTGTCATCACTGGGCAGGCGAGTCAACCTGGGGAACAGTTATTCCCATTATCTTTTCTCTCTTAACTACCATCTGCGCTTTTCAGTCTTCCAGCATTTTCTTTATAACCAGCTAAAGTTACTTATTTCAGTCCAAAGATGAAATTTTTCTTGGCCAGTTTGAATATGGTTGCATCAGCTGTGTTTTAACAATTTTGGCTTTGGGTTTTTCATTTTGTTTAAAATAGTACAATGGAGGTGATTAGGGCAAGATGTTCACTTTCTACTCTTAAAAAAATAAAGTATGCTCTTTCTTGTGGTCCTTTCTCTTAAAAACAAAAAGGACTGTACCACGAATTTGACAGACGCATCACCCTCTTTGAGGGAGGAAAGCCAAACCAAGGTTGAAGAAAGAAATGATTAAGGATTTAAAGGTTATGAGGGTTTCGAATTTCGTGGCCAGGCTGTGTGTGCCTTAGAGAATGTATTCAGCTTATTTTTATAGGCCAATTAAAACCTTAAGAGCAAAACCTCCTTAAGAGCAAAACCAGTGGATTCAGATCCTTGGTTAAAGAAAGCGTATTTTTCTTTTTCTCTTCCTGTTTCTCTCTCTTCTTTTTTCTTTTCTCCTCTTCTCTTTCCTTCCTTTTCCCTCCTTTTCTGTCTCCCTCTCTATTTGCTGTCTTCTCTTTTCTTTCTTCATTTCTCTAAAGCCCCAGGAAATTAAATGCAAGGACTTAGGCCTTCAATCCTAAAATGGAAAATGAGAAACCCTCAAATGTCAGGAAATTCCAAAGATAAGGTTCCTACAGCAACATTAACTTGGTTATATGTGTTTTATGGCATACACTTAATAGCTCTGGCAAGAATGCCTTAAGGCCGACATTTAACAAGAAAAGTTACTACTTTTTAAGTGTGAGCACCATCCTGAATTCACATGTATCTACATACTCAAAATGTCTTAACTGGAATTCAGATTTTTAAATTTTAGTTTAACTTGGTCATGTGACAGCTTATAGATCTTCATGAAACCAAATAACTGCATTGACCAAAATTTCAACTTTTCAGCTGATTATTTTGGCATCATATAGGTTTGGCCTTTCCTTGGAGCTTTAGTGTAAGACTTTCAGAACTTCTTGAGGACATGAAACCTCAGTCATTATATGGCTGCCAGATCACACTGTGCTGTTATTGATTCCATAATTTCCATCTTCTATGGGACTGATACGGATCCCCACAGCTCTCTGGCTAAGCAGCAACCCTCGGCTCTCACAGGTTTAACAGTTAAAATTAACTTACCAGCCAAGCTGTGATCCATCTCAGTCAGCAAGACATCCCTGAGACAACTCGGAATTACCACGTCTAAAAACTGAATGTTTCAAGTCTTCAAAGGAGCGCGTTGTTTGATTAAGTTGACGTTTAGAGCAAAAGCTACTCTGGAAGCTTCTGAGAAACTTGATTTAGTAAAGCCATTGATTTCAATAGAAGCTGCACTGGAAAACAGGGAGACGGTGCTTGCTCTTCCAAAGTTGCTGTTGTCCATTACAAGAGTGATTTTCATGTCTTTTCTCATTGAAAGGTGGAAATTGTTGGATATTAGCCACAATGAGGGACAGAAATAGTTTTTCCTTCTGACCTTTAGGGTTTAGATCCAGGATAGAGAAAAGCAGAAACCGTGTGAGTGGTCCTAGTACACGGTGGAGGAGCTACCTGATAACAGAATGCAAGCTGAGAGCTAACGGAAGCCTCCTCCTGCCTAGCCGCCTGCCCTGAGCACCTGTGGTAGGAATGCCCTTCCTGAGTATGGCGAGCCATGGGGAAGAGCTGCCCGTGGCAACTCAGGATAGACAGGCAGAAAGACTCTGGCAGCTGGAGGAGGATGATGGAAGTCAGCACGTGGCATCCTTGGTTTCTAACCCAGGTGGATGATGTTTTAAATGGTTGCCAGGTGCCAGGCTAGCCAAGCTTTTTTTTTTTTTTTAAACAAGGTCTTGCTCTGTCGCCCAGGCCGGAGTGCAGTGCTGCAATCTCAACTCACTGCAACCTCTGCCTCCTGGGCCAAGCGATTCTCCTGCCTCCGCCTCCAGAGTAGTTGTGACCACAGGCACATGCCACCACACCCAGCTAATTTTTGTATTTTTTGTAGAGGCAGGGTTTTGCTGTGTTGCCCAGGCTGGTCTTGAACTCCTGGACTCAAGCCATCTGCCTGCCTCAGCCTACCAAAGTGCTGGGATTATAGGCGTGAGCCACCACACCTGGCCTGTAGCCAAGCTTTTTTAATCCATAGATGAAAATAATCCTGGGGGAAATGGATTCAAAACAATTTACTAAAAATTAACTCAATAATACAGCTGCTTTTTTTTTTTTAATCTTGAAGTAGGGATAAATTATAAACAGTAAATGTGGCACTTAAAACCAGCTTTTAAAATATTCATTCACTGGGCCAGGCATGGTGGCTCACGCCTGTAATCCCAGGACTTTGGGAGGCTGAGGTGGGCAGATCACTTGAGGTCAGGAGTTTGAGACCAACCTGGCCAACATGGGGAAACTCTGTCTCTACTAAAAACACAAAAATTAGCCAGGCATGGTGGCGCACACCTACAATTCCAGCTACTCAGGAGGCTGAGGCAGGAGAATCACATGAACCCAGGAAGCGGAGGTTGCAATGAGCCGAAATCCTGCCACTGCACTCCAGCCTGGTGACAAAGGAAGACTCCATCTCAAAAAAAAAAAAGCCAGGCGCGGTGGCTCACGCCTGTAATCCCAGCACTTTGGGAGGCTGAGGCAGGCGATGACAAGGTCAAGAGATCGAGACCATCCTGGCCAACATGGTGCAACCCGATCTCTACTAAAAATACAAAATTTAGCTGGGCGTGGTGGCACGCACTTGTAGTCCCAGCTACTTGAGAGGCTGAGGCAGGAGAATCGCTTGAACCGGAAGGCAGAGGTTGCAGTGAGCTGAGATGCACCATTGCACTCCAGCCTGGTGACAGAGTGAAAATAAATAAATAATAAAATAAAATACTCATTCACTTATGCAACCAACAAATATTTACCACGCACGTATCGAGTGTTAGACATAGGAATGTAATAATGAGCGAGATAGACGGAGACTCTGTCCTCACGGGATTTGCAGACCAGTAATAGTTAGAAGGACACAGCTAGTGTCGTGATCATAACTGCTGTCAGCGCTGTGAGGAATCCTGGTGCCATGGGAACATTCAGCAGGGATGTGTAGCCTATCAGGGAAACAGACGGGATCAAGAGGAAGTGACGCTTGGGCCAGCGGGAGGGTGGGGAGTGGACGTTCAGTTTGAGTGAACTAATAGGTGAAAGCCCTGAGACAGGAAAGACTGCATCATGTCAGAGGAACTGCAAAGCAGGAGTGTGGCCCGAGGGGCCTGGGGTGAGGTCTGAAGGTCTTCTGGACCTGTACACCAGGAAGGGTCTGGGGTGAGGCCTGAAGGTCTTCTGGACCTGTATATAAGGTGTGGATTTGGGCCTATTACCTAAGGGCAATGGAAAACAGGAACATTTTTAAGACGGGGAGAGAGATGATCAGATTTGCATGTTTAAGGCCGGGCACGGTGGCTCACGCTCGTAATCCCAACACTTTGGGAGTCTGAAGAGGGTGGATCACCTGTGGCCAGGAGTTCGAGACCAGCCTGGCCTACATGGTGAAACCTCGTTTCAGGTAAATATACAAAAAATTAGCCAGGCATGGATGGCGGGCGCCTGTAATCCCAGCTACTCAGGAGGCTGAGGCAGGAGAATCACCTGAACCCAGGAGGCGGAGGTTGCAGTAAGCCTAGATCACGGCATTGAACCCCAGCCTGGGCAACAAGAGTGAAACTCCATCTCAGAAAAAAGAAAAAAAAAAAAAGATTTGCATGTTTAAGAGACCGTCCTGTCAGCAGCCTGGAGACTGGGTGGGCACCAATGGGCAGGTGGGGTGAGGCGATGGGGAGGAACAGTGAGGTCTTGTAGTTACCCTGTGGTGTAGCTGCCTTGGGGACTGAGAGAAGTGGGTGGGTTCAAGAGATGCTTTGGAGGTAAAACTTGGGTTAACTAGTTAGACGTAGGCAGTAAGTGGGAGGGAGGCTAGGAGTCTGATTTCCAGGTTTGAGACCTAAACCTTTGGATGGCAACACTGGGCAAGGAGCTGGTTCTTATCAGAGAGAGGCAATAGGATTACAAGTTCAGCTTTGAGATTCTTGTGCATTGTCCAAATGGGAGGAGCTCTAAGTTAGCATTTCATTTACAAAAATATGGAGAAGTCATGAAGAACATTCAAAATACGACTCAGAATCACAGTGTTTGGCGTTGGTTGTTGAAATTTGCCTATTACATAGGCTATAACGCCCTTCAGCAAAGTTCTTTTGAACAACCAGCTCATTCTAGCATCTCTGAAACTCAGAAGTACCAAATATCAAACGATCATTTGAGGACCTGGGAAGTAAAGTGAGGCTGAGTGGAGGTTACACCTCTTCCCCAGGCTGTGGGCTCCCCAAAGGCAGGGACTTCTCGCCTTTGTATCACCCACTTTGAGCACAATGTGACTCGCATGTTTACTTATTAAACTTGCAGGCGGGGTGTGGAATGAATGTTGAAAATGTTTAAATTAGAGAGAAGCCTGTTTGGATGTGGTTATCATTCATTAACCTTTCACAGTTTCCTTTCTCTCAAAGTTAATGTGTAAATGAAGGTACTAAAACTTTCAAGTTAAAAAAATATTTGTAGAGAACAGAATTAGCTTTGCGGTTGGAGGATTAGTGTAATCACATTTCTCCTCTTCAGGGAGCCTAATCACCTACCTGAATCTCAGAAGGGGAGGACTGATGTCCCTGACATTTATGTAGGCTGTAGAAATAATGCTAGGTGGTCCGGCCATGGTGGCTCACACCTGTAATCCCAGCACTTTGAGGGGCTGAGGTGGGTGGGTCGCTTGAGCCCAGGAGTTCAAGACCAGCCTGGCCAACATGGTGAAACCCCCCATCTCTACAAAAAATACAAGAATTAGCCAGGCATGGTGGCAGGTGCCTGTAATCCCAGCTACACAGGAGGCTGAGGCAGGAGAATTGCTTGAACCCTGGAGGCGGAGGTGGCAGTGAGCTGAGATCGCCCCACTGCCTTCCGGCCTGGGTGACAGAGCCAGACTCTGTCTCAAAAAAAGAAAAAAAAAAAAAAAGGCAGGGCACGGATCACCTGAGGTCAGGAGTTCAAGACCAGCTTGCCCAACATGGCAAAACCCCGTCTCTAACTAAAAACGAAAAATTAGCTGGGCGTGGTGGCTGTCACCTGTAATCCCAGCACTTTGGGAGGCTGAGGTGGGCAGATCACGACGTCAGGAGATCGAGACCATCCTGGCTAACACGGTGAAACCCGGTCTCTACTAAAAATAAAATTTAAAAAAATAGCTGGGCATGGTGGCAGGCGCCTGTAGTCCCAGCTACTCGAGAGCCTGAGGCAGGAGAATGGTGTGAACCGAGGAGGTGGAGCTTTCAGTGAGCCAGGATCGCGCCACTGCACTCCAGTCTGGGTGACAGAGCGAGACTCCGTCTCAAAAAAAAAAAAAAAATTAGCCAGACGTGGTGGCAGGCGCCTGTAATCTCAGCTACTCAGGAGGCTGAGACAGGAGAATTGCTTGAACCCAGGGGGCAGAGGCTGCAGTGAGCCGAGATTGCACCTGGGTGACAAGAGCCTGGGCGTCAAGAGTGAAGCTCCGTCAAAAAAAAAAAAAAAAAGAAGAAAAGGAAGGGGAGGGGAGGGGAGAGGAGGGAGAGGGGAAGGGGAGGGGAGAGGAGGGGAGTAGGGAGGGGGAGGGGAGGGAAGGGAAGGGAGGAGAAAGAAAGAGAGAGGAAGAAGAAAGAAAGAAAGAAAGACGGAAGGAAGGAAGGGAAGGGAAGGGAGGAAAGGAAGGGGAGGGAGGGAGGGAAAGAAAGATAGAGAAGGAAAAGAAAGAAAGAAAGAAAAGAAAAGAAAGGAAGGAAGGAAAGAAAAGAAAGGAGAGAGGGAGGGATAGAGAAAGAGAAAGAGAAAGAAAAGAGAGAGAGGAAAGAAAGAAAGAGAGAGAGAGAAAGAAAAAGAAAGAGAAAGAAGAAAGAAGGAAAGAAAGAAAAGAAAGAAAAAGAGAGAGGGAGGGAGGGAGGGAAAATAAAGAACTGCTAGGAAGAGCTAACTTTCTAAATGCTTTGACATGTATTACCAACACATGACAATGATAGATCAAATGTTGTAATTGGAATCCTATTTTCCCACTAGTTCTAGAAACTGGACATGCAAAGATTTCTGGCTTCTCCTTGATCTTGTATGGACTGTACCTCATGTTAATTTGTTTGCCTTTCAGACTTCCTGCGTAGGAATTAGTCACCTGAAAACTAACACTTTAATACAGGAAATAGAGCTGCTATTTGAGAAACCTTTTGATGAATCGTTTTGCAAATTAGTTTTGCAACATGAATAACCATCTTTTATTTTGAAACAGGGTCTCACTCTGTCTCAAAATGAGTGAGAGTGCAGTGGCTGGAATGCAGTGGCTTGATCTTGGCTCACTGCATCCTCCAACTCCCTGGCTCAAGGGATCCTCCCACCTCAGCCTCCCAAGTAACTGAGGCTATAGGTGTGCCCCACCACACCCAGCTAACTTTTGTATTTTTTATAGAGACAGGGTCTTGCTCTGTTGCCCAGCTGGTCTGAAACTCCTGAGCTCAAGCAGTCCACCTGCTTCGGCCTCCCAAAGTGCTAGGATTATAGGTGTGAGCTACCGCGCCCACCCCCATCTTCATTTTTTTAAAGGGAGTTTTTAGTTGTTTTCAAATTGGACTTTTCTAATGCTGTTTAGACTAGTGATACCTTCTATGTGTCAGAAATCAAATGCAAAGCATGGCTGACCTTTATTATTATTATTATTATTATTATTATTATTATTATTATTCCCCAGAAACAAGATCTCACTCTCTCACCCAGGCTGGAGTGCAACTGGCATGATCTCAGCTCACTGCAACCTATGCTTCCTAGGCTCAAGGGATCCTCCCACCTCAGCCTCCCAAGTAGTTGGGACTTCAGGCACATGCCACCACGCCCAGCTAATTTTTGTAATTGTTAGTTTTTGTAGAGATGGGATCTTACTTTATTGCCCAGGCCGGCCTTGAACTCCTGGCCTCAAGCAATCCTCCTGCCTCAGCCTCCCAAAGTGCTGGGATTACAGGCATGAGCCACTGTGTCTGGCCTGAACTCTTATATTAGCATCTTGTTCTTGGAAATATAGAAGGATTATACAAAACATTCAAACTATGTCTTGAAATCCCAGGTGTCTGACAGTAACCACTGGGATAGGATAAAACTAATCCTATCCCAACAAACCCCAACACATAATCCAGATTCCCGCTTGCATTGCATGTGCTTTATTTTTATGTATGCATGTATGTATTTTTTGAGACAGAGTCTCTCTGTTGCCCAGGCTAGAGTGCAGTGGCGCAATCTCAGCTCACTGCAACCTCCACCTCACCTGTTCAAGCGATTCTCCTGCCTCAGCCTCCCAAGTAGCTGGGATTACAGGTGCACACCACCATGCCCGGCTAATTTTTATATTTTTAGTAGAGACGGGGTTTCACCATGTTGGCCAGGCTGGTCACGAACTCCTGACCTCAAGTGATCCGCCTGCTTCGGCCTCCCAAAGTGCTGGAATTACAGGTATGAGCCACCACGCCCGGCCTGCATTACATGTGCTTTAAATAAGCGAGCCATCCGCTGAGATTTGGAGAGCCTTTAACCATACAGATATCTTTTGTTGTTAGGGCACTTATTATGAAAACATTTTAAAGATTCAGATATTATTTCATAGGTACTTTATCATTTTGAAATTTTACCTATACAAATATTGTTTCCAATGAGATTTTTAAAAATAAAAACAGAACTATAATCCCAGACAACAGGGAGGCTGAGACAGGAGGATCGCTTGAGCCCAGAAGTTTGAGACCAGCCTGGGCACCAAAGCAAGACCCCCATTTCCACAAAAAATTAAAACTTAGCCGGCCTCGGTGGCATGCAACTGCAGTCTCAGCTACTCAGGACGCTGAGGGACAAGGATTGCCTGAGCCCAGGAGTTTGAGGTGCAGTGAGCTGTGGTGGCACCACTGCACTCCAGCCTGGGCAACAGAGGGAGACCCTGTTTCTAAAAATAAATAGAGCTGTCACCATGGCAAAGCAAGGCACAGCTACAGCCCCTTTCTCTCTCTCAAAGAAAAGGCCAAACTCAGCCAGGGTCATGCTCTAATTCTGGGCAGTCAGGGCTTTACCTGTAGGTGGTGGTTGCTACCCTGGCCCTGAGAGTGGGAGAAACTGCCTGGCTTCCAGTGAAATGACCCCTTCCTGTCCCCCTTTTCCCTGTAAGGGTTCATAGCATCTCCTCATAGCATAGATTACTTACTACGTGAGGGAAACAGAGGGTCTGCCTGGGTATCGCACAGTACTGTGTAATGCAGCTTTGTATGGAAAATTAGTTCAGGTTCCCAACAACAAACTGTTGAAATTCAGCCTGTTTTAATTTGGAGCCTGTGAATGCAGCTTCCCTCCTGACGTGCCTCACTTAAATAAATGCTCTCCATAATGCCTTGTGTCATTAAGAGCATCAGTCTCCAACCAGACTTCCTGGAGTCAGACCCTAATTCCACCACCTTTTCCCAATATACCTGGAGCAATTTATCTAACCCCTCTATGCCTCTGTCTTCTGATAAATAAAATGTGTGTAAGAGGCCAGGCGCAGTGGCTCATGCCTGTAATGTTAGCACTTTGGGAGGGTGAGGCGGGTGGATCACCTGGGTTCAGGAGTTCGAGACCAGCCTGGCCAACATGGTGAAACCTTGTCTCTACTAAAAATACAAAAATTAACCAGACATGGTGGTACATGCATGTAATCCCAGCTCCTCGGGAGGCTGAGGCAGGAGAATCGCTTGAACCCAGGAGGCAGAGGTTGCAGTGAGCCAAGATCATGCCACTGCACTCCAGCCTGGGCAACAGTGTGAGACTCCATCTCAAAAAACAAAAAAAATGAAAAAAGTGGGTAAGAATACTAATTTGCGGTTAGGCACAGTGGCTCCCACCTGTAATCCCAGCACTTTGGGAGGCCCAGGCAGGAGGATCACTTGAGGTCAGGAGTTTGAAACCAACCTGGGCAACATGGCAAAACCCCGTTCTACAAAAAAGTACAAAAATTAGCAGGGCGTGGTGCTGTGTACCTATAGTACAGACAGTCAGGGACTGTCTATACTGTAATAAGACAGTCAAGCACTATCTATACTATAATAAGGACTGTTCCATATCCTTAGTCACAAGCCTTTTAGTCTTGGATGAACTACATAAATGGACTGAAACTTAGTGTCCTGATTTGTAAAACAGTGTAGACAGTCCCTGTCTATACTAGTGAGCCACTGCACCCGGCCCCCTTTTTTATTTTCTATGTATATGTTTGTTTACAAAGTTGGGATTGTATTTTTTTACATATACTTTATTATTTTCACTTAGCATTATAGCATGAACATTCTTGCACATAAAAGCCACATCTCTTATTCATGGATTTTCACACCTTTTACAATAAAATAAGTTGATTTCAGGCTGGGCACAGTGGCTCACACCTACAATCCCAGCACTTTTGGAGGCCAAGACCGGGCAGATCACCTGAGGTCAGGAGTTTGAGACCAGCCTGGCCAACATGGTGAAACTTTGTCTCTACTAAAAATACAAAAACTAGCCAAGCATGGTGGTGCATGCCTATAGTCCCAGCTTCTCGGGAAGCTGAGGCAGAAGAATTGCTTGAACGCAGGAAGCACAGGTTGCAGTGAGCCAAGATGGCGCCACTGCCCTCCAGCCTGGGCGATGGAACAAGACTGTGTCTCAAAAAATGAAATAAAATAAAAGAAGTTGATTTCGGTAACAATTTTTCTAAGAAAAAGAGAATTTGGGTGAAGGGATATATTAATATATTCTCTGAAGCAGCCTAATTTGATTCAAATTCTTTGTTTCTTCCTCCCATCTGGCACATTCCAGAAAGTCCTATGAGTTTGAAGATTTACTGCAGTCTTCCTCTGAGAGCAGCAGGGTGGACTGGTACGCACAGACTAAGCTGGGGCTGACACGCACTTTATCGGAGGAGAACGTCTATGAAGACATTCTAGGTAAGAGGCCACAGCGTCTGTGTGTGGGTCTGAGTCTGTCTGGGAGAAAGGGGAGGGAGAATGGGGCTGGCTGCTGGAAACACACATGCACACACACATACACACACACACACTCGAAGACACCTGTGCACTCGGATGAAAGAGCAGGCAGGTGGGGTGGGAGAGTCAGCCTTGTGGGATATATGAGAGACCCTAGGGCTGGAGGGGGAAGACTGGCTGGTGATGAGTGGCCAAGGAGGCAGTGTGGCAGTGTGGCATAGTGAGAAGCATGGGGCCTGGAGTCTGAAGATCCAGAACCACAGCTTGGCTCTGCTGCCTATTGGCCGCAGGACATTGAGCCAGTGACTTCACGTCTCTGAACTGAGTTCTCCCATCTGCATAATGAGGATGAAGCTAGCTCCCTTGCGAGGTTAAGGACTGGAGAGAATGTTGTGTCAACTACCTCACTTATGACAGATGCTCAGTCAACTGCAGGGATTACTGAATGAAAGAAAACACTACACACCAGAGCCTCCTTCAGAAACTGTCAAGAGTGTGGCACTAACAGGGCGTCAGAACACAGACTAAATGTGATTTAAAAAGTAACTCTGGCTCTAAAGCATCCTCTGAGATTTCGGAGTGGGTCTCAGATTCAGAGTTTGGTGAGTTCAGTCATCTTCGGGGAGGTTGATGGTTTTAGTGAAGGGCGAGCTCCAACTGCTTATGGTGGGGGTGAAGGGTGGGGGAAGAAACAAGCTGATAAAAGGGAGAAACCCTTATGTGTGTGCAGGTGAGGGGCAGGTAGGGTGGATATATGCAGACATGCAGGCGTGTAATCATCAATACTAGAAAAAACTTACAGAAGGAGGAAATAGAAAATTTGAGGAAGGCAGATGCTTAGCTAAGCAGTTGGAATTGCATCTGTGTCCAGGCTGCTGGAGATGGGCTCCTGCCAAAGCAGCGGGATTCCCAGATCTAAAATGGGAGAGAGATCTGGACTTCTCTTAGCAGTGACTGCCCAAGAGGATGCTTTCAGTTACAAGGAACAGAAAACCCAACTAAACTAGCTTTTTCTTTCTCCATTTCTTTTCTTTCTTTCTTTTTTTTATTTTTTATTTTTTTTTGAGACAGGAGTCTCACTCTGTTACCCAGGAGTGCAACGGCACAGTCTCAACTCACTGCAGCCTCCGCCTCCCAGGTTCATGCGATTCTCCTGCCTCAGCCTCCCAAGTAGCTGGGGTTACAGGCGCCCACCACCACATTCAGCTAATTTGTGTGTGTGTGTGTGTGTGTGTGTGTGTGTGTGTTTAGTGGGGACGGGGTTTTCCCACGTTGCCCAGGCTAGTCTCAAACTCCTGGGCTCAAGTGATCCACCCCCTTCGGCCTCCCAAAGTCCTGGGATTACAGGTGTGAGCCACCACACCCAGCCTCCTTCCTCCATTTCTTACCTCTCAGGTTAGCTTTATTCTCAGCAGGCTTCCCAGGGTCCCCACAATGGCTGCCACCAGCTTTCTGGAATCCATATCTTCCTGGTGGAGAGAAGAGCTGGTATCCTGCAAGTCCCAGCAGAAATCCTGAGGTTCACCCTCATTAGACCAGCCAAGGTCCTTTGTTCACCTTTGGAGCCCGGGAATGCCATGCAGTGATATCACTTAGGCTTAGAATATGAGCCCTTCCCTGAACTGATTACTGAGGCAGGGATTTGGGATACCTAGATTGGCTAAAGCGCTGAAACTGAGAATGGAGTTAATCTCCCATGGCCACAAATGAGGAGATGGAGAGGTAACCCAGTGAAATCAGGGGCTGCTACCAACAGGAGGGGCGCATCGATGGCAAAACAGCAGATATCCCTACAACGATGGACACAGGAGAGGCCGAGATGCTGACCTCAGTGTTTCGAAAAGGGAAATGTCCTCAGTGGTCCCAGGTTCCTGACCCATTGCCTTTGAACACAGATCCGCCAATGAAGGAGAACCCTTATGAGGACATCGAGTTACATGGTCGCTGTCTGGGGAAGAAGTGTGTCTTGAATTTTCCTGCTTCTCCCACCTCTTCCATCCCTGACACACTCACCAAGGTATGAGTCCCCTGGGAGTGGTGACAGGAGAAGGGGCCGCAGCATGGTGGCCTTGAGCACTCTGGAGTTCCGGCCAGCACTGGAATTCCAGGCCACCCCCACCTGCCCTGCCAGGCTCCTGGATTTGTACATCGCTGGCTGACTGGTTTTCCTGCCTCTAGTTCTCTTGGAGCCCCTCTGCTCAAAAAAGCTTCCTAAAATACCATTGAGCTTCTGGCTCAGAAACCTCCTCAAACTGGGTAAATAAAAGATGGTACATCCGTCCCATACAACTGTTAAGAATGTCTTAACATAGAGCACACTCTAAGATACAAGACGGAAAGGCATGATGTAGAACAGTAGTTTTAAAGTATTTTACCATTTGTGGGTTGTTGTTGTTGATTTAATTGAGTCAGGGTGTTGTCGCTCTGTCACCCAGGCTGGAGTGCAGAGGTGCAGTCACGGCACACTGCAGCCTTGAACTCCTGGACTCAGTCAATCCTCCCACCTCAGCCTTCTGAGTACCTGGGATTACAGGCACATGCCACCAGCCCAGCTAATTTTTGTATTTTTTGTAGAGATGGGGTTTTGCCATGTTGGCCACGCTAATCTTGAACTCCTAGGCTCAAGTGATCCAGCTGCCTCGGCCTCCCAAAGTGCTGGGATTACAGGCATGAGCCACCGCACCCAGCCTGTGGGTTTTTTAACGAAAGAATATACATATATGTAAACTCGCCCATGTCTGTATGTGGGTTTTTTTAATGAAATAATATGCATATATATAAAGATGAAAGAATATACGTATATGTAAACTCACACATGTATGTGTAAGACTATCTCCATCCCCAATGTTGGAGGTGAAAAAAAAATCTCCGTGCGGATACCCAAGCATGAGTAACTGAGGACCTCAGAGGAGTTGTCCTGTCTGAATACCCAGAGGGCAGGGGGGAAGGCTGACCTTCTTTTTACAGAATATTCTTTTGAACTTTTTGGAGTTTCATACCATATGCACATAGATAATATAACCTTACTGATATAGATGGTAATTTCAACCCACTGCCTGCAGGACTAGCATTTGTAACAGGTATCTTGGCACCCATTACCCGTAATCTCCCATAGTTCCTACATACAAATGCCCCCTCCAGCCAGAGCCTACCAACTACCCCTCTGATGTAGGCCTGGGACATGCGCACTCTCTCTAAAGGGCCATAGAGTAAATATTTGGGGCTGTGTGGGCCATATGGTCTCTGTTGTAACTACTGAGAGCGGCCACTGTAGTGTGAGGCAGTCATAGACAATGCGTAAGTAAATGAGTGTGGCTGTATTTCAATCAACCTTTGTTGTTGTTGTTTTTTGTTTTTGTTTTTTGAGACGGAGCGTTGCTCTGTCTCCCAGGCTGGAGTGCAGTGGCACAGTCTCAGCACTCCCGGGTTCAAGCAATTCTCCTGCCTTAGCCTCCCAAGTAGCTGGGACTATAGGCATGCGCCTCCACACCTGGCTAATTTTTGTACTTTTAGTAGAGACGGGGTTTCACCATTTTGGCCAGGCTGGTCTCAAACTCCTGACCTCAAGTGATCTGCCCACCTTGGCCTCCCAAAGTGCTAGGATTACAGGCGTGAGCCACCGCACCTGACCTGAATGCTGAAATATGACTTTTTTTTGTTTTTTTCGAGACGGAGTCTTGCTCTGTCACCCAGGCTGGAGGGCAGTGGCGCGATCTCGGCTTACTGCAAGCTCCACCTCCCAGGTTCACGCCATTCTCCCGCCTCAGCCTCCCGAGTAGCTGGGACTACAGGTGCCCACCACCACACCTGGCTAATATTTTGTATTTTCAGTAGAGATGGGGTTTCACCATTCACAGGATGGTCTCGATCTCCTGACCTTGTGATCTGCCCGCCTCGGCCTCCCAAAGTGCTGGGATTACAGGCGTGAGCCACCACACCTGGTGAAATTTGACTTTTATATGATTGTCACTTGTCATGAAATATTATTTATTTTTCCAACCATTTAAAAATGTAAAAGTTAATTCTTAAGTCATGGCTTGTACAAAAACAGGTGGTGGCCCACAGGCCAAAATTTGCCAACCAGCGAGGTCATTTTTAACTCTGCCCTTGGCTCTCACCGAGACCTCTCCCCATCCTTTGAGGCCCAGTTCAATCATGTGTCCTTTAAGAAGCTTCTCCAGCCATCCCAATCCCTGGGACTTGTTTCTCTCTGATTATCTGTAACACTCAGTTAAACCATTTCTTTTTTTGTTATTTTTGTTTGCTTGTTTGTTTGTTTGTTTGAGACAGAGTTTCATACTGTCACCCAGGCTGGAGTGAAGTGGCCCGATCTCGGCTCACTGCAAGCTCCGCCTCCCGGGTTCATGCCATTCTTCTGCGTCAGCCTCCCAAGTAGCTGGGACTACAGGCGCCCGCCACCACCACGCCCGGCTAATTTTTTGTATTTTTTTTTTTGGTAGAGACGGGGTTTCACCATGTTAGCCAGGATGGTCTCGATCTCCTGACCTCATGATCTACCTGCCTCGGCCTCCCAAAGTGTTGGGATTACAGGCCACCGTGCCCAGCCTTAATATATCTTAAAAACATCTCCCCAACTAGATTATAAATTCCTCAAGGTCAAAAGGTATATATTCTAAACCTAAGTTAAAAGAAAGAAAGAAAGACAGAAAAATGTATATATTCTATTTCTTTGGTTTTCCCATAAGGCCTAACAGTTCTACAATATTTAGTAGAAGAAATTAAGGAAGGCCAAGTACCAGCTGCAAAGGGCAACTTAAATCTCATTGCAAGGCTCTGTTTCCAGCCTAGGAAAAGCAGTGGTCTTCCTGTCCCAGCCCCACAGGGTCAGCATCGTTGGCAGGTGGGGCTGTCTCCACCTGAAACCTGTCTCCTGTGCTTGATGGCCATAAAGGGATGCTGCCTGCCACCAGGCTTCTGGAAGAGGTGAGAGAACAACCTGTCCCAAAGGATGGATCTTACAGACCCAGATAAATTGCTACAATACTTGCCTGCACCAGTTAACTGCCATTTCTCTTCTCATATGGAAAAGGGTGTCATCAAGAATAATCCATGGCAACTGACAATTAGCAAATACTTTCTGCTTGCCTTGGAAATGTGTTGTTGGTATTTTCATTGGAATAGGGATGTCTTCAACATTTAGGAAATCCTTCATTTCCCATGGCAGAGAAGCCTGACTTAGAAGAAGAAAGCAAGCTGTCACACCTGGTCTGTCCCCTCTGGGTCCTACCTGGCTCCCCACTTCATGTGGGGAGTGAACTGCCTCACCCCTGAGGAACAATGAAAAACATCTGCCCAGGCCAAGCACGGTGGCTCCTGCCTGTAATCCTAGCACTTTGGGAGGCCAAGGCGGGTGGATCACCTGAGGTCAGGAGTTCGAGACCAGCCTGGCCAACATGGTGAAACCCCATCTCTACTAAAAATACAAAAATTAGCCAGGTGTGGTGGTGGGTGCCTGTAATCCCAGCTACTCAGGGGGCAGAGGCAGGAGAATCGCTTGAACCTGGGGGGCAGAGGTTGCAGTGAGCCAAGATCATGCCACTTCACTCCAGCCTGGGTAAAAGAGTGAAACTCTGTCTCAAAAGAAAAATCTGCCCAAGGCAGCTCTGCATTCAGGGCAGAACGCTCCTCCCTGATACCAGGAAATAAAGGCTTACCAACCCTTTTCTTCTTGTCCCTGCTGGGCTGGAGAAAACCTAGAGCCTCTGCCACCAAAGCAGCTAAGCCCAGTAGGTGAGAATGTCAACAAGAACTTAATGTCCAGCTGTATCTGTATCTGTAGCTGTCCTGAAGAAAGAGAATCCAGTTGTCCAGAGCACGTGTCTGATTGCCAGGGATCCTTGCAAGCCCTCAGCGGGACACCGTGTCCGTGCTCATTATTCTGCTCATCCACATCTGGGTGTCTGCTGTGTGCCCTGTTCTAGGGGACAGCTGGAGACTTCACCACTTCCTCCATTAGCTCATCAAATATTCATGGAACATCTACCGCATCTGGGCTGCATCTGGGACCCTAGAGCTTGCAGGAGCCCCTACCAGCCGCGGAGAGATCCTCAGCCATCTTTGGGATGTTCATTTCATTAGGTCACGGCTAGTTATTCAGGTCACTAGAATTTCCATTTGAGAGGGAAGGGTCTGTTGGATAGGCTCTGCTCAGAAAGGACCAAGTGTGCAGCTGTGGGTAGATGCTGCTGCTGCTGAACACAAACTGCAAGCTCCTGAAAGGGACTGTTTTCTTTTCTTGCTACACATCACCCACCATTTCTTTTCTTTTCTTTTCTTTTGAGACAGAATCTCGCTCTGTCAGCCAGGCTGGAGTGCAGTGGCTCGATCTCGGCTCACTGCAACCTCTACCTCCCGGGTTCAAGTGATTCTCGTGCCCCACCCTCTGACTAGCTGGGATTACAGGCACAGGCCACCGTGCTGGCTAATTTTTTGTAATTTTAGTAAAGACAGGGTTTCACCATGTTGGCCAGGCTGGTTTCGAACTCCTGACCTCAAGTGATCCGCCCACCTTAGCCTCCCAAAGTGCTGAGATTACAGGCATTAGCCACCACACCTGGCCTATATTTTTCAATATACGTCCTTTTTAAAAATAACAAGCTGGGTGCCCAGGCACAGTGGCTCACGCCTGTAATCCCAGCACTCTGGGAGGCCAAGGCAGGCAGATCACCTGAGGTCAGGAGTTCGAGATCAGCCTGGCCAACATGGTGAAACCCCGTCTCTACTAAAGATGCAAAAATTAGCCAGGTGTAGTGGCACGCGCCTGTAGTCCCAGCTACTTGGGAGGCTGAGGCAGGAGAATCTCTTGAACCTGGGAGGGGGAGGTTTCAGTGAGCTGAGATTGCGCCACTGAACTCCAGCCTGGGCGACAGAATGAGACTCCATCTCAAAAATGAATAAATAATAATAATAGTAAAATAACAGGCTGGATGCAGTGGTCCATGCCTGTAATCCTAGCACTTTGGGAAGCGAAGGTGGGAGGATTGCTTGAGGCCAGGCATTCGAGACCAGCCTGGTCAACATAGTAAGACCCCATCTCTACAAAAAATTTAAAAATTAGACAGGCATGGTGGTGCATGCCTGTAGTCCTAACTACTCGGGAGGCTGACATGGGAGATTCACTTGAACCCAGGAGTCCAAGGCTGCAGTGAGCTATTTTTGTGCCACAGCTCTCCAGAGTGATAGCCTGTCTCCAAAAATAAATACATACATACATACATGCATACATACATGCCTTTTTTTTTTTCTGAAAACATTGTAATTATAAAGTTTTTCTGGTTACATGATACAGAATAAGTGTTTCAATTACTGAAAAGTTTAATGGAGAAAATAAAACTCATCCACAATTGGGGAATTTTACTTTTCTTTATGGCTCTATTTTCTAATATTTCTGTAATAGATTTACTTTTTTTTTTGCGATGGAGTTTCCGTCTTGTTGCCCAGGCTGGAGTGCAGTGGCGTGATCTCAGCTCACTGCAACCTCTGTCTCAGTTTCCCAAGTAGCTGGGACAATGGGTGTCCACCACCACACCCAGCTAATTTTTTTGTATTTTTAGTAGAGATGGGGTTTCATCATTTTGGCCAGGCTGTTCTTGAACTCCTGACCTCAGGTGATCCACCCACCTTTGCCTCCCAAAGTGCTTGGATTACAGGCATGAGCCACCTCGCTTGGCCCAGATTGACATCTTATGTATGTGTATTTATGTGTGTGTATTTTAAAGATCTCTTTAAAATGTGCATGTAACCCCAACACCCACTGCTAACACTTTGGTTTATTTCCTCTCCGATTTTCTCACACACACTGTGTGTGGTGTGCATCCATGTGTTTGTGTGCATGTGTGTATACATTTTATAAAAAGATTTGTGATCTTGGGAGGCCGAGGCAGGCAGATCAACTGAGGTCACGAGTTTGTAACCAGCCTGGCAAACATGGCAAAACCTCGTCTCTACTGAAAATACAAAAATTAGCCGGGCGCAGTGGTGTGCGCCTGTAATCCCAGCTACTTGGGAGGCTGAGGCAGGAGAATTGCTTGAACCTGGGAGGCAGAGGTTGCAGTGAGCCGAGATTGCACAATTGCACTCTAGCCTGGGTGACAGTGAGAGACTCTGTCTCTAAAAAAAAAAAAAAAAAAAGATTTGTGATTATATTGTATATACAGTTTTGATGCTTTTTTATATTGATCATGAGTGTTTTCCCATGTCATCAATTTCTTTTTTATTTTTATTATTATTATTATTATTTTAAGACAGAGTCTCGCTCTGTCGCCAGTCTGGAGTACAGAGGCATGATCGCAGCTCACTGCAACCTCCGCCTCCCGGGTTCAAGCGATTCTCCTGCCTCAGCCTCTCGAGTAGCTGGGACTACAGGCGTGCGCCACCATGCCCAGCTAATTTTTGTATTTTTAGTAGAGACGGGGTTTCACCATGTTGGCCAGATGGTCTTGATCTCTTGACCTTGTGATCTGCCCACCGTGGCCTCCCAAAGTGCTGGAATTATAGGCATGAGCCACCACATCTGGCCTAATTTATTTTTAGAAACAGTTTTTATTGCCTGCACAGTATCCCATTATCTTCATAGAATGTCATTAGTCCCCATTGTTAGAATGCCCTTGTATGCCTTTTTATTTTTATTTTATTTTATGAGACGAAGTCTCACGCTGTCAGCCAGGCTAGAGTGTAGTGGCATGATCTCCGCTCACTGCAACCTCTGCCTCCTGGGTTCAAGCGATTCTCCTGTCTCAGCCTCCTGAGTAGCCCAGGTGCCCGCCACCACACCCAGCTAATTTTTGTATTTTTAGTAGAGACGGGGTTTCCCCATGTTGGCCAGGCTGGTCTCGAACTCCTAACCTCAAGTGATCCGCCCACCTCAGCCTCCCAAAGTGCTGGGATTACAGGCGTGAGCCACTGCACCTGGCCCTTGTATGCCTTTCTCTGTATACATATTTAGAGAAGTGTCTCTTTTTTCATGCAAGAATGTGTGTACCTACAGGCACATATGAGCAAATATGTATGTTTGTGTGAATGATAGACAGCACAGGAGGTCTCCTAAGAGTAGGAATGATGTTGAGATGGGTGAGGGGGATGGGGATAGTTTATATCAAGGACCCCTGTAGTCTCCCACAGGCAGAGTCTCCTGAGGCAGTAAAGTCAGGGGTAGTAGAGGACTGGAAGGAATTGAGCCACCAGCCACCATTCACAGACAAGAAGGGTTAATGAACCTGGGCTCGAATCCAGCTTGGCCGCCTCTGATGGGGCACACAGCTTCCTTGCTACTGCACCCCCTACCCCGCCTAGGATGTCCCCTAGCCACTCTCCTGAAACAACTGAAGAGGCTTCAGCAGGGAGGTCGGACCTCAGACCATCAGGGTTCTTGTCTCTTTTCCCTTTTGGACACTACAGATCTTTTGCTGTGCCATCATCAGTCGGAGATCTATACAATTAGGGGTGTCTGGGAGCCTCTCAGCAGAGCTAAGCCCCTGAGGTTACTCCAGAGAGACACAATGGGATTGGGTGCCATAGATGTTGGTGTAAGGTCCTCTGATCAAAAGCTAGAATCTTCTGTGGACCACAGTCTGACACATCGTTCTTAGGATCCTAGAGTGACTTCCCTTTTATACTATAGTTCTGGGTGTGACAAACAACTGCTGGTTCCCTGATGTTATGAATAAAGTTCTATGGAAACACAGCCAGGCTCATTCATTTATGTATTATCTACGGCTGCTTTTATACTACAAGGACACAGTTTAGTAGTTTTAACAGAGAGGATATGGCCCACAAAGCCTTAAGTACAATCTGGCTTTTAAGAAAAGGTTTGCTGGCTGGGCGCGGTGGATCACGCCTATAATCCCAGCACTTTGGGAGGCCACAGTGGGCGGATCACCTGAGGTCAGGAGTTCGAGACCAGCCTGGCCAATATGGTGAAACCCCGTCTCTACTAAAAATACAAAAATTAGCCAGGCGTGGTGGCACCCGCCTGTAATCCCAGCTACTCGGGAGGCTAAGGCAGGAGAATCACTTGAACCCCCGAGGTGGAGGTTGCAGTGAGCCGAGATCGTGCCACTGCACTCCAGCCTGGGCAACAGAGCGAGACTCCATCTCAAAAAAAAAAAAAAAGAAAAAATTTTCTGATCCCTAAGTCCAAGATTCATATCCTCACTTTCAAAGGCCTTCAATAGACAATTAGATGTCTTCATCGCTGTATCATCTCTTCCATCTGTTTCACTGCACTTACTCTAAGCCTTGAAGACTCTTTTGATCTCATTTACTCTCCCTCACCACTATTCTCAGATTGTACTGTGTCATTGCTAATACTGTCCCCCACAGCTAAGTCTTCCCATTGTATCAAATAAATATCTACTGAAATCCCACCCCATCATGAAAGCTCCCTGAACATTTGGTGGCTTATTTGGGGTGCCCTGGGACACATCAGGATCCCCTTTCTCCAGCAGGGTGACCACTCAGAGATGCAGCCCACACATTCTTCAGAAAGCTGTGTGTTGTGTTTCCATTCCTTCTCTGGTTTCTTCTCTTACCTTTTCATAGGTCATATCTCCTTTGAATGAACACCATCACAATCTACATCTCTAACAAAAGCAGAACCTACGTTTTCTCAACAATTTGATAGGAGATTCCAGTGCAATGGTAGGAGCATTTCCTTGGATTTTATTATAGATGGAATTTGGCCTCGAAGAAGGCTTGCCCCTCTTCCTTCTTTTTGTACTCTTATGGTACCCAATCCAGGTCAGCTCTTCCTCTACTGAAAGTTTATGGCACTAAGCAATTTATTGCTCCTTGGAGACCTGTGATGAAACGTTGGAGCTGGCCACTTAGGAAACTAGGAGTCTTTATTTTTGGAAATCTTTAAAAAGAAAAGATTCTGAAGTTATTTCTACTTACTATTTGGAACTAAGCAAATAGCAAATGAAGAAATCAATGGAGCAAAATATGCCTATTCTATGAGAGTTTAAGACAGGATAAATGTGGCCTCATAAGTTGATAAAGAAAAGCTCATTCATTAAATAGAACAGGGATAAGTTATTTTGGGGAAAAAATGATTTAGATGAACATATCACAAAATAAATTACTGATGGAATAATAAATAAAATGTGTATGAAACAAACCAAGAAAATCTGGAAGAAAATGGAATTGAATATTTATTGAACCTCTAAAAGGAGATAGATTTTTTTTAAGCAAAGAAAGAAGAGATTAAATGAATTACAAAAGAAAATATTAACACATTTTCATATAAAAAGTTATTATAACTAAAATAAAAATACAGATAAATCACATGGGAAAAGCACACTTATGGCAAACCTGACAAATAGTTAATATCCGTTCTACGTAGAGCTCATTGAAAATAGTAAAAACATTAGAATCCTAACAGATAAACAAAGAACATAAAAAATACACTGCAGAAAAATACAGTTGGCGCATTGAAGTATGAAAAAATGTCAATGATGAAAAAAATTATATGTATATCTTTGAAAGAACCTTCCATATCAGTACATCAAGTTTTTTGTTTTTTGTTTTTTGTTTTGTTGAGATGGAGTCTTGCTCTGTTGCCTAGGTGGGGGTGCAGTTGTATGATCTCAGCTCACTGCAACCTCTGCCTCCTGGCTTCAAGCAATTCTCCTGTCTCAGCCTCCCAAGTAGCTGAGACTACAGGTTCACGCCACCACGTCAGGCTAATTTTTGTATTTTTAGTAGAGACGGGGATTTCACCATATTGCTCAGGCTGGTGTCGAACTCCTGACCTCAGGCGATCCACCCACTTCGGCCTCCCAAAGTGCTGGGATTACAGGCGTGAGCCACCGTGCCTGGCAAGTACATTAAGATTTTTTAAATAAGTGCATAGTATTCCACTGTTTGGGTATATCATAATTTGTTTGAGCAGCCCCTCTATTGATGGCTATCTAGGTTATTTCCAGTATTTTGTGATTACAAACCATGTGGCAATGTACAATATCCTTTGCACAATATGTTTCCTTGTAAAAAATAACATTGCACAAATAAGAGTATATCAGCAGAGTAAATTCCTAGAGGTGGAATTGCGGGGTCTGAAGCTATATGCATCATAATTTTGTTAGCTCATACTAGACTGCCCTCTGTAGTGCTGTGCCAAGTGATGCTCCCACCAACCCTGTATGACAGTGTGGGAGTGACTTTTCTCCCTCACTTTCACTAACAGAGTGAGCTATCAAATTTTCTTATCTTATCTCTGAGCAAAAAAATGTTTCTTTAATGGAGCTTTAATTTTCTTTTCTCTTGGGAATGAAGCTAAGAATCTTTTTATATACCTAAGAATCATTGTATTTCTTTTTCTCTAAATTTTCCATTATTTTGCCTGTTTTTCTTTTGAGTCGTTAGTCTTTTTCTCATTAATTTGTAGCGTATTTTAGGAAAATGAGTTCATTTCTGTGGGTTATTTTCTATGGGTTCTAAATTTTTTTAGCAAGTGTTTTGTTTGCCTTTTGACTTTGTTTTTTGTTTTGTTTTGAGACAGTCTCACTCCATCACCCAGGCTGGAGTGCAGTGGTGTGATCTCAGCTCACTGCAACCTCCGCCTCCAGGGTTCAAGCGATTCTCCTGCCTCAGCCTCCCGAGTAGCTGGGATTACAGGCACATGCCACCACACCCAGCTAAATTTGTATGTTTAGTAGAGACAGGGTTTCACCATGTTGGCCAGGCTGGTCTCAAACTCCTGACCTCAACTGATCCTCCTCAGCCTCCCAAAGTGCTGGGATTATGGCATGAGCAACTACACCCAGCCAGCCTTTTGACTTTGAAGAGGCCTGTTTTAAAAATAACATATTGAGGCCCAAAGAAACACAATTCCTTGTATAAAAGGCACTCAGCAATCCTGCAGCAAGGCCAAAGTGAGGCTTAGGCCTTGTAACTCCCAGTCCATGTGTCTTGGGTTGCCAGAAAGCCTCAGCTGTAATGTCTTGGGATTGAGGCAGGTGACCTCACACTTGTCTAAAAAGAGAAACCGGGCCAGGTGCGTTGGCTCACGCCTGTAATCCTAGCACTTTGGGAGGCTGAGGCAGGCAGATTGCCTGAGCTTAGGAGTTCGAGACCAGCCTGGGCAACATGGTGAAACCTTGTCTCTACTAAAATACAAAAAATTAGCTGGGCGTGGCAGCGTGTGCTTGCAGTCCCAGCTACTCGAGAGGCTCAGGGAGGAGACTTGCTTGAACCCAGGAGGTAGAGGTCACAGTGAGCAGAGATCGCACCACTGCACTCCAGCCCGGGTGACAGAGTAAGATTCCATCTCAAAAAAAAGAAACTGGATTAAATTTACATCGCTCATCACACACAGTTTTGGTAATTGGATGATACGTATTCATTGAACACTTACTAGCATAACCAAACTCCACCTACCCTGGGAACATAGACCAGTTCCTCTTCTCAATTTCATTGTCTCGTCCCTGGCACCACCAGTTATCCCCCGGTCAGTCTCCTTTGAATTCATTTACTCTTCTTTTCTCCTTTTCCCTCACAGCAGTCATTGTCCAAACCTGCTTTTTTCCGACAAAATTCAGAGAGGAGGAACTTCAAGCTGCTGGACACTAGGAAGCTGAGTCGGGATGGAACTGGGTCCCCTTCCAAAATCAGCCCCCCCTCCACTCCCAGCAGCCCTGATGACATTTTCTTTACCCTTGGAGACCCACAGAACGGCAGGAAGAAGAGAAAGATACCTAAGGTAATGGTGGCAACAAGCTTCATGCTCAGATATGCATGACCCCTTCTCTGTGAAAGAAGACTGCAGAGGGGTCTGGGTGGAGAATACATCACTGGCCCCCTCCCACCTGTGTTGCTGCAGGCCAGGGGGACACAGTGAAGCCAGCAGGCTGGAATATCTGGACCTTCGTCCTGATCATTTTTGTGGTCCTGTGGTCTTCCTCTTAGCCACTCTTCTCCCAATTTTAGCTGCTTGTCTAATCCCAGACAAGGTTTTAATGCCTATCCTCAAAAAGCCACAGCTCCTTCCTTCACCGCCACAAAAAACAGAACTCCATCCATCATGCTCTGACCTGAGACTTGGTCGACACCCGCTGCAGAGGCAGGTCCCAGTCTGTGCTCTGAGACAGCCTTGTCAACAATACCTCTTGTGGCTCTTTGCAGCCAAAAAGGTAAAATATTCCCAGGGGCTTGGAAATATACATCTTTATGCATCCATTGTTGGTTACATTTCCTTTTGCTCAATTTCAGTGCTGCAGTTCTGGTCTCTCTTCATTGACCAATTTCGTACTGTAGGGTAGGCAGAATTTCTCCTCTACCCTCTTAGGGTCTCCAGCTGAGCCTTAGATTTAAACTGACGTAAAACAGATTAACAGGAGAAATGCATACTCATTTTATTTACAAGTACATGGGAGCCCTCAAAAGAAAAATGTAAGACCCGAAGAAGTGACTGGGCCTATGTGCTTATGTACTAGGCTGAAGAAAGAGCGGCAATTGTGGAAAAGTAACCAGGAAGATAGGGGTTAAACAAGGTTTGTTTGATTAGATTTCTCTTGACCTCAACTCCCCATCGCTGCTGATAATGTTTCTTTTCTCCTGTTATAAGGAGGGCCTCTTTTACATGGAGTTTCATCTCCTGTTTTAAGAAGAAAAGGGAAGGTCAGAGTGCCCTTCGTGGACCTGCTGTTTTTCAAGTGTCTTTAGTTAAAAACAACTAATATGCCAAAGTGGCATATTTTGGGGAGTTATGTCCTGAACTCCTTCAAGATCAACTTCTTTTTTTTTTTTTTGACAGAGTCTCACTCTGTCGCCCAAGCTGGAGTACAGTGGTGTGATCTCGGCTTACTGCAACTTCCGCCTCCTGGGTTCAAGCGATTCTCCTGCCTCAGCCTCCCGAGTAGCTGGGACTACAGTCACCATGCCCGGCTAATTTTTGTATTATTAGTAGAGACAGGGTTTCACCATATTGACCAGGCTGGTCTCGAACTGCTGACCGCGTGATCCGCCTGCCTCAGCCTCCCAAAGTGCTGGGATTACAGGCATGAGCCACCGTGCCCAGCCAGGAACTTGTAGAGCCAGGGATTCTTAATTTCAGAGTTCATGGATGGGCTTTAGGGGGTCATGAAACCCATAAAAATGTAAAACTTTATGCAGATAAGTTTCGGTGTGGGACACTGTCTGTAGCTTTCATGGGACTTCTCTGAGTGACCTACTGACCTGAAAGAAAGTCCAGGGAGGCTGGGCACAGTGGCTCACACCTGTAATCCCAGCACTTTGGGAGGCCAAGATAGGAGGATCACTTTATCCCAGGAGTTCAAGACAGGCCTGAGCAACATGGTGGAACCCCATCTCTACAAAAAAATTTTAAAATTAGCCAGGCATGGTGGTGTGCACTTGTAGTCCCAGCTACTTGCGAGGCTGATGTGAGAGAGAATCACTTGATCCCAAGAGTTAGAGGCTGCAGTGAGCTATGATCGCGCCACTGCACTCCAGCCTAAGTGACAGAGCGAGATGCTGCCTCTAAAAAAAGAGAGAGAGAGAGAGAGAGAGAGAGAAAGAGATGGTTCTGCTGAAGTCCACTTAGGGAATATGCCTTGAAGTAGTGGTGCCTATTGAGTGACTCACCTTGGCAGCACTAGGAGAGGTTATGAAAGGACTTGGCAAGTCTGAGGACAGCTAAGAACTGTCATCCTAGAACCTAGAAAGTTACACTGTTGGAAATATCTCACTTAAGTGGAATCACACAGAATCGTCCTTTGTGAATGACATTTCACTTCGCTTAGTGTCTTCAAGGTTTAAGCATGTGTCAGCATTTTCTTCTTTTTAAGACTAAATGGTATTCCATTGTATGTGTATACCACATTTTGTAAATCCATCTATCCGTCCATGGACACTTGGCTGTTAGAAAGTTGGAGTATTTCAACAGAAGTGACTGTTGAAACACTCCAACCCCTTCATTTTTCCGATGAGGACATTTGACCCCATAGAGGCCAACTAAATGGCCCAGAGACACCCAACCAGCTAGAAGGAAAGAGGGCCAGACAATGTTTAAATATTGAAAATAAGAATTAAAATATTCAAACTGACACGGTGGCTCATGCCTGTAATCCCAGCACTTTGGGAGGCTGAGGCGGGCAGATCACTTGAGGTCAGAAGTTCGAGACCAGCCTGGCCAACATGTTGAAATCCCCGTCTCTACTAACAATACAAAAAAATTAGCTGGGCGTGGTGGCACACACCTGTAATCCCAGCTACTCGGGAGGCTGAGGCATGAGAATCACTTGAAACCAGAGTCGGAGGTTGCGGTGAGCCAAGATTATGCCACTGCACTCCAGCCTGGTGACAGAACAAGACTCTGTCTCAAAATAAATAGATAAATAAAATATTCATAGAACATGGAAATTGATTACCGTCCTATATTTTTGTTTACTGACCTATACAGATAAAAGTGTTATATAACATTTAACATATAGCTGTGAGATAATAAGATTAATTTTGTAAGCACACAGAACAACTAATTTTAGAGTTCCTCCATGTGTGGGATTCTGAATCACATGTGCCATGAATGTGTGCTCTTTGATAGCAAGCCCTGGGGGACCCAGCAAAGCGAAATACATAAATTTGCACTCACCAGCTTCTCACGCAAGAAGAGGGAAAACAAATACATAGGAAACACCAAACTTTTTTGGTCTGAAATATGAAAAACATTTTCCATGGAAGCAGGTCTCCTTTCAAATGCATCAGACAACTAGGCTGGCCTGGGAGGTGGGAAGGGGCAGGGCACAAGGCGTCTGGCAGTGGTGATGGGGGAGACCACATAGGCTGAGTGGCCTGCTTGGAGGCTTGGGATGTGTCCCACACCAGGGTATCCGTGTGCATTTGCACACTGCATGTGTGTGTTCTGTGAACACATGGAGGGTACATGACGTCTGGGGAGTGTGTCCCTCTGCAGATGGGGCTGCACGCTCGAGTGCATGGCACCGCTCCCCGAAGTCCCAAGCTAGGGCTCAGGAGCAGTTCTAATCCCGGTTCCCACCCCACTCAGGGCTGTTCTGACATTCTTTGGAATGGTTCCCATGAAGGGAGGCCTGCCTGGGAACTTTTTTTTTCTGTCTCTTCCTTTTCTTGTTTTGTTTTGGGAGGAAAAGCTCCTTCCCAAGCCGCAGTGACATCGAGGCCTCAGAGGGAAAGCAGCCATTGCATCACGAGCAATGGGCTGTCTCCTCATGGGTCTCTGCTGCTCGTGAACAGATCCAGACAACAGACGCCCATAGGGCAGTGGAGCTGGCAGCCTCCTTTAGTGTCCTTGACAGTCACGTTCCTGTGTGGTAGAAAAAAATGACTGGGCTGGGTGCGGTGGCTCATGCCTGTAATCCCAGCACTTTGGGAGGCTGAGGTGGGTGGATCACCTGAGGTCAGGAGTTCAAGACCAGCCTGGCCAATGTGGCGAAACCCCGTCTCTACTAAAAATACAAAAATTAGCTGGGCGTAATGGTGGGTACCTGTAATACCAGCTACTCAGGAGGCTGAAGCAGGAGAATCTCTTGAACCCAGAAGTTAGAGGCTGCAGTGAGCTGAGATCGTGCCACTGCACCCCAGTCTGGTCGACAAGAGCGAAACTCTGTCTCAAAAAAATTAAAAAAATGATTGAAAGACACCCACGAGCCCATGGGAAGTTTCTCCCACTCCCCCTGGCCCTGGCCTCAGCCCCCCATCGTCCTAGGAGAGGGGCAGTGAGGGAAGCCCAGCTGCCACAAAGAGCGGGCTGCTAACACTGGCTGTTCTTCTCCTGGTGTCTGGCAGCTGGTGTTGCGAATCAACGCCATTTATGAGGTCCGGAGAGGAAAGAAACGGGTGAAGAGGCTGTCCCAGTCAATGGAGAGCAACTCAGGAAAAGGTAGAACCCCCACCACCAGCCCTCCTCCTGCAAGAATCGGAAAAGAGATTCTTTCCAGAAGTGGCTTCCTGTTTTTTCTGGTTGGCTCACCAAGGAGGAGAACAAGCTGATGCTTTGTAAATGTCCCGCACTGTCTTTGGGACAGTGGTGGGGCTGGGAGCTCAGCCGGGGCAGCATGTCCCCTGCCTCCCCATCCTTGTCCTGGTCCACCACCAAGTCAGCCCAGCACTGCAGGCCCTGGCCTGACTGTGGGAGCAGCCTTCCTTGCTTAGCCTGCACAAAAGGGGCCAGGACTTTCTGTTGTATTATCTGATATAGGTACCATCTAGTACCATCTGAACTAGAGCCAAATTAATTTGGCAGTACATCGAGTTGGACGAGATATGGTTTGTGCAATACATTGAAAGAGACAACAAGAGGCCGGGCGCGGTGGCTCACGCCTGTAATCCCAGCACTTTGGGAGGCTGAGACAGGCGGATCTACCTGAGGTCAGAAGTTCGATACCAGCCTGGCCAACATGGCAAAACCTTGTCTCTACTAAAAAATAGAAAAATTAGCCAGGCATGGTGGTGTACACCTGTAGTCCCAGCTACTCAGGAGGCTAAGGCAGGAGAATCACTGGAACCTGGAAGGCAGAAGTTGCAGTGAGCCGAGATTGCGCCACTGCACTCCAGCCTGGGTGACAGAGCGAGACTCCATCTCAAAAAAAAAAAAAAAAAAGAGACAACTCAACATCCCCTCTGCATTAGAACATTTGATCTGTGCTACCACATAGAAAGAGTTTCCTACATGAGAAGAACTCACATTTGCAATTTTCTTCCTTGTTCTTTTCTTCTAGTGACAGATGAGAACAGTGAGTCTGACAGTGACACAGAGGAGAAGCTGAAAGGTGAGGAGAGCCACTACCGTGCAGGACTCAGGCAGGTGACTTGGAAGCTGCAAAGGTGGCCCCTCCTCCTTAGTATGAGGGACAGAAGCGTCCTGCCGGAGCTTGCTCGGCAAGGCGTGGACATCTCGGGAGACAGTGGGGCCACAGGGTGCTCCAGGGCCAGTCTGTCATGGACATGATCAAAATGGCACTACAGCTGCTGACAGCCAGGGTGGCTACAGTAACGGCAGTGACCCCTGCTCCCGTGCCTCTCCCTATGTCCTGAGGGTTTTCCACACTTCAAGGCTTGACACTGCAGCCCTAAGGCTCCAGAGACCTGGAGCTTCTGCCCACTTCTGCTCAAATTACTGTGTGATCTGGAGGAAATCACTTAAGATCCAGGGCCTCTAGTTCATTTGTCTGATGAAGTTGTTGAAATAATTGGTCCCTATGGGTCTAAAATTAGATAGTCTAGGCCAAGGCTTTAGTGAGTTTTCTGCAATTTTTCAGACCCCAGGGAGAAGCCAAAGAAAGCAAGTCCAGGGGCCGGGTGCGGTGGCTCACGCCTGTAATCCCAGCACTTTAGGAGGCCGAGGCGGGTGGATCACGAGTTCGGGAGTTCAAGACCAGCCTGGCCAACATAGTGAAACCTCGTCTCTACTAAAAATACGAAAAATTAGCCAGGCGTGGTGGCAGGTGCCTGTAATCCCAGATACTCGGGAGGCTGAGGGAGGAGAATCGCTTGAACCTGGGAGGCGGAGGTTGCAGTGAGCTGAGATTGCGCCATTGCACTCCAGCCTGGGCAACAGAGCGAGACTCCATCTCAAAAAAAAGAAAGCAAGTCCAGATTGCTGAACGAGGTGACAGGGACCTGTCCACTCAGTGACCCTGCTGCATTCGCCTCTGACACCCAGCTGCTCTCGGACTCACCTCTAGAATGAAGGAAGGCCATTTCATTGCAGAGTTAGTGGCAAGAGAGGAGGTGGACATGAGTTCCTGAGTTAGTGGGATCTCTGCCAGTTGAGTCACAAGGGATGTTTACAAAGCTCCCAGCTCCAAAAGGCCTATAGTCTGGATTCTGTCACATCACACAAACCAAAAGACGAGGGAAATGGGTGAGGAGAGGAGTCACTGTCCCCATCTCATCAGACAGATGAAGGCAAAGACATCTTCAGCCTCTGCCCAGAGTCCAGACAGCAAAACCATGGCAGAGCAGAGCCAGGCTCCCGCACCCTGATTGGTTTGGTAGCCAACTGAATGTCGGTTCTCCGAGAACTTTGGCAGAGATCCCAAATAAAGAGTTTCCTGCTAATTTGCTAAACACAGAGACACTTTGGGAATTAGAAAAAAGGATCTGAGCTGAGAATTCCACAACCTATTGCAGCTTGGTACAATTCCACATGGACTCATGGTCATTTCAGGCTCTTTGCTCTCTCTCTCTCTCTCTCTCTCTCTTTCTCTCTCCCTGCCTCACCCAGCTCACAGCCAGCGCCTGGTCAACGTGAAGTCCCGCCTGAAGCAGGCGCCTCGGTACCCATCACTTGCCCGGGAACTCATCGAGTACCAGGAGAGGCAGCTCTTCGAGTACTTTGTGGTTGTGTCTTTGCACAAGAAGCAGGCCGGGGCTGCCTACGTGCCAGAACTCACCCAACAGTTCCCTCTGAAGGTAACAGGGTGGCCAGGTCCCTGCGGCCTGCCAGGGTTCTAACCATCACCTTGTTGGGACTCGTGAATTGAGGGAGGTGTTGGAGTCTGAGGAACTCCTAGCATCTAGAATCTTGAAAATGGGTCCTAATTAGGGTATATCAGATGAAAAAAAAATGCTGCTGCTAGAGAATTTGGGAGGTCCCAGAAAGGAGAGATTCAGGGACTTAAAAAGTTTGGCCAGACAAATACAAAAATTAGCCATGCATGGTGGCGCACACCTGTAGTCCCAGCTACTCAGGCTGAGACAGGAGAATCGCTTGAACCCAGGAGGTGGAGGTTGCAGTGAGCCAAGATCACGCCACTGCACTCCAGCCTGGGCAACAGAGCGAAACTCCATCTCAAAAAATAAAAAATAGTATGGCCAGAAATGCTTTCTCACTTGCTGTGGTCCCTGTGCTGACCATGCCATCCTTTTTGCCCTTTCCTTCCATCTCCTTATCCAGCCAGCCACATCTCTTCCTAACCTAGCCTAGAAGTCTCTTTCCTCTGAAGCCCCAAGTCTCCCTAAGCAGCATCACACTTGTGTCTATGCTGAACTTCTGCTTTGCTTGTGTGCTGTGCATCTCTGTGTATGTCCTTTCCTTTTGTTACAGGCAGGGGATCTCAATCCAGACCTCTAGAGAGGGTTCTTGGATCTCGCACAAGAAAGAAATCAGGGTGAGTTAGCAGAGTAAGGTGAAAGCGAATTTATTAAGAAAGTAAAGGAGGCCGGGCGCGGTGAGTCACGCCTGTAATCCCAGTACTTTGGGAGGCCGAAGTGGGCAGATCACTTGAGGTCAGGAGTTTGAGACCAGCCTGGCCAACATGGCAAAACCCCGTCTCTACTAAAAATACAAAAATTAGCTGGGCGTGGTGGCAGGCACCTATAATCCCAGCTACTCGGGAGGCTGAGGCTGGAGAATCGCTTGAACTCAGGAGGCAGAGCTTGCAGTGAGCAGAGATTGCAAAAAGTAAAGGAATGAAAGAACGGCTACTTTATAGACAGAACAGCCCTGAGGCTGCTGGTTGCCCATTTTTGTTGTTATTTCTTGATTATATGCTAAACAAGGAGTGGATTATTCATGCCTCCCCTTTTTAGATCATATGGGATAATTTCCTGACGTTGCCATGGCATTTGTAGACTGTCATGATGCTGGTGGGAGTGTAGCAGTGAGGACGTCCAGAGGTCACTCTCATCACCATCTTGGTTTTGGTGGGTTTTGGCCAGCTTCTTTACTGCAACCTGTTTTATCAGCTTGCTGATAAAAGCCGACCTCCTGTCTCTGCTTTAACCATCTGGGAATGCAGCCCAGTAGGTTTCAGCCTCATTTTACCCAGCCCCTACTCAAGATGGAGTCACTGTGGTTCACATACCTGTGACACTTTTACGTCATGGACCATGGTCGTGTGGATTCAGCTTTACCATATGTTAAATCATGGCACCTAAAATAAAATAAATAAAATGGCACTTAATATAGCCTGAAGCAACATGGCCAATAATTTATAAATTATTCTTAGGCTTTGACATCAGTATTAAAGAGGTTCCACCGTATTCTAATTCAGTTCAACCAGAATTTACTAAGAATATATTGCATTCAAGCAATTTTCTGCTTGGGCCTAGGGGATTACAGTGATGAACGAAATGTGCCTCCTGTCCTCAAGGAATTTAAACTCTGCCAGGAGGACATAAAATAACCATCTCCCCCCACCCCCAGAAAAGCATGCAAAGATTCCCCAGGTAGATTCTGATGGTCTCTGGACAGACTCATGCCTCAGGGAGGGCAGAAGGGAGGGAGCTTCTGTCCTTGCCCACTCAGGGACTCCCTTTGCCATCACCACCCAGGCACAACCCCAGCATCTACCAAGGCCCAGATCCTGCTGTCCCCAGGCCTCCCCTCCTTTCGTAGGCCAGCCTTCCTTCCATCCTGTCCACTGTGCTCCAGCACCACAATCAAGTCCTATTTTTGGAGTTTAGGATAGCAATTATGTAGACTGAAGTAAACCATAGGCACCGGCCTTCCAAAGGTGACACTCACCTTCCTCTAGCTATCACACCTCTAAGGAATGAGCCCGTGACACCCCACTGCCACAGGTATGCCCAGATTTTTTTTCGGCGGGGGCTGCCCATGGGTAAGAGAGGCCGCTGGGTATGCTCACACTGACTCACAACAGCGATCACTGAGGTGTGAAGGGCTGTCCTGCTATCCTGTTCATTGCCTTGGGGCCTAGCACAATGCTGTTCACGTGGCAATGCTTACTCAGTGTTGTAGGAATCAAGGATGCATTAATTCGTGAGTTAGTTAATTAATGACTCACCATAATGATCAAATGATTATTGTTTCCAGCCTGGAGTCACCCACATTAAATTTTTTTTCTAGAGTAAAGTTGCACAGTCACTGTTTAAAAGGAAACTGATCCAGAAATGTATTAGGAAAGAAATCACTGGTAATCCCACCACACAGAGACCGTCACTGTTAACATTTTCTTTTTCTTCCAGTCTTTTCTAATGGTGTAATTTTCTTACAAGACTGGAATTATACACTGCAGAATTTTTGTATCATGCTGCATGTACTCTTTTGTAAACCTCTCATTATTTATAAGCATATTTAATAAAAATTCTAAAACATCATTTTTCAAGTTGTATAATGTTCCAATATGTGAGTATTCCCTAGTCTATTTATCTATGTAACCAGTCCCCTTCTGTTGGAAATGTATCTGGCAACCAGTGTTTCTCTGTGTGTGTGTGTGTGTGGTTTTTTTTTTTTTTTTTTGGACACAGTCTCACTGTATTGCCTGGGCTAGAGTGCAGTGGTGCAATCTTGGCTCACTGCAACCTCCACCTCCCGGGTACAAGCAGTTGTCCTGCATCAGCCTCCCGAGTAGCTGGGATTACAGGCATGTACCACCATGCCCAACTAATTTTTGTATTTTTAGTAGAGATGGGGTTTCACCATAATGGTCAGGCTGGTCTCAAACTCTTGACCTCAAATGATCCGCCCACCTCAGCCTCCCAAAGTCCTGTGATTACAGGCATGAGCCACTATGCCCTGCCTGTGTGTGTATTTTTGAGACAGGATCTCTCTCTTGCTCTTGTCATCCAGGATGTTATGGAGTGGCACGATCACAGCTCACTGCAGCCTCAACCTCCTGGGCTCAAGTGAGCCTTCCCGCCTCATCTTCCCAAGTAACTGGGACTACAGGCACATGCAACCATGCCCAGCTTATTTATGTATTTATTTATTTATCGTAGAGACGAGGTCTTTCTCTGTTGCCCAGGCTGGCCTTGAATTCCTAGGCTCAAGCAATCTGCCTACCTCGGCCTCCCAAAGTGCTGGGATCCACTGTGCCTAGCTTTTTTTTTTTTTTTTTTTTTAATGCAATGGTGATCATCCTTGTACAGGTATTTTTACATGTCAGGCATTTTATCTCCTTGTCTTTGCTCCCTTGCTCCCTCTGTAGAAAGGTCCTTTTCTTCCTTCTCTCTCTTCTCTTTTTAAACTTTTTTTGTGGGTTTTATCCCTCACTTCTGTCAAGTCACCTGAATCAAGGCACAGCCCCTATTTGCATGCTAATGTTCCATTAAAACGTTTCCTATCCCATATTTATCTTTGACAGTTCAGGGAGACTGGGCTGTTTTCCAGCCATCTGTGATTAGTTGTATTTGTGGGAAATTTCTGTGTGCAGCTTCCCGTAACTGTGCTCCTCTGCATATATGAGCCTGTGTGTGTATGCGCTGATAACTCGTAGGTTGATGACATGTGGGTAGGCACATGTGTGCCTGTATTTGTGTGTGTCCTATGTGTGATCTGGGGTGGGTGCATGCAAGTAGTGACTGGGCTGTTGAAAAGGGCTGGAACTTGTTTCCCCGAGGTCTGCTCTTCATCCTGAATGCTGTTTCCTTCGTGGAGAAACTCCTTTGGTATTCTTCCTCCCTTTGGTATTCTTGGCTGGTCCTTTCTTTGGTCTTCTTTAGAAATTAAGTCATTCACTCTGTGGTGATTAATGACCCCTTCCTATAATTACACCCAGCTGGTATTTACTTCTTTGCATAACTATGCAAGGACAGTCAAAATTACTGTTTAGGGGACAGTCTGAGCTTGTGAATTACCAACTCAAAGACTGTTCCTGGGCCAGTTGGGTTCATCTGTGTCATCGTGGATGGAAGAGAGAACTCTTATATAGAAAAGAAATAGTGGCTATTTATTCTGAAGAAGAACAACTAAAGGACAACTAAGTCTATAAATAGTGACTGTGTTTTACTGATTGATTGCTGTCTTAACCACTAGTATTAGTGGCACCCCATGGCTTCAATTAAATTTGGCCTAGCCTGAGGGGAATCATACTGGAAGTGGGTTTTTTTTGTTGTTGTTGTTCTGTTTGTTTGTTTGTTTTGAGACGGAGCCTCCCTTTGTCGCCCAGGCTGGAGTGCAGCGGTGCGATCTCGGCTCACTGCAAGCTCTGCCTCCCGGATTCACGCCATTCTCCTGCCTCAGCCTCCTGAGTAGCTGAGACTACAGGCGCCCGCCACCACACCCAGCTAATTTTTCTGTATTTTTAGTAGAGGCGGGGTTTCACCGTGTTAGCCAGGATGGTCTTGATCTCCTGACCTCGTGATCTGCCCACCTTGGCCTCCCAAACTGCTGGGATTACAGGCGTGAGCCACCGCACCCCGGCCAGGAAGTGGTTTTTAAAGTTGGAAACAACCAGTCTGGTGCTTTGTGCCTTTGGATACTCTTCTTCAGAGCCCTCCTCTCTCTGACACGTGGTGACCTTGGGAAGGCTTGTTGACCATCAGGAGCAGTGAACAGGACTGCTGGATTGCCGACTTCAGAAACTGTCTGCAAGGGTGTTTTAAATCGGAGCTTGGGCCGGGCGCGGTGGCTCATGCCTGTAATCCCAACACTTTGGGAGGCCAAGGCAGGTGGATCACTTGAGATCAGGAGTTCGAGACCAGCCTGGCCAACATGGTGAAGCCCCGTCTCTATTAAAAATACAAAAATTAGTCGGGCATGGTGTCAGGCACCTATAATACCAGCTACTTGGGAGGCTGAGGTAGGAGAATCACTTGAACCCAGGAGGTGGAGGTTGCAGTGAGCTGAGATTGCGGCATTTCACCCCAGCCTGGGTGACAGAGCAAGACTCCATCTCAAAAGAATAAATAAATAAATAAATAAATAAATAAATAAAGTGGAGCTCACTAGCAAGCTATTGGAAACAAAGAAATTATGCAAATTATTACAGAAAAATTTAGGTTAGGGCCAAACACCGTGGCTCACGCCTATAATCCCAACACTCTTTGAGGCCGAGGCAGGCAGATCACTTGAGGCCAGGAGTTCAAGATCAGCCTGGCCAACATGGTGGAACCCTGTCTCTACTGAAAATACAAAAAAAAAAATAGCTAGGTGTGGTGGTGCATGCCTGTAATCCCAGCTACTTGGGAGGCTGAGGCAGGAGAATCACTTGAACCCATGAGGCAGAGAACCCATGCAGTGAGCCATGATCACGCCACTGCACTCCAGCCTGGGCGACATAGTGAGACTCTGTCTCAAAAAAAAAAAGAAAGAAAACAGAAAGAAAGAAAAAATACAGGTTAGCCATTATATTTAGGTTAGACGTTATAAATTCCTAACCTCAGATATTCAGATATGTGATATTTCAAATCACTGAAGATAACCTTAGCATGATGTATTTTTCTTTAACTTTTTATAAAGGAAATTTAACAAGTATAAACCTATTAACAACAGCAACAAAGCCTACAATTCTCTTCACATGAAAAAGTACCTGTTTATAAGCAAAGATGAATAATAATGAGATAAATAATTAGCAATTATTCTTTTGTGTTTCCCAAACTTGTATCTGGGGTGCTTTTTAAAAGCACAGATTTCTGGCTAGGTGCGATGGTATGCACTTGTAGTCCCAGCTACTCAGGATGCTGAAGCAGGTTGCTTGAGCCCAGGAATTCAAGTCCAGCCTGGGCAACATAGCAAGACTCTGGCTCTAAAAAATATCTATTTATACATAGAAAGAAAAAAATCACAACTTTCTGTTCATAAGCAAAATAAACTCACGATTTTAAATATCATCTCTAAATCAGACTTTATTAATTCATCCTGTCCTTTTTTTCTTAGACAGTGTCTTGTTCTGTCGCCCAGGCTGGAGTGCAGTGGTGTGATCTCGGCTCACTGCAACCTCCACCTCCTGGGTTCAAGCAGTTCTCATGCCTCAGCCTCCCGAGCAGCTGGGACTACAGGTGCCCGCCACCATACCCAGCTAATTTTTTTGTATTTTTAGTACAGACGGGGTCTCGCCATGTTGGCCAAGCTGGTCTCAAACTCCTGACGCCAGGTGATTCACCCGCCTCGGCCTCCCAAAATGCTGGGATTACAGGTGTGAGCCACCACTCCCGGCCCTTGTTCTTTTTTTCTTTTTTTTTTCCCGTACAGATGGGACCTTGCTATGTTGCCCCAGCTGGTTTTGGATTCCTGGCCTCAAGTGATCCTCCTACCTTGGCCTCCCAAAGTACTCCTCCTGTTCTTTAACAAGATAACATTCATCCAGTCTTTGATATGTCAGATACTGTATGATGTGCTAGAATATCACAAAGAGAGAGAGAGAGAAAAAAAGATTAAGATCATTTTTCTTCCTAGTTTGAACATTAACTCCTGTGACCAGGACACATCACTTCACACCTGGGGCTTATTTCCTTCTTGCTGAAATAAGAATGTCAGGCTGGATGGTGTCACGCTTCCGTCTAGTTCCAACACTCAATGACTGTCTGAAATTAGTTGAATTTCCCAGCATAATATGGTTTTACTGGATTTATTCACTGAGAATGTTGTAACAGTCTTTGCCTGGAGTGCGAAAGGGACGGCTTTGCCTGGGCCCAGAGATAGAAAGGCCTGATTGGAAGCTCTGCCTTCCAGATTCCTGAGCCTCCTATTTGGAAAGGATTGCTGGCAGTTTTTTTTATTCATTGAAATAGTTACATTCTAGAGTGTCAAGCATAGAGAGTGATTCTCTAAAGCATACTATTTTTTCCTCCCAACTTCTCCCAGAGGTCTATAGTTGGAACTGCACTGGGGGAAAAATGCCCCAGCCGACTGAGCTGCAAGCCCTTCCCAAGGAAAGAGGTTAAGGCGGCAGTCACAAATGTGGAAAGGTGGGAGAGGCCATCCTTACCATCATCAGCCTCAATTTCCCATGCTGAGATTTGTTCTCGAATTTTCTCTCACCTTTCTCCCTGCAGTTGGAAAGGTCTTTCAAGTTCATGAGAGAAGCTGAGGACCAACTGAAGGCCATTCCCCAGTTCTGTTTTCCCGATGCCAAGGATTGGGTTCCTGTCCAGCAGTTCACCAGGTACGAGCTGGCTTCTCTCCTTCGCAGCCCCAAAGACTAAGGCGAGACTTAGAGACGGGGTTACAGGTGGCAGACCCCATGAGTCATTCCCACCGTTAAGTAATCCTGATGGGCCCTGGCCTACAGCTTTCCCCAAGGGGTGTTTTTAAAGCTTCCCTGAAGGTGAGAGTCACCTGCCCAGCATGCAGACCTCCTGGGCTTCCCACTCCATCTGGGGATGCTTGTTTCAGAAGCCTCCCGGAAGATAATTCTTAGCCTGGGAAAAGTTGGGGCAACATTGCCCTTCTCTGTTCTCATCCTGAAACATCTCTTCAGTCTCCTAACCAGCTGTTTCTTGGATTGGGATCCGTTTGGGTTACAGGTGGCAGACCCCATGAGTCATTCCCACCGTTAAGTAATCCTGATGGGCCCTGGCCTAGAGCTTTCCCCAAGGGGTGTTTTTAAAGCTTCCCTGAAGGTGAGAGTCACGTGCCCAGCATGCAGACCTCCTGGGCTTCCCACTCCATCTGGGGATGCTTGTTTCAGAAGCCTCCCGGAAGATAATTCTTAGCCTGGGAAAAGTTAGGGCAACATTGCCCTTCTCTGTTCTCATCCTGAAACATCTCTTCAGTCTCCTATCCAGCTGTTTATTGGATTGGGATCCGTTTACATTTCTGCTTCATCCCGTGTAATAAGACACCAGTGTTTTTATTATCAGATGTTTCAGCATTTGGCCAAACTCAGTAGGCTGCGGGTCCTGTCTTTAAGGGGTACCGCGTTCCTTGAGGGTGGCTCAGCAGTCTTTAAGGACCGTCCAAGCCTCAGGGCTGCCCTGTACAGACCATGCCCTGAGAGAGCTGCCCCAGGGCAATTCCAAGAGGGGCACAGAACTGTCCCCGTCTTCCGCTGCTCCCTCACTGAGTCACATCCCTAGATGAGCAGATGTCACTGCACTCACACATGCTCGGTTCCCTGAGGACAGCACCCCAGGCTCTTCCCTCTCTTTAGCCTCCAGAGTAAATGACAGTTGTGTTTTGTACAATGGGGCAGCTCAGGTGATTGAATGATGGGAGAGCCCTTAGCCAGGCATGGTGGTGGCAGGCGCCTGTAATCCCAGCTACTTGGGAGGCTGGGGCAGGAGAATCGCTTGAACCCGGGCGGCAGAGGTTGTGGTGAGCCGAGATCACACCACTGCATCCCAGCCTGGGCAACCGAGTGAGACTCCGTCTTAAAAAAAAAAAAAGAAAAAAAGAAAAAATGACGGGATAGCCCATGATGGAAACAAAGCACCACATTTCGTCTCAGGCCACAGCTACACTTTAGGTCTCAAGTCTCACTGACTTTTTTTTTTTTTTTTTTTTTTTTGAGATAGAGTCTCACTTCTTCCCCCAGGCTGGAGTGTAATGGCATGATCTTGGCTCACTGCTACCTCTGGCTCCTGGGTTCAAGCAGTTCTCCTGCTTCAGCCTCCCCAGTAGCTAGGATTACAGGCATGTGCCACCATGCCTGGCTAATTTTTGTATTTTTAGTAGAGATGGGGTTTCACCCTGTTGGCCAGGCAGGTCTCTAACTCCTGACCTCAAGTGATCCACCCGCCTCGGCCTCCCAAAGTGCTGGGATTACAGGCATGAGCCACTGCGCCCAGCCCAGTCTCACTGACATTTACTATGAAGCTATGGGTGACCAGTGTCTCAGCACGGACAGGGACAGGTAGGACGGGGAGTGGCCTTTCCTACAGCCTCCTGCAGTGTGTCCCATGGCTGCTCACTGCCACCCCTTGCTGCAGAGTGATGAGATGTCTTTGGTTTTGTTTTGCTTTGTGATACGTTTGTGTTTTCCCAACCACAGTGAAACATTCTCATTTGTCTTAACTGGAGAAGATGGGAGCAGAAGGTTCGGTTACTGCCGAAGACTGCTGGTGAGTACATTCTGCTTTCAGCCTGCAAGAGCCTCATGGACTTCCTAGCCCTTGTGCAAGAGCCAGGTCTGGCTTCCTAGTCCCATGAGACTGAGATTCCCCGACCGGCCACAGGAGGAGAAAGAGCAGGGGGAGTGGCAGCTGAATCAGCATAGTTCAAATCACAGAAAAAAGCTGGCACGGTGGCTCATGCCTATAAACCCAGCACTTTGGGGGTATGAGAGGGACAGATCTCTTGAGACCAGGAGTTCGAGACCAGCCTGGGCAACAAATGAGGCCCTGTCTCCCCTGTCTCTATTTTAAAAATATATACTAAAAAATAAAAAATTAAAAAAGGAATTGAGGGGGCTCACCTGAGTCTTACTGGTAGGTGGGAATGTCCGTTTCCATCAGAAAGAAAATACTTTTATTTCATTTTGAGACAGGGTCTCACTCTGCTGCCTGGGCTGGAGTGCAGTGGATCATGTTTCACTGCAGCCTCGACTTCCCCAGCTCAGGTGTTCCTCCTGCCTCAGCCTCCCGAGTAGCTGGGACCACAGGCATGTACTACCACACGTGGCTAATTTTTAAATTATTTGTAGAGACAGGATCTTGCTATGTTGTCCAGGTTGGTCTCGAACTCTTGGGCTCAAGCAATCCTCCCACCTCGGCCTCCCAGTGTGCTGAGATTACAGGCATGAACCACTGCAACTGGACAAAAATACTTGATCCGTTATTTTTCCTGCCAAATAAAAGACCTTTCTCTCTTTAAGCGAAATTTTTTTTTCTAATAAAACATGCCAAACAGACCCTGATCACTTAGAGAGAACATTCAGAATGGTTTCTAAGGAGAGAAGACTCAAATAATTCAAGAATGTCCCCTTCAGAACAGTCACCTTTAAAAGTCAGAAACTTATTTCAGTGCAATGATCCTGCTAAAGCATTTTACAGTTGTCATTTTCAGGCCCATTCTTTTGAACATCTTCAGTAATGGTGAATTTTTTTCCACTGAGAATATACTTGAGTCTCTGAAATAGGCTGAAAAACTTTAGAGTCAAGTATAATGCATGGCACATAGTAGGTGTTCAAGAAACATTTTTTGAATTAATCAGTAAAATAAAAAGCATGGATAATTGAAAAAGTTAAGTGAGATAATAATTTTGTTGATCAAATTACTTTAGGGTTAAAGTATTGAGACTGAGGTCGGGCACAGGCTCACATCAGTAATCCTAGCACTTTGGGAGGCTGAGGTGGGCAGGTTGCCTGAGCTCAGGAGTTCAAGACCAGCCTGGCCAACATGGTGAAACCCTATCTCTACTAAAAATACAAAAAAATAGCTGGGCGTGGTGGCACACGCCTGTAATCCCAGCTATTCAGGAGGCTGAGTCACAAGAATCTCCTGAACCTGGGAAGTGGAGGGTGCAGTGAGCCGAGATCAAGTCGCTGCACTCCAGTCTGGACAACAGAGCAAGACTCTGTCTCCAAAAATAAATAAATAAAATTTTTTAAAAGTATTGAGATTGGGCAGGGTGCAGTGGCTCTCACCTGTAATCCCAGCACTTTGGGAGGTGGAGGCGGGCAGATCATGAGGTCAGGAGTTCGAGACCAGCCTGGCCAATACGGTGAAACCCCTTCTCTACTAAAAGTACAAAAATTAGCGGGGCATGGTGGTGCGAGCCTGTAATCCCAGCTACTTGGGAGGCTGAGGCAGGAGAATCGCTTGAACCTGGGAGGTGGAGGTTGCAGTGAGCCAACATCATGCCACTGCACTCCAGCCTGGTGACAGAGTGAGACTCCATCTCAAAAAAAAAAAAAAAAAAGTATTGAGATTGATTTTTTTTTTGGTTTGAAAATTAGCTTAAAACTGAGTTTTCAGAAAGATCTTCAAAAATGATTTCTCACTTGAAATTATCATTATAATAAACATATAGGGATACGAAACAATTATAACAAACATTATAATAAACACAATGGGATAACAACTTACTTTATTGGGTTTTCCAGAGCTATGATAATGTGGAAACATCTGGCACATGACAGTCTCCCAAAAAACATGTGAGTTCCTTTCTTCCCTGAGGTTGTCAACACTCATAATTCCCTTGTGTTTCTCTCCAAAAAGCCTGGAGGCAAAGGGAAGCGCCTTCCTGAAGTTTACTGCATTGTGAGCCGCCTAGGATGTTTCAGCCTCTTTTCAAAGGTGAGAACTTGGACCTCAGAGAAAGAGGAAGGGAAGGAACGGGAGGGCTCTAGAGGGCTCCAGGGAATACCCCCATGTCCTGGGCCTTCTATCATCTTATTCCCTACCTACTTCCCTTCCCATTTCTTCACTCCTCTCCTCGTCACCCCTCTATTCTCTCACCGTTGGTTCAGGAAATGAGAGTTGATAGGCCCGGTGCGGTGGCGGGGTGGCTCACGCCTGTAATCCCAGCAGTTTGGGAGTCTGAGGCGGGCGGATCACTTCAGGTCAGGAGTTCGAGACAAGCCTGGCCAGCATGGTGAAAGCCCATCTCTACTAAAAATACAAAAAAAAAATTAGCCAGGCGTGGTGGCGGGCGCCTCTAGCCCCAGCTATTCAGGAAGCTGAGGCAGGAGAATCACTTGAACCCGGGAGGCGGAAGTTGCAGTGAGCCGAGATCGTGCCATTGCACTCCAGCCTGGGTGACAGAGCGAGACTCCGTCTCAAAAAAAAAAAAAAAGGGTTAATGAAGAGGCAGGTTCAGAAAGTGTGTGTGGTGCAGGGAGGGCAAGATAAGTGAAGTTGAGAAAGGGAGGGGTGGAGGACCCTCCCAGAATATTCCAGCTGTTTTATTTTTCTTCTTCTGAGCATTGCCTTTTGTCATATGAGCTTTGGCATGAAAAAAGGCTACTATAATAGATGGATAGGTGTGTACCCACGTGAATATATGTCATGTATGTATAACAGTTTTGTGGAGGGGGGATTAATTATTTTAATAGTGCTCTAAGTTTATCCAAATATTCATATAATTTGGTCTTCTTTTCTGGAAAATGAGCCAATATATGAACGCATAGGAATTGCCATATTTAATTAGCTCATCTACCCCCGTATTCTGGATTGGTGTATAGGAGAGAATTACTATCCTATATGATGCTGATCTCAAAAACTAGGTATAATTCAACATCATTTCCTATATTAACCAGACATGAGTGTCTAATTCATAATTTTTTTTTCTTTTTTGAGACAGAGTCTCACTCTTATCACCCAGGCCGGATTGCAGTGGCGCGATCTTGGCTTCAAGCGATTCTTGTGCCACAGCCTCCTGAGTAGCCGGAAGTACAGGCGCGTGCCACCACGCCTGGCTAATTTTGTATTTTTAGTAGAGATGGGGTTTCACCATGTTGCCCAGGCTGGTCTCAAACTGGCCTCAAGTAATCCACCCACCTCGGCCTCCCAAAGTGCTGGGATTATAGGCATGAGCCACCGCGTCCAGCCTAATTCATAAATTTATTTTCAATCCTTCTTGAGTATATAGATCTGTCTGAGCTTTCTTTTGGGGAATTGAAGTTCCTGCACCTACGGTCCATGGATGTTAAAGCAGTACTCCCTAAAAGCATTTTTTTTTTTTTTTTTTTGAGACGGAGTCTTGCTCCGTCGCCAGGCTGGAGTGCAAGGGCGCGAGCTCGGCTCACTGCAACCTCCACCTCCTGGGTTCAAGCAATTCTCCTGCCTCAGCCTCCTGAGTAGCTGGGATTACAGGCACATGCCACCACACCCGACTAATTTTTGTATTTTTAGTAGACACGGGGTTTCACCATGTTGGCCAGGATGGTCTTGATCTCCTGACCTCGTAATCCGCGCACCTGGGCCTCCCAAAGTGCTGGGATTGCAGGCACAAGCCACTGCATCTGGCCCCTAAAAGCATTTCTATAAAAAAGCTTCCTCCTGCCCACCGTCCACCTAAACTCAGAGGAAGCCTGAATTATACAGATATAGTATAATCTCTTCCCATGGTAGAACTTGTACTTCTCTGTAAGTCTTTTTGAAAGAATTAATGCCTGGTCAAGAGGCTGAGCCGGTAGATCACTTGAGCCCAAGAGTTCGAGGCTGTGGTGAGCTGTGATCGCATCACTGCACTCCAGCCTGGGAAAACTAGCGAGATCCTGTCTCTAATTAAAAAATAAAAAACAAAAGAAGGCCAGGCACAGTGGCTCACACCTGTAATCCTAGTACTTTGGGAGGCCAAGGCGGGAGGATCACTTGAGCCCACGAGTTCAAGAGCAGACTAGGCAACATGGTGAAACCCTGTCTCTACAAAAAATACAAAAAAATTAGCCAAGCATGGTAGTGTGCACCCGTAGTTCCAGCTACCTGGGAGGCTGAGAGGTGGGGGGATTGCTTGAGCCTAGGAGGCTGAGGCTGCAGCGAGTCATGTTCACACCAGTGCACTCCAGCCTTGGCAATAGAGTGAGACCCTGTCAAGAAAGAAAAGAAAAAAAAAGAAAAAGAAAGAAAGAAGAAGGAAGGGAAGGGAGAGGGGTGGGAGAGGGAAGGGAGAGGGAGAGGGAGGGAGGAAGGGAGAGAGGGAGGGAAAGGAAGGAAGGGAAAATGAAAGAAAGGAAAAAGAGAGAAAAAGAAAGAAAGAAAATGAATGCTACCAGTGTAATCTGAGCCAAGGTCTCCCCTCCCCTCCACCAGAAGTGCTCATCATTTCATGTTGGGGTTGGCCATTGGCAAGGTCTAGCAGGCTAGGCATTACTGCTCAGGCCAGTCTTTCATGTGATTTGTTTACATGTGAAGTAAGGTTATAGGTCATAGCCTTTGTTGTTGTCAGAATGCTTATGAACACCAGAAGTAAAACAGCTCATGTGAGTTAGGCCAGCTTCCAAGTGAAGGCTTTGAAGTTCACATAAGCTTCATTGCTGTCATAGGCAGGGGACGTGGAGCCAGTAAATGTGCTAACATACTTCTGTGATGCACAGTCCTTTGCTTTCATGTCTGTTTTCTGACCAGGGATATTTTAGGAGTGCAGTGTGATGACTTGCCGAAGACCACACAGCAGATATTCAGGACAGAACCAGAACCAGAGCTTTAACTAACTGATCCCAGGAACTTGAGCTATTTCTAGGCAGGGGGCAAGGATGGCCAAAATGCATGTTGTCCTTTAGAACAGAAAGGAATCATGGAGAAGAAGAGCAGCTCTCAGAATTTCTGAAGAAAAGGGTATCAGTTAACAGTTGCTATAGTAATACTGTCTAGTGAACCACAGAGCCTTCAAGATTCAATCATTTGTTCTCCCAGCTGTGAGGTCAGCTGGGGTTTGGGCTTGGCAAGTAATGTGAAGAAGCTGGGTTGGCTGATTGAGGCTGGCAGGTGGGCTGATCTAGCTGCTCTAGAGGCTACAAGTCTGGGCGCAGGCCTGGTCCACATGTCTCCCATGCTCCTAGACAGTGAAATGGCCCACATGTGCTCTTCTCGTGGCAATGGCAGAGGCACAAGAGGGCACACAAAACACAAAGGCAGGCCTCCTAAGGCCTGGCCAGAGAACCCACATGGCAACGCTTCTGCCTCATTCTGCCCAGTGTCCCACAAGCTTTTTTCTTTTCCTTTTTCTTTTCTTTTCTTTTCTTTTTTTTTTTTTTTTTGAGATGGAGTCTTGCTCTGTCGCCCAGGCTGGAGTGCAGTGGCGTGATCTTGGCTCACTGCAACCTCCACCTCCCAGGTTCAAGTGATTCTCCTTCCCAGCCTCCTGAGTAGCTGAGATTACAGGAGCCCACCACCATACCCAGGTAATTTTTGTATTTTCAGTAGAGACCAGGTTTCACCATGTCGGCCAGGCTGGTCTCGAACTCTTGACCTCAGGTAATTTGCTTGCCTCGGCCTCCCAAAGTGCTGGGATTACAGGCATGAGCCACTGTGCCTGGCCACAAGCTTTTTTTTCATTACTGTCCCCCTAAGCAGCCTTTTTAGGTGTGTTTTCCCTAACTGTCTCCACCAAAATTCTTTCTAATTTTGTTCATATTATTGTCTTTTTCTTGTGCTAAAATATATACATAACAAAAAATTTACCATCTTAACCATTTTAACAGTTCAGTGGCATTACATTCACATTGTTGTGCAACCATCACCACCATCTATCTCCAGAGCTTTTTCATCTCCCTCAACAGAAACTCTGTACCCATTGAGGCCAGGCATGATGGCTCATGCCTGTAATCCCAACACTTTGGGAGGCCGAGGTGTGGATCACCTAAGCTCATTAGTTCAAGACCAGCCTGACCAACATGGTGAAACCCCATCTCTACTAAAAATACAAAAATTAGCTAAAGCCGGATGAAGTGGCTCACACCTGTAATCCCAGCACTTTGGGAGACTGAGGCAGGCAGATCACCTGATGTCAGGAGTTCAAGACCAGCCTGGCAAACATGGTGAAACCCCGTTTCTACTAAAAATACAAAAATTAGCCAGGGGCTGAGGCGGGAGAATTGCTTGAACCTGGGAAGCAGAGGTTGCAGTGAGCCAAGATTGCACCACTGCACTCCAGCCTGGGCAACAACAGCGAAACTCAGGCTCAAAAAAAGAAAAAAATTAAGTGAGTGTGGTGGTGGGCGTCTGTAATCCCAGCTACTCGGGAGACTGAGGCAGGAGAATTGTTTGGACCTGACAGGCGGACGTTGCAGTGAGCCGAGATCACGCCATTGCACTCCAGCCTGGGCAAGAGTGAAACTCCGTCTCAAAAGAAAAAAGAAACTCTGTACCCATTAAACAATAATTTCCCATTCCCCCTCCCCTAATCCCACCCCTAACCCCTCCCTTAACCCCTCGCCATTGCCATTCTACTTTCTATTTTTATGAATTCGAGGATTCTAGGAACGTCATAGACGTAGAATGATCAACAGTTGTCCTTTTGTGACTGGCTTCAATTCACTTAGCATAATATTTTCAGGGTTCACTCGTGTTATAGCATGTATCTGTACTTCATTCCTTTTGTGGCTGAATAATATTCCACTGTGTGTATGTACATTTTATTTATCCATTTATCCATTGATTGATTATTTATCCATTTATCCATTGATTGATTATTTATCCATTTATCCATTGATTGATTATTTATCCATTTATCCATTGATGGACATTTGGGTTGTTTCCACGTTGTGGCCATTGTGAATTATGCTGCTAGGAACATAGGTGTCCAAATAAATGTCTATTCAAGTCCCTGCTTCAATTCTTTTGGGTATACACCCACAAATAGAGTTGCTGGATCATATGGTAATTCTATTTAGTTTTTTGATGAACTGTCATCCTGTCTTTTTAATTTTAATAATAAATTTTATTTAACACAATATGTCCAAAATATTATTTTATTTCAGCCTATAGTTAACATGAAAAAAATCATTGATATATTTTATATTCTTAATTGTCTATTTTGAGGGCCGGGCATGATGGCTCACACCTGTAATCCTAGCACTTTGGGAGGCCGAGGTGATTGGATCACCTGAGGTCAGGAGTTCCAGCCTGGCCAATATGGCAAAATTCTGTCTCTACTAAAAATACAAAAATTAGCCAGGTGCGGTGACATGCACCTGTAATCCCAGCTACTTGGGAGGCTGAGGCACGAGAATTGCTTGAACCCAGGAGGTAGAGTTTGCAGTAAGCCAAGATTGCACCATTGCACTCCAGCCTGGGCGACAGAGCAAGACTCAGTCTCAAAAAATAATAATAATATTTGTGAATAATAATAATAATTGTGTATTTTGAAATTTAGTTGGTATTTTACCCTTTTTTTTGGAGGCTGAGGCACAAGAATCGCTTGAACCCAGGAGGTGGGGGTTGCAGTGAACCAAGATTGTGCCATTGCACTCCAGCCTGGGCAACAGAGCAAGACTCAGTCTAAAAAATATATAAAGTAAAATAAAATAGAAATAAAAATAAATTGTGTATTTTGAAATTCAGTTGGCATTTTACACTTTTTTTTTAGATGGTTTTGCTGTTGTCACCCAGGCTGGAGTGCAATGGCGCAATCTTGGCCCACCACAACCTCTGCCTACTGGATTCAAGCAATTCTCCTGCTTCAGCCTCCCAAGTAGCTGGGAGTACAGGCACCTGCCACCACGCCCGGCTAATTTTGTAGTTTTAGTAGAGATGGGGTTTCACCATGTTGGCAGGCTGATCTCGAACTCCCGACCTCAGGTGATCTGCCAGCCTTGGCCTCTCAAAGTGTTGGGATTACAGGTAGAAGCCACCATGCCTGGCTGGTATTTTACACTTAACAATACATCTGGGCCAGGCACGGTGGCTCACGCCTGTAATCCCAACACTGGGAGGCCAAGGTGGGTGGATCACCTGAGGTCGGGAGTTCAAGACCAGCCTGACCAACATGGACAAACCCCGTCTCTACTAAAACTACAAAATTAGCCAGGCGTGGTGGTGCACGCCTGTAATCCCAGCTACTCGGGAGGCTGAGGCAGGAGAATCGCTTGAACCAGGGAGGCGGAGGTTGCAGTGAGCCAAGATCATGCCACTGCACTCCAGCCTGGGCAACAAGAGCGAAACTCTGTCTCAAAAAATAAATAAATAAATAAAGTAAAAAAAAACCTCTGAATTCAAACTAGCCATATTTCAAGGGCTCAATAGCTACCTGTGATACTTTTATAAATGGCAGTTTTTAAAAATAGAGACTGGGTCTCACTATGTTGCCCAGGCTGGAGTGCGGTGGCATGATCATAGCTCATTGCAGCCTCAAATTCCTGGGCTCAAGCAATCCTCCTGCTTCAGCCTTCCAAGTAGCTGAGATTTCAGGTGTGTTCCACCTCACCCAGCTTCATAAATGGCATTTTAATTTGGACTCTTTAATTTACAATTAGATTGTGGAGAGTTTGGATTTTTTTTTTTTTTTTTTTTAGTTTTTTAGTAGTAGCTTTATTAAGATATAATTCACATATCATGCAATTCACTCATTTAAAGTACACAATTTGCTGAGCACAGTGGCAAGTGCCTGTAGTCTCAGCTACTCAGGAGGCTGATGTAGGAGGACACTTGAGCCCAGAAGTTGAAGGCAAGCCTGGGCAACCTAGCAAGAACCCCATCTCTAAAAGAATAAAAAATAAAAAATATATAAAGTTCAATGGCTTTTAGCATATTCACAGAGTTATACAACCATCACCACAATTTTAGAACATTTTCATCACCCCAACAAAACCAGTCACTCCCTAACTCTAAGCAACCTCCAATCCACTTTCTGTCTCTCTGGATTTTTCTATTCTGGACATTTCATCTAAGTGGAATCATACATTAGATGGCCTTTTATGACTAGCTTCTTTCATTTAGCATAATGTTTTCAAGAGTCATCCAAGTTATAGCATGTATGAGCACTTTGATGGCTAAATAATATTCCATTATATGGATATAGTGCATTTTGTTTATCACTTCATCAGTTAATGGACATTTAAGTTTCTTCTGTGTTGTGGCTGTTATGAATAATGCCGCTACAGACAATCATGTACAAATTTTTATGTGAACATATGTGTTTTCACTTCTTTTGGGTAGGTACCTAGGAGTGCTATGTGCTGGGTCATATGGTAACTCTATGTTTAACGTTTTGAGGAACTACCAGACTGTTCTCCAGAGTAGCTTCACTATTTTACATTCCTACCAGCAGTGTATGAGAGTTCTAATTTCTCCATGTCCTTGCCAACACTTGTTATTATCCATCTTTTTATTAGAGTCATCCTAACGGGTGTGAAGTGGTATCTCATGGTGCTTTTGATTTGTATTTTCCTGATGGCTATCCCCTCCCATGACATTTTAATTTCATAAATAAACTGTATATCTGTTTATGTACTGTGACCTCTTAGAGGGCTACAAACCATTATAATATCTAAGTTTTTTCATTCCTCCCAAAAACCAGTTCTTACCCCCTTGGGGTTATATTACCGTCATTGGGAATGCATGTATTAGCACAACCTGTCACATGGCCAAACCCTAAGTCAAAGGGGCAAGGAAGTAGACTTCACTGCTGAGTAGGAGCTGCAACGTTGCATGGCAAAGGGTGTGGACACACACAGGGGAGAAGAATTGGGGGCAATCACGTGTAGGGTCAAAGGGCCCGTTTTGGCCTCATAGGGAAAGCAGGGCTTCCCCATAATTCTTGAGTCATCATGGCAGGCCCACTTCACCTACAACTGAGCCCCACCTTGGTGCTCTGGCTTCAGAATAGCTAAGCTGCTTTTCTGACCCTTGCAGATCTTGGATGAGGTGGAAAAAAGACGAGGCATCTCTCCTGCCCTGGTTCAGCCACTCATGAGAAGTGTCATGGAAGCCCCTTTCCCAGCCCTGGGCAAAACCATCCTTGTCAAGAACTTCCTGCCAGGTTCAGGAACTGAGGTGAGTTGTCAGACTCCTTCTTTCTCCCTGGGGAGGCAGTGGCCCAGACAGCCAAGTCTCCGTGCTCAGAGGGGCTGCCTTTCAGTGAGCAGTCCAATTCCGTGGTGTCTTCTCCCTGCCCCTAGGGCTGGCCCAGATCACTCATCATGAGTTCCACCCTCAATCCATCCAGCCTAGGACTCTGCCCAATGCGGCAAGCCCAAGAACTATGCTACGGCAGCTGGGGTGTTCCTTTGCATGATGTTGGCCTCAGGTTAGGGATCTGCACTGAACATCCTTAATTTCTTTTAATAGCCCATTTTCTTTCATACATTTTATTGACGCCTATTTACATTTCAAGTCTGTATCGCCTCTATAACTTTATTTTTTGTTTTTGTTTTTGACACGAAGTCTTGCACTGTCGCCCAGGCTGGAGAGCAGTGGTGTGATCTCGGCTCACTGCAACCTCCGCCTCCCAGGTTCAAGCTATTCTCTTGCCTCAGCCTCCCAAGTAGCTGGGACTACAGGTGCCTGCTGCCACATCCGGCTAATTTTTGTATTTTTAGTAGAGACGGAGTTTCACCATGTTGGCCAGGATGGTCTCAAACTCCTGACCTCATTATCCGCCCGCCTCAGCCTCCCAAAGTGCTGGGATTACAGGCGTGAGCCACCGCGCCCAGCCTGGGCTGGGATTTTATGAAGGAGTTTGTTTTCATCCCTCCCACCCCCTTTGCATGGCTTGGTGGACATGAGAAGAAGGACCCCATTTAGCGTTGAGTCTTCAGTTTCAGAGACCCTCGGCAAACCAGATCACCTCTGGAAACAAAGGAGGGAGGAGAATAGGCCTGGAACACTCTGGAATAACCTAGTTTCCCGGCAGAGAGAACAGCAGTCTCTCTGTTGCCAGAGAACCTGAAACCATCCCATACCACATGCAGTGGCTTGGCCATGGGGATGTAGCAGGGAGGTTACCGGAGAGGAAGCCTCACCGTGGGGGCAGCACCAGGCAGTGCAATGCTAAGAGTGAAATCCACTCTCTGCTCACCGGGAGGGAGGCAGCTAATTAAAGAGAAAAAAACATGCACATGGGTACCAACTTGAGGGAATTCAGGAACATTTCAACAAGTGCAGAATAAGAAGATATACACACAGGCTGGGTACACGGTGGCTCGCACCTGTAATCCCAGCATGCCTGTAATCCCTCCTTTTGGGAGGCCGAGGCAGGTGGATCACTTGGAGTCAGGAGTTCGAGACCAGCCTGGCCAGCATGGTGGAACGCTGTCTCTACTAAAAACACAAAAATTAGCCGGGCATGGCGGCGGGCGCCTGTAATCTCAGCTACTTGGGAAGCTGAGGCAGGACAATTGCTCGAACCTGGGAGGCAGAGGCTGCAATAAGCCAAGACTGCACCACTGCACTCCAGCCTAGGCAACAGAGTAAGACTCCATCTCAAAAAAAGAAGATATAGACACAAAGCACAAAAGCTGAAAGCACACATCATCAGAAACGGAGTGGGATGGAGTCAGGGTTACCTAAAAAACACCTTCTTGAGGTGGCAGTGAGTCTCCGAAGTGCTGCTCAGGCCTGCTGGGCGTTCCATGCTAGCCTGGGATTTCCACCTAGCAGGTAACAGTTCCTCAAGAGACAGAGGACTCCACTGGGACTCTCAGGGACAGAACAGTTTTCAAAAGTCCTACAAACTGTCCATGGGGAGTACAGATATGCTGTTGCCAGGGAGAGTCTCCCAACCATTTGGGGCCAAAAACCATTGCTTTTGCCATCCTCTGTCCTCCCCTTCGTCCACACTGTCCTCAGTCTCATAGCTGAGTGTGAGACGCTTGCTTCCCTGCCAAAGCTACCTCCTTCCCCAGTCTTCTGGCATCTTTCTTTTCCCCCAATCCTTTTGTTTTGCTTTTTTTCTTTCCCTTTTCCCCCGCCAGTGGGTCACCCCTGATGAGGACCTCAGAGCCCCGGGACTGCGACGCCCGTGAGAGGCCTGGCTGCATAGCTGGGCCCCTCCTTCATGACTGCTCCTGTTCCCTGGCAGGTGATCGAACTGTGCCGCCCACTGGACTCCCGGCTCGAGCATGTGGACTTTGAGTCTCTCTTCTCCTCCCTCAGCGTCCGTCACCTGGTCTGTGTGTTTGCCTCCCTGCTTCTGGAGAGGAGGGTCATCTTCATTGCAGACAAGCTCAGGTACCCGCCTTGGCTACTTCTGCTAAAGCGTTTGAATGACAGTCGCTCTTGGATCCTCTAGTCTGTAGAGCAGGTGACCGCCTAGCATTGAAGAGTAAGCCCTTCTGAGATAAGGATGGAATAGGCTGGGCGTGGGGACTTACACCTGTAATCTCAGCACTTTGAGAGTCTGAGGTAGGTGGATCACCTGAGGCCAGGAGTTCGAGGCCAGCCTGTCCAACACGGTGAAACTCCGTCTCTACTAAAAATAGAAAAATTAGCCAGCCATGGTGGCCCACACTTGTTTTCCCAGCTACTTGGGAGGCTGAGGCACGGGAATCGATTGAATCTGGGAGGCAGACATTGCAGTGAGCTGAGATCTCACCACTGCACTCCAGCCTGGGCAACAGAGGGAGACCTTCCCTCCTGCCCCCACAAATAAAGGATGGCCAGGCACTGTGGCTCACGCCTGTAATCCCTGCACTTTGGGAGGCCGAGGCAGGCAGATCACCTGAGGTCAGGAGTTCGAGACCAGCCTGGCCAACATGATGAAACTCCGTCTCTACTAAAGATACAAAAATTAGCCAGGCATGGTGGCTCGTGCTTGTAACACCAGCTACTTGAGAGGCTGAGGTACAAGAATCGCTTGAACCCGGGAGGCAGAGGCTGCAGTGAGCTGAGATTGCACCATTGCACTCCAGCCTGAGCAACAGAGTGACATTCCATCTCAAAAATAAAAATAAAACAGGCCAGGCGCGGTGGCTCACACCTGTAATCCCAGCACTTTGGGAGGCCGAGGCGGGTGGATCACAAGGTCAGGAGATTGAGACCATCCTGGCCAACATGGTGAAATTCCATCTCTGCTAAAAATACAAAAATTAGCTGGGCCTGGTGGAGTGTGCCTGTAGTCCCAGCTACTCAAGAGTCTGAGGCAGGAGAATCGCTTGAACCAGGGAGGCAGAGATTGCAGTGAGCCGAGATCATGCCACTGCACTCCAGCCTGGTGACAGAGCGAGACTCCATCTCAAAAAATAAAAAATAAAAGAAAATAAAGGGTGGAATCAGTCGGCAGCTCAGACTGGAGATCTGGGAGGCACACTGTTTTGCACTGCTGTGTGCGACTTCCCTGGCATTGGTGGGCTTTCCACTCATTCTGCCATGTGTCAGACACTCTGCTATGTGGTAGGAAAACAGAGAAAAGACACCGCTGGCATGGTGGCTCACGCCTGTAATCACCACACTTTAGGAGGCTGACGTGGAAGGACTGCTTGAGGGAAGTAGTTTGAGACTAGCCTGGGCAACACAGTAAGACCCTCATCTCTATAAAAAACGTAAAAAAAAAAAAATTGGCCAGGTATGGTGGCTCAAGCCTACAATGCCTGCTACTAGGGAAGCTGAGGTAAGAAGATCACTTGAGCCCAGAAGTTCAAGGTTGCAGTGAGCCATGATCATGCTACTGCACTCCAGCCTGGGCAACAGAACAAGACCTTGTCTCAAAAAAAAAAAAAAAAGAAAGAAAGAAAGAAAAGAAAAACACACAGACTTGTTTCAGTGCAGTGGGTAACAGAGACATAAGCCGACTGTCCAGGACTACATTAGAGGCAGGTGGAGGCAGTGAGTTCTGGATACCAAGGGAGGGCACTCACTCCCAGGGAGGCGAGTTCCGAGGGCCAACACTCAGAACAAGTAGTCAGCACATTGCAGGCAAAAGGAGCCATCCTACAGAGATATGGGGACAGGTGAGGCCTAGCTGTCACCTTCAGGACTGCAAAGTAGGCCGGGTACGGTGGCTCATGACTGTAATCTCAGCACTTTGGGAGGCCAAAGCAGGTGGATCACTTGAGGTCAGAAATTCAAGACCAGCCTGACCAACATGGTGAAACCCCGTCTCTACTAAATATACAAAAACATTTAGTTGGGCATGGTGGTGCACGCCTGTAATCCCAGCTACCTGGGAGGCTTGAAGAAGAATCGTTTGAACCCGGGAGGCGGAGGTTACAGTGAGCCGAGATCGCGCCATTGCACTTCAGCCTGGGCAACAAGAGCGAAACTCAAAAAAAAAAAGAAAGAGAAAAAGAACTGCAAAGTAGTTCACTAGGGCTGGCCCAGAGAGAGGAAGGTGGGGGAGGGAGAGATGAGCCGGCAGTGGTGGACAGAGGCCAGCTCACAGAAGGCTGCAGGGCCATGCTCAAGAGGACAGACCATCGTGAGGGCCTCCTCACCATTAAAGCAAATCCCCTCCCATCACACACACAAACTCAGTGCCCCATAGGAGGCCACCCCCGTCCCAGTGGGCACATTCAATGATTTGCTAACGCCATGTCACAAATCAAAGAAGATCCGGAAGGAAATGCAGACAAAGACTTGGGTTCGTTCTGAGCTTCTAAAAAGAGAATTCCTTGCATTTTTGAAATACTGAATCAGAGCCTTCTTTGCTTTGGAACTGGGGGCACAGAAGCGTGAGGGATGGCTGCAGCCCCAGGAGGAGCTGAGATGCGGGGCCAGCCAACCGGGTGGCACAGATGAGGCCACCTGAGAAGTCCATCTGGAAGGAAGCAGTGCCAAAAACAAAAAAAAAACTGAAGCACTGTGGTTTGGAGAGGAAATCTGACTCTGAACTATGGGAAACAAAAGGGAAGAAAAAAAAAGGCATAGAAGAATTGAAGGGACAAACTCCATAGATGTGGGATTCCTCAGGAGGCGGGGCGGGAAGCGGCCCCACCCTCTCCCCTCATGCGGCGCATCTGGTCACCTTTCTGATGCACCTCTTTGGACAGCAGCCATCTGGCTGTTCCCAGCCTGCTCCCACCCTGTGTTTTAGTTTGCTATTCACTTTTAAATGTCAGCGTGATTGTACTCCCGGTGCACTTTTGTCAGTGCAGGAAGCAGGCCCTCTCTGTAAGCCTTGCAGCTGGTGCTGGGCGCTGGGGAGCTCTCCAAGCTCCCGGGCATTGGGGAATTCAGCCAAGGGAGTTCTCAAGGTTGGATCCCTGGAAGCCAGGATGAGTAATAACCCTTCAGTGGCCAGGATCGGATTTCATCAGCACCATAGTAACTGTCTTTATCCTCTCCATCCCCCACTCCCTCCATCCCCTAGAGGTGGAATTCTCAGGCTTGGATGTGGGGGAGGGGAAAATGATGGATTTCAGAAAAGCCTGGGCTAGAAGTGGAAAGCCAGCCAAGGAAACCCAGGGCCCCCCAGGAGTGGTGGTGGGGACAGAGTCCCCAGGGAACGTGCCTGCGGGGTGAAGATGCTAGACTTGGGGAGGACCCACCCTGAGAAGATGTCTGGAAGGGCACAGCTGGAGAGGAGCCGTGGGCCCCCCTCACATAACCCAGCCTCCCCCAGACTCCCTCCAGGGGGAAGAAAACAAAGTATCATCGATTTTTCTGGTAAAAGTACAGTGAGACACCACTGCACTCCAGTCCTGGTGACAGAGCGAGATTCTGTCTCTAAAAATTAAAAAGAAAAAAAAACAAAACTTAAAAACATTAAGTGCAGGGAGAGAAAAGATGTGAACAGAAAAGGGAAGGGGACTTGTCAGAGACAAACACATCCCCAAAGGGCAATTCAGGGGGACATGTCAGAAGGCTCAGGGCACAAAGAAACCTGGAAATGCCAGCCGGGCTCAGTGGCTCACGCCTGTAATCCCAGCACTTTGGGAGGCTGAGGTGAGGTCAGGAGTTCAAGACTAGCCTGGCCAACATGGTGAAACCCCGTCTGTACTAAAAATACAAAAATTAGCTGGTCGTGGTGGCGCGCGCCCGTAATCCCAGCTACTCGGGAGGCTGAGGCAGAAGAATCACTTGAACCTGGGAGGCAGAGGTTGTGGTGAGCCGAGATCATGTCATCGCACTCCTGCCTGGGCGACAGAGCGAGACTCTGTCTGAAAAAAAGAAAGAAAGAAGGAAACCTGGAAATGCCTGCCCCAGCGACGTCTGAGAGAGGACTTGACACCTCCGCCTTTTTGCTGGACAGATTTCTGGGTGGACAGATTGGACGCTGGGCCAGCCCCTCCCACAGAGCTGCTGTCACCAGAGACAGACAAAAATGAGCGAAGTCCAGTGGCTGAGAGTGGACCCCGCCTGGATTCCTGGGCCTTGACTGTTCCCCAGCCACCCTCCCTGCCCTGCTCTGGGACCCCTCAACAGAGGAGACAGTCACCAGTGCGGTCCACAGGAGAGGCACTGGTGTTTCTCTCCAACCTTCCACAGTGCCTGGCATTCTGCCCTTGGAGATTTCGTCTTTTCAAACAGCTCATGCTGTGAGTGGGTCAGACGCCAGCTGTGGCTGCCGCAAGCAGGTCTCCCCATGGGCACGTCGTGCCCATCAGGGGTTTTCTTCTGCAGCAGCTGCCAGATGTCAGGCGCTGTGAGGATGGTATTTCTGTGGGAGAAGAGAAGGCAGCAGGAATGTGGATAATTGTGGTGCCCTCCTTGCAGCCAGAGCCAGGCGACAGTACAGTAATGGTGTGCGTGTGTGAGAAAGACCGCTGTTGGGTTTTTAGACCCTTTACAGCTTTCAAAGGTACACATCCCTCCCCCATCACTCAGGGAGGTTTCTCAGAGTAGGGGGGACCCCTGAGCATCCTTAGCCATTGGCCCTGGGTCTCCTCGTTCATAAGACGCGGCGCCGCATGGCTCTGACTTTCTGGGACTCCGCTGTCTTGTTTTCTCTGAAAGCAGCCCTCGCTTTTCCTGTTACAAATGGCTCCACGTGCTCTCCCTGCTGCCCAATAAATCGTCCTTCCATCCTACACGGGTGCCATGCAGACCTGAAGAGATGGAAATCTGCATAAAGAAAGGCCCGAAGAGCTCTGAGACAGGAAGAGGGTAAACAAAGCGTGAGCAAAGCTGATGAGGATGACGGCAGCGACGGGGTGTGGAGTGGCCTCTGTGCCGGGCGCCCTCTGAGGGTCTGACCTGCGTCATTTCACGCCCCCCACAGCCCTGTCACATGGGTAACTAACAGGCGTGCAGAGGATCCATCATTCTGCTCAAAGAAGCAGGGAGTGGGAGAGCTGCCGGGCTTTGGAGAGGACAGAGGGAAAGCAGCTGGGCTGCAGGCTCCGGGGATGGGTGAAGGGCAGGGTCTGGGGCCCTGTCTGTCTACAGAAATATATAAGGAAAGTCTCCCTAGCACAGGCCCTCAGGACCCACTTTGTGCTCGGCAGTCAGGCTAACACGGTCATCGGGAAGTCTGTGCTTTTCTCCTCAGGGCCCTCCCCGCCTCCCTTACGTACGGCCTTTGGCCTTCCAGCAGGGTCCCAGTGAGACAGGTATGATCAGGTCACCCCCAAGGCCTCCCCCAGCTTTGAAACTCTCTGACTCCATGGGCCAGGTGGAGGAATCCATATCCACCTCGATCTGTCTGATTTACAGGAAAGTAGCCATAGGGAATTGAAGTGTTCTTTGGCCAGGCCATGACAAACAAGGGTTTGGGGACCAATGGTTGGCTGCAAGTTGCCTGACCTGGAAAATTCTGGAAAGTCTTTAGGCCAAGTGCAGTTGCTCACGCCTGTCATCCCAGTATTTTGGGAGGCCGAGGTGGGTGGATTGCTTGAGGCCAGGAGTTCGAGACCAGCCTGGCCAACATGGTGAAACCCCATCTCCACTAAAAAGACAAAAATTAGCCGGGCGTGGTGGCACACGCCTGTAATCCCAGCTACTCGGGAGGCTGAAGCAGGAGAATCACTTGAACCTAGGAGGCAGAGGTTACAGTAAGCTGAGATTGAGCCACTGCACTCCAACCTGGGCAACAGAGCGAGACTCCATCTCAAAAAAAATAAAGAAATTTTTTTTTAAAAAAGGGCCGGGTGCAGTTGCTCATGCCTGTAATCCCAGCACTTTGGGAGGCCAAGGCAGGTGGATCACCTGAGTTTGGGAGTTCAAGACCAGCCTGGCCAACATGGTGAAACCCCATCTCCATTAAAAATACAAAAATTAGCGGGCATGGTGGCGGGCGCCTGTCATCCCAGCTACTTAGGAGGCTGAGGCAGGAGAATCACTTGAACCTGGGAGGTGGAGGTTGCAGTGAGCTGAGATCACACCACTACACTCCAGCCTGGGCAACAGAGTCAGACTCTATCTCAATTAAAAAAATCAAAACAAGAAAAAGAAAAGAAAGTCTTCAGGTTAAGTTACAGCTGGTACCCTCATCCCCAGTACTCCTGGGGCTGCACATGCACTTATGCCCAACCCTGCTCCGCTCATGTTGCAGAAAGCCTCCTTATTCTCCTGATTTCCAGCTGTAGCCCCTAACTTAATGAGGGCATGGAACAGGGCATGAGAACAGGACATGTCACAGACTCAGTTCGTGGCCCGGTGACATCCCAGAGGGGACCTTCGCCCACTCTAGGTCGGTAGCCACCCCCGCAGCACTCTCCCCCACAAACACAATTTATTCTCTCATCATCGCTGCGAGTCTCCCACTGCAAGAAGAAGCTTCAGGGAGTTATGGCAAATATTGTATGAGTTATAAAAGAGTTTTAAGTTGAGCCAAAAATCTATCAAGTTTAGAATAACATTTTTGCTCTGTTTTATCTTTAGGCTGGACATTGAGTGTTCTAATGGCTCTGTCAAGCAGGAGTTTGACAGATGGAAAGGAAAGAATGCTGTTGTGATGGCTTGTTCTGTGGTCATGACAACAGATAAATACTTCTCTACACCCTAGCCTTCATTTTCCTGATGATAAACATTTTGTTTTTTACTTTACTAATTTCAGTTCCCCAAAGTTTTGGCTAAAGCTACAGACCAGGCTGAATGATAAAGTCAGAGCTGCACGTAAACAAATATGTGCAAAAAGTTTTAGAGGGAGGTCGGGCATGGTGGCTCACGCCCATAATCTTAGACTTTAGGAGGCCAAAGCAGGAGGATTGCTTGAGCCCAGGAGTTTGAGACCAGCTTGGACAACATAGCAAGACCCCCTCTCTTAAAACAAACAAACAAACGAAAACCACCTTTATAGGGGACAAAGTTTTTCATATTCAAGAAATTTATGAGTTGGGCATAGTGGCACATGCCTGTAGTCCCAGCTACTCAGGAGGCTGAGGTGGAAGGATCATGTGAGCCCAGGAGTTTGAGGCTACAGTGAGCTATGACTGCACCACTGCTCTCCAGCCAGGGTGGACCTTGTCTTTAAAAAGCAAATTAAAAAATAAAACAAATAAGAAATTGACTTATATGTTTGTAGTGCATTAAACCATAAGCTAAATGGTAGACTACTGGCTAGTGATAAGTAGGATTAGGTGGGCAAATCTTGACACATACAGGAGTTTGAACCTTGTCTTTGACCTATAGGTAACTACACAAATAAGTTCATATGTAGCTGTGCACTTTCATCCTCTTATTTGTTCGGTTTGGTTTATTTTTAATAAGTTTACACAAGCTTAAATGAGAATCCCATGTCCTCTCTAGAATTGATTGCACCCAGCAACATTTGCCATCCCAGGAAGTTGGGCTTCTCACCACACCCTCTCTAGGGAGATGAGTTTGCCCAAGGCCTAGCCGAAAGTTGTTTGAAGCTGCCACCTTGCTGCTCTGGCATCCATAAGATACTTCAGAGGTCTAGCTAGTCCTCAGCATGGTTGACAGAGTCTTAGAGATAAGTACATTTAGTTCAGCAAAGTCCTGTGAAAAATACAATTTTAGGCGGGTGCGGTGGCTCATGCCTGTAACCCCAGCACTTTGGGAGGCTGAGACAGATTGATCACCTGAGGTCAGGAGTTCGAGACCAGCCTGGCCAACATGGTGAAAACCCGTCTCTACTAAAAATACAAAAATTAGCTGGGGGTGATGGCAGGCGCCTGTAATCCCAGCTACTCAGGAGGCTGAGGCAGGAGAATCACTTGAACCCAAGAGGGAGGCTGCAGTGAGCCAAGATGGCACGACTATACTGCAGCTTGGGCAACAGAGCAAGACTCCATTTAGAAAAAAAATACAATTTTAATAGTATAATTGTACAGCCTGATTAAATGTTAAGTATTAACCACCTATTTTTGCATATGAACACCAACAGGATACCAATTGGAGCAAGATTTAGAGTTTAGCATAGCCACAAATGCTGTTGTCTTCTAAGCCAGACCCATCACTGACATATCCTGGGGCTGGAAGCTTATTCCAGTTCTTCTCTTGGAGTCGAATCCCTCCCAGACTGTACTGGCTTTGAAACGCTGTCATCTTCACCTTTTGGATGCACTGCAGCCGCTGGAAACCTCTCAGACACGTTTCTCTGAGATTCTTTTTTTTTTTTTTTTTTTCCTGAAATGGAGGCTTGCTCTGTTGCCCAGGCTGGAGTGCAGTGGCATGATCTTGGCTCACTGCAACCTCCGCCTCCCGGTTTCAAGTGATTCTCCTGCCTCAGCCTCCCAAGCAGCTGGGACTACAGGCACGTGCCACCACGGCTGGCTAATTTTTCTGTATTTTTAGTAGAGACGGGGTTTCACTATGTTGGCCAGGCTGGTCTCAAACTCCTGACCTCAAGTGATCCGCCCACCTCAGCCTCCCACAATGTTGGGATTATAGGCGTGAACCACCGTACCCGGCCTTCTCTATGAATTTCTTAGTGAGTGTCACCATCATTCTTTTGTTCTGTCTTGGCTAAGGAGTCCTAGAATTACCTTCCTGTGACACCCTTCGTTCTTTTGATGGCCTCAACAAAAGCTCCTGTTTCCAGCTCCTGGCCTTTGCTCTCTCTTCTGGGTTCATCGTTTGCAGATGTTAAAGTTGGAAGGACGGCCAGGCGCGGTGACTCAAGCCTGTAATCCCAGCACTTTGGGAGGCCGAGGCAGGTGGATCATCTGAAGTCAGGAGTTTGAGACCAGCCTGACCAACGTGGTGAAACCCCATCTCTACTAAAAATACAAAAATTAGCTGGGCGTGGTGGCACATGCCTGTAATCCCAGCTCCTCAGGAGGCTGAGATAGGAGAATCACTTGAACCCCTGAGGCAGAGGTTGCAGTGAGCTGAGACGATGGCATTGCGCTCCAGCCTGGGCAACAAGAGCGAAACTCCATCTCAAAAAGTAAAAAATTAAAAAAAAAAAGAAGCTGGAAGGACATCAGCAACGATCTAGTGATGATCTAGTCTACTTTAGTTATTTCACAGGTGAGAATCTGAGGCCTGGAGCAGTTAAGGCCTTTACCTGAGATCACGCAGAGGGTAACAGAACTAGTTGTCTTGAAGCCCAGCCCGTGTTCGTTTTCAACTGTGTGGCATACGGCCTCAGGGTTTGCAAGTACAGTGATGGAAACCAGGAGCCACTGCATGGTGACTCCCCCTCCTGGTAGGTTTCACCAGGCACCAGACCACGCCTGAGTTTACCTTTCACTCATGTTCTCGGGAGTGGAGCACCAATAGGAGAGCTACTTTGCTTGGGATACTAAAGGGTATTCACTGAATCAGCCTTCCAGTTCCTGGGGTGTTCCTCTAATTCGGGAAATTCTTCATTTACTTTTCTGGTAGCATCTTAGAGGAAGCTCTGTGCTGGATCCTTACTGGTTCATAGAGAGTTGGAAGCCAGCTAGCTGAGCATAGGAACACCAAGTATGGAGCAGAGGCTTGGTAGCAACCAGAGCTAAAGAGTCGGCTCCAGGAAAACTTTGGCATTCCTTACAAATGTGTCCTGATGTTCTGGAATACTGCTCCAACCCTCAGGAACCACCACCCAACTGCAAAACATCCTTGGACCCAACCCTTCTCACCCATGCCCAACTTTTAACCCTGCAGCCCAGCCAACCTCCCACTGGGGCCTTCTCTTCCCTGCCCCATTTTTGTACAATTGATCACAGCTGTGAGTGCTGGCGTTTCTTTCCTCCACACCACTGTAATGCAAGCCAGCTGCAAGCGAGGACTCTCTTTCTATGGCTTCCTTCAAAAACACTGCCTCTTCTCCAGCCCCTCCACCTCCACGCTCTGCAGCAAGCCCTCTTGACCAGTCATCCCTGGCATCCCCAGAACCACTGACTATTGGCATGTTCCTAAGGGACCACCAGTCCCACTAGTGCCCACCTCCCATCCCCCTCCTTGAGGGCTCCTCTGGCCTTCACAAGTCGGGGAATAAAATTTTATTACCACTTGCATCAGGGATTGAGAGAAACAAGCTCCATTCAAAATAATCTTTCCTGCTCTATCATTTATTTTGAGGAAACGGCTGCCACTCATGGAATTATTCACAAAATTTGACCTTTCCTTTTAGTGTTTAGGGGCAGAATTGTTTTTAGAACATTGGTGTGGGCCGGGCACGGTGGCTCATGCCTGTAATCCCAGCACTCTGGGAGGCTGAGGTGGGCGGATCATGAGGTCAAGAGTTAGAGATAAGCCAGGCCAACATGGTGAAACCCCGTCTCTACTAAGAATACAAAAATTAGCCGGGCGTGGTGACACGTGCCTGTAATCCCAGCAATTTGGGAGGCTGAGGCAGGAGAATCACTTGAACCCTGGAGGCAGAGGTTGCAGTGAGCCAAGATCGCACCATTGCACTCCAGCCTGGGTGCCAGAGCAAGACTCCGTCTCAAAAAAAAAAAAAAAAAAAAAATTAACCAGGCATTGGTGGCACATGCCTGTAATCCCAGCTACTTGGGAGACTGAGGCAGGAGAATCGCTTGAACCCAGGAGGTGGAGGTTGCAATGAGCCGAGATCGTGCCACTGCACTCCAGTCTGGGCGAGAGAGTGAGACTCCATCTAAAAAAAGAAAAAATGTTGATGTGGGCTAGAGAGCAAGAGGAATGAGACCCCTTCACCTGCCTGCTTGTTGCCATATTGTCTCCAGCACCCTGTGCTCCATGGGCTCCGGTTAACGAGGTATTCGTGATAACCTGGTATAGAAACGTTCGCTGCAGCCACAACAGTGGGATCAGACTACTCAAAACAAACTTGCCACAGGAGATAGTCAACAAACAGGGGCAGCTCCTCCCACGCGGCCAGCTGGTTCCCCAGCCGAGTCGTCATCATTTGTCGCATCAAGCCTGAACAATGCTGTGCTGGAGCCCCATGCATCCAGTTCACTGAGTGAACGATGGCTTTCTTTCTGTTAGGTTTCTCCACCAGCCTCTGCATCTAGCACCGGCATTGCTGGTCATGTTTCCTGACCTTGCTCTCACGACGTTCTCCTCCAGATGGTTCACACTCACTGCAGCTGAACCAGGGCCTCCGGGTGTCCCAGGCCCTAGGGGCCTCTCTGTCACTGAAGGCAACATAGGGCTTTAGGAGTCCCAAAGGGCTGTACAGAAAGGAGTCCCAAGGGGCTGTACAGCAAGGAGAAGGGAGCAGCCCCTTGTACTTCCTCCTTCTAGGAATGAGACCACAAGGAAGCAAAAACGGAGGTAGCTGGCCAGGCGCAGTGGTTCACGCCTGTAATCCCAGCACTTTGGGAGGCTGAGGCGGGTGGATCATGAGGTCAAGAAATCGAGACCATCCTGGCCAACATGGTGAAACCCCGTCTCTACCAAAAATACAAAAAATTAGCCAGGCATGGTGGCGCACACTTGTAGTCCCAGCTGCTTGGGAGGCTGAAGCAGAATAATTGCTTGAACCTGGGAGGCAGAGGTTGCAATGGGCCGAGATCGTGCCACTGCACTCCAGCCTGGCAACAGGGTAAGACACTGTCTCAAAAAAAAAAAGCAGTTAGCCTTTTCTTTGAGTTGGGAAAAAAAGTTAAACATGTTTTTGTTTTGTTTTTCTATTGCAATGATTGAAAAAAAAAAACCACACATAGGCTGTCTTCACTGTGCCTCCTTTTTATGTACGTGTAATTTTTTGTTTTAGAGATGGGGATCTAACTATGTTGCCCAGGCTGGACTTGAACTCCGGGGCTCAAGAGATCCTCCCACCTCAGCCTCTGGGATTCAGTAGCTGGGACTACAGGCACATGCCACTGTGCCTGGATCGTAGGGTGCCTCCTCATGCCTGCATTCCTCTGAGCAGCAATCTTGCCTTCTCCAGTCTGCAGGACCCTTCTCTCCCTACTCTGCCCCATCCTACATTCAGAGTTACTTTAGCCTCATTTAGCCTCACTCTTCCTACCTTAAAAATCCAAAAGAAACTGAACTCAACCCCCAAGATCTCTTCCAGGTCTAAATTCTGTCATTCTGTAACTGTGAAGTCAAAAGTGCTTGAACCACAACTCTGAAATGTAAAAGGAATCTTAAACACAAATACTGCGTTTCTGCTTCTCCTTTAATGGACTAAAGTCAGAGTTTCAAAGACTAGGGAAATGGACCATGGATCTTCTCATGAACCACTTCATTTCCAAGTCACATTTAGGCACTTTGGCAAACGTCCTATAAAAAGAGACTGGTTTCATGCAAAATACCTTCATGCAAGGATTTCCTTCTTAAGGTCTCTTTTATTTTTTTGAGACGGAGTCTCACTCTGTTGCAGCGGCGTGATCTTGACTCACAACAACTTCTGCCTCTCGGGTTCAAGCGATTCTCCTGCCTCAGCCTCCCTCCCGAGTAGCTGAGACTACAGGCACCTGCCACCACATCTGGCTAATTTTTTTGTATTTTCTGTAGAGACAGGTTTTCAACATGTTGGCCAGGCTGGTCTCAAACTCCTGACCTCAGGTGTTGTACCTACCTCAGCCTCAGCTTCCCAAAGTGCTGGGATTACAGGCGTGAGCCACCGCGCCCGGCACCCACTCCCAATCTTCTAGTCCAAATCATTGGCTTCAAGCCCTTTTCATTGCAGCCCACAATGAGAAGTACATTTTACAATCAGACCCAGGGTGTGCCTTCCCACCCGCCCCCACCACAGACACACAGATAGTTGTTTTGTTGTTGTTGTTGTTGTTGTTTTCCTTTGAGACAGAGTTTCGCTTTTGTTGCCCAGCCTGGAGTGCAATGGCGTGTTCTCGGCTCACTGCAACCTCCGTCTCCTGGGTTCAAGCGATTCTCCTGCCTCAGCCTCCTGAGTTGCTGGGATTACAGGCATGCGTCACCATGCCCGGCTCATTTTTTTTTTTTTTTTTTTTTTTGTATTTTTAGTAGAGACGGGGTTTCTCCATGTTGGTCAGTCTGGCCTCGAACTCCTGACCTCAGGTGATCCACCCTCCTCAGCCTCCCAAAGTGCTAGGATTACAGGCGTGAGCCACTGTGGCCGGCCGACACACACATAGTTATTTACAGCTGGGAAACATGCAGCACACTCTCTTATTTTCTATTCTATTCTTTTTGGTCTTGTTTTTAATGCTGATTGCAACCCTTTAAAATGATTTCAAGACCCACTAATGGGCTGCAAACTATAGTCTGAAAAATCTTGCTCTAGAAACAACTATCCTCATGTGTATGTTAATGTTCTGATTTTCTAAGTCCTGACCTTACAACCATAGCACACAAGCATAGCAACTTTGTAGCCTGGCTCCAAGCATCAACATAGATTAGTCCCAAAATAAAATAAAAAAATTTAGAACAAAGAGAATTCAGTACATTCAGTGGTTTATATATCAAGGAACTAAAACACAAATGGTAAGGAATTAACTAAAAGTATTAACATTCTTGAATATTTGAGAGGAAGTGATGCCTTAGGAAAAGGTATCTCTGCTTTGACAGAAGATGTAGATCTAGATCCTTCCAAAGACATAGAAGTTGGCCAGATGCGGTGGCTCACGCCCTTAATCCCAGCACTTTGGGGAGCCAAGGCAAGCAGATCACCTGAGGTCAGGAGTTTGAGACCAGGCTGACCAACATGGTGAAACCCTGTCTCTACCAAAAATACAAAAATTAGCCGGGCATGGTGGCGCATGCCTGTAATCTCAGCTACGCAGGAGGCTGAGGCAGGAGTATCGCTTGAACACGGGAGGGGGAGGTTGCAGTGAGCCGAGATCATGCCACTGCACTCCAGCCTGAGAGACAGAGTGAAATTCTGTCTCAAAAAAAAAAAAAAAAAAAAAAAGAAAGACATAGAAGTCACTTCACCCTAAGCTCTGGCTGGATTATTGATAGTATTCTCCTTAATATAAGTCCTAACTTCATTATTCTCTCACTCTTTTTTTTTCTTGGTATCTTCCAAATGCAATGTCTTACTCTTACCCAGCTAATAAAGAAGACAGTATAGGGATAAGAATGAAATCTTGGGGTAGCGTTTTTCTCATCTTGGCGGTGATCATTTGAAAGAAAAGATAAGGACTGAATATCAGTGCAATGCATGGATGCCATGCTGCTAAGAGGTATTTCATGACTCCAGTGAGTATCAGGAGAACGATTATTTGCAAAGACAGGGAACAGGAAGGTTAAGAGACAGGGTGATAAATGAACAAGATTCAATAGTACCATTATTAGTCTAAGGGCCCCCAAACTGGGAAGTGGAAAAGAAGGCTATGTGTACATGTATTTTTTAATTTTAATTATTTTAATTGTCATATAAAGATGGCATATATTTGTCATGTACAACAATGATGATTTTGTTGTTGTTGAGACAGGGTCTCCCTCTGTCATCCATGCTGGAGTGCAGTGACACGATCACGGTTCACTGCAGCCTCGACCTTCCAGGTTCAGGTAATCTTCCCACTTCAGCTTCCTGAGTAGCTGGGACCTCAGGCACATGTCACCACCAAAGGCTATTTTTTTTTTTTTTTTTTTTTTTGTAGAAACAAGGCCCCACCATGTTGCCCAGGTTGGTCTCAATCTCCTGGGCTCAACTGGAACATGATATTTTAATACATACATATATTTTGTTGTTGTTGTTGTTTTGTTTTTTTATTATACTTTAAGTATAATAAAAAATAGGGTACATGTGCACAACGTGCAGGTTTGTTACATATGTATACATGTGCCATGTTGGTGTGCTGTACCCATTAACTCATCATTTACATTGGGTATATCTCCTAATGCTATCCCTACCCCCTCCTCCCACCCCACGACAGGCCCCGGTGTGTGATGTTCCCCTTCCTGTGTCCAAGTGTTCTCATTGTTTAATTCCCACCTATGAGTGAGAACATGTGGTGTTTGGTTTTTTGTTCTTGCGATAGTTTGCTGAGAATGATGGTTTCCAGCTTCATCCATGTCCCTACAAAGGACATGAACTCATCCTTGTTTATGGCTGCATAGTATTCCATGGTGTATATGTGCCACATTTTCTTAATCCAGTCTATCATTGTTGGACATTTGGGTTGGTTCCAAGTCTTTGCTATTGTGAATAGTGCCACAATAAACATACATGTGCACATGCCTTTATAGCAGCATGATTTATAATCCTTTTGGGTATATACCCAGTAATGGGATGGCTGGGTCAAATGGTATTTCTAGTTCTAGATCCTTGAGGAATCGCCACACTGTCTTCCACAATGGTTGAACTAGTTTACAGTCCCACCAACAGTGTAAAAGTGTTCCTATTTCTCCACATCCTCTCCTATTTTTAGTAGAGATGGGGTTTCACCATGTTGGCCAGACTGGTCTCGAACTCCTGATCTCAGGTGATCCACTCACCTTGGCCTCCCAAAATGCTATGATTATAGGCATGAGCCACTGCACCCAGCCTGACCATTTTTCTTGAAGAGAAACTCCCAATATTTCTCCCAGTGTTTTTTTGGTGTTTTGTTTCTGTTTTTGAGACAGTGCCTCACTCTGTCATCCAGGCTGGAGTGCAATGGCGCAATCTCGGCTCACTGAAACCTCCGCCTCCCAGGTTCAAGCAATCCTCCCACCTCAGCCTCCAGAGTAGGTGGGATTACAGGCGTGCATCACCACACCCAGCTAATTTTTGTATTTTTTGATAGAGACGAGGTTTCACCATTTTGGCCAGGCTGGTCTTGAACTTCTGACCACCTCAGCCTCCCAGAGTGCTGGGATTACAGGCATCAGTCACTGTGCCTGGCCTCTCCCAATGTTATTATTTTTAAAAGTTTTGATGCATAAAATGGTTAGCCCTCAGTCATATCTTTTTTTTTTTTTTTTTTTTTTTTTTTTTGAGATGGAGTTTCATTCTTGTTGCCCAGGCTGGAGTGCAGTGGTGCAATCTCAGCTCACTGCAACCTTCACCTCCTGGGTTCAAGCAATTCTCCTGCCTCAGCCTCCTGAGTAGCTGGGCGTACACCATGCCTGGCTAATTTTTTGTATTTTTAGTGGAGACGGAATTTCACCATGTTATCCAGGCTGGTCTCGAACTCCTGACCTCAGGTGATCCACCCACCTCAGCCTCCCAAAGTGCTGGGATTATAGGCATGAGCCACCACGCCCGGCAGCCCTCAGTCATCTCTAGCATATCATCTTTGACCAGAATTCTGGGTAAGGCTCAACTGTATATGAGCTTCACTTTTACATGAACCCATTTGGAGCTGACCGCTGGCATGTGAGTACCAAAGGAGTTTTCTGTCCTTTTCCCGGATTTCCTAGGTGTTCATGCTCAGCTGAGACAGTGCTTGGAACAGAACAAAGCAAAAGCTACAGTGTTTCAATAGAAAGCATCTTCAGATCTTCAGTAAGAGAAGGAGCATTCATGAGAAAATAGGCTTTCACTGTTTGTGTTTTTGTTTTGTTTGGGTGGGGGCAGGGAGTAAGGGTGGAAATGAATGTAAATTAAAACCTTCCAAGAGTCCAGGCACGGTGGCTCACACCTGTGATCCCAGCACTTTGAGGGGCTGAGGTGGTCGGATCACTTGAAGTCAGGAGTTCATGACCAGCCTGACCAACATGGTGAAACCCCATCGCTACTAAAAATACAAAAATTAGCCAGGTGTGGTGGCGCGTGCCTGTAGTCCCAGCTACTCAGGAGGCTGAGGTGGGAGAATTGCTTGAACCTGGGAGGCAGAGGTTGTGTCACTGCACCCCAGCCTGGGCAACAGAGTGAGACTCCGTCTCAAAAAAATTAAAAATAAATAAATAAATAAATAAAAAACTTACAAGAGTATAGCTCACAAAAAAAGGTCAGGGCGGGAGGGTGCAGGGTGTGTAGCTCACATGTGAAAACGCACTTGTAAAAATTATCCAGGACATTAAACTCGTCCCTGTAGCTATGCCTCCAAGCCTCTCACATAGGCTCTAAGTGCCTGGTGTGGCCTGTGCTGAGACCATCATGTGCTCCACCCGATCCACGTGTATCCTTTCCTAATCATCCTGCCTCTGGGAGAAGCCTTCTCCCCTGGAGGCTTCCCTGGGCCCTCGCTGAGCCTGCCTCTTTCCCTGTTCTCTCCCTGGCTGCAGCACCCTGTCCAAGTGCTGCCACGCGATGGTGGCGCTGATCTACCCCTTCACCTGGCAGCACACCTACATCCCGGTGCTGCCACCCTCCATGGTCGACATCGTGTGCTCTCCGACGCCCTTCCTCATCGGGCTGCTCTCCAGCTCGCTGCCGCTGCTCAGGGAGCTGCCGCTGGAAGAGGTGAGCTCCCACTCGGCCCTGTCCCCCTCCCTGTAGGGTACAGAGAACAGAGCGGGGCGCTGGCCTTGCAGGCATCATGGAGCGGTTCTCAGAGCCAGCAGTGTTGGGGAGCAGGGCGCGGGGGCACCAGGGCTTTGTCTGGCATGGGTCCTGCCCAGAGGCTAACTCAGTCAGACCGTCAGTGACTGCAAACACTGTTTTCCCTTCCAAATGAAATGCCTGGTACGAGCACCCCTTGAGAAGGTCAGCAATGAACAATTTAGCCAGATGTCAAAACTCTTAAGTCATTAATAGCCCTCTCCTCTCCCCCGCCCTCTCGTCCACTCCCCCACATGGAGGAGCTAGCAAGATCTGGTCCCTTGTCATATCCGTTAAAAATGTTTTTAATCCCCAAGTTCTGGGTGTCCAGTTTAGCATTGAAGCGGGGAAAGTCCTGCTTGGCACTTCTGGAGTTACTTAGCCCCAGTCCCTTCCTCTAAATGGTTTCGACCCCAAGGACTGGGGACTTCCAGCAGTCAGAGAAGGAAGCTTAAATATTGTTGCTCAGCCCTGAAGCTCCAGGAGGAACGCCTGTCCCTCTGTCCTGCAGTTCTGTCTGGGTCCCTAGAAGCTGCTCCTCTAATTGCCCAGATAGTCCTAACGCCCCATTAAACATCACCCACCGGCCTTAGGGCTTTCAGTGCAGGCTTGAGGGCAGCCAGGAGTTCGTCTGGGTGCCCTGTGCTCCTGCAGGTGGCTCAGTTCAACCCCAGAGGGTGTGAGTGGGAAGGAAGGAGAGGTGGCCCTCCGCTCCTGGGCAGGTCTCTGGGATATGGGAGAACTCACATGTTTCCAGCTGTTGTCATGGTGACCATCCAGGCCCCTGGTTCCTCCTCCATCACGGCCAGTGGCCTTGGCTGGAGTCTGAGTGAGGGTCGTGCTCTTAGTAGCAGCAGCACTTGTGTGACCTTTGCGCCCCAGGCACCTCACTTGCCCCACCCTGGTCCTGTCCCAGGTCTCATTCTCACTCTGAGGATGAGGGAAGAAGTGCTTTATCCTGAAAGCCTTCAGCAGTGAAAGCCCAAAGCCTAACCGAGTCTCCAGGTGGGTTTCTCTCCTCCTCTCCCCTGGAGGGAAATGACACGGTTAAGTGGGCAGCTGGGGGAAGGACAAGGCAGGGGCCCTAGGGTGGGAACCAGGGAGGCCTGCAGCGTCTTTTGCCCACCTCAGTAGCCCACACCCTAAAAGGCAGCGTGAGAAGCTCTGCCTCAGCCAGTGTGAGAGCCAGGCAGGGAGTCCAGCCACAGCACACATGCGTCCCAGCCTGCGGTGTCGGTGTTGAAAGCATGCAGTTCAGGAAGGACCCTCCCCAGCCCTGCTCTTCATTATCTGTGGCTACCGTGGCAATGTCAGGAAACCACAAATGGCTCACCCCCAGCCCCGCCCCAGCTGCCTCTCTGCATGCCAAGAAGGAAGAAGGCTACGAGTCCATCCCTATCCCAGAAGCCCTGGTGACAGTAACAGTCCCTTTCTTCTCATCTCATAGGTCCTTGTGGTTGACCTCGTCAACAGCCGTTTCCTCAGACAGGTGAGGCCAGCAACGACCTCCTGCTCCCTTTGTCTTTACCTATTTGTTGTTTGGGGCTCAGCTCTCCAGGCTTGGAAAGGCTCCCTGGGATTGCAGAGCAGGGTGGCAGAGCTGTGTGACCCCAGGACGGGGCTGGGCTGAGGACAAGCCAGAAGGCAAGGGGCAGAAAGGAAGGGTTTGGGCAAAGGATTGCTTTCCACGTGTTCTGACACAAAATGGTTTTCTAACAATTAGAAAAAGAATCTTTGTAATCTTATAACTATAGGCACCTAGATTTTTCATTTTTAAAAATAGCTGGGTGCAGTGGCTTACACCTGTAATCCTAGCACTTTGGGAGGCTGAGACAGGTGGATCGCCTGAGGTCAGGAGTTCGAGACCAGCCTGACTAATATGGTGAAACCCCATCTCTATTAAAAATACAAAAATTAGCCAGGCGTGGTGGCGGGCACCTGTAGTCTCAGCTACTTGGGAGGCTTAGACAGGAGAACTACTTGAACCTGGGAGGTGGAGGTTGCAGTGAGCTGAGATTGCGCCACTGCACTCCAGCCTGGGCAACAAGTGAGATTCCATCTCCAAAAAAAAAAAAAGACAGGGTCTCACTCTGTTGCCCAGGCTGGTCTCAAACTCCTGGCCTCAAGTGATCTTCCCACCTCAGTCTCCTCAGTAGCTGGAGGCATGCACCACCATGCCCAACTTTAATATGCATTTAAAGAATATTTGCCCCAGCCTGGTGTCTCACGCCTGTAATCCCAGCACCTCCAGAGGCTGACACAGGAGGATCACTTGAGCCCAGGAGTTAAAGACCAGCCTGGGACAACATGGTGAGACCCTTGTGTCTACAAAAAAATTAAAAAATTACCCAGGCCTGCTGGTGTGCACCTGTAGTCCCAGCAGCTACTCAGGAGGCTGAGGCAGGAGGATCACTTAAGCCTGGGAGGTCAAGGCTGCAGTGAGCTGAGATTGTGCCACTGTACTCCAGCCTGAAAGACAGAGTGAAACTCTTTCCTGAAGAACAAAAAAGGAGAGAAAAGGAGACAGGAAAAAAATATATATGTATATATATGTGTGTGTATGTGTGTGTGCGTGCACGTGCACCTTAAAAGGACTGAAAGGAAAACCCACTAAAACATTAATGCTTGTTGTCTTGGGGAGGGAGACTGAAAGGAGACAGATTATGAGTGATCTGAAATTGCTTTAGTACATTCATATATTTTTATAATGATCATCAGTTACTTTCACTAGCAGAGAAGGTAACACACATGTATTTTCTTTTTATCATTTGCTAGAGAGGCCTAACTTCTATCAGATCTTGCAAGAAGTAATTACAGTAATTACAGAACATTTCTCTGGGCATTCTGATGGATTACTTCCAAGTGTTGCCACATTGCTGAAAAGTTCAGTAGCATTAATGCTGTTTTTTTTTTATCATTACTTTCACTTCCTCAAGGCCCACAGGGTAGGCCCTTCCCGAGACCCTCCTGCTCTGAGGCCCAGATCCCAAAGCCAGCCTTGGATCACGCAGGCCATCTGCCCTGGCCAGAATCCCCTGGTTACCAGAATCCACTAGCTACCCTACAGGATGGGGCAGTGGAAATCATCTATTGAGTATCCTCTCAGTGCCAAGCCCTTTCACAGGGTAATTGTAGTCCATTTTAGCTTCACAACAAGGTACAGATTGACTGGTAGTCCATTTTACAAGTGGGGAAAATGAGGCTCCCGTTGCTTGTAAAAAGTAGGCTCAGCCGGGTGCAGTGGCTAAGGCCTGTAATCCCAGCACTTTGGGAGGCCAAGGTGGGCGGATCACCTGAGGTCAGGAGTTTGAGACCAGCCTGGCTAACATAGTGAAACCCCTTCTCTACTAGAAATACAAAACATTAGCCGGGAGTGGTGGCACACGCCTGTAGTTCCAGCTATTTGGGAGGCTGAGGCAGGAGAATTGCTTGAATCCGGGAGGCAGGGGTTGCAGTGAGCCAAGATTGCACCATTGCACTCCAGCCTAGGCGACAAGAATGAAACTCTGTCTCAAAACAACAAAAAAAAGTAGGCTCAAGATTGAAACCTCAGACCTCTGGCTTTCAGTTGTATTCCTTCCATGAAACTGGAGACTGAGCCAGGCCTGCCCTGCAGTGACTCCAGTGTGTCCTGCAGCCAGGACGCAGCCACCATGCCCATAAGCCCACCTGCTACCTCTGCTTTCCAGATGGACGATGAGGACTCCATCCTGCCCCGGAAGCTTCAGGTGGCCCTGGAACACATTCTGGAACAGAGGAACGAGCTGGCTTGTGAGCAGGATGAAGGGCCCCTGGACGGCAGGCATGGTAAGTGTTCAGCCACCTCCCAGTGGGTCTCTCCCTTCCACTCTGAGGGCCAGGGAACAAATGGGCAGTGGCTAAGGGCCAAGGAGGGAAATCGGCAAGGGAGACATAAGGAGAGAAACCGGGGCCTCATTCTGTTTATCTTGATTTCATTCTCACGACGAATTGTGGGAAAGATTTTCCCACCTCCCCCATTTTGGCCTTAAAGTACCTGTTTAAAAGGGGGACGTGGAAATTATCTGGTCATGGTGGCACATGCCTGTGGTCCCAGCTACTCGGGAGGCTGAGGCAGGAGGATCCCTTGAGCCCAGGAGGTTGAGGCTGCAGTGAGCCACACCACTGCACTCCAGCCTGGGCAACAGAGTGAGACCCCATCTCAAAAAATCAAAAATTAAAAACTGTGGTCAGGCGGGGTGGCTCACACCTGTAATCCCAGCACTATGGGAGGCCGAGGGGGGCAGATCACTTGAGTTCAAGAGTTCGAGACCAGCTTGGCCAACATGGTGAAACCCCATCTCTACTAAAAATACGAAAATTAGCTGGGCGTGGTGGCTCACACCCATAATCCCAGCTACTTGGGAGGCTGAGGCTGAGGAATTGCTTGAACCCAGGAGGCAGAGGTTGCAGTGAGTCAGGATTACGCCACTGCACTCCAGCCTGGGCAACAGAGTGAGACTCCATCTCAAAAAATAAAAACAAAATAAAAATAAAAACTTTTTTAACAATCTAAAATTTAAAAAATTAAGCAGGGAAAGAAATGTCTTAATAACCTAGGGTAACCGTCCTCCTGGATGATCGCAGTTTCCATCAAGGGAACTAGCAGTTACTGTACTTTGATTACTAATTGGCTTGTCTCAAGGGCTCTGGCCCAGCCTGTCTGCCCTCACCATTCCTGGCCTTTCCTCCCCTTACTCAGGCCCAGAGTCCAGCCCCTTGAACGAGGTGGTGTCTGAAGCCTTTGTCCGCTTCTTCGTGGAGATCGTGGGACACTACTCTTTGTTCCTGACGTTGGGCGAGCGCGAAGAGAGAACCCTGCAGCGGGAGGCCTTCCGCAAAGCTGTCTCCTCCAAGAGCCTCCGCCACTTCCTGGAGGTCTTCATGGAGACTCAGATGTTTCGGGGCTTCATCCAGGAGCGGGAGCTGCGCCGGCAGGATGCCAAAGGTGAGGGGCATCTTCTCTGTTGGGGCTGAGTCAGCTAGAGCTCCCTATATTCCAGGCGGCTGATGAGCAGGGAGAAAGATCACAGGGCAGGGGCACAGACAGGACTGTGTCCACCTCCCCCAGAGAGCTTGCAGTTATGCCCTGACTGAGCTGGTGGGAAGGCCCCCTCTCCTGGCTTCTCTGTTCCCTCTGCCAGCCTCTCCCAGAGCCACATTCCAGTGTCTGCGGCAAGGTCTCCTTCTATCCCATTCTTTCCAAACTGATGAAATTCTCAGGCTGGGCACAGTGGGTGACTCACGCCTATAATCCCAGCACTTTGGGAGGCCAAGGCATGCAGATCACTTGAGGTCAGGAGTTCAAGACCAGCCTGGACAACATGGTGCAACCCCTTTTCTACAAAAATGTTTTAAAAAATTAGATCGGCGTGATGGTGTGTGCCTGTGGTCCCAGCTCCTCAGGAGGCTGAGGTGGGAGGATCACTTGAGCCTGGGAGGTGGAAGTTGCAATAAGCCGAGATCATGTCACTGCACTCCAGCCTGGTTGAGAGAGTGAGACTCCATCTCAAAAAAAAAAAAAAAAGAAAAAGAAAAAAAGAAAACTGATTGGAGAGTATGAGTTACATTTAAATATCTCTTTACAGATCACTTGGTAAGAGAGGTGTGAAACACACAAGCTTAAAAATTATCTGGAAGCCAGGTGTGGTGGCTCACGCCTGTAATCCCAGCACTTTGGGAGGCCAAGGCAGGCGGATCACCTGAGGTCAGGAGTTCGAAATCAGCCTGGCCAACATGGTGAAACCCTGTCTCTACTAAAAATAAAGAAAATTAGCCAGGCGTGGTGGTGTGCGCCTGTAATCCCAGCTACTCAGGAGACTGAGGCAGGAGAATCGCTTGAACCCAGGAGGCAGAGCTTGCAGTGAGGCACAATGGCACCATTACACTCCAGCCTGGGTGGCACAGCGAAACTCTATCTCAAAAAAACACCCTGGAAAGAACCCTCTGTCCATGAAAGATCAGTCAGCAATGAAGACAGAGTGCCTGAAGCTCAGACCCCAGGGGTCTGAGAAGCGGCCTAAGAGATGGCCTATCCAGCCATCCTCCCTCCACACATCCACAGAGGGACTCCCGGAAAACTAAGCCACTTGGCCAGGGCCCTCGTACAGGAGAATACAGGGAAATGGGAGAGCACAGGTGCCCCTTCCGAGCCAGGACAGTCTGGTTCAACCTTTTTTTTTTTTTTTTTTTTGAGACGGAGTTTCGCTCTTGTTGCCCAAGCTGGAGTGCAAAGGCGCGACCTTGGCTCACTGCAACCTCTGCCTCCCAGGTTCAAGTGATTTTCCTGCCTCGGCCTCCCGAGTAGCTGGGATTACAGGCGTGCATCACCATGCCTGGCTAATTTTTTGTATTTTCAGTAGAAAGAGGGTTTCACCATGTTAGCCAGGCTGGCCTCGAACTCCTGATCTCAGGTGATCTGCCCACCTCAGCCTCCCAAAGTGCTGGGATTACAGGCATGAGCCACCATGACTGGCCACTCCGGTTCATCTTTAAAACTGCCCGCCTGGCACAGTGTAGACTCCTGGAAGGCGTTTGTTGAATAAAAATAGGATTTCATCTATGAGGTGGCTTTATAGCTTTCCAAAGAGAGTTACTGCACAGGTGGGGCAATTATAAGAGCAATAAAACCCTTATAAAACCTCCTGATTCAGAGCATGTTTATAGGAGCAGCTTAGTCTCAGAAACAAAATTTCTCTTTTCTCTGGTAGGGAGGAAATGGACACACTTAGAAGTGCAAAGACCAAGAACTCAAATGGCTGGGATTTCTCTTGTTAACAGGTCTGTTTGAAGTCCGAGCCCAAGAGTATCTGGAAACACTCCCCAGTGGAGAGCACAGCGGTGTCAATAAGTTCCTGAAGGGACTAGGTAAGGCCCCGGGCTCTGGATGCCCAGCCTGTGTGCCTCTGAGCTGTCTGTCTCGAAGTCCCAGCCAGTTCCCTCCACTGGAGCCAGCACCCTGAATAATGCAGAGCTCTACGGCCTGCGCTGGGCAGATGCTACTGGCATTTTAACCTCCTGTTCTAATCTGTCCCCAAAGAGAAAACAAAGGAAACGCTGCCCCCAGCACCTCCTTTTCTGGGTCCCCGGGCTTTCTTGCTATCTTCTTTCTCTATGATCCCCTACACTGTTGAATCTCAGTGGAACTGAGCCGAGGGAGCATGGCGGGAACCAGACAAGCATGTCTGGCAAGAAAGACTCGCACTGGTGTCCAAATTCCTCTGGAAAGTAGAAACATGACACTTACAAGGACTGCAGTTTAATCAGTGAAAAGGCCCTTACAGGGAAAGGGAGGATGAAGACAGCCAAAAGAGAGGACGGAGGCCCCAGTAGGAAGGTGTCTGCAGCAGTGAGGCCCTCCCAGAGGGCCTGTGAACGGTGCGGTATCTGTGCCTCCTGCAGGATGGAGGGCTACCTGGAAGCGGAGTGTTTTAAATACACACAGCATTGCTGGTCACTTTCTCCTGCCCTGGCTCCTGAGGGATGTGTTAATTCGGTGCTTCCTTTATTACCACAGAAGCAGCCAGCCCTCCTAGACAGCTCTGATGGTCTTCCTTTCAAACCACCCCCAAGTCTGAGGAAGACCCCAGGGGGATCTCTGGAAAGAACAAAGCCCTTTTGGCTTCTCCAGAGCAAGGGATGAGGCTCCCCGGGGTGGCGTGGGGGCCCTGTTACCCACACCACTTCTAGGTGGAAAGGGCAAGATTTATCTCACCCTCCTTTGTCTGCCTTGTGAAATGTTCTCATTTTCCTTTTCTTTAGGCAATAAAATGAAATTTCTCCACAAGAAATAACTCTCAGCTTAGCCTCAAGGGAAAACTTCCTCCTAGTGCAGCCCCCATGCTTTAAAAACAGTTCCTGGTGGCCTTTCTGAAAGGCTGGGTCCCAGGTTGTCGCAGTGCGGAACTGGAGGCCGCGGTGACTTCTGGCCGAGGCTGGGCTCTCCCCTGGATGAGGACCTGGGAGCCGCCTGGGAGGACAGCCCCAGAAAGGGAGCCCGAGACCAGGCGTGTCACCGACATGTAAATGGGTTGTTTTGGTGGTTGGGGTTTTTTTTATCTTAGATATTAAAAGTAAGAAAAATGTGTGGGTTTTCTGTTTATTATGCCAAGGCCAAGAGGAGCCTGTCCTGCCCTACACGTTCCCCTCGTTCGTCCCATCCGGCCGCTCAGCAATGGAGCTAAGAGGGGTGGTGATGGGCAACAGAAATGAGGTGCTCCTCGGAGCGGGACTGAGGACACACGAGGACTGTGAGGGGAGGAGGCAGAGCCGGTGCCTCGGGTTCAGGGAGTGAGGCCTCCTAGTGAAAGGCTGGGCCCTTGCCCTAGGGTGGAGGCTGGGGAGGAACGGGAGCTGTAGACGGATGTGGCTTCCCAGACACGCTGCTCTTCCAGAAGGGACAGTGATGCCACCTGGTGGCCGAGGCCATGGACGTCTCTCTTCCCAAATGGACCTGACTCCTTGACTGCCCTGTTCTCTTAGAAGCCATGGAACTGTCCACTGCCTGAGTAGTCCCTGGCTTTTAGAGGCACACACACAAAAAGAGGTTAGTAAACTGTTCTAGAGGTCCTCAAGTTTACGACATTGCTTACGGCCCACCTTCCCACACATAGCCACAACTTTGACCCCATTCCCGTCTCATTCCAGGGGCCCAGAGCAGCATGAATGCAATAGTGGATGTGCACTGCGTGTACACGGTGGGGGGCGGAGGGACCTTTTGCGGCTGATGGTAACAAGATGGAGGGTGAGAATGCTGGGGCGGCATCATTAGCCATGTGCAGCCAGAGAGGCAGCTTGTGTTTTCTGGACCAGAAGCAGGGAGGATGTGGAGAAGGCCAAAACCTCAGGGCGACCTAAGAACAGTCCTGCAGCGGGGACATTGGGGACAGCAGGGACAGCGGGGAGGCAGGAAAAGCCCCGAACGCAGCTGAGGCAGGTTCTCAGAGCAAGCCTCAGGGCCATTACCAGGCTACCACTGCCCTCAGCTCTCAACAGGGACCCTCACAGAAACACAAAAGGGAGGGGCGCCGACCTCAACAATGGCCCAGAGGGGCTGTGCTGCCTGGCAGGGGTTCTCAACCTTTAGGGAGGGGGAGCGAGGGGCCTTCCGAGGATAAATAGAAACGAGGAAAATGAGGGGAGGTGACCTCTCATCCTTCCTCTTAGCTGGAGTTATGGACCACCTCGCCCCTCCAAGTTCTACCCAGGCTTTGATGTGTCCATTACATTTTCAGAGGTGAGGATCCACAGTTTACATCAAATTCTCAAAGATGCTCCCAGAATGGTAGAAACCAGGCTGTGCATAAAAATTAACCTGCCTGGCCAGGCGCAATGGCTCACGCCTATAATCCCAGCACTTTGAGAGGCCAAGGCAGGCAGATGGATCACCTGAGGTCAGGAGTTCAAGATCAGCCTGGCCAACATGGCAAAACCCCATCTGTACTAAAAATACAGGAAAAACTTAGCCGGGCATGGTGGTGCGTGCCTGTAATCCCAACTACCTGGAAGGCTGAGGCAGAAGAATCTCTTGAACTTGGGAGCGAAGGTTGCAGTGAGCCGAGACCATGCCACTGCACTCCAGCCTGGATGACAGAGCAAGACTCCTGAAAAAAACTCTGGCTGGGTGTGTGTGGGTGGGGACTGGGGGAATGCCTGAATGAGAATCCCTGAATCCTTGAGTGTGGGGGCTCAGGAATATGTATCTAACAAGCTCCTTGGATTAGTCAAGTTTGTGTGGGGGCTCAGGAATATATGTATCTAGCAAGCTCCTCAGACTAGTCGACTTTATTAATAGTCTGCATATTTGTATATTGCCCAGAAAGGGTCACTTTTTGGAATATACTTTCTTTTTTTTAACTTATTTCGCATTATATTGTTTACTTAATAACTCCGAACAAATAAATGTACATCTTTATCAACATTCCCAATGACCGCATAACATTCCATTTTGTGGGGATACTAAAAGCTATTAGTTCATCAGCCTTTGGCTCTTTATGCATGCAGGACGTTTCCAATTTTTAACATCATAACATCGAAAAAAGCATCTTTGTACAAGTATCTTAGCACACTTGCCCCATCTTAATTTTCATTTTTGCTTAAAGTAAAATATACATACTTTATTTTTTTATTTATTTACTTTTTTTTTTTTTTGAGATGGAGTCTCGCTCTGTCGCCCAGGCTGGAGTGCAGTGGCATGATCTTGGCTCACTGCAACCTCCACCTCCCAAGTTCAAGCGATTCTCCCCCTTCAGCCTCCTGAGTAGCTGGGATTACAGGTGGGCGCCACCACACCCGGCTAATTTTTGTATTTTTAGTAGAGACGGAGTTTCACCATGTTGACCAGGCTGGTCTCAAACTCCTGACCTCAGGTGATCTGCCCGCCTTGGCTCCCAAAGTGCTGGGATTACAGGTGTGAGCCACCACGCCCTGCCAAAATATACACACTTTAAAAATACACATCCAGATATTAGTGTACAGCCTAACAAACGTTCACAAATGACCATGTGAAAGTTGCCAGAATCAAAATGGAGCCACACAGACACACAAAATACTTGTGTGAGGACATCTGCCCAGCAACTGCCTGTCCAGCCTCAGACTGGCGCCAGCCTTGTTATGGATCCTTGTAGCCAAGGATAATGATCTCAAAACAATGTGATCCTCTCTACTTTTCCTTTAAAACCCGTCTTCCTTTACCTCCTTGAATATGCAGCACATAGTTTTTCCTATGTACTGTGTATTACCATTGCAATGGCTATCTCAAATAAACATGGTTTTCTTTTAGGAAAAAAAAGAAGGTGGGCACAGAGGTCCATGCTTATAATCCTAACACTTTGGGAGGCTGAGGTGGGAGGATCACTTAAGACCAGGAGTTAAAGACCAGCCTGGGCAACATAGTGGGTCCACCCGTCTCTACAGAAAATTTTAAAATTAGCCTGGCATGGTGGCGCACTCCTGTAGTCCCAGCTACTTGGGAGGCTGAGGCAAGAGGATCACTCGAGGTTACATCACTGCACTCCAGCCTCCGTGACACAGTGAGACCATGTCTCAAAAAAAAAAATGAAGAAACAGATGCAGTTTACCTGTGTTACAAATCTACACACATATCCTCTGAATCTAAAATTAAAATAATAGGCTGGACGCATTGGCTCACGCCTGTAATCCCAGCACTTTGGGAGACAAAGGTGGGCAGATCACCAGAGGCCGGAAGTTCAAGACCAGCCTGACCAACGTGGAGAAACCCCGTCTCTATTAAAAATACAAAGTTAGCTGAGCATGGTGGTGCATGCTTGTTACTCGGGAGGCTGAGGCAGAAGAATTGCTTGAACCCGGGAGGCAGATCAGGTGATCTGCCCGCCTCAGCCTCCCAAAGTGCTGGGATTACAGGCATAAGCCACCATGCCCGACCAAAAAAATAATAACCATAATCATAAGCTTGCTTGGTGAGTAGGAAGTCAGACCAAGGGGTCGAAGAGCCTGAGGAACATTTCCCCAGGAGGGCTGGCGAGGTCTGCACTCTGGCCTTGTCTTACAAGAGGGTGTGTCCCCTGCCCACCAGATCTTCCTCTGCTTCCTCTTGGCAGCGCTGGACAACCCTTCACTCCTCGACCACTTGCGCTCTCCACCCTCCCCATTCTCTTCTTTCCCCCTGTTTCTTTTTCTTCTTTCTTATTTTATTGAGGTAAAATTCACACAACATAAAATTAACATTTTGTTTTGTTTTTTGAGGCAGGGTCTCACTCTGTCACCCAGACTGGAGTGCATTGGGGCAATAGTTCCCACAAATGCCTGCATTTACAGGATGTCTTAGGTAGCTCATTTCCTCAGGTGACTGATAGCCTTTCTAATATGCATATTCTTCCTTAAGTTTCACTGACAGAGAATGATCTTAGGGCTAAGTTTTGGAAACAACTCTTCAGTCCCCCAAGTCCTAAATTCGGCATTACCTAAGAGCTTCTAAAGTGCTTTGAAGAATAAGAACATCATGCCTGTAAGGCTGAGGCAGGCGGATCACCTGAGGTCAGGAGTTCGAGACCAGCCTGGCCAACATGGTGAAACCCCATCTCTACCAAAAATACAAAAATTAGCCGGGTGTGGTGACGGGCGCCTGTAGTCCCAGCTACTCGAGAGCCTGAGGCAGGAGAATTGCTTGAACCCAGGAAGCAGAGGTTGCAGTGAACCGAGATTGCACCACTGCACTCCAACCTGAGTGACAGAGCAACCTGAGTGACTGTTTCAAAACAAAACAAAACATCACGCCTGTAATCTCAGCACTTTGGGAGGCTGAGGTGGATGGATCACTTAAGGTCAGGAGCTCGAGACCAGCATGGCCAACATGGCAAACCCCCATCTCTACTAAAAATACAAAAATTAGCCAAGTGTGGTGGCAGGCGCCTGTAATCTCAGCCACTCGGGAGGCTGACGTGGGAGGATCACTTGAACCCAGGAGGCAGAGGTTGCTGTGAGCTGAGATCACGCCAGTGCACTCCAGCCTGGGCAAGAGAGTGAGACACTGTCTCAGAAAAAAAAAAGAATATCAATGAAACGAGTGAAAGCATCCAGGGCCACAGGGATCACACTCTCAGGCATATCAAAGGTGGTAAACAGAATTTTTTTTCTTTTTTTTTTTTGGTAGAGATAGGGGTCTCACTATGTTGCCCGGGCTGTTCTCTTTTTTTTTTTTTTTTTTTTTGGAGACAGAGTCTCAGTCTGTTGCCCAGGCTAGAGTGCAGTGGCGTTATCTCGGCTCACTGCAACCTCTGCCTCCCGGGTTCAAGCGATCCTCCTTCCTCAGCCTCAGCCTCCCAAGTAGCTGGGATTACAGGCGCCCGCCACCATGCCCGGCTACTTTTCTTTATTTTTAGTAGAGACAGGGTTTCACCATCTTGGCCAGGCTGGTCTCGAATTCGTGACCTCGTGATCCACCCACCTCAGCCTCCAAAGTGCTGGGATTACAGGTGTGAGTCACCGCGCCCAGCTGCCAGGGTTGTTCTTGAACTCCTAGGTTCAAAAAATCCTCCTGCCTCAGCCTCCCGAAGTGTTGAGATTAAAGGCATGAGCCACCACGCCTGACCTGGTCTTTTTTCTTTTAAGTCCCATTGCTCTGGATACCTTGCATAGGCTTGAAAAGCAAATCCAAAGCAGTACACAGCAGGCCCCAGAGACCCTGAGGAGCCAGGCAAGCTGTGGGAGTGGGCTTGGGGGAGGAAAAGATGAGTGGAAGCCAGAGACCTGTGCAAAGATTCGTAAGAAAAACAAAAGTTACACATGCGGCCAACAAGCATATGAGAAAAAGTTCAGTATCACTAACATTACAGAAATACACATCAAAACAACAATGAAATACCATCTCGCACCTCTCACAATAGCTATTATTAAAAAGTCGGCCAAACGTGATGGCTCATGCCTGTAATCCCAGAACTTTCGGAGGCCATGGCAGTTGGCACACTTGAGGCCAGGAGCTCAACACCAGCCTGGGCAGAGGTGCGAGACCTCATCTCAATTAAAAAAAAAAAAAAAAAAAAAAGTCAAAAAATAATAGATGCTGGAGAGATTGCGGAGAAAAACACTTAAACCAAGCTTATCCAACCCACAGCCCATGGGCCACATGCGACCCAGGACGGCTTTGAATGTGGCCCAACACAAATTCCTAAACTTTCTTCAAACATTTTGAGGGCCGGGTGTGGTGGCTCACACCTGTAATCCCAGCACTTTGGGAGGCCAAGGAAGTTGGATCACTTGAGGTCAGAAGTTAGAGACCAGCCTGGCCTGGCCAACATGATGAAACTCATGTCTACTAAAACTGAAAAAATAAATACAAAAATTAGCCAGGCGTTGTGATGCATACCTGCATTCCCAGCTACCTGGGAGGCTGAGGCACAAGAATTGCTTGAACCCAGGAGGCTGAGATTGTGGTGGGTTGAGATTGTGCCATTGCACTCCAGCCTGGCGACAGAGTGAGGATTCATCTCAAAAAAAAAAAAAAAAAAAAAAAAATGCTTAGTACCTGGGAGATGAAATGATCTGTACAACAAATCCCAGTGACATGCGTTTACTTTTTTTTTTTGAGACGGGGTCTCCCTCTGTCTCCCAGGCTGGAGTGCAGTGGCATGATCTCGGCTCACTGTAAGCTCTGCCTCCTGGGTTCACACCATTCTCCTGCCTCAACCGCCCAAGTAGCTGGGACTACAGGCGCCTGCCACCACACCTGGCTAATTTTTTTGTATTTTTAGTAGAGATGGGGTTTTACCGTGTTAGCCACATGGTCTCGATCTCCTGACCTCATGATCTGCCCGCCTCCACCTCCCAAAATGCTGGGATTATAGGCGTGAGCCACCGCGGCCGGATACATATTTTTTTTTTTTTTTTGAGATGGAGTCTCACTCTGTTGCCCAGGCTGGAGTGCAGTGGAGCAGTCTTGGCTCACTGCAACCTCCACCTCCTGGGTTCAAGCGATTCTCCTGCCTCAGCCTCCTGAGTAGCTGGGACCACAGGTGCCCGCCACCACACCCGGCTAATTTTTGTATTTTTAGTAGAGACGGGGGTTTCACCATGTTGGCCAGGCTGGTCTCGAACTCCTGACCTCAGGTGATCCACCCACCTCAGCCTCCCAAAGTGCTGGGATTACAGGCGTGAGCCACCACACCCGGCCACAAGTTTACTTATATAACAAACCTGCACATGTACCCTTGAACCTAAAATCAAAATTAAAAAAAAAAAAAAGCAAAGCAAAAGGCAAGTGAGCAGGGCCATGTACCTGCTGGCACCTGTGAAGGCCAATTAACTTCAGTCCACGGCTTGTACAGTGACCACACCCGGCCCTCACCCAGCACCTAGCTGGAGTTCAGCAGCCCAACCTCTGACTTCTTTCTGGCATGAACAGATGCTGGCAGCAGGCCAGGGAGCAAACCGTCTGAACTTTGATCAGCCCTGGGCTCCTTACCAGTCCCTCTTGCTCTCCTCGTCCTCTGCCCATCACCCCTTCCTGCCCCAGTATAATCCTAAAAGACCACACACTTAAGGTCTGAAACCAGAACCTCACAACAGGTTGTCCCTTCCGCTATAGAGCTGATTCCAGTGCCCCTCACCCTGATCCCATCCCCCACCCCTGCCCTGGGGGAATGTAGACTGGGTTGTTTTTCTGTCAGAGAACTCCAGATTCACACGGACCTGCCCTTCTCTCTCACCAGCCCCATGGACAGGAGTGAAAGAGCTATTCAATAGGGCTGTGGGTGATTGAGGAGGACTACCCACAGGTTGAGGCTGCAGTGAGCCCTGATTGTGCCATTGCACTCCAGCCTGGGCAACCGGCTTCGTCTCAAAAACAAAACAACAAAAAAAGTTAAAAAAAAATTTTAAAAGAGATGGGGCTATGAGAGCCAAGGGTAAAGCCACAGATGCCCCATATCTGGAGATGGAGGCCGTTTACCCTCTGAGGACGAAGGCCAAATGAGGGCCTGCCACATCAAGCAGAGGTGTCACCGACTGTGTTTCCTGGCCTTACCAAAATTGAAAGCAAAAAGCACAGCTGAGCTTGGTGGCTCATGCATGTAATCCTACCATTTTGGGAGGCCCAGGCAGGTGAATCATTTGAGGCCAGAAGTTCCAGAACAGCATGGGCAAAAAAACAACATCAAGTCTAAAAAAAAAAAGGCCTGGTGTAGTGGCTCACGCCTGTAATCCCAGCACTTTGGGAGGCTGAGGCAGACAGATCACTTGAGGTCAGATGTTTGAGACCAGCCTGGCCAACATGGTGAAATCCCATCTCTAATAAAAATACAAAAATTAGCCAGGCATGGTGACTCACGCCTGTAATCCCAGGACTTTGGGAGGCCGAGGCAGGCGGATCACCAGGTCAGGAGTTCAAGACCAGCCTGACCAACATGGTGAAACCCTGTCTCTACTAAAAATACAAAAATTAGCCCGGTTTGGTGGTGTGCGCCTGTAATCTCAGCTACTCAGGAGGCTGAGGCAGGAGAATCACTTGAACCCGGGAAGCAGAGGTTGCAGTGAGCCGAGATTGCACCACCGCACTCCAGCCTAGGCTACAGAGTGAGACTCTGTAGCTGGGCATGGTGGTGCACGCCTATAGTCCCAGCTAATCGGGAGACTGAGACAGGAGAATTGCTCGAACCTGGGAGGTGGAGGATGCAGTGAGCTGAGATCCTGCCACTGCACTCTGGGCTGGGCAACAGAAGGATACTCCATCTTTAAAAAAAAAAAGGAAATGGGCCGGGCGCAGTGGCACACGCCTGTAATCCCAACACTTTGGGAGGCCGAGGCGGGCAGACCACGAGGTCAGGAGATCCAGACCATCCTGGCTAACATGGTGAAACCCCGTCTCTACTAAAAATACAAAAACTTAGCCAGGCATGGTGGAGGGCACCTGTAGTCTCAGCTACTTGGGAGGCTGAGGCAGGAGAATGGCGTGAACCCGGGAGGCGGAGGTTGCAGTGAGTTGAGATCGCACCACTGCACTCCAACCTGGGCGACAGAGCGAGACTCCATCTCAAAAAAAAAAAAAGTTCGAATTTAAAAGGTTTATTTTATTTTATTTATTTATTTATTTATTTTTGAGTCGGAGTTTCGCTGTTGTTGTTTAGGCTGGAGTGCAACGGCGCGATCTCGGCTCACCACAACCTCCAACTCCCGGGTTCAAGTGATTCTCCTGCCTCAGCCTCCCAAATAGCTGGGATTACAGGCATGCGCCACCATGCCTGGCTAATTTTATATTTTTAGTAGAGATGGGGTTTCTCCACATTAGTCAGGCTGGTCTCGAACTCCCAACTTCAGGTGATCCACCCACCTCAGCCTCCCAAAGTGCTGGGATTACAGGTGTGAGCCACTGTGCCCGGCTACCATTTTATTTTTTTGAGACAGAGTCTCACTGTGTTGCCCAGGCTGGAGTGCAGTGGCATGTCGGCTCATTGCAACCTCCACCTCCCGGGTCCAAGTGATTCTCCTGCCTTAGCCTCCCAGGTAGCTGGAATTAGAGGCGTGCGCCACTACACACAGCTAATTTTTGTATTTTTACTAGAGACTAGGTTTCACTGTCTTGGCCAGGCTGGTCTCGAGCTCCTGACCTCAAGCGATCTGCCTGCCTCAGCCTCCCAAAGTGCTGGGATTAAAGGCATGAGCCCTGTTCCCAGCCACAAAAATTTTTTAAAAAGAAAACACCGGCTAGGTACGGTGGCTCACATCTGTAATCCCAGCACTTTGGGAGGCAGAGGTGGGCAGATCGCGAGGTCAGGAATTCGAGACCAGCCTGACCAACATGGTGAACCCTCGTCTGTACTAAAAATACAAAAATTACCAGGGCCTCGTGGCATGTGCCTATAATCCCTGTAATCAGGAGGTTGAGCCAGGAGAATCACTTGAACCTGGGAGGCAGAGGTTGCAGTGAGCTGAGATTGTGCCACTGCACTCCAGCCTAGGCGACAGAGCGAGACTCCATCTCAAAAAAAAAAAAAAAGAAAGAAAGAAAGTACCAATCTACGGTAATAGAATTCAGAAACTGATTGTGCACTGGGATGAGAAAATGAACTAGAAAGAAGCAGGAAGGAATATTCTGTGATGATGGAAGCCTTTATCTTGGTTTATGGTTACCTCGTGGTTGTACATGATTGTCAAAACTCACTGAACAGGTTGGGCAGGGTGGCTCACACCTGTAATCCCAACAGTTTGGGAGGCCGAGGCAGGTGGATTGCTAGAGCTCAGGAGCTTCAGACAAGCCTGGCCATGGTGAAACCCTGTCTTTACAAAAAATACAAAAATTAGCTTGGCATCGTAGCACACACCTGTAATCCCAGCTAGTCGGAGGCTGAGGTGGGAGGATGGCTTGAGCCTGGGAGGTCAAGGCTGCAGTGAGCCTTAAGTGCACCACTGCATTCCAGCCTGTGTAACAGGAGCGAGACCCTGTCTAAAAAATAAAAATAAAAATAAAAAGCCCGGGCACGGTGGCTCACGCCTGTAATCCGAACACTTTGGGAGGCTGAGGTGGGCGGATCACGAGGTCAGGAGATGGAGACCATCTTGGCAAACACGGTGAAACCCTGTCTCTACTAAAAATACAAAAAATTAGCCAGGTGTGGTGGTGGGCGCCTGTAGTCCCAGCTGCTCAGGAGGCTGAGGCAGGAGAATGGTGTGAACCCGGGAGGCGGAGCTTGTGGTGAGCTGAGATCGCGCCACTGCACTCCAGCCTGGGTGACAGAGCGAGACTCCCTCTTGAAAAAAAGAAAGAAAGAGAGAGAGAAAGAAAATCACTGAATCTGTAAGATCTCTGCATGTTTTTCCACGTAAATTATTTCTCTTTTTTTGAGACAGAGTCTCACTCTGTCGCCCAGGCTGGAATGCAGTGCCATAATCTTGGCTCACTGCAACCTCCTCCTCCTGGGTTCAAGTGATTTTCCTGCCTCAGCCTCCCGAGTAGCTGGGATTACAGGTGGGGGCCACCATGCCCAGCTAATTTGTGTACTTTTAGTAGAGATGGAGTTTCACCATATTGACCAGGCTGGTCTTGAACTCCTGACCTCAAGTGATCTGCCCACCTCAGCCTTCCAAAGTTCTGGGATTACAGGCATGACTTAACTGAGCCCTACCCCGCTGTTTGTTTGTTTGTTTTTTTCTGCAGATACATTGGCTGGAAATGTAAATTATTTCTCAATTTGAGAAATGCAATTGAAAAAAATACTGGGGGAAAAAAGTCACCTCATCAAAAAATATCATTAGGAGAGTGAAAAGATATGTCATACACTGGGGAACAATATTTGTAACATATATAGCCAACAAAGGATTAGTATCTTTTTTTTTTCCTTAAGACAGGATCTGGCTTTGTTGCCCAGGCTGGAGTGTAATGGCACCATCACAGCTCACTGCAGCTTGCACCTCCTGGGCCCAACCCCACCTCAGCCTCCCAAGTAGCTACAAGCACACACCACCATGGTTATGTATTTTCCTTTTCCCTTTTTTTTTTTTTTTTTCTTGAGACGGAGTCTCACACTGTTGCCCAGGCTGGAGTGCAGTGGCGTGATCTTGGCCTGAAGGGGGTGGGTCGCCCCTCCACACCTGTGGGTGTTTCTCGTTGGGTGGAACGAGAGACTTGGAAAAGAAAAAGACACAAAGACAAAGTATAGAGAAAGAAATAAGGGGACCCAGGGGACCAGCATTCAGCATATGGAGGATCCCACTGGCTTCTGAGTTCCCTTAGTATTTATTGATTATTTGTCGGTGTTTCTCAGAGAGGGGGATGTGTCATGGTCACAGGACAATAGTGGGGAGAGGGTCAGCAGACAAACCCGTGAACAAAGGTCTTTGCATCATAGACAAGGTAAAGAATCAAGTGCTGTGCTTTAGATATGCATAGACATAAACATCTCAATGCTTTGTTAAGCAGTATTGCTGCCCGCATGTCTCACCTCCAGCCCTAAGGCGGTTTTTCCCTATCTCAGTAGATGGAACGTACAATCGGGTTTTATACTGAGACATTCCATTGCCCAGGGACGGGCAGGAAACAGATGCCTTCCTCTTGTCTCAACTGCAAGAGGCATGCCTTCCTCTTATACTAATCCTCCTCAGCACAGACCCTTTACGGGTGTCGGGCTGGGGGACAGTCAGGTCTTTCCCTTCCCACAAGGCCATATTTCAGACTATCACATGGGGAGAAACCTTGGACAATACCTGGCTTTCCTAGGCAGAGATCCCTGCGGCCCTTCCGCAGTGTTTGTGTCCCTGGGTACTTGAGATTAGGGAGTGGTGATGACTCTTAAGGAGCATGCTGCCTTCAAGCATTTGTTTAACAAAGCACATCTTGCACAACCCTTAATCCATTTAACCCTGAGTTTGACACAGCACATGTTTCAGAGAGCATGGGGTTGGGGGTAAGGTCACAGATTAACAGCATCTCAAGGCAGAAGAATTTTTCTTAATACAGAACAAAATGGAGTCTCTTATGTCTACTTCTTTCTATACCGACATATTAACAATCTGATCTCTCTTGCTTTTCCCCACATTGGCCCACTGCAACCTCTGCCTCCCGAGTCCAGGCAATTCTCTGCCTTAACCTCCTGAGTAGCTGAGACTACAGGCGTGCACACTATGCCCAACTAATTTTTTTGCATTTTTAGTGGAGAGGGGGTTTTGCCATGTTGGCCAGGCTGGCTTCAAATTCCTGACCTCAAGCGATCCACCCGCCTTGGCCTCCCAAAGTGCTGGGGTAGCAGGCTTGAGCCATCTCACTGGGTCCCCCAAAGCATAAATTTTTAATTAATATTTATGTGCACAGGAGTTCACAGAAAATTGAAACTCAAAGAAGGTCGCTTAGACTCTGGGGCTTATATACCATTTTAACAAAAGAAAGGGGTTTGGGCTTCAAGGGTTGATTGATTACTTGTGGGAAAATGACTAGGAATACAGGAGAAACTAACGGCAGACAAGGGTTATTTTCGTCAGGCTTGTTTATGCAGACTCACCGTGCTGCCAGCTCTCTGACTCTGGTGATAAGAGCAGCTCTCCTCTTTCTGGTATAAGAAGGGAGGCGCCTTCACAAGGGAAATTCACGCCACCTTCACTGAGGGAAATTTCTGCTCTGTTCTTAGTTGGCTAAGAGAAGGGCAGAAAACCTTCTTGTATCTGTTGATCCTCAATTGCTTTCAGTTCAAAATAATCCTATGCCAAAGTGCATCTCTTGGGGGTGGCACAACCTGATCCCCTTTCATTTGAACTGTGCGCATTGCTTAGAAAAAGCCATAATCTACAAAAAAAAAAAAAAAAAGTCATCATCCCCCTTTCATGTTATGTCAAGCCCAGCCAACTGGCATCTTTTTTTTTTTTGAGACGGAGTCTTGCTCTGTCACCCAGGCTGGCATGCAGTGGCATGATCTGGGCTCACTGCAGCCTCTGCCTCCCGGGTTAAAGCGATTCTCATGCTCAGCCTCCCAAGTAGCTGGGATTACAGATGCATGCCACCACGCCAGGTTAATTTTTTTGTATTTTTAGTAGAAATGGGGTTTTACCATGTTCACCAGGCTGGTCTGGAACTCCTGACCTCAGGTGATCCAGCTTCCTCGGCCTCCCAAAGTGCTGGGATTACACGTGTGAGCCACAGCACCGGGCCCCAACTGGCATCTCAATGGCAAACTGATTGTCTTGGCCTTTCCTGGGGGAGGGGAGGAGACTTATGCCAGCCATTACTCCAGATTCTTACCTTCCCTTCTGGGGGCCAGGGCACCAAAGGAGCCGAGAGGCACAGGAAAGAGTGAGGCACGGAGAAGCTGCGTCAGCACTACCACCTGCTTACTGTGGAACTTGGAACATGACTCTTCTCCTCCCGGCCTCCCGTTCCCCCATCTGTACAACAGAAGAGGTCCCTCCTGTCTCCAGCCTTGTCTGACACCTGGCACACCTTTGGCTATACCCAGGATGGGTGACCTGGAAGCCTGGTCCAGGACCTTCAGCTGATGGTGACATTGTCAGATTCAGGAGACAGGGTGGAGCAGGAGCCCTGTGCAAAACAAGGGGGTGCTTGAGGAGGGAGGAGACGAGAGTTAGCTGTTGCCCCCATGTCTGCCAGGCAGCTAACAGCTGAGCTGACCTTAAAGTCAGGGCACGCCTCAGCTTGTCTTAACAGCTATTTATAGCTCGGGTGCCTCCTTATTTGGTAGCTGACTGCACTGCAGTCTGTGGCCTCTCTCCACAGGGATGCCTGCCTTCCTGACAAGCAGCCCAGGCTCCTGATGCAGTTCTGTCTCCTGCAGGCTTTATGCAGAACAGGCTCACATCTGTGTGAGCTCTGTGTGAGCCTCACCTATTCCAAATGCCCTTTAAAGCCATTTACATAGCTGTTACATGTTTAATTGTGTTAAAATACACATAACATAATCCCAGCACTTTGGGAGGTCAAGGCAGCCAGAGGATCATTTGAGGGGCCAGGAGTTTGACACCAGCCTAGGCAACATAGCAAGACCCCCATCTATACTTAAAAAAAAAAAGAAGATAATGGGTTGAGGGTGCCCTCTGTGACTGGCCAGGGGTTTGGAGGTGATCACTCTAGCCTATTTACTCTCACCAATCCAAGACACCTGCTAACCCCCAGAATCTTTAAAGGACCAATCTTTCCACCCTGTGATGCATTTGGGAGCACAATGGGTACCCGTCTCTCCTCTCCCACCCGTTATGGGCTGAACTGTGTCCATCCCAAAATTCATATGCTGAAGTCTCAACTTCCAGCACCTCAGAATGTAACTGTATTTGGAGATAGGGTCTGGTGGAGGTAATTAAGTTAAAATAAGGGCCTATGGGTGGCCTCTAATCCAACACGACTAGTGTCCTTAAAAGAAAGAAAATTGGGGCCAGGTGTGGTGGTTCATGCCTGTAATCCCAGCACTTTGGGAGGCTGAGGCAAGAGGATCACCTGAGGTCAGGAGTTCGAGACCAACCTGGTAAACATGACAAACCCGCATCTCTACGTAAAATACAAAAAAAAAAAAAAAAAATAGATGGGCGTGGTGGTGTGCACCTGTAATCCCAGCTACTCGGGAGGTTGAGGCAAGAGAATCACTTGAACCTGGGGGGCTGAGGTTGAAGTGAGCCGAGATTATGCCACTGCACTCCAGTCCGGGTGACAGAGCAAAACTCCGTCTCAAAAAAAAGAAAGAAAGAAATGTGGACACAGACACACTTAGAGAGAAAACTGTGTGAGGATATGGGGAGAAGGTGGCCATCTACAAGCCAAGGAGAGAGACCTCAGAAGAAACCAGCCCTGCCAATCAACACCTTGATCGCAGACTTCCAGCTTCCAGAACTGGGGGAAGATGAGTTTCTCTTAGTTAAGCCACGTTTGTGAAACTTGGTAATGGCAGCCCTAGTAGACTCTTACGCCTCCGCTCCTCTGTTCTCTGATTTTACAAAGAATATCCTGAGCTGGATTCCTCCTCAAATTTGATTTTTGGGGCAAAGAGAGGTCCAAATGGCAAAGCATTGGCTGGGCTTTTGAGGCTCACCCTCCTCAATCCTCCACAGCACAGACACACCACGATTCCCGGGACCTCTGGACAGACACCTCTTCCCATAGGCCCCTGCTGCTTTCTCGAGGAGCCAATGTCACCGCTACCCTCTCCCAGCTCTGACAGCCTTCCAACTTGCCCACCTCACACAGGTCCCACCTCAAACCAAGCCTCCCAGGCCTCATTTTAGCCATAAGGATTTCCCCAGTAGAGGCTGTGGCCAGTGAGGCAGCATTTCACATAGACACATGTCTATGTAAACACATTTAGCATAGACCATGCATCAGGACACCATGCTCCACAGGCCTGAGTCCTTCCACCCCTCCCCAGATCACAGACCACCCCTAAAAGAATTATCCATTGAGATTCCACTCAACACATGTTCCTTTAGTATCTTCTATGGGCCGGAGACTCCAGCAATCAATGGCACAGGAAAAATGACCCATTCCTTATCCTCAGGAGACATCCCACCTAGTGGGGAAGTTTTTTTTTTTTTTGAGACAGAGTTTTGCTCTTGTTGCCCAAGCTGGAGGGCAATGCCACGACCTCGGCTCACTGCAACCTCCACCTCCCAGGTTCAAGCGATTCTCCTGCCTCAGGCTCCCAAGAATCTAGGATTACAGGCACCCGCCACCATACCCAGCTAATTTTTTGTATTTTTAGTAGAAATGGGGTTTCACCATGTTAGCTAGGCTGGTCTCAAACTCCTAACCTCAGGTGATCCGCCCACCTCGGCCTCCCAAAGTGCTGGGATTACAGGCGTGAGCCACTGCACCCAGCCGATTTTATTTTATTTATTTATTTATTTTAAACAGAATCTTGCTCTCACTCTGTCGCCCAGACTGGAGTGCAGTGGCGCGATCTCAGCTCACTGCAACCTCCGCCTCCCAGGTTCAAGCGAATTCTCCCGCCTCAGCCTCCCGAGTAGCTGGGAATACAGGCGTGTGCCACCACGCCCGGCTAATTTTTGTATTTTTAGTAGAGATGGGGTTCGCCATGTTGGCCAGGCGGGGCCACAGCTTGGACAAGTTTGGTCTAGGTTCTGCTGCTCACCACACAGTAAGACGATGACTGAGACTACAAGTATTGCCAAGAGGAAGGTTTTAATTGGTGTTGGAGTTGGGGGTGAGAGGGGCACTGCAGCCCAGGAGATGGGAGCTCAGTCTCAAATCCGTCTCCCTGATGGAGTAAAGGCAGGGATTTATATAGCAGGGAAGAAATGTAACCATGTGTAAAACAAACAGGAACTAGGGAGGGGTAAGGAAGCAATCATGATGAATGAGGGATCACACATCTCATTGTCTGGACATAGTGATCTGGTGAGTTTCAGTTCTTTGATACTTTCTTTTTTTTTTTTTTTTTTGAGACAGAGTCTTGCTCTGTCACCCAGGCTGGAGTGCAGTGGGGTGATCTCCACTCACTGCAACGTCTGCCTCCCAGGTTCAAGCGATTCTCCTACCTCAGCCTCCCGAGTAGCTGGGATTACAGGCATGTACCACCACGCCCAGCTAATTTTTGTATTTTTAGTAGAGACGGGGTTTCACCATGTTGGTCAGGCCGGTCTCGAACTCCTGGCCTCATGTGATCCGCCCACCTCAGCCTCCCAAAGTTCTGGGATTACAGGCATGTGCCACCACGCCCGGCTAATTTTTGTATTTTTAGTAGAGACAAGGTTTCACCCTGTTGTTCAGCCTGGTCTTGAACTCCTGGCCTCAAATGATACACCCGCCTCAGCCTCCCAAAGTGCTGGGATTACAGGCATGAGCCACTATGCCTGACCTGATACTTTCTTTCTTTCTGTTCTTTGTTTTCTTTCTTTCTTTTTCTTTTTCTTTTTCTTTTTTTTTTTTTTTTTTTTTTGAGAGCCTGAAAGTCTTTTCTGAGGAAGAAACTCAGATAAAACAAGCTGGTCTTCCCTGGTTCCAGTTGGTGAAGGCCCACCATTGAAGGGAACATTTTACCACACACCATACTTTTTTTTTTTTTAATTATGTTGTCCAGTCTGGAAAATAGCTAGGACTATAGATATGCACCACCGGGCCCGGCTTACACTATACATCCTTTTTTTAAATGTGGTAAAATATATGTAATGTAACATTTACCATTTAATCAATTTAAAATAAACAGTTCAGTGGCATTAAGTATTGAATTAGGTTGGCGCAAAAGTAATTGCGGTTTTTGCCATTGAAAGTGATGGCAAAGCCGGGTGCGGTGGCTCATGCCTGTAATCCCAGCACTTTGGGAGGCTGAGGCGGGTGGATCGCCTGAGGTCCGGAGTTCGAGACCAGCCTGGCCAACATAGTGAAACCCCATCTCTACTAAAAATACAAAAAATTAGCTGGGCGTGGTGGCGGGCACTTGTAATCCCAGCTACTAGGGAGGCTGAGGCAGGAGAATCGCTTGAACCCAGGAGGCAGAGGTTTCAGTGACCAAAATCATGCCACTGCACTCCAGCCTGGGCAACAAGAGCGAAACTCTGTCTCATCTCAAAAAAAAAAAAAAAAAGAAAAAAGAAAGTGATGGTAAAAACCACAACTACTTTTGTGCCAACCTAATACAACAATTACCATCATCCATCTCCAGAATTTTTTTTATCTTCCAAAATTCTATACCCATTAAACAACCGCCATTCCCCCTTTTTCCAACCCCTGGCAACCACCATTCTACTTTTTGTCTCTATTAATTTGACATATTTTCCTTATTTTATTTTGAGACAGGGTCTCACTGTCACACACACTGCATGGAGTGTAGTGGTGAGCTCATAGCTTCCTCCAGTATCGACCTCCTGGGCTCAGGTGATCCTCCCACTTCAGCCTCCCAAGTAGCTGGGACTACAAGTGTGCACCACCAGACTGGCTAATTTTTTTTTTTTTTTTTTTTTGAGACAAAGTCTCACTCTTGTCCCCCAGGCTGGAGTGCGATGGCGTGATCTCGGCTCATTGCAATTTCCGCCTCCCGGGTTCAAGCAATTCTCCTGCCTCGGGCCCCCGCCCGAGTAGCTGGGATTACAGGTGCCTGCCACCACGCCCGGTTAATTTTTGTATTTTTAGTAGAGACGGGGTTTCACCATGTTGGCCAGGCTGGTCTAGAACTCCTGAGCTCAGGTGATCCACCCACCTCAGCCTCCCAAAGTGCTTGTATTACAGGCGTGAGCCACCCCGCCTGGCCTAATTTTTTGTTTTTTGTGGAGACCAAGTCTCACTATGTTGCCCTGGCTGGTCTCGAACTGCTGGGCTCAAACGATTCTCCCACCTCGGCCTCATAAAGTGTTGGAATTACAGGTATGAGCCACCGCACCCAGCCCACATGTGGATTTTTAAAGATGTCCAGAATTTTGATATGGCTTGGCATAGAAGGACTGCAAGGCAGGCACTAAGGTCTCTGATAAATGGTCAGGACTTGTTTACTTGACTCAATTAACAGGGTTGATTTGTTTTTCAGAACAGCTTGTGTGTAGAAACCTTGAGTAGAACTTGGAAACATCCCATTTAGAAGGGTAGATAACACCAGCAAAACCGGCAGCTGCAGGGCCCAGAGCTACCTTTCTTCCACAGCTAGAATGTAATCTGACTATGCCAGTCCTCTGCCTGAAACCACCCAGGGGCTCCCCATGGCCTGCAGGACTAAGTCCAGCCACCAGCTGGCTGTAAGCTGCCCTGGCTGCCTAGGCCTTTATGCTCCAACAATAAATGTACAGGTCGGGCCAGGTGCAGTGGCTCACGCCTATAATCTCAGCACTTTGGGAGGTTGAGGTGGGCGATCACCTGAGGTCAAGGGTTCGAGACCAACCTGGCCAACATGGTGAAACCCCGTCTCTATTAAAATACAAAAATTAGCCGGGTGTGGTGGTAGGCACCTGTAATCCCAGCTACTCAGGAGGCTGAGGCAGGAGAATCTCTTGAACCCAGGAGGCGGAGGTTGCAATGAGCCAAGATCGAGCCGCTGCACTCCAGCCTGGGCGAGAGAGCGAGACTTGGTCTTAAAAAAAAAAAAAAAGAAGCAGGACGGAGTCAGTTAAGTCAGATCTCTTTCACTGTAATAATTCTGTCAGTTATAATTTTGGCAAAGGTGGTTTTATTGGCAGGGCAAGTGTCCCCTAACATCTCTCTCCTTGGCTTACAGAGGAGTCTTCTGTGTCCTCACAAGGCCATCCCTTTATGAGTCTTTATGGGCGTCTATGTCCTAATCTCTTCTTCTTCTAAGGAATCATGTTGGATTAGGGCCCATCCTAATGAGCTCATTTTAATTCAATTACCTCTTTAAAGACCCTGTCTCCAAATACAGTTACATTCTGAGATACTGGGGGTTAGGACTCCACATGAATTTAGGGGTGCAGGATACAATTTAGCCCATAACAGGGTCAAATTTCATAAGGCTCTGTAGATCATGTTAAGGATTTTAATTTTAACTTTAAAGTCAATCAGAGGCTGGACGTGGTGGCTCAAGCCAGTAATCACAACACTTTAGGAGGCTCAGGCAGGAGGATCACTTGAACCCAGGAGTTCAAGACCAACCTGGCCAATATAAAGAGACCCTGTCTCTACCAAAAAAAAAAAAAAAAAAAAAAAATTAGCCAGGCATGGTGGCACATGGCATAGTCCCAGCTGCTCAGGAGGCTGAGGCAGGAGAATCGTTTGAACCCGGGAGACAGAGTTTGCAGTGAGCTGAGATTGCGCCACTGTACTCCAGCCTGGGCGACAGAATGAGACTCCATCTCAAAAAATAAATAAATAAATAAAAATTTAAAAATAAGATGAAAGGAATCTGAAACTATGAAAAAATTTTGCTGGGCTAGTGGCTCACACACTGGGCGTGGTGGCTTATTCCTGTAATCCCAGCACTTTGGGAGGACGAGGTGAGGTCAGGAGTTCGAGACCAGCCTGGCCAACATAGTGAAAGCCCATCTCTACTAAAAAATACAAAAATTGGCGGGGCCTGGTGGCTCACACCTGTAATCTCAGCACTTTGGGAGGCCGAGGCGGGCAGATCACGAGGTCAGGAGCTCAAGATCAGCCTGGCCAACATGGTGAAACCCTGTCTCTACTAAATACAAAAAAAATTAGCTGGGCGTGGTGGTGCACGTCTGTAATCCTAGCTTCTCAGGAGGCTGAGGCAGGAGAATTGCTTGAACCCGGGAGGCGGAGGTTGCAGTGAGCTGAGATTGCACCACTGTACTCCAGCCTGGGTGAGGGAGTAAGACACCATCTCAGAAAAAAAAAAAAAAAATACAAAATTTAGCCGGACGTGATGGCAGGCGCCTGCAGTCCCAACTACTCAGGAGGCTGAGGCAGGAGAATCACTTAAAACCGGAAGGCAGAGGTTGCAGTGAGCCAAGATCATGCCATTGCACTCCAGCCTAGGTAACAAGAGCGAAACTCCGTCTCAAAAAATTTAAAAAAAAAAAATTGTAAGCAGGAGAATGACATAAGTACCTTCGGATTTAGAAAATCACAGACTGCAATGCAGACAATAGAACGGAAGGGGTCAGAGTGGATGTTGACAGACTGGTTAGGAGGCCACTCTAACAACCCAGCAAGAAACCTGCCCAAGTCCTGGCATTTTTACTTATGAGATCTATCTCAAATTTGGCCACTTTGCTCCGTGCCTGGCATATTTAAATAGAAGGCCAGTCATGGTGACTCACGGCTGTAATCCTAACCCTTTGGGAGGCCAAGGCAGGCGGATCACCTGATGTCAGGAGTTCAAAACCAGCCTGGCCAACATGGTGAAACCCCATCTCTACTAATAATACAAAAATTAGCTGGGCGTGGTGGCACACACCTGTAATCCCAGCTACTCAGGAGGCTGAGGCAGGGGAATCGCTTGAGCCCAGGAGGTGGAGGTTGCAGTGAGCCGAGATCACGCCACTGCACTCCAGCCTGGGGGACAAGAGTGAAACAATGTCTCAAAAAAAAAAAAAAAATTAAAATTAAAATTTAAAAATTGGCCAGGCGTGGTGGCTCACACCTGTAATCCCAGCACTTTGGGAGGCCAAGGCGGGTGGATCACCTGAGGTTAGGTGTTCAAGACCAGCCTGACCAACATGGTGAAACCCCGTCCCTAGTACAAATACAAAAAATTAGCCAGACGTGGTGGCAGGCGCTTGTAATCCCAGTTACTTGGGAGGCTGAGGCAGGAGAATCACTTGAACCCAGGAGGCAGAGGTTGCAGTGAGCCAAGATTGTGCCATTGCACTACAGCCTGGGTGACAAGAGCAAAACTCCATCTCAAAAATGAATAAATAAATAAAATTTTTTAAAATCAAATAAATAAATCAATAGAGACAGGGTCTTGCTATGTTTCCCAGGCTGGTCTTGAACTCCTGGGCTCAAGTGATCCTCCTGCCTCAGCTTCCCAAGGTGCTGGGACTTTAGCCAAGTGTGATGGAGCATGCCTGTGGTCCCAGCTACTCAGGAGGCTCAAGTGGGAGGATTGCTTGAGCCATGGAAGTGGAGGTTTCAGTGAGCTGAGATTGCACAAAAAAAAGAAAAAAAGGGTCTCGCTCTGTTGCCCAGGCTGGAGTGCACTGGTGCGATCTTGGCTCACTGCAAACTCTGCCTCCCGGGGTTCACACCATTCTGCTGCCTTAGCTTCCTGAGTAGCTGGGTAGCTGGGACTACAGGTGCCCGCCACCATGCCCGGCTAATTTTTTTGTATTTTTAGTAGAGACAAGGTTTCACCATGTTAGCCAGGATGGTCTTGATCTCCTGACCTCCTGACCCGCCCTCCTTGGCCTCCCAAAGTGTTGGGATTACAGGCGTAAGCCACTGCGCCAGGCCTAAGATTTTTTTTTTTTTTAATGAAAAAACAAAGAGAAAGAACTGGCACTATTAGCACGCGCCACCACACCCAGCTAATTTTTTTAAATTTTTACAATGTTGTCCAGGCTGGTCTTGAACTCCTGGGCTCAAGTGATCCTCCCTCCTCAGCTTCCCAAAGTGCTCAATTACAGACGTGAGCAACTGAGCCCAACCCCCAGAGTTTGACTCTTTTTATCAACAGGTTTCAGCCATCAATACACATGCAATTTTATTTTTTGGACAATAGGCACACGACACTGAGATCTATGTTAGCTAACTACCAAATCCAGAATGCACTGATGCAGTCCCTCAGACTGAAGCCCCCAGACAAATGTGAGGCCAGGACCAGCAGCAGCCATGAAGCCAGAGAGACACCATGCACCTAGGATTATCCAAGTGTGGAAGAGGAATCTGTTCTCCCTCTACCCCACCGCTCAGGACACTCCCATCCTGGCCACCTGAGTCTGCTGCAGTCTCACTGGGTCTGATAATTTCTGCGTGGCTGGTAGAGTACCACCCAAAGATACACTAAAGTGCGCTGTGAACTGGGGAGGAGGAATCTGCTCAGCAGGAACACTAGCTCTCACTGTGTCTCTAAAAGCGCCTTTGCAAAATTAAGACAGTAAGAGAAACCTGACATTGTTGCCTCCAACTTGCTTCTAATCTCCAAGCTGTCCTTGGTTATTCCTGGGAGTAGGCCAAACTAACTTTGAGAGAAATTTAGTTTATAGTTTAACCTTAGGCCGGACGCGGTGGCTCACACTTGTAAACCCAGCACTCTGGGAGGCTTAGGCGGATGAATCACCTGAGGTCAGGAGTTCGAGACTAGCCTGGCCAACATGGTGAAACCCCTTTGTCTACTAAAAATACCAAAAATTAGCCAGGCATGCTGGCATCGGCCTGTAATTCCAGCTACTTGGGAGGCTGAGACAGGAGAATTGCTTGAATCCAGGAGGTGGAGGTTGCAGTGAGCCAAGATCATGCCACTGCACTCCAGTCTGGGTGACAGAGCCAGACTCCATCTCGAAATAAATAAATAATTTAACCTTAAAGTAAGGATGATAATGGCCCTTCCCAAAACCAAAATGCCTTTGTAAAACTAATGAAAAGCCATAAGTTTAGGATTATGAGAGGAGCCTGAATTTTGCTGAGATATAGGCATAGTTAAAGGATAACCAGCCATCGTTCTGGCGGTCATAAGATTTGTGACTTCCCCAATTACAAGTGTAGATAACATCACTATTGTAGAAGCTAAGATTGGCCTTCTGAGATGTCCTTTCACACTTTTACATTTCTGGCTGCCTGATGGCTCTACCTGCACTTGTGACTCATGACTCAACCAGTCTTGTGGACCCCACCCAGAGCGGAACTCAGCACACAAGGTCCATTTTCCACACCCCTGTGATTGCATCCCCAACATTCATTCCCCAACCCCTAGTCCCCTGCCCACCAAACTATCCTTGAAAACCCCTAACCTCAGGTGGCACAACTGGCTTGAGTGATTGGAAACAAGATTTAGAACCCCCAACGCGACACTGAGTAGAATGAGTTTTTTTTAAGACGGAGTTTTGCTTCTGTCGACCAGGCGGGAGTGCAATGGCGTGATCTTGGCTCACTGCAACCTCCACCTGCTAGTTCAAGTGATTCTCCTGTCTCAGCCTCCCGAGTAGCTGGGATTACAGACATGCCACCATGCCCAGCAAATTTTTGTATTTTTAGTAGAGATGGGGTTTCGCTATGCTGGCCAGGCTGGTCTCGAACTCCTGACTTCAGGTGATCCACCCACCTCCACCTCCCAAAGTGTTGGGATTACAGACGTGAGGTGCCCGGCAACTTGCCAAACTTTCTTGTGACAAATTATCTGGAATTTTTTAAAAAGAAGAAGCAAGAATGAATCTTTCTGGTTTTTAGTTTTGTATAAATTATGTTTCAAATCTTTACGTTTCAGAAATAGTCATGCCTGGAAATGCTGTTAAGTTTTTTGGAACTCTTTTTTAAGATTATAGTATTTCCGGCTGGGTGCGGTGGCTCACGCCTGTAATCCCAGCACTTTGGGAGGCCAAAGTGGGTGGATCACGAGGTCAGGAGTTCGAGACCAGCCTGACGAACATGGTGAAACCCCATATCTACTAAAAAAAAAAAAAAAAAAAAAAAAAAATTAGCCAGGTGTGGTGGTGGGCACCTGTAATCCCAGCTACTCAGGAGGCTGAAGCAGGAGAATTGCTTGGACACAGGAGGTGGAGGTTGCAGTGAGCTGAGATCATGCCACTGCACTCCAGCCTGGGTGACAGAGTGAAACTCTGTCTCAAAAAAAAAAAATTATTGTATTTCCTCTAAAAAAAATTAAAACTGGCCGGGCACAGTGGCTCACGCCTGTAATCCCAGCACTTTGGGAGGCCGAGGCGGGCAGATCACGAGGTCAGGAGATGGAGACCATCCTGGCTAACAAGGTGAAACCCCACCTCTACTAAAAATACAAAAAATTAGCCAGGCATGGTGGCGGGCACCTGTAGTCCCAGCTACTTGGGTGGTTGAGGCAGGAGAATGGCATGAACCCAGGAGGCGGAGGTTGCAGTGAGCCAAGATCGAGCCACCACACTCCAGCCTGGGCAACAGAGCGAGACTCTGTCTCAAAAAAAAAATTAAAACCAGGTATTGATATGGCAAAAAAACAGAAGAAGAAAAGGCAAGGAAAGAAGACCCCTAACCTCAGAGCCTTCAAGGAGATTGATTTGTAGCTGGCTTCTGTCAATTCAGCAGTTCTTTACTGCTGTGCCATGATCTCGGGGGATTGATTTTGTCTGTGCAGCAGGCAGGAAGAACCCATCAGGTGATTCCATCTCCCCTTCACTCTTCAGTCTGCCTTGTCTCTGACAACCCTAGGCCTGGCTCCCGGGGTCCAGCCATAGTGGCGTCAGCAGGTCCTGGATTACACCAAGCAGGGCCCGGCCTCCGGGCCGTACCTGCTGTTCCCTCTGGCCTGTGTCTTCACGTGGCTCATTCTTTCCAATCCTTTAGGACTATTTTCAAATATTGTCTTAGAAGGGCCTTCCCTGACAACCGTACCTGAATGAAGGAATGAAGGTACAAATGAATCCACTGATGCTATTATCCCCTAAGACTGTGGCTCATTTAGGCTGCACCTGGAAGAGACCTTTTTCTTTCTTTTCTTTTTTTTTTGTTTTGAGACGGAGTCTTGCTCTGTCGTCCAGGCTGGAGTGCAATGGTGCAATCTTGGCTCACTGCAACCTCAGCCTCCCGGGTTCAAGTGATTCTCCTGCCTCAGCCTCCTGAGTAGCTGGGATCACAGGCACGCGCCACCATGCCTGGCTAATTTTTGTATTTTTAGTAGAGACAGGGTTTCACCATGTTGGTCAGGCTGGTCTTGAACTCCTGACCTCCACCCGCCTCAGCCTCCCAAAGTGCTGGGATTACAGGCGTGAGCCACCGTGCCTGGCCTGAGGCCTTTCTTTATAAAGCAAGGTATATTTTCACCAAATAAGCCTAGGAAGTTCGTCAATTCATTCTCAGCATTCACTTCCTAGTTTCTGCAGAGATTAGGCTGCCCTTCCTGGCCTTTCTTTCCTGGAAGGCTGGGTTCCGCTATGGCAGAGGAGAGCTGGAGCAGCATTAGTTCAAAGAGCTAAGGCACCTGCACACACATCACTCACACACTCTTACCACACAATGTGGTAAGGCTTTCTATCGAACTGCAGTGCAAATTCGTGCACATGAATACACGTAGTTCCATTTATAACTTCTTTTTTTTTTTTTTTGAGACAGAGTTTCGCTCTTGTTGCCCAGGCTGGAGTACAATGGCGCGATCTCGGCTAGCCACAACCTCCGCCTCCGGGTTCAAGCTATTCTCCTGCCTCAGCCTCCCAAGTAGCTGGGATTACAGGCATGCACCCCTATGCCCAGCTAATTTTATAGTTTTTAGTAGAGACGGGGTTGGGTTGCTCCATGTTGGTCAGGCTGGTCTCGAACTCCTGACCTCTGGTGATCCACCTGCCTCGGCCTCCCAAAGTGCTGGGATTACAGGCATGAGCCACCGCGCCCGGCCTCCATTTATAACTTTTTTTTTTTTTTTTTTTTTTTGAGACGGAGTCTCGCTCAGTCCCCAGGCTGGAGTGCAGTGGTGTGATCTCAGCTCACTGCAAGCTCTGCCTCACGGGTTCACAGCATTCTCCTGCATCAGCCTCCCAAGTAGCCAGGCGCCCATCACCACACTCAGCTAATTTTTTGTATTTTTAGTAGAGATGGGGTTTTACTGTGTTAGCCAGGATGGTCTCAATCTCCTGACCTCGTGATCCACCTGCCTTGGCCTCCCAAAGTGCTGGGATTACAGGCGTGAGCCACCGCACCCGGCCCATTTATAACTTTTAAACCACACACACACAAAACCAAGAACTCCTCAGTAACAAATGGATTTTATTTATTTATCTTTTTGTTTTTCAAGATGGAGTCTCGCTCTGTTGCCCAGGCTGGAGTGCAGTGGCGTGCTCAGCTCACTGCAACCTCCACCTCCTGGATTCAAGCGATTCTCCAGCCTCAGCCTCCCAAGTAGCTGAGATTACAGGTGCCTGCCACCACAGCCAGCTAATTTTTGTATTTTTAGTAGAGATGGGGTTCCACCATGCTGGCCAAGGTAATCTCAAACTCCTGACATCAGGCGATCCACCTGTCTTGGCCTCCCAATGTGCTGGGATTACTGGCATGAGACATTGCACTCGGCTTTTTTTTTTTTTCTGAGACTGAGTCTCACTCTATTGCCCAGGCTGGAGTGCAGTGTTGTGACCTCTGCCTCTCAGGTTCAAGGGATTCTCCTGCCTCAGCCTCCCAAGTAGCTGGGATTACAGGCACACCACCACACCCAGCTAATTTTTGTATTTTTAATAGAGATGGGGTTTCACCATGTTGGCCAGGCTGGTCTTGAACTCCTGACCTCAAATGATTTGCCCACCTCGGCCTCCCAAAGGGCTGGGATTACAGGCATGAGCCATTACTCCCGGCCTGTAAATGGATTTTAAACCAAAAACAAAACAAAAAAGTCAAGGAAGTAAAGGTTCAAGCACGTAAGAGTTTTCTAAATATAGTTTCTTGGTATTTTATTTTATTTTAATTTAATTTATTTTTTTAGACAGAGTTTCGCTCTTGTTGCTCAGGCTGGAGCGCAATGGCAAGATCTCGGCTCACCACAACCTCCGCCTCCCCGATTCAAGTGATTCTCCTGCCTCAGCCTCGAGAGCACCTGGGATTACAGGCCTGCGCCAGCACACCTGGCTAATTTTTTTGTATTTTTAGTAGAGATGGGGTTTCTCCATGTTGGTCAGGCTGGTCCCCGACCTCAGGTGATTCGCCTGCCTCGGCCTCCAAAATGCTGGGATTACAGGCGTGAGCCACCACGCTCGAAGGTATTGTATTTTAAATGCTTACTATCAGCCCTTTTCTGAAATCTAATTTATCTTCTTCCCACCGGCAGGTGGCCCTAGCACATTTCCATACTTTTAGGACACCTATGGGCTGATTTCAGATCAGATTTGGTAGCAGGGGACAGAACAGAGGAAGATAACCTTATTGTCATTTTTGCCCCTCCCTAAAGAGAGCCCTCCAGCAGCATAAACTATTTGGTCAGCATAATCCCCTCCAGGGGTGAGGGCTGGGGTGGGAGAGCTGAGATATCTTGCCATTTCTAGGGAGGAACTGCTCTAAGTTTTCCTGATCTTTTCCTAAAATCCTTTTGTTCCTAACCCTTTTGAGGGAGAAGGGGAGTTTAGAGATACGGTAAGGCCCCACAAATTCATATTTGCATTCATTGATTCATGTGTCATCCATTCATTTGGCTTTTTATTTATTTATTTTTTTGAGATGGAGTCTCGCTCTGTCACCCAGGCTGGAGTGCAGTGGAGCAATTTCGGCTCACTGCAAGCGCCGCCTCCTAGGTTCACACCATTATCCTGCCTCAGCCTCCCGAGTAGCTGGGACTACAGGCACCCGCCACCACACCCAGATAATTTTTGTATTTTTAGTAGAGACAGGGTTTCACTGTGTTAACCAGGATGGTCTTGATCTCCTGACCTCGTGATCTGCCCGCCTTGGCCTCCCAAAGTGCTAGGATTACAGACATGAGCCACCGCACCTGGCGGCTTTTTATTTTTTATTTCATAGAGATGGAGTCTTGCTATTTTGTCCAGGCTGATTGTGAACACCTGGCCTCAAATGATCCTGCCAAGTTACTGGAATTACAGGCATGAGCCACTGCACCTGGACTCATTCATTTGTTTACTTGATAAACTTTTTTTTTTTTGAGATGGAGTCTCGCTCTGTCCCCTGGGGCTGTAGTCTCGCTCTGTCCCCCCAAGGGCTCACAGTGGCACCAGTGGTGTGATCTCAGCTCACTACAACTTCCGTCTCCCAGGTTCAAGCGATTCTCCTGCCTCAGCCTCCCAAGTAGCTGGGACTACAGGCATGCACCACTCAATTTTTTTTTTTTTTTTTTAATTCTTCAGCTAAGACAGTGGAAGAGGGGTTTTATTGTATGGTTGCTACACTCAGCCACAAGTGGACACAGAAATAGCCCAGAATGGCCGGGTGCAGTGGCTTATGCCTGTAATCCCAGTACTTTGGAAGGCCGAGGCGGGCGGATCATGAAGTCAGGAGTTTGAGACCAGCCTGACCAACATGGTGAAACCCCATCTCTACCAAAAATACAAAAAAATTAGCTGGGCATGGTGGCGCACACCTGTAATCCCAGCTACTTAAGAGGCTGAGGCAGGACAATCGCTTGAACCCGGGAGGTGGAGATTGCAGTGAGCCGAGATTGCGCCACTGCACTCCAGCCTGGGCGACAGAGCAAGATTCCATCTCAAAAAAATAAATAAATAAATAGTTCAGAATGTCACAGATCCAGGACAAAGGACCAACATAGACAGTTTTGGTTATTACCAAGGTGGGTCTCAGAGGTGGTCTTGGCGATCAGTTGGCGATAAAGTTCCAGGTCCATTGAGAAAGTTCTAGACAGTAGCATGCAGTCCAACAACTTGTACCAGCATTTCCAGCCTCTGGCACTCCATGTTTCTGCTTCTGTGGCCTCCACGGGTGCAACAAGCTAGTGGTTTACTTGGACCTCTGCCTCATCTTTCTTTTGTGCTTCAGCCTCCTCATTTGCTTCTTCCTCTACTTGGCTCTTGTGGCACAGAGGTTTCCAAGAAGATGGCGCTAAGGCCAAGAGCTCATTTTTGTATTTTTGGTAGAGACGGGGGTTTCACCATGTTGGCCAGGCTGGTCTTGAACTGACCTCAAGTGACCCACCCACTTCAGCCTCCCAAAGTGCTAGGATTGCAGGAATGAGACAGGGTTTTGCCATGTTTCCCAGGGTGGTCTTGAACCCCTGACCTCAAGCAATCATCCCACCTCGGCCTCCCAAAGTGCTGGGATTTCAAGGCATAAGCCACCTCTCCTGGCTCTAGTTAATTTTCTAATTTTTTTCTAGAAATAGAGTCTTGCTATATTGCCCAGGCTGGTCTTGAACTCCTGGCTTCAAGTGATCTTCCCATCTCGGCCTCCCAAAGTGCTGGGATTACAAGGCATAAGCCACCTCTCCTGGCTCTAGTTAATTTTCTAATTTTTTTCTAGAAATACAGTCTTGCTATATTGCCCAGGCTGGTCTTGAACTCCTGGCTTCAAGTGATCTTCCCACCTCGGCCTCCCAAAGTGCTGGGATTACAAGGCATAAGCCACCTCTCCTGGCTCTAGTTAATTTTCTAATTTTTTTCTAGAAATAGAGTCTTGCTATATTGCCCAGGCTGGTCTTGAACTCCTGGCTTCAAGTGATCTTCCCACCTCGGCCTCCCAAAGTGCTGGAGTACAGGCATGAGCCACTGCACCTGGCCAAACTGGATTGCTTATTAAAATATACATATATGAGCATATATATATATGAATGTACCAAAAATTAACACAGTATTTAATATTAAAATAGCTCAGCCAGGTGCAGTGGCTCATGCCTGTAATCTCAGCACTTTGGGAAGCCGAGGTGGGCGGATCATTTGAGGTCAGGAGTTGGAGACCACCCTGGCTAAAATGGTGAAATCCTGTCTCTACTGAAAATACAAAAATTAGCTGGGCTTGGTGGCATGTGCCTGTAATCCCAGCTACTTGAGAGGCTGAGGCAGGAGAATCACTTGAACTTGGGAGGCAGAGGTTGCAGTGAGCCGAGGTCATGCCACTGCACTCCAGTCTGGGCGACAGAGCAAGACTCCATCTCAAAAACAAATAAATACAATAAAAATAAAAATAAAAATAAAATAACTCATGGGCTGGGTGTGGTGGCTCATGCCTGTAATCCCAGCACTTTGAGAGACCGAGGTGGGGGGTGGATTGCCTGAGGTCAGGAGTTCGAGACCAGCCTGGCCAACATGGCGAAACCCTGTCTCTACTAAAAATACAAAAATTAGCTGGGCATGATGGTGCACGCCTGTAATCCCAGCTACTCAGGAGGCTGAGGCAGGAGAATTGCTTGAACCCAGGAGGCGGAGGTTGAAGTTAGCTGAGATCATACCACTGCACTCCAGCCTGGGTGACAGAGCAAGACTCCATCTCTAAAAATAAAAATAAAAATAAAATAGGCCGGGTGCGGTGGCTCACGCCTATAATCGCAGTGCTTTGGGAGGCCGAGGCGGGCAGATCATGAGGTCAGGAGATTGAGACCGTCCTGGCTAACATGGTGAAACCCCATCTCTATTAAAAATACAAAAAATTAGCTGGGCGTGGTGGCGGGCGCCTGTAGTCCCAGCTACTCTGGAAGCTGAGGCAGAAGAATGGTGTGAACCCGAGAGGCAGAGCTTGCAGTGAGCCAAGATCGTGCCACTGCACTCCAGCCTGGGCAACAGAGCGAAACTCCATTCCAAAAATAAAATAAAATAAAATAAAATAAACAAGATAAAATAAAAATAAAATAACTCATGGCTGGGGGTGATGGCTCACACCAGTAATCTTAGCATTATGGGATTACAGAGGGAGGCCCAGTCAGGAGCATTCATTGAGGAGGATTTAAAACGCAGGGAACCACTGGCCTACAAGAGAATACAGACTGTTTTTACAGGGAACAAATCATTAATTAAACTCCCTTTGGAAAGAAAATAACACACAGATCAACATTATGTTTATTGTGTAGACTACAGTTTCCAGATTAAGATTGCCAAAACTTGCGTAACATAGTACAAACAAGATCTGCTGACAATAAAATATTCCACACTGGCTTGGGAAGATGCCAGACAAATCTCTTATCCTTTAACTTTGCAGCACTTCATTGTGATTGTGTCTTATTTGTAGTCTTCTCTTTTTTTTTTTTTTGAGATGGAGTCTCGCTCTGTCGTCCAGGCTGGAGTGCAATGGTGCGATCTTGGCTCACTGCAAGCTCTGCCTCCTGGGTTCACACCATTCTCCTGCCTCAGCCTCCCAAGTAGCTGGGACTACAGGCCCCTGCCACCATGCCCAGCTAATTTTGTTTTTGTATTTTTAGTAGATATGGGGTTTCACCATGTTAGCCAGGATGGTCTCGATCTCCTAACCTCGTGATTCACCCGTCTCGGCCTCCCAAAGTGCTGGGATTAGAGGCATGAGCCACTGTGCCCAGCCGTAGCCTTTTCTTTCAAAGGAAAAGCTCCTTTAGGGCAAGGCCTAACCTCCAGCACCAGCCAGGGAAGCAATAGAGCAGAAGTTTAAATTCCTCAAGCTCCAAGCTCACTTATGGGCTATGTGATTACAGGCAACATTTGTGCATGACTCGACAATCTCATTTTCCGGGCTTTAAAATGGCAAAGTATTCTGTACTCCTACTTCTAAAGGCCACTGTGGGACTCAAACTAGATAATGTAGGTGTAAGGCCTTTGAAAATCATCAAGTGTGGTTCTTACATAAGGTTGCCAGATAGAATATAGAATAACTAGTGTGAACCCCCCAAATCTGAGACAGGTCTCAGTTAATTTAGAAAGTTTATTTTGCCAAGGTTGAGGATGTGCGTCTGTGACATAACCTCAGGAGGACTTTTTTTTTTTGAGATGGAGTCTTTGCTCTGCTACCCAAGCTGGAGTGCGGTGGAGAAGCTGGGATTACAGGTGTGCCCCACCACGCCCAGCTAATTTTTTTGAAACAGAGTCTCACTCTGTCCCCCAGGCAGTAGTGCAATGGCATGATCTTAGCTCAATGCAACCTCCACCTCCAGGGTTCAAGAGATTCTCCTGCCTCAGCCTCCTGAGCATCTGGGATTACAGGCACGTGCAACCATGCCCGGCTAATTTTTGTATTTTTAGTAGAGATGGAGTTTCACCATGTTGTACTGGGTGGTTTGGAACTCCTGACCTCAAGTAATCCACCCACCTCGGCCTCCCAATGTGCTGGGATTACAGGTATAAACCAGTGCACTCAGCCTCAGGAGGTTCTTGATGACACGTGCCCAAGGTGGTCAGAGCACAGCTTGCTTTTATACATTCTAGGGAGACATGAGCCATCAATCAACATATGCAAGATGAACATTGGTTCAGTCTGGAAAGGCAGGACAACTTGAAGCCAAAAAAGGGAAGATACCAAGCGGGGAGGAGTTTTCCAGGTCATAGGTAGATAACAGACAAATGGTTTCATTCTTTTGAGTTTCTGATAAGCCTCTCCAAAGGAGGCAATCAGATATGCGTTTATCTCAGTGACCAGAGGGGTGACTTTGAATAGAATGGGAGACAGTTTGGCCCTAAGAAGTTTCCAGCTTGACTTTTCCCTTTAGCTTAGTGATTTACCGGCCCCAAGATTTATTTTCCTTTAACACTATGTGTATTTTTTTTTTGAGACGGAGTCTTGCTGTGTCGCCTAGGTTGGAGTGCAGTGGCGTGATCTTGGCTCACTGCAACCTCTGCCTCCAGGGTTCAAGTGATTCTGGTGCCTCAGCCTCCTGAGTAGCTGGGATTACAGCATGCGTCACCACCATGACTGGCTAAGTTTTTTTGTATTTTTAGTAGAGGTGGGGTTCCACCATGTTGACCAGGCTGGTCTCGAACTCCTGACTTCAAGCGTACCACCCACCTTGGCCCCCCCAAAGTGCTGGGATTACAGGCATGAGCCACTGTGCAAGGCCAACACACTAGTTATATTTTAATTTCAGATAAACAATGAATAATTTTTAAGTATATCTCATGTCATATTTGGTATATATTTATACTAGATACTGATTATTTAGCTGAAATTCAAATTTAACTTGGCAACCTGATTTTTTTTTAAATTTTTAAGTTTAATTTTTATTTTGTAGAGATGGAGGGCTCACTATGTTGCCCAGGCTGGTCTAGAACTCCTGGCCCCAAGCGATCCTCCTGCCTCAGCCTCCCAAAGGGCTGGGATTACAGACATGAGCCAGGGTCACCTGCCATTCTATATCTTTATTTGCTAAGTTTGACAACCCTATTCTAATGTCATATAACAACAGCAATGAAAACGATAGCAAACACATATCTAATAGGTTTTGTTTTTGTTTTGTTTTGAGATGGAGTCATGCTCTGTTGCCAGGCTGGAGTGCAGTGGCGTGATCTTGGCTCACTGCAACCTCTGCCTCCCAGGTTCAAACAATTCTCCTGCCTCAGCCTCCTGAGTAGCTGGGACTACAGGTGCGTGCCACAAAGCCCAGCTAATTTTTTATATTTTTAGTAGAGACAGGGTTTCACCGTGTTAGCCAGGATGGGGTCTCAGTCTCCTGACCTCGTGATCCGCCCACCTTGGCCTCCCAAAGTGCTGGGATTACAGGCATGAGCCACCGCGCCCAGCCTATATCTAGCAGTTATTAAATGAAGTGAATGTCCTTTGAGTTTTGCATCCATTAACTCCTTCAATATTTATAAGGAAGGTGTTTTTGTGTGTGGCTTTTTGTTTGTTTGTTTTTTGCTTTTGGCTTTATTTCTTTTCTTTTTTGTGTGTGTGAGATGGAGTCTTGCTCTGTCGTTCAGTCTGGAGTGCAGTGGCGTTATCTTGCCTCACTGCAACCTCTGCCTCCCAGGTTCAAGGGATTCCCCTGCCTCAGCCTCCTGAGTAGCTGGGACTACAGACACACACCACCATGTCTGGCTCATTTTTGTATTTTTGGTAGAGACAGGGTTTCACCATGTTGGCCAGACTGATCTTGAACTCCTGACCTCAAGTGATCCAACTGAAACTGCCTTTGCAAAACTATGACTGAAACAGAGAGATCTAACTTAACTGACTCCATCTTGCTTCTAACTTCCAAGCTTTCCTTGTTCATTCCTGGGTGTAGGCTGAACTAACTTTGGGAGAAACTTAGTTCATACTTTATAGTCAAAGACCATAACAGCCCTTTCCCAAAGCAGACCTCCTTCTTGGCTGGGGACTAGATTGCCTTTGTAGGACTAACAGTAGCCACAAGATTAGAAATTATGGTTTAGGAGTCATGCAGCTGGAGGCTACAAGATTCTGACCCTCCCTAAACTTCTCCCAAGATCGGTGACCAGCACTTTGAGAGGCCAAGGTGGGCTGATCACCTGAGGTCAGGAGATCGAGACCAGTCTGGCCAACATGGCAAAACCCCATTTCTACTAAAAATACAAAAAAATTAGCCCGGAGTGGTGGCGGGTGCCTATAATCCCAGCTGCTCCCAGGAAAGAGAATCCCAGGCAAAAGAATCGCTTGAACCCGGGAGGCAGGGGTTGCAGTGAGCCGAGATTGTGCCACCGCACTCCAGCCTGGGCAACAGAGTGGGACTCTGTCTTGGAAAAAAAAAATAATAATACAAAAATTAGCCAGGCGTGGTGGCGGGCACCTGCAGTCCCAGCTACTCGGGAGCCTGAGGCATGAGAATTGCTTGAACCCAGGAGGCGGAGGTTGCAGTGAGCTGAGATAGCACCATTGCACTTCAGCCTTGGTGAAAAAAAGAAAAAAAAGATCAGTGCTTGAGATATTTTGCAGACCCTACACTTGATGGATCAGCTGGCACCACCCAGATCAATAAACTGGTTCATCTGATCTTGTGGCCCCCACCCAGGAACTGACTCAGCAAAAGAAGACAGCTCCGATTCCGTAGGATTTCATCTCTGACCAACCAGTCAGCACTCCTGGCTCACTGGCTTCCCCCCACCCACCAGGTTATCCTTAAAAACTCTGCTCCCCGAATGCTCCGGGAGACTGATTTGAGTAATAATAAAACTCTGGTCTTCCGGAGAGCTGGCTCTGCGTGAATTACTCTTTCTCTGTTGCAATTCCCGTCTTGATGAATTGGCTCTGTCTAGGCAGCGGGCAAGGTGAATTCCTTGGGTGGTTACACAACTGGCTAGGCTTCCCAAAGCGCTGGGATTTCAGGGGTGAGCCACCACACCCGGTGTGTTTTTGGCTTTATTTCATCAACAAGGAAACTGAGGTGGTAATTTGCCCAATGCCACATAGCCACTATTTGCAGGAACAAAAGTGCCCATGTGACTCCTATATAGCTCAGATTTTCTGCACAGTCATGATTTTAAGTTTTCTGTTATCCTGACTAGTTCTACCGAACACTCCTTGCCAAGCCATGCAACATTTTGTTCTAATAAGTATGATCACCACACTCAGAAAATGACTATAGTTTCATGCAAAGTTGTGAAGCAGATACCCACCACTGCCTCCTGTTATTCCGCCTTTCTCTACCAAATGTCCCTGCTGAAAAATCAACTGACAAAGCCAGATTAATAGAGAAAAGGCATACACATTTATTAACATGCATGGGGTATGGGTGGGGCGAATCACACAGTAATTACCCAATATCCTAGTGGGGCCCAGATAGTTGCATAGCCTTATTTCAGAGGGGAGGGAAAGATCAGAAACACAGTAGTTCTGTTAAGGGGCAATAAATGATTACGAGGCAGAATGAATGGATAAGGGAACAGAGACTAACTTGTAAATGGTTCTCTTTGGAAACTGAATGAGCCTGAAAGACACACATTGTCTTGTAAAAGAATCTGTTCTGATGTGACTACATTCTTGGTCTTCCTTCCTGCAAAAGATCACAAGATAATAGACAGGGGGAGGAAAAACAATTGTTCTTGGAGAGTCCTTGGGTCTTTATGTAGATTGAGGAAGTCTCTTCTAACCCTGTTGATCTCTAGGGCATTTAATTCAAAACACTCATACCAGGGAGTCACATTTTGGGGTGAAGTTCCCTGTGTTCCTTCACTGGCCTTAACCCCCGTCAGTGGAGATGGATGAAGCAAAGATCTTCTGCTCCTACTGGAGTCCTTCCCAGCATACAGGCATCCCCCTCTGAACTTTGGCATCTGAGAAAGCATTAGTAATCAGAGAAAGTTCTGGGTACCCTCACATCACACCAAGCCTTTACTCCATCTACAATCAAGAACCTGGGCCAGGCATGGTGGCTCAAGGCTATAATCCCAGCACTTTGGGAGGCCAAGGCATGGGGAGGGAAGGGGGGATAAGACCAGCCTGGTTTCTATTCAACAAACAAACAGGCCGGGTGCGGTGGCTCACGCCTGTAATCCCAGCACTTTGAGAGGCCAAGGCAGGCGGATCACGAGGTCAGGAGATCGAGACCATTCTGGCTAACATGGTGAAACCCCGTCTCTAATAAAAATACAAAAAAGTTAGCCGGGCATGGTGGCAGGTGCCTGTAGTCCCAGCTACTCGGGAGGCTGAGGCAGGAGAATGGCGTGAACCCGGGAGGCAGAGGTTGCAGTGAGCTGCAATAGTGCCACTGCACTCCAGTCTGGGTGACAGAGTGAGACTCGGTCTCAAACAAACAAACAAACAAACAAACAAAAACAGGGGCTGGGCGTGGTGGCTCATGCCTGTAATCCCAGCACTTTGGGAGGCTGAGGTGGACCAATCACTTGAGGTCAGGAGTTCAAGACAATCTTTGCCAACGTGGTGAAACCCCATCTCTACTAAAAATACAAAAATTAGCTGGGCATGGTGGTAGGCGCCTGTAGTCCCAGCTACTCGGGAGGCTGAGGCAGGAGAACCACGTGAACCCAGGAGGCAAAGACTGCAGTGAGCCAAGATCGCACCACTGCACTCCAGTCTGGGCAACAGAGCAAGATTCCATCCCACAAACACACACAAACACATACACATACACAACAACAACAGCAACAAAAAACACCTGGCTATGTAGTGCTGGCACAGGAGGGTCCCTAATAAATAGTTTGGTAGGAAAGAAACGAACGAATTGCCCTTTTGCTGCATGTTTACCCCAGCACACTAAAGGAGAGATGGCTTTTGTTTCCTTTTAATACAACATGTTGTTATTTTTGTTTGGTATGGATGGTGAGCCAAGGCATAGTATTGCTGGGTAATTTTGATAACATCAGAGATTGAGCACCTACTACATGCCAGACACTATTCTAGGCACTTGGGATATATCTCTGCAAAGATCCCAGTCCTCCAAGAGCCTGTAATCCTAGCACTTTGGGAGGCCAAGGCAAGAGGATTGCTTGAGCCCAGGAGCTCAAGACCAGCTAGGACATCATGGCAAAACCCTGTCTCTACCAAAAATACAAAAATTGGCTGGGCGTAAGGGTGTGTGCCTGTGATCTCAGCTACATGGAAGACTGAGGAAGGAGGATCCCTTGAGCACCAGAGGTGGGGATTGCAGTGAGCTGAGATTGCACCACTGCACTTAATCCCGCACAACAGAGCGAGACCCTGTCTCAAAACAAAGAAAACAAAGAAACAAACAAAAACCCAGGCAGATTATTGATGAAAAGGCATACACATTTATTAATGTGCACAGAGAGAACGAGAGTGATGATCCCAACCCCTCAATGGGGAGGGGAAGCTTATATTCCATCTTGAGGTTACTGAAAGAATGGGGAACATACTCCAAAACAGGATATAAGGGTAAATCATATTGTGGCCAGCAGTTATGGGATGGAGAGAAGCGGAAGACTGGCTAGCCACAGTGGTCTTGTTAGGTCGTTGAAACCATGCAGGTAGCAGCCTTCAGAGACACAATAGGTAGTAAATGTTTCCTTCAGGCTTCAAATGTTGTCAGGCTCTCAGCTAATGTTTCCTAGATCTGGGGAAGGGAGGACTCCAAAGAAAGCCTGGCTGCCTCAGTGTAGATTTTCTCTACAGATGCAAATCTTTCCCACAAAAGACAGATTTTCTTCTATTCTTGTATTTCCAATCCATCTGAAGAGGTATCTTATTTGTTTTTTCTTTTTCTTTTTTATTATGAAGAGGTATCTTAAAATATGTCAAAGAAGTTTAATTAATTAATTTATTTATTTTTGAGACAGAGTCTCACTCTGCTGTCCAGGTTGGAGTGCAGTGGCTTGATCTTGGCTCACTGCAACCTCCACCTCCCGGGTTCAAGAGATTCTCCTACCTCAGCCTCCCAGGTAGCTGGGACTACAGATGTGCGCCACCACACCCAGCTAATTTTTGTATTTTTAGTAGAGACAAGCTTTCACCATGTTGGCCAGGCTGGTCTCGATCTCTTGACTTCGTGATCCGCCCGCCTAGGCCTCTCAAAGTGCTGGGATTACAGGCGTGAGCCACCGCGCCTGGCCTGGATTACTTCTAAAATTATGAAAAGTAAAGTGTAGTTAATTTTTAATTTTGTTTAGAGATGAGGTCTCACTATATTGGCCAGGCTGGGATTACAGACGCACGCCACCAAGCCCAGCTAATTTTTGTATTTTTAGTAGACACGGGGGTTTTTCTGTGTTGCCCAGGCTGGTCTCGAACTCCTGACCTCATGCGATCCGCCCAACTCTGCCTCCCAAAGTGCTGGGATTACAGGCGTGAGCCACCACGCCTGGCCAGAAGTGTATATTTTGAGGCGAAGTGAAATATTTTGGTTTCCTTTGAGGGGATTGTTAGTTATCTTGCTGTGGTGTGGCCTTAGGAGATGCATTCTTTTCTGTTGTTTTTGCCACCTTCCTTGTTTGCCTGTGTTGGGCACATCTCGGTCTGATGATTAATAGGCTGATTTTCACTTTCAACGTAGAGACTACAGAAAAGTCGAATTTAAGGGCTTATGAAAAACTGCCTATGGAAGCTCAGAGTTTAATATGTTGCATCTGAGTGGACAGTAGGCCTTATGGAGAAAAATAATTAAATACACTCTGAGGCCCGGCATGGCAGCTTATGCCTATAATCCCAGCACTTAGGGAGGCCAAGACAGGAGCATCACTGGAGCCCAGGTGCTGGAGACCAGCCTGGCCAATATAGTGAGACCTCATCTCTAAACAAAATTAAAAATTAACTACACTTTACTTTTCATAGTTTTAGAAGTAATCCAGGCCAGGCGCGGTGGCTCATGCCTGTAATCCCAGCACTTTGAGAGGCCTAGGTGGGCAGATCACGAAGTCAAGAGATCGAGACCAGCCTGGCCAACATGGTGAAAGCTTGTCTCTACTAAAAATACAAAAATTAGCTGGGTGTGGTGGTGCACGTCTGTAGTCCCAGCTACTTGGGAGGCTGAGGTAGGAGAATCTCTTAAACCCGGGAGGCAGAGGTTGCAGTGAGCCGAGATCGCGCCATTGCACTCCAGCCTGGCGACAGAGCAAAACAGTCTCAAAAAAAAAAAAAAAAAAAGGAAGTAATCCTCAGAAGGTAGGATATTCCTTATTTCTCAGCCTTAAAATGGAAGGCTCTATTTACAAGAGTCTTCTTTGGGACTCTCCCTTCCCCAGATCTAAGAGAGATTAACTGAGAGTCTGACAACTTGAAAAGTCTGAAAGAAACATTTACCACATATTGTGTCTCTAAAGGTTACTACCTGTGTGGTAGCCTTTATTTGCCACAACATGGATAAACCTGCAGGACATTATGCTAAATGAAATAAGCTAGACACAAAGAACAATACTACATTATCTCACTCATACGTGAAGATGTGAAAAAGTTGAATACATAGAAACAGAGTAGAACAGTGGTTTACCAGGAGTGGAGTGGGGAATGGGAACATCAGGTCAAAGGGGACAAAGTTGCAGCTGTGTAGGATGAATACGTCTAGAGAGCTAATGTACCACATGAAGACTATGATTTTTTTTTTTTTTGAGACGGAGTCTCGCTCTTGCCCAGGCTGGAGTGCAGTGGCGCGATCTCAGCTCACTGCAAGCTTTGCCTCCCGGGTTCACGCCATTCTCCTGCCTCAGCCTCCCGAGTAGGTGGGACTACAGGCACCCGCCACTATGCCCAGCTAATTTTTTGTATTTTTTGAGTAGAGACGGGGTTTCACCGTGTTAGCCAGGATGGTCTCCATCTGCTGACCTCGTGATCCGCCCGCCTTGGCCTCCCAAAGTGCTGGGATTACAGGTGTGAGCCACTGCGCCTGGCCGAAGACTATGATTAATGTTAATAGATAATATTGTATTGTATACTGGAAAATTGCTAAGAGTAGAGCTTGGGTTTTTACCACAAACACATACACAAAATATTCATGTAAGGTGATATGCTAAATCTGCTTGACTGTAGTAATCACTTCACTAGGTACATGTATATTAAAACGATGTTTTACACCTTAAATACGTACAGTTTTAAATACACATTTAAAAAAAGCGAGGATATTCCAGACATATTTTGTTACTCATTATGTATTCGCTGCAGTGTGAAAAGCACAATGCAAAGGGTTTTTTGTTTGTTTGTTTGTTTTTGTTTTTTTGAGATGGAGTCTAGCTTTGTCGCCCAGGCCGGAGTGCAGTGGCTGGAGTGCGGTGGCGCGATCTCGGCTCACTGCAAGCTTCGCCTCCCGGGTTCACGCCATTCTCCTGCCTCACCCTCGGAGTAGCTGGCACTACAGGCGCCCGCCATCACGCCCGGCTAATTTTTTTGTATTTTTTAGTAGAGACGGGGTTTCATCGTGTTAGCCAGGATGGTCTCAATCTCCTGACCTGGTGATCCGCCCCCCTCGGCCTCCCAAAGTGCTGAGATTACAGGCGTGAGCCACTGCGCCCGGTCAGTGCAAAGGTTTTTAAACAGATTCTCATTTAACTTTCACAGCCATCTCTGGAGTAGGTACTATTATCTATTACTATTATTATTATTTTGAGATTGAGTTTCACTCTGTCGCCCAAGCTGGAGTGCAGTGGCGCGATCTCGGCTCACTGCAACCTCCGCCTCCCGGGTTCAAGGAATTCTCCTGCCTCAGCCTCCTGAGTAACTGGGACTAGCCACTACACCCGGCTAATTTTTGTATTTTAGTAAAGAAGGGGTTTCACCACGTTGGCCAGGCTGATCTCGAACTCATGACCTCAGGTGATCCGCCCACCTCAGCCTCCCAAAGTGCTGGGATTACAGGCGTGAGCCACCGCGCCTGGCCTATTATTATTATTATTGTCGTTTTTACAGAGGAGAAAGCAGGAGCACCAAGAGGTAGGATAATTTGCTGGAAGACACGCATAGCTTAGAAAGGGAAGCCGGGAGATAAGGGGACCAGCTCTCTAGAGCATTGCTCAGCCAAAATACTTGGCCAAGATCACATCTCTGATACCAGGAATGAGATAACCTTTAAGTGTTTACCATGTACCAGGCACTAAGCTCAGTGATTTCTAAGGACATCATGTAATCCTCACAGCAACCATAGGTGGGTCTGCTGTCATCCTTATTCTAGAGAAGTTGAAACGGAGGCTCAGATAGAACAAGTACCTAGCTCAAATATTACTAGAGAAATGGGAAAGTGCAGATTCAAACCCAGGTCTTCCGACTGCAAGTCCCTAGTCCCCAGCCCCAGCTCCACTATATCAGCTTCTGCTAGGAAGAAAGCCGCTAACTGTGAACTTTCGTCGCCGGGGTTTCGAGCCCAGGACACACCTGTACAGACCCCCGTTAGCCCCGCCCCTTTCCCGAGGAGACGTCCCCTCCACCAATCAGCGGCGCCGTGGGCGGGCCGCGGGCGCGCACGCTCTGGGCCCGCAGTTGAAGTGGCGAGAGCGCTCAGATACGCGACGCGTAGCAGGCGGGGACCGAGGGGGTGCCTCAGTGTCCTTCCCCTCCCCTTGCCTGGCCTCGCCGTCCTCTCTCCGCAGCCGGACCGGAACTATGTGATCCCGGAAGTTCCGGGGCCTTTGCTGTGTGGGATAAACAGTAATGGCGGAGGCTGCAGCTCCCGGAACAACAGCCACAACATCAGGAGCAGGAGCGGCAGCGGCGGCGGCGGCAGCAGCCTCCCCCACCCCGATCCCCACAGTCACCGCCCCGTCCCTGGGGGCGGGCGGAGGGGGCGGCGGCAGCGACGGCAGCGGCGGCGGCTGGACTAAACAGGTCACCTGCAGGTAGGACGTTGCACGGCGGAGCGCCGGGCGCGGGGAGGGGGCCGCGGGTCAAGCCTGCGGCGCGGGAGGGAGGAGGGCGGCCGGCCTGCGGCTAGAGGCGCCGGAGGGCGGGGACCGGCGTTGTCGACCTGCAGCCCTCGCGGCCCCCGCTGCCGCTGCCGCCGCCGCCGCCGCCGCGTTCCCCCAGTTACTGCGTCAACCCCCGCTGGGCCGCGGAGCCCTCAGCGCTGTCCGCGGAGGCCTGGCGCTGCGCGATTGCTGCGGAGCCGCGGGGCTGCACCGCCGCTTACCCTTCCCTGAGCGCTGCCTGAGCTGGCTGCGAGCGCATCGGGGAGAGGTGGGCTGGCTCCTCCCCTGCCGCTGGAAGGATGCCCCCGCCGCTGCCTCCGGCTCCCGGGGCTCGGGAAGATGGTCACTTCAGGCCGGTCTCCCGGCGATCCTTTCCGGGCCTAGACACCCCGCCGAGGGCCCCAGCGAGCTTGCCTGGCTCCCAGCCCTCTCCTCTCTCCGTGCCATCCGTTTGTAACGTCTTTTCACGTCCCTCCGTCCCTCCGCCCCCCATCCTCCGCCCAACTGTGAGAAGAAGCTTTTGTATTTCGTCTTTGTATGTTTGTCGAGGTTGGCGGTGCTGAGCTTTGTCTTAGAAGCAGGCGTTCAGGGGCCGGGGTCGTCTTCTCCACCCGCGGTTTTTTTGAGCTGCAGATTATTACCCTCCCCCAGCTCTGTGTTCCTCTTTTGAAATTTACGCATCTTCCGAAGGGAGTGAAAGGGCTCTTCGCTCCCGGAAGAGAGAGAGGTTTGGTTTTGGTTTGATATACGAGACGAAAATATTAGAAAAATTAAGGGATGGCGGTTGTGTGGATGTGTATGTTTGTAAAAAACTACCTAGCTCTACGCAGAAGAGGGCATTTAATTGTACGTTTTTTATATTCCGGTTTTTAAATAGTGATCAGTAGCGACTGTAAGCTTTTCTTTTTCTATCAGTTGAATAAATCAACTGAAATGCCGGTTTTCACCTGGGTGGTATAATTTATATGCAAGTATGTAAAAATGATTCCTAATTAGAACTTGTAGTATTAAGGGTGAAATTTGAAACCTTTTCAGTCTTTGATGTGATACATTTATCCTGGCGACCTTCGAAGGTCTCTCAGCCTTTGATATGATACATTTAAGGTGTGAAGGATAAGCTTAGTTATTTTACATAATGGGATGTAGAAAGCATAAACGCAATTTCAGGTCACTTGTCTTATTCATCGGTGGATTGTAAAACTGGAATATTGCCAGGAATGATTTTAAAGTTTCTACTCATGGAGCAAATTATTTGAATATCTGTTTCCCTTTTACAATGCTACAGTTGATCTATATGTGCTAGTTACATCTTTTAAAAATTGAAACCGGCCTGTCGGGGTGGCTAGGCCGGCGTGGTGGCTCACGCCTGTAATCTCAGCATTTTGGGAGGCTGAGGCTGGCGGATCGCCTGAGGTCAGGAGTTCGAGACCAGCCCGGCCAACATGGTGAAACCCTGTCTCTACTAAGAATACAAAAATTAGGCCGGGCACGGTGGCTCACACCTGTAATCCCAGCACTTTGGGAGGCCAAGGCAGGTGGATCACGAGGTCAGGAGCTCAAGACCAGCCTGGCCAAGATGGCGAAACTCCCTCTCTACTAAAAATACAAAAAACATTAGCCGGGCGTGGTGGCAGGCGCCTGTAATCTCAGCTACTCAGGAGGCAGAGGCAGGGAGTTGCTTGAACCCAGGAGGCAGAGGTTGCGGTGAGCCGATATCACACCACTTCACTCCAGCCTGGGCGAAAGTGAAACTCTGTCAGAAGAAAAAAAAAAAGAAAGACAAGAAAGAGCTTAGATATACTAGTTTTGGGGTTTTTTTTGTATAGCTTTTGCTTGAGACAGTTTTTTGTTGTTGTGCAGATTCCTTGATAGGTCTGGGGTTTTAGTGTTTGACATTGTTTTCGGTCGTTCTAGGTACCAACATGATCTCTTACTTAAAACTATTTTCTCCTTTAGATAGAGGAATGTTAACTATCATCTTTTTTTTTTTTTTTTTTTTTTTTTTTGAGACAGAGTTTCCCTCGTTTCCCAGGTTGGAGTGCAATGGTGTGATCTCTACTCACCACAACCCCCGCCTCCCAGGTTTAATTGATTCTCCTGCCTCAGTCTCTGGCATTACAGATGCCTTAGTAGCTGAGATTACAGGCATGCACCACCATGCTCACCTGGCTAATTTTGTATTTTTAGTAGAGACGGGCTTTCTCCATGTTGGTCAGGCTGGTCTTGAACCCCCGACCTCAGGTGATCTGCCGGCCTCGGCCTCGGCCTCCCAAAGTGCTGGGATTAGAGGCGTGAGCCACCGCACCCGGTCTGTGATCTTTATCATACACTTTGAGCTCTCTGAGAAGAGTAGGGCCCTATTTTATCTGCAGGGCTTTCCTTCCTCAGTTCCTGACATAGAGCAGATACTCAGTAAATGCTTGAGTGATGTTGATAAAGTCATATACCTAGAATTACTCACTTTAACAGAAACTGTTAAGATTCCTCTGCTTTCATTTAAAAAAAAAAAACTTGTAAATTACCAAAGTAACAGAACACATGTGTATCTTCCTTTTTTTTTTGAGTTAGAGTGTCGCTCTGTCGCCCAGGCTGGAGTGCAGTGGTGAGATCTCAGCTCACTGCAACCTCCGCCTCCCGGGTTCAAGCGATTCTCCTGCCTCAGCCTCCTGAGTAGGTGGGATTACGCCTGGCCACATCTATATTTTTCTGGAACTACCTTATTCAATCATTCAGTAAGTAAACATTGCACGCCAGCAATGGGAGACACAATATTAGGTGTTCAAGAGAGTGCAGATGTATATACTGTATTATAAATAAACATTTTCAATATGTTTGCTAGGTAAACATCCCCTAAAGAATCAGGTAGAGGTGTGTTTTAGTGTTTGTGCTGATTTCTCCCTATAGCACATCACTCCTGTGTCTAGGAATTTGACTAAAGCTATTTTCTTCACGTAGTAAGAAGTTTTGACTAGAATGTTTTTAATTGCTCGGAATCACCTGTATTTTCTTACTGGTTACATTTTTTCTAATGTTTCTCCTGGGGTTTTCATTGTGTTTTATTTCTACCACTTAAGTAAAACCGAAGAATACCTTTCCTCAGAAATTGTGTTATGCTGCCACCACCAGGCTGTTTTTCATATCTTTTATTAGAGGAATACTAAGAAACAGAAATGCTCATTGCATCTGCTACCTTGAGTTACCTTGAGTGTGTGAGGTTAGAACAGTTAATACTTAAAGAGAAGTTGTAATTTGAATTTAGACTCCTCTTTATTAGAGTGCTTCTATAATGGTAGAAAGTGTTCTGGTAGTTGAAATAATACACAAAAAACAAGCACTTAATTTTTGATTTTTAAAAAAACTCTTTTCTTGATTTTTATTTGTATTTATTTTTATTTTTTGAGATAGGGTCTCGCTGTGTACCCTAGGCTGGAATGCAGTGGCAGCGTCTTGGCTCATTGCAGCCTCCACCTCCCAGGCTCAAGCAATCCTCCTGCTTGAACCTCCCCAGTAGCTGGAATTACAGACACGTGCCACCACCCCAGGCTAATTTTTTTTTGCATTTTTGGTAGAGACAGGGTTTCATTCATGTTGCCTAGGCTGGTCTTGAACTCCTAAGCTCAAGTGTTTCTCCTGCCTCAGCCTCCTAAAGTGCTGGGATTACAGGTGTGAGCCACCATGCTTGGCCTTGAAAGTTGTGTGTGTTTTTGTTTTTTTTTTTTGTTTTTTTTTTTTTTGAGACAGAGTCTCTCTATGTCGCCCAAGCTAGAGTGCAATGGCACGATCTCGGCTCACTACAACCTCTGCCTCCTGGGTTCAAGCAATTCTGATGCCTCAGCCTCCCAAGGAGCTGGGATTACAGGCGCGTGCCATCACACCTGGCTAATTATTTGTATGTTTAGTAGAGATGGGGTTTCACCATGTTGCCCAGGCTGGTCTTGAACTCCTGACCTCAGGTGATCCACCTACCTCCCAAAGTCCTGGGATTACAGGCATGAGCTCCCATACCTGGCCTCAAAAGTTTTTAAAAATGTGGTTAACGTAACTTAAAAATCAGCTGGGTGTGGTGGCTCACGCCTATAATTCTAGCACTTCGGGAAGCCAAGGCAGGTGGATCGCTTGAGGTCAGGAGTTCGAGACCAGCCTGGCCAACATGACGAAACCCCCTTCTCTACTAAAAATACAAAAATTAGCTGGGCGTGGTGGCGGGCACCTGTAATCCCAGCCACTCTGGAGGCTGAGGTGGGAGAATCGCTTGATCCCAGGAGGCAGAGGTTGCAGTGAGCCAAGATAGCGCCACTGCACTCCAGCCTGGGTGACAGAGTGAGACTTCATCTCAAAAAAAAAAAAAAAGAAGGAAATCCTTCTAGAAATCCTTTATCTGAGTGCTGTGATGTCCATAGTGAAGTTTATTACTTGGAAACTTACATAGTGGTTGTGAGAGGAAATAAGTAATACATATTTAGATGGTATTAAAAAGGTTATGCAACTGGGAAAGAAAAATTAATTTGCTATCGGTACCATGATTAACCATCACGTCTAGCTGTCTTCTACAGCCTTTTATTTTATTTTTTTTTGAGACAGCGTCTCAGTGGCGTGATCCTGGTTCACTGCAACCTCTGGGCCCCCCCACCCACTGCGAGTTCAAGCAATTCTGCCTCAGCCTCCCGAGTAGCTGGGACTACAGGTGTGTGCCACTATGCCTGGCCAATTTTTTGTTTTGTTTTGTTTTTTTGTATTTTTAGTAGAGGCAGGGTTTCGCCGTGTTAGCCAGGATGATCTCGATCTCCTAACCTCGTGATCCACCTGCCTCAGCCTCCCAAAGTGCTGGGATTATAGGCGTGAGCCACTGCGCCCGGCCTAATTTTTTTATTTTTAGTAGATAGGGGGTTTCACCATGTTGGCCAGGCTGGTTTTGAACACCTGACCTCAGATGATCCACCTGCCTCCGCCTCCCAAAGTGCTGGGATTGTAGGTGTGAACCACCGGGCCCACCCTGCGGCCTTTTATTCTTTCTTTCTTTCTTTTTTTTTGAGACGGAGTTTCGCTGTTGTTGCCTGGGCTAGAGTGCAGTGATACAATCTTGACTCGGTGCAATCGCTGTCTCCTGGGTTCCAGCGATTTTCCTTTCTCAGCCTCTGGAGTAGCTGGGATTACAGGCATGTACCACCACAGTCGGCTAATTTTGTATTTTTAGTAGGTACGGCTTTCACCATGTTGGTCAGGCTGGTCTCGAACTCCCAACCTCAGGTGATCCACCCACCTTGGCCTCCCAAAGTGCTGGGATTACAGGTGTAAGCCACCGCACCCGGCCTTCTACCTCTTTCTAACAAGTATATATTATGTGCACAGATAGTTGGAGATAAAAAGGGAAATAAACCAGTCTTTACCCATCAGGAATTTATAATCTAGTTTGTTAAACACTATACTCATTAAGAGTTAAATATCAAAGTAAGAAATGTCACTGCAGATGAATTGATTAAATGCCTTATCTATTCTATAATTTATAGAAATTCCTAAAGAGGTTGTTAAGATGCCTAGAAGATACTCTGAGGGTTCTGTTTGGTTCTCTTGTTACCCTTACAGGGTAACTTGGCAGTTTCTTGTTCTCTATGTTGGGAGCCACTATTAGGTTTCTAAGAGGCACACCAGTAGGGGGATTCTAGTAAATTTTGTCTTTATTACTGCACAGTGTCTCATGGAGACAGATTCTGCACAGTAGAAGGAACTTTAGAAATAATATATGGCCCAAGTTTTCACCGAAGGCAAACTCAACTTGGGTAGTGACATTAAGGTGAATCTGGATGATTTTTTTTTTTTTTTTTTTTTTTGGTGGTATCATTTAAAAACAAGACATATACTTATATTCATTGGTTTTTGTTTGGAGGAGAAATTCTTTGACGTAGACTATCTCTTTTTTTCTTTTTCTTTTTCTTCTTTTTTTTTTTTTTTTTGAGATGGAGTCTCTCTGTCGTCCAGGCTGGAGTGCAGTGGCTCAGTGGTGCGATCTCGGCTCACTGCAATCCCTGCCTCCAGGGTTCAAGCAATTCCCCTGCCTCAGCCTCCTGAGTAGTTGGGATTACAGGTGCCTGCCACCACGCCAGGCTAATTTTTTGTACTTTTAATAGAGATGGGGTTTCACAATATTAGCCAGGATGGTTTTGATCTCCTGACCTTGTGATCCATCCGCCTCGGGCCTCCCAAAGTGCTGGGATTACAGGCGTGAGCCACCACGCCCGGCCCTTTTTTTTCTTTTTGGTATGTAAGTTACACTGTTTTCATAATCTAAGGCTTATTATTATTATTATATTTTTTTGAGACAGAGTTGTAGTCGTACTCCCATCACCGAGGCTGGAGTGTCAAAATAGTTCGTTGTAACAATGCAAAAACAAGGGCCAGGCGCAGTGGCTCACGCTTGTAATCTCAGCACCTTGGGAGGCCGAGGTGGGTGGATCACAAGGTCAGGAGATGGAGACCATCCTGGCTAACATGGTGAAGCCCCATCTCTACTAAAAATACAAAAAATAAGCTGGGCATGGTGGCGGCGCCTGTAGTCCCAGCTACAATGCAAAAACGGACTAATACACTTGCTTTACTCCTGTTTTCTTATCACCTTCTTTTTTTTTTTTTTTTTAAATGGAGTCTTGCTCTGTCTCCCAGGCTGGAGTCCAATGGCGCGATCTCGGCTCACTGAAACCTCAGCCTCCCAGGTGTAAGCAATTCTCCTGCCTCAGCCTCCCGAGTAGCTGGGATTAACACGTGTGCCACCACACCAGCCAATTTTTGTATTTTTAGTAGACACGGGGTTTCACCATGTTGCCCAGGCTGGTCTTGAACCTCTGGTCTCGAACCCCTGACCTCAGATGAGCCACTCACCTCAACCTCCCAAAGATACTGGGATTACAGGCATGAGCCACCGTGCCCGGCCCTTTCTTTGTGTTTATTTCGTATGTTTATGCATTTGCTGGTTGAATACATTAGTCATGAATACTAATTGGTTTTAATATTTTCAAGGATTGGTTTTAATCTAGTTTTGTGGTCCTTTGTCTCACAGGTATTTTATGCATGGGGTTTGTAAGGAAGGAGACAACTGTCGCTACTCGCATGACCTCTCTGACAGTCCGTATAGTGTAGTGTGCAAGTATTTTCAGCGAGGGTACTGTATTTATGGAGACCGCTGCAGGTAAGAATTTGTTTATAAATTTGTTCAGGGGTGGGTTGGAGGAAAAATGTAAAAGACATACTTCTGATAGCTTTATATGTCACTGATTAAAAATAATACTTCGAAAATGACTCTTGGCTGGGCAGTGGCTCATGCCTATAATCCCAGCACTTTGGGAGGCTGAGGTAGGAGGATTGCTTGAGCTTGGAAGTTTGAGACCAGCCTGGGTAACCTAGTGAGACCTCATGTCTACAAAATACAGAAAAATTAGCTGGGCATGGTGGTGTGCATCTGTAATCCCAGCTACTTCGGAGGCTGAAGCAGGAGAATAGCGTGAACCCGGGAGGTGGAGGTTGCACTGAGCCAAGAGCCTGCCACTGCACTCCAGCCTGGGCAACAGAGCGAGACTCCACCTTAAAAAAAAATTGGGTAGGGCTTTTCTATCTTCCTAGTTCAGAAATGACTAGGTGTGTTATCTATGGATGTTAAACAAGTAACCCTCAAATTTATTATTTATTTATTTTTTTGAGACAGGGTCTTACTGTGTTGCCCAGGCTGGAGTGCAGTGGTGTGGTCACTTCTCACTGTAGCCTCAACTTACCAGGCTGAAATGATCCTCTCACCTCAGCCTCCCAAGTAGCTGGGACCACAGGGATGCACCACCTCATTTATTTAGTTTTTTGTAGAGATGGGGGTCTTAATATGTTGCATAGGCTGGTCTCAGATTACTGGGTTCAAGCAATTTTCCTGCCTTGGCCTCCGAAAAGTGTTGGGATTACAGGCATGAGCCACAGAACCTGGCTCATCCCCAAATTTAGTAGGTTGAAACAGTGAACATTTATTATCTCAGTTTCTGGGGTTCCGGCTTCTGTGAGTGCCTTAGCTGGATGGTTCTAGCTCAGAGACTCTTATGAGATGGCAGTCAAAATTTTAGCAAGTCATCTGAAGACTTGATGGGGACTCCAGGATTTTTTTTTTGTGTGTGAGATGGAATCTCGTCCCTCTGTCACCCAGGCTGGAGTGCAGTGGCAAGATCTCAGCTCACTGCAACCTCTGCCTCCCAGATTCAAGCAATTCTCCTGCCTCAGTTTCCTGAGTAGATGAGATTACATCTGCGTGCCACTATGCCTGGCTAATTTTTTATATTTTTTGGTAGAGACAGGGTTTCATCATGTTGGCCAGGCTAGTCTCGAACTCCTGACCTCAAGTGATCTGCCCATCTCGGCCTCCCAAAGTGCTGGGATTACAGGTGTGAGCCACAGTGCCCAGCCAGGATTGTTTTTTGTTTGTTTGTTTGGGTTTTTTTGTTTGTTTTGTTTAAGATAGAGTCTTGCTCTTGTCGCCCAGGCTGGAGTGCAATGGCGCGATTTCAGCTCACTGCAACCTCTGCCTCCTGAGTTCAAGTGATTCTCCTGCCTCGTCTTCCGGAATAGCTGGGATTACAGGTGCCCGCCACCACGCCTAGCTAATTTTTGTATTTTTAGTAGAGACGGAGTTTCACCATATTGGCCAGGCTGGTCTCGAACTCCTGACCTCAGGTGATCCACGTGGTTCGGCTTCCCAAAGTGCTAGAATTACAGCCGTGAGCCATGGTTCCTGGCCCAGTATTGTTTTTAAGAGGTCTTACTCTCATGACTGTTGGCAGGAGACTTTAGTTTCTGACCACGTGGCCTTTTCTTTTTTTTTTTTTTTTTTTTTTTTCCGAGACGGAGTTTTGCTCGTCACCCAGGCTGGAGTGCAATGGCATGATCTCAGCTCACTGCAACCTCTGCCTCCTGCGTTCAAGAGATTCTCCTGCCTCGGCCTCCAGAGTAGCTAGGATTACAAGCATGCACCACCACACCGGGCTAATTTTTTTTTTTTTTTTTTTGAGACAGAGCCTAGCTCTATTGCCAGGCTGGAGTTGAGTGGCGCGCAGCCTCAGCTCACTGCAGCCTCCGCCTCCCAGGTTCAAGCGATTCTCCTGCCTCAGCCTCCTGAGTAGCTGGGATTACAGGCATGCACCGCCACGCCCAGCTAATTTTTGTATTTTTAGTGGAGATGGGGTTTCACCTTGTTGAAAGGATGGTCTCGATCTCCTGACCAGCCCACACCAGCCTCCCAAAGTGCTGGGATTATAGGCATGAGCCACTGCGCCCGGCCTACACCCCACTAACTTTTGTATTTTTAGTAGAGATGGGGTTTCACCATGTTGGCCAGGCTGGTCTCAAACTCCTGAGCTCAGGCAGTCCACCTGCCTTTGCCTCCCAAAGTGCTGGGATTACAGGCATGAGCCACCCCGCCTGGCCCACATGGGCCTTTTCATAGGGATGCTTTAGTGTCCTTGCAGCTTGGCAGCTAGCTTTCCCCAGAGCAAACAATTTAACAGAGGAGGCAAGGAAAAGCCACAATGCCTTTTATGACCTAGTGTCAGAAGTCATGTACTGTTATTTCCACTGATTCTGGACTAAGTTACTAAGTCCAGCCCACACGCAAAGGGAGAGGATTGGGCTTTTGGATGTACTTTAAACCACTACCCTCGGTAAGACTTTTGACAGTGTCATAGTCAATTTTTTTTTTTTTTTTTTTTTGAGAGGGAGTCTCACTGTCACCCAGGCTGGAGTGCAGTGGTGCGATCTCAGCTCACTGCAAGCTCCGCCTCCCAGGTTCACGCTATTCTCTTGCCTCAGCCTCCTGAGTAGCTGGGACTACAGGCGCCCGCCACCTCGCCCTGCTAATTTTTTGTATTTTTAGTATAGACGGGGTTTCACTGTGTTAGCCAGGGTGGTCTCGATCTTCTGAGCCCATGATCTGCCCACCTCGGCCTCCCAAAGGGCATCAGCCACTGTGCCTGGCCTCATAGTCAATTTTAATGTCATTATCAGAAAATGTAGTGTGAGCTACTGGGTTCAAATAGAGTTCAGAACCTGACATTATTGATGGGGTGGGATATTAATGTTAAGTCATCCCACATCTGTTTATTAGAGAGTCCAGTAAGGATGGGGGGAAAGAAGATCTTTTTCAAATGACTGTGTAGAAGTTCAGAAGTTGATCTCATGGAAACTATGTTGTTATTCATTTTGCTCTCTGCTAATTTGTCATTGCAGTATTGCTGAAAAAGGGGGAAAATGACACAATGACATTATTCTCAAACTCTCCACCAGACGTGTCTTTTTTTTTTTTTTGGTGAGACAGAGTCTCAGTCTGTCGCCAGGCTGGAGTGCTGTGGCATGATCTCAACTCACTGCAACCTCCAACTCCCTGGTTCAAGCAATTGTCCTGCCTCAACCTCCCAAGTAGTTAGGATTACAGGCATGTGCCACCACGCCCAGCTAATTTTTGCATTTTTAGTAGAGATGGGGTTTCACCATGTTGGCCAGGCTGGTCTCAAACTCCTGACCTCAGGTGATCCACCCGCCTCAGCCTCCCAAAGTGCTGGGATTAACAGGCGTGAGCCACCGCACCTGGCCTCTCCGCCAGGCATGTCTTTTGCAGTCCTAATATAAAAGGCAGAAAAAGTCGTGAGAACTTCATGCTACAGTGATGAATGGACAAATCTTTGTAGTGGTATAGTCTCTGCAGGTATTGAGGCTAATTGTAAGGGAGTTGTGTTCCTTGAACTGGGTTCTAGTCTTTTGAGAGTTACTGCCAACTGTGACTGGGGCAGGAGGAGTTGAATATTGATGAGAGTGAAGAATCCAATCTCCCAAGCAGAGGGATGAGAATAGACTGTGAGATAGAATCAGAAAGCTATAGATAATTAGCAGTTGGTCCTTATTTCAGAAGAAGTGCTCATCTGAATGGATCGTGTAGATGGAGTGAATGAAAAAAATGAAGATTAAATTGAAGAAATCTGTGCTAAGCCTCTGCTTTTTTTTTTTTTTTTTTTTTTTTGTTGAGACAGTTTCGCTCTTGTTGCCCAGGCTGGAGTGCAATGGCATGATCTCAGCTCACCGCAACCTCCACCTCCCGGGTTCAAGCGATTCTCCTGCCTCAGCCTCCCAAGTAGCTGGGATTATAGGCATGTGCCACCACGCCAGGCTAATTTTGTATTTTTAGTAGAGGCGGGTTTTCTCCATGTTGGTCAGGCTGGTCTTGAACTCCTGGCCTCAGGTGATCCGCCCGCCTCAGCGTCCCAGAGTGCTGGGATTACAGGCGTGAGCCACGGCCCCCTGCCTGGGCTCTGCGTATTAACTAGCTTATTTTTCAGGCAACTCTGCCCGCCCCAAATAGTTTGAGACTAGAGGAAGTTAGGTAGGTTCCCTATTTTGATGAGCCTCTGACGTTGAGGCAGATGCAAATGGCTCAAAGTTGAAAGGGACTGGGCATGGTGGCTCACACCTGTCATCCCCGCACTTTGGGAGGCAGAGGCGGGCAGATCACTTGAGGTCAGGATTTCAAGACCAGCCTGGCCAACATGGTTAAACCCCGTCTCTACTGAAAATACAAAAATTAGCTGGGCATGGTGGCACGTGTCAGTAATCCCAGCTACTTGGGAGGCTGAGGTGGGAGAATCACTTGAACCCAGGAAGGTGGAGTTTGCAGTGAACCTTGATCGTGCCACTGCACTCCAGCCTGGGCAAAGAGTGAGACTTCGTCTTAAAAGAAAGTGGGGGAGGGGACGGCTGGGCATGGTGGCTCATGCCTGTAATCCCAGCACTTTGGGAGGCTGAGACAGGAGGATCACCTGAGGTCGGAAGTTTGAGACCAGCCTGACTTGTGGAAAACCCCGTCTCTACCAGAAATACAAAATTACCCAAGCATGGTGGCGCATGCCTGTAATCCCAGCTACTCCGGAAGCTGAGGCAGGAGAATCACTTGAACCCGGGAGGTGGATGTTGCAGTGAGCCAAGATCGTGCCATTGCAGTCCAGCCTGGGCAGCAAGAGCGAAACTCTGTCTCAAAAAAAAAAAAAAAAAAAAAAAGTTGAAAGTAACCTTAATTGGTTTTTTGTTTGTTTCTTTCTTTGTTTTGAGATCTGGTCTTGCCCAGGTTAGAGTGCAGTGGTGTGAACACGCCTCTCTGCAACCACCACCTCTGGCTAAGTTTTTATTTTGTTTGTAGAGACAGGGTCTCCCTGTCTCACCCAGGTTGGTCTCAAACTCCCAGCCTCAACTGATGCTCCCACCTTTGCCTCCCAATATGCTGGGATCCTACTGGGTGTGATCCTATAGGTGTGAGCCTACTGGGCCTGGCCTCTTAATTTTCTTTTTAATAAGGATGTAGCTGCCTCTTTTCTAGAACTCTTTAGAGGATGAGCCAGAATTGATCTGGGTTTAGATCTCTTAGCATAAAGTGAAAGGAAGTAGAGAAACTATAGTAGTCTACTTGAAAGTTTGGTGATAATTGTTGAGTACAGGCTGATATAGGTGATTATTAAAAGGTTGATTGTGGACTAGCTAAAGAAGGAATCTTAAAGAGAGGCTTGCTCTATGACTGCTTGTTTTTAATCTAGGAACTTCAACCTACTTCTTACACTTTTTTTTTTTTTTTTTTGAGGTGGAGTCTCGCTCTGTCACCAGGCTGGAGTGCAGTGGCATGATCTCGGCTCACTGCAACGTCCACCTCCTGGGTTCAAGCGATTCCGGTGCCTCAGCCTCCTGAGTAGCTGGGATGACAGGCGCGCACCACCACGCCCAGCTAATTTTTTTGTATTTTAGTAAAGACGGGGTTTCACCGTGTTGGCCAGGATGGTCTCGATCTTCTGACCTCATGATCCTCCCACCTCGGCCTCCCAAAGGGCTGGGATTACAGGCATGAGCCACCATGCCCGGCCACCTACCTCTTACTCTTAGTGTTGGGATCCCTCTTCACAGAGGGAGTAGATCATTGATAATGAAGGATAGCATCACAGCCCCAACAGTTGAGAGGATTTTTTGCATCAATGTTTCGTAATGGTGGTGCTGTTGTTTAGTGAGGCCAGTTCTTTGTTGCTCAGGACTGTTTTGCATATTGCAGATATCTAGTATTTTCCCAAAATGCCATTAGAACTCTAGTTCTAATAGATATCTAATAGATAATAGTTCTAATAGATAGCTAATAGATATGTAATAGATATCTAGTATTTTCTCAAAATGCCATTAGTCTTTGTTTCTGGACACCCTCTGGAGAAAGGGGCAATATTGGCTTGGTTGACTTCTTTCTTTTTTTTTAGACGGAGTCGTGCTCTGTCGCCCAGACTAGAGTGCAGTGGTGCAATGTCACAACCTCCACCTCCCACCTCAGCCTCCCGAGTAGGTGGGATTGCAGGCATGTGCCACCACGTCTGGCTAAATTTTGCATTTTTAGTAGAGACGGGGTTTCACTATGTTGGCCAGGCTGGTCTCGAACTCCTGCCCTCAAGTAATCCGCCTGCCTTGGCCTCCCTAAGTGCTGGGGGTTACAGGTGTGAACTATCGTGCCTGGCCTGGCTTGGTTGACTTCTTGTTTGGAGTTTTGACTTTTGGACCAACTGAAGAATCCGATACTTTAAAATACTAAAGGCCACAGAAGCAATGGGGTGGGAGTTGTAAACCAACCAGGGAAAGGGTTGTCTTCTCTTACAGAGACAGAAAAATTGATTAAACTTCCTTAGACATTTGTACTAGGCTGGGCGGGGCAGATCGCTTGAGCCCGGGAGACTAACTTAGGCAACATGGCAAAACCACGTACCTACAAAATAAAAATTAGCTGGGTGTGGTGGTGTGTACCTGTAGTCCCAGCTACTGGGGAGGCTGAGGTGGGAAGATCACCTGAGCCCAGGGAGGTTAAGGGTGCAGTGAATTGTGATTGTGCCACTGCACTCCAGTCTGGGAGACAGTGAGACCCTGTCTCAAAGAAAACAAAAGATATAAAGCGTGTAAAAATAACTAATTTTTTTTAAAATTATCTTTTAAACCAGGGAGTTTTTGTTTGTTTGTTTGTTTGTTTTTTTGAGACTGAGTTTCACTCTTGTTGCCCAGGCCAGAGTGCAATGGCGCAATCTTGGCTCACTGCAACCTCCGCCTTCCAGGTTCAAGCGATTCTCCTGCCTCAGCCTCCCGAGTAGCTGAGATTACAGGCATGCACCACCATGCCCGGCTAGTTTTTTCGCATTTTTAGTAGACACGGGGTTTCTCCATGTTGATCAGGCTGGTCTCGAACTCCTGACCTCAGGTGATCGCCCGCCTCGGCCTCCCAAAGTGCTGGGATTACAGGTGTGAGCCACTGTGCCTGGCTTGTTTTGTTTTTTAAGGGACAGGATAGTCTTGCTCTGTCATCCAGGCTGGAGTGCAGTGGTGTGATCATGGCTCACTGTAGCCTCAAATTCCTGGGCTCAAGTAATCCTCCCACCTCAGCCTCCCAACTAGCTGGGATTATAGGCTGGAGCCATGAAGCTTGGCTCCAAGGGAGTTACTTAATCTGAAATGTAAGGCTTTGGGCCTGGGCGCGGTGGCTCACGCCTGTAATCCCAACACTTTGGGAGGCTGAGGCCAGTGAATTGCTTGAGGTTAGGAGTTCAAAGACTAGCCTGGCCAACATGCTGAAACCCCGTCTCTACTAAAAATACAAAAATCAGCTGGGCTTGGTGGTGCCGCACCTGCAATCCCAGCTACTTGGGAGGCTGAGGCAGGAGAATCACTTGAAGCCGGTGAGCTGAGATCGCACCACTGCACTCTAGCCAGGTGACAGGGTGAGACTGTCTCAAAAAACAAAACAAAGATAAAATGAAAAGTAAAGCTTTAGGCTGGATTTCTAAGGATACTTGCTGCTCTAACATTTCAGAATACTGCCATCCAATAGAACTTCGTGCAGTACTGGAAATGTTCTTTATGTTGCTTTCTAACAGTAGCTTCTAGCTCCATGTAGCTTTTGAACACTTGCATATATAGCTAGAGGAAGGACTGAAGAACTGACTTTAAAATTTTATTTAAGTCTGGAGAGCTAGATGTGGGCAGTGGTTGGCTGTACTGTATAGAGCAGCTTTAGAGTCCCATTAGACCTAGAACCATCACTTAGTAGGACAGTGAGGTCATCTCTAAAATGATAGAATACTTCCCCACAGTTCATGAGTGAAAGTGAAAGAGCATATTCATGATAGTTTCTTCCCCTTATCCTTCAGCTTATAGGATTCCACTCTACAGAACAATGCATTGGGTTTTTGTAGATGATAGCAGGCTACTCAGCTTACTTTTGCTGCAAGGTGAGGTAGTTTACCTAAGGCTTAAGAGGAGGAATATGAATTTCTTTGGAGATGCGGTTTCACCATGTTGGCCAGGCTGGTTTTGAACTCCTGACCTCAAGTGATCCACCCGCCTTGGCCTCCCAGAGTGCTGGGATTACAGGCATGAGCCACCGCGCATAGCCTTTATTGGTTCTGAGATGGAGTCTAGCTCTGTCACCTAGAGTGGAGTGCAGTGGTGCGTTCTTGGCTCACTGCAACATCCGCCTCCCGGGTTCAAGTGATTCTTGTGCCTCAGCCTCCCAAGTAGGTGGGATTACAGGCGCACACCACCACACCCGGCTAATTTTTTTGTATTTTTTAGTAGAGACGGGGTTTCACCGTGTTAGCCAGGATGGTCTCGATCTCCTGACCTCGTGATTCACCCGCCTCGACCTCCCAAAGTGCTGGGATTACAGGTGTGAGCCACTGCGCCCTGCCCAATTTTTTAATTTTTAGTAGAGATGGAGTTTTGCCATGTTGCCCAGGCTTGTCTCTAACCCCTGAGCTCAGGCAATCCACCCACCCCAGCCTCCCAGAGTGCTAGAATATGAATGTTTGAGGTAATAATACAATGATTAAAGACCAGCTCAGTAAAATGTTTGCCATAAGCTGGAGTAGAGCCTTTAGTTAGATTTTACTTTATTTTTGGGTATAAACATAGGCACCTGTAACACAGATGACCCAAGGTTAGTAATGTTTCATTATAAGAACCACTTGATAACAAACTATAAATTATATAGCATGGTTACATTTACTACATACATAATTAATACATAGCGTCTGAATAAAACTCAGTGTGCCAGGCACGGTGGCTCATGCCTATCACTTTGGGAGGCTAAGGCAGGAGGCTTACTTGAGCCCAGGAGTTGGAGACCAGCCTGGACAACATAGGGAAACCTTGTCTCTACAAAAAAATAAAGTTAGCCAAGCATTGTGGCATACACCTGTCATCCCAGCTACTCAGGAGGCTTGAGGGATTGCTTGAGCCCAGGAGGTCGAGGCTGCAGTGAGCTGAGGTCACACTACTGCACTCCAGCCTAGGAGATAGAGTGAGTCTCTGAAAATCAGTCAGTTTCTTAGTGTAAAATGCTAAAAGAATTGTGATAATTTTCTTTTCTTTTCTTTGGAGATGGAGTTTTGCTCTTGTTGCCCAGGCTGGAGTGCAATGGCACCATCTTGGCTCGCTGCAACCTCCGCCTCCCGGATTCAAGTGATTCTCCTGCCTCAGCCTCCCGGAGTAGCTGGGATTACAAGCATGCGCCACCATGCCTGGCTAATTTTGTATTTTTTGTAGAGATGGGGTTTCTCCATGTTGGTCAGGCTGGTCTCGAACTCCCGACCTCAGGTGATCCACCAGCCTCGGCCTCCCAAAGTGCTGGGATTACAGGCCTCAGCCACCACGCCCAGCAAGAACTGTGAGAATTTTCTCAGGCAGAAAGATGCTGCTTGCTTTGCTTTGCTTTTTTTTTTGTTTTTTGAGACAGAGTCTCACTCTGTTGCCCAGGCTGTAATGCAGTGGCCTGATCTTGGCTCACTGCAACCTCCACCTCCCATGTTTAAACAATTGTCATGCCTCAGCCTCTCCTGAGTAGCTGGTATTACAGGTGTGCACCACCATGCCCGGATAATTTTTTATTTTTAGTAGAGACCAGGTTTCGCCAGGCTGGTCTTACACTCCTGGCCTTAAGTGATCTGGCCTCCTTGGACTTCCAAAGTGTTGGGATGACAGGTGTGAGCCACCACACCAGGCCAGAAAGATGGTTCTTGAAGGAAATAGATGTGTTTTCCCCATGTATTTGGAGATAGTGGTGGTTAATGTTTACAGATGAAAAGGAGAGAATGCATAGGGGGATAATTTGGAAGGGGAAATAGTGAATGGATGGATTTAGAAAAAGAATGTACATATTGTGTATTGTATAAATATTGTCTCTACCTTTTAATAGTGACAGCATTTTATTTGATGTGTTGGTAAAACGTTCCACATGTCTGCTTGTTGACTTTGTGTCAGCCTTGCTTTGAAATCAGTCAGTTTTGCCTGCAGGGTTTCTGGCAGAGTTACCATGGGAACTATAGACTGTCAACTATCTGAAACTCCTAATTAGAGTGGAATTTGAAGTAATAAGTGGTATATAGCCAGGGGTATGGGCCTACAGGCCAAATCTGGCCAAAGGCTGTTGTCATAAATCAAGTGTGATTGGCACAGTTATGCATTCATTTAAATAGTACCTACACCTGCTTTTGCACTGCAGTTTCAGAGTTGAATAGTTGTAGTTGTGATGTTGATTGTATGACCTACAAAGCCTAAAATATTCGTGTATTTGATGCTTTAAACTTTGGTGACCCCCAGTCTATTACCTTGCTACTCGAAAGTATGGTCTCTGGACCAGCAGTCACACATGGTATAACTAAACATGCAGAATCATAGGCTTCTCTCTGCACTCACAAATATAGGCACGTTGATGCTCAAAGAGAATCCAAGGAATGTATTAGGAATATATGGCCAGACATGGTGGCTCACACCTGTAACCCCAGCACATTGGGAGGCCGAGATGGGTGGCTCATCTGAGGTCAGGAGTTCGAGATCAGCCTGGCCAAACGGCATCTCCACTAAAGATACAAAAATTAGCCAGCCTTGGTGGCTGGCCCCTGTAGTCCCAGCTACTTGGGAGGCTGAGGCAGGAGAATCACATGAACCCAGGAGGCAGAGTTTGCAGTGAGCTGAGATCACGCCATTGCACTCCAGCCTGGACGACAGAGCAAGACTCCATCTCAAAAAAAAAAAAAAAAAAGAAAAAGGTATATATGAAGTTAGGCAGTGAGTACTTACTTTTTTTGTTTTTGTTTTTGTTTGTTTTTTGAGACGGAGTCTCACTCCGTCGCCCAGGCTAGAGTACAGTGGCATGATCTCGGCTCACCACAACCTCTGTCTCCTAGGTTCAAGTGATTCTCCTACCTCAGCCTCCCGAGTAGTTGGGATTACAGGTGCGCCACCATGCCCAGCTAATTTTTGCATTTTTAGTAGAGACGGGGTTTCACCACGTTGGCCAGGCTGGTCTTGAACTCCCAACCTCTCTGATGATCCACCCACCTCGGCTTCCCAAACCGCTGGGATTATAGGCGTGAGCCATCACGCCTGGCCGACTGCTTACTTTTGAATTTTTTCTTAGATATGAACATAGCAAGCCATTGAAACAGGAAGAAGCAAGTGTTACAGAGCTAACTACAAAGTCATCCCTTGCTGCTTCCTCAAGTCTGTCATCGATAGTTGGACCACTTGTTGAAATGAATACAGGCGAAGCTGAGTCAAGAAATTCAAACTTTGCAACTGTAGGAGCAGGTTCAGAGGACTGGGTGAATGCTATTGAGTTTGTTCCTGGGCAACCCTACTGTGGCCGTAGTAAGTATTCTGAAGAAGAAAATAAGAGTTAGAGGGCTGGATAGCAGTTCATCCATTTGCTTAGTTTTGACAACTTTCCCCTTTCTGCTTCTATTCCTTTTTTAGTTTAATCTTAGTACAGTACTTTAATTTGGATTACCTAAGATTTACAGATAGAGTGAAGGAAACTTTGAATCCCAGTGAAATGAATTCAGAATGTTTTGAAAAACTGAATCCTGTCTTTAATGAGTACTTTTTGAAATTAAATTTCAGTTACCCAAGGCATAGATAAAGAAGCAATGTTTTTGTTTTTTTGTTTTTTTGTTTTTTTTTACAAGTCTAATCTTGGAAATACCAGCGGTAAAAAAATTCCTTTCTTTCAAGTGAAGAAATTAGTTCAGTAGACTGTTTTGGTATTTCATTGCAGTTTTATTTTCATTTTTTGCAGTTAGATTCTCAGTTCTCTTATAGTTCATGCCTTATCCATTTGGACCTTTACCACCCTCTTACACATTTTCAGCTGCGCCTTCCTGCACTGAAGCACCCCCGCAGGGCTCAGTGACCAAGGAAGAATCAGAGAAAGAGCAAACCGCCGTGGAGACAAAGAAGCAGCTGTGCCCCTATGCTGCAGTGGGAGAGTGCCGATACGGGGAGAACTGTGTGTATCTCCACGGGGATTCTTGTGACATGTGTGGGCTGCAGGTCCTGCATCCGATGGATGCTGCCCAGAGATCACAGCATATCAAAGTAAGTCTTTAGGGAGATGTGTGTTTTATTAGATGTGAGAATCACTATTTGCCCTTTCACAGCATTGTGGGTTTATTTCAGAGAAACATTTGATGAATTGAATGGTTATCAGTGAGTAGGGAAGTTTTCCTTTCTTGGGCTTCTTGGATGCTTTATGAAGAAGTCATATTTCCAGTGAACAAAATTAACTGGGCATGGAGGCATGTGTCTGTAGTCCCAGCTACTTGTTAGGCTGAGGCAAGAGGATCGCTGGAGCCCAGGAGGTTGAGGCAAAAGAAAGAAAGAAGTCATACTTCCAGAACCTCAGACTATGGACTTCTAACATTTTTTTCTTCTTTTAAAAATAATGTTTCTAAGATTCACATTGAATATATTTAATCTTTTGAAAATGCACATTTCATTGGTTTTTAGTATATTTACAGAGATGTGCAACCATTACCATTTTACTAATTTTAGGATACTTTGATCATCATACACCCATTAGCAGTCACTCTTTATTCCACCCTTCCTCCAGCTCCTGGCAATAACGAATCTGCTTTGTCTCTGAATTGGCCTATTGTGGACATTTCATGTAAATGGAATCCTGTAATGTGGTCCTTTGTGACTGGCTTCTTTCACTTAACATAGTGCTTTCAAGGTTCTCTGTGTGGTTGTGTGTAGCAGTTCTTAGTTTTGATGGCTGAATTACTGTCTTTGTTGGCTAGACCACATTTGTTTTTCCATTCATGAGTTGATGGACACTTAGATCATTTTCAGTTTTTGGCTATTATGAATAAGGCTGCTAGGAACATTTGTATATATAGGTTTTTCTGTGAAGATATGTTTTCAGTTACCTAGGAGTGGAATTGCTGGGTTACATAGGAGCTCTATGCTTTACGTTTTGATGAACTGCCATACTTTTCCACAGTGGCTGCAGGATTTTACATTTCCAGCAGCAATGTATGGGAGCCAGGGTAGGTTCCAGAAGACATTGTATTATAAACTTTAACTTTATTGGAGCAAAGTTTGCTTCTAATCATTTCCATCTCTTTTAAATTTCCATCTTTTTAAATGTGATTGTAGGGGGTGAGGCATGTTATAAGGCAGACATAATTTGATCCCTATCTTCAGCGTACTTTTGTGATTTTAGGCAGGATAAATCTCTATACGTTATATCTATATATTGAGATAGTAGAACCTACCTCTGAATATATGTTTTTTCTTTTAAAGGTTTAGGAAAAGACATGTTTAGTGATGATGTGAGATTATGGATGACATTGCTTTTCTGCAGTGTTATTTTTTTTATTTTTATTTTTTTTTTTTGAGGCAGAGTCTTGCTTTGTCACCCAGGCTGGAGTGTAGCAGCGCAGTCTCGGCTCACTGCAGCCTCTGCCTCCCTGGTTCAAGCCATTCTGCCTCAGCCTACCGAATAGCTGGGACTACAGGCATGCACCACCACGCCTGGCTCATTTTTGTATTTTTAGTAGAGATGGGGTTTCGCCATGTTGACCAGGCTGGTCTCGAACTCCAGGCCTCATGTGATCCACCCAGCCTTGGCCTTCCAAAGTGCTGGGAGTTTTCTGCATTTTTATGTTTCCTATAATCATGTTTTTTATAAGTTAAAATATGATGTCCACACAAAAATTGGTACATGAATGTTCTTGGCACCATTATTTATAATAGCCCCAAAGTGGGCTAATCTAACCTAACCTAAGTGTGCATCAATCTGTCAAGCTGCGTAGTTGAAAAATCTCGATGAAGATGTTTTTCTTTAAAGGCATAAGAGAGTTACGTGCCTGTCACCCTTATTTTCTGACAGGTTTTAACTAGGGTCTTAACCTCATGTAGAAACCAGAAATAACAAACAGTATGGAAAACTGTCTTTAATGTAGTTGAGCTCCAGGTTTGGGGCAGAGAAAATTGGGTAATTTTTCAGTTCCCGAAGTTGAGTCCTCATAGTTTGATTTTCTAGTATTGTTAAGTACCACCACAAAACAAACAAACAAACAAAAAACACCGCACCTGTGTTTACTTGTCAGCAAAGCTAATTTTCGTGTCAGCTTGGGAGCATTGTTTTTTCAGTTGACTATTTGATTCTTTGACTGTGAATCATTAACTGTTGCTCAAGTTTTTCAGGATTCAATGACTCGATTCCACTTGTTCTCTCTCCACCTTCTCTAGTCGTGCATTGAGGCCCATGAGAAGGACATGGAGCTCTCATTTGCCGTGCAGCGCAGCAAGGACATGGTGTGTGGGATCTGCATGGAGGTGGTCTATGAGAAAGCCAACCCCAGTGAGCGCCGCTTCGGGATCCTCTCCAACTGCAACCACACCTACTGTCTCAAGTGCATTCGCAAGTGGAGGAGTGCTAAGCAATTTGAGAGCAAGATCATAAAGTGAGACTCCTCCCCAGTCTTCATTTGTGCTTTCTCTTTTGGGGAAGAATTTAGTAACTTGTGCCAACTTTCAACCAGATGGACCGCATTTAAATGCATGCATTTTATCTTGAAACTGGGATATTCTAATGGGGATTTCTTCTTTGTATTTCAGCTAGCTTCTAGGTTAGTTGGTCTATCTACTTTTATTTGAATGAGGAAACCCTGTGTATCAGTTAGAATCTTCGTGCTTTTTCTGAGGAGATTGTGTTTAATGGATTATTAGCCAGTTTAGGCTCAGTGAACAAACTGATCTAGCTCTGAATGTATGTTTCCTGACGTTTTACATTTCCACTTTCCTATTCCATTCATTAAGCTAGCCAATAATCCACCATCCTTTAAAGATTGTTCTCATAACTGAACAAAAACCACATAATCTAAACAGAGCAAAGCTACAAGAAATAAATTTATTTAAACGAAAGAAAAAGGAGTCTGTGTGAAATGTCTTTTTTTGCTTTTGTTTTTTACCTAAGTTATATTTTTCAAAAACAACAAAAAAAAAGAACTGGCTAGCCCTTGAGTTGGATTTATAAAGGAGGTTGTCTTGCTTGAAAGAAATGGTCAGTTGTGCGACAGTATGTGAAACCCTTTCAGGAAATGCCCATGTGCCTTTCAGTTAAGTCTTTAAGTCTGGAGGCGACACACCAGAGTGTGTCCTTGAAGAGTGGGCCTGTAAAAGGGGAATTTGCATTGCAGCCTGTTCATTGTTTCCCAGGTCCTGCCCAGAATGCCGGATCACATCTAACTTTGTCATTCCAAGTGAGTACTGGGTGGAGGAGAAAGAAGAGAAGCAGAAACTCATTCTGAAATACAAGGAGGCAATGAGGTATGAGCACTGCAGCCTTTTCTCAAGCGAAGAGCCCAACAAAGCTTGGGTTGACTTTGAAAAGAATGGTGCTGCATTATACACTCCTACCTCCTTCCTACCCTTCTTTGACTTCCCAGGACAGTTTATTTTGTCACCCTGATAACACCCAGTATATATCTTGCTATAACACAGTCCTTGGGGTCTGCACCAAGGGACTGTGTTATAAAGAGGTCTCTACTGTTGACAAGTACGGCCCCACGAGTGGGGTTCTACCTTATTCTGAATCCATGTCATAGCTGTCCTATGTTCTCGTGTGTTGGCTTTCTAGAAGATTTGCTCTCTCTGGCATCTGCTTGTACTAGAGCTATTAACCAGCATAGACTTGAACAGAGTTACCGGTTTCTGGTTGGTATTTCTTGCATTGGCACACACATGTTTATAAGAACACATCTTGGGGAGGGCTGTAAGCTGACATACTGGTTCTATCCCTACCTGTTTAACGAAACCCCGGATGATAGTCAAATACAGACCTGAAATCCACTGTGAATAAGGGTTGCGATATTTTCCTTTCCAGCAACAAGGCGTGCAGGTATTTTGATGAAGGACGTGGGAGCTGCCCATTTGGAGGGAACTGTTTTTACAAGCATGCGTACCCTGATGGCCGTAGAGAGGAGCCACAGAGACAGAAAGTGGGAACATCAAGCAGATACCGGGTAACTCTCACTGTTTTTTTAAAGGAGGGGAAATGCCAAGGTATCAGTTGAGTCCTGCACATATTGGGGTAGGGGAAGGAGAAGGTTAACGCTCAGGTCTGGGAGCGAAAGTGTAGAGTATTAAAGGAGGAAACAAACCTCAGAAAACTGGGAGGGATAGGAAAGGAAAAAAAAATGTGTGTTAAAGCTCTAGCCTAAACGATTTCCATCAAGTAACCAGAGGGGAGGAAGTGGTAAATGGAAACCCTAACTAAGAAGTCTGGTTCGTCATGCCCTCTGGTGTGCTGGACGTTTTGCCTTATAAACAACAGCATAGAAGATACTGCTCGACAGTGCCATCCCTATCATGGCCTTGTTTTTTACAGGCCCAACGAAGGAACCACTTCTGGGAACTCATTGAGGAAAGAGAGAACAGCAACCCCTTTGACAACGATGAAGAAGAGGTTGTCACCTTTGAGCTGGGCGAGATGTTGCTTATGCTTTTGGCTGCAGGTGGGGACGACGAACTAACAGACTCTGAAGATGAGTGGGACTTGTTTCATGATGAGCTGGAAGATTTTTATGACTTGGATCTATAGCAACCTTGCGTGGTGTGTGAACTGGTCTGCTGACCCCAGACAGCAGCTGTCCCCTGTGGTGGTGTGGCAGTGCCTGTGTTCTCTCCTAGGCAGGCCTCTCAACTCCAGGTGCTGTCTTAAGAATTTTTACCCAGGGCCTGTCTTCTCAACCCCTCACCTTTCCCTGAGGAGTGTGTTGTTTTCCCTGTTGAAAAAAGTTACAAAAATAAATCTTAAAGTTAGTTTTTTGTAACACGAATTTAACTGTCAGACAGTTAGTGTAGGTGTGTTGCGTCATCTGTTTTCAACCAGATTGCGTTTATGGACTTTTCACACACTCATTTTGAGGACCCCAGGTTCAAAAGTAAAAGCAGTGGCCCTGCTTTGGGGTCCAAGAATAGGAGTGATGGGTGAAGGGACCTAAGCTGGCCAATAGCCCTCTGCCTCAGACATGGGATGTGGATCCTTGAGGTTTCTGGTGAAATCTGCACATCTGTGATTTTATATCTGTTCCCTACCCTGTAATCCCTACCACGTGCACTTGTTCTGTGGTTTTGGTCTCTTGTTTAATTGCACACAAATAATACTACTGGGTAACCAGAATCAGGTGTGAATGTGTTGAGATTTTTACTGTTTCGCATGATAGGAAAATTGAGAAAGAATACATATAAAATATACAGAGGCATAACATCAATGCAGAGTTGGAAGTTGACTCCCAAGGGCTGACATGGTGTGTGTGAGTGTGGGTGTGTGATAAGCTTCTCATCCCTGCATAGATGCAGTATTCTTAGCCTTAGAAAAACCTGGTTTAGTGGTTTAAGCCTTGTGTGGCAGATAGATCTTAAAGGGCAAAGCAGTATATTGGTAGTTGTCAATATAGCAGTGCTAGCTCTGTCTATATAAATAGAGAAATGGGGTTAGCCATAGAGGTTAAAACTACCTGGTTATCCCATATATTAACACAAACTGGGTCTTGGATACACAGTTGTATTTAATGTTTTACGATCTAGCCTTTCCAGTACAGGCACTTTCTGAGAAACCTTTGTCCTCATTTGAGGCATTTTGTTGTCGGGTTTTTGTGTTTGTTTTTGTGGGTATTTGCCTCATTCCACCCCTGAGCTTTCAGGTAGACAGATGTGATTCAAAACTCTGTTCTAAGGTGTTTATTGTAGTGGAGTAATGGGTTTGCAGTGATAAGTCATACTTTTCCACCAAAGGGGAGGGCTTGGGAATCCCTGAGACTAGCTAAAGTTAAGTTGTTGGAAGAATTCCTTGATTGGAAATTTTACCTTTGTGTTTTGTTGCTCTGTTTCCTGAAAATAACTCGGGGATGCTCCTGGTTTGTCCATCTACTGCTTTGATTCCTTGGATCCCACCCATTCTTTCACTTTAAGAAAAAACAAATAATTGTTGCAGAGGTCTCTGTATTTTGCAGCTGCCCTTTTGTAAGAAGCACTTTTCCCAAATAAAACAATTAAAAAAAAAAGTTGGCTGTTTTGTGTAATGAGCTGTTTTGAAATGTGCCGATGTCAAAGAATAATGATGTTTTTCTTTCACTGACTCTTCGATCGGTGCCTTGTCAGATATTCGTGAGGATGGGTACTTTGAGAAATGTGTGTGAGAGAGAAAGGGAAACCTTAACTAGCCGGGGTCATCAAACAATTCTATACTTGAAAATGTTCAAGACTAACGCTGGGCCGCCTGATGAGCAAAAGGCACTAGCAGTTTTCTGCTGCCACGCACTTGTGGTTGAACTTGCTTCATGCCCTTAGATAACGGGGAAAGGTCATGACATGATTGTAATTTGAAAGCTTATTGTTCTGCATAATTATTTTGTGAATTTTTAGTGAGTAAGAACCGTTCTGCCACTCCCATGGAAGACCTTCAGGTGACCTTTTTTCCACACTTACTTGTAAAAATAACTGCTCCTCGATTTTAGTATTTATATTAAGAATTTATGGCTGGGTGCGGTGGCTCACGCCTGTCATCCCAGCACTTAGGGATTACAGAGGCAGGAAAATCACTTGAACCTGGGAGGCGGAAGTTGCAGTGAGCTGAGATCACGCCATTGCACTCCAGCCTGGGCAATAGAGTGAAAAAAAATAAAGAATTTGTGCTATTGGGGCCGGGCACGGTGGCTCACGCCTGTAATCCCAGCACTTTGGGAAGCCGAGGTGGGCGGATCACGAGGTCAGGAGATCGAGACCATCTTGGCTAACACGGTGAAACCCCGTCTCTACTAAAAATACGAAAGATTAGCCGGGCGTGGTGGCGGGCGCCTGTAGTCCCAGCTACTTGGGAGGCTGAGGCAGGAGAATGGTGGGAGCCAAGATCTCGCCACTGCACTCTAGCCTGGGCGAAAGAGCAAGACTCCATCTCCAAAAAAAAAAAAAAAAAAAAAATTATGCTATCGGAAAATGTTTAAACATCTAGGAATCATTTCTGAGTGTGCTTACTGCAGTCATGGTAACAGCTGGAGATACTGAGTAGTCTGTTTCTGTAAGCTTGTAGCCCAGCAGCTCCCTCCCGGGGGGAGTTAAGTCCACCCTCAGCTGTAGTAATCAGGCTATGCTGGGGACCTGCAGAGGGATGGGGAAGAGCCTGAGAATGGGTTGGGAGTGCTGGAGCTAGGAGGTGGAGAGAGCCTTGAGCACTTCTGGAAAGTAGGAAGAAGCACCCTGTTTGCATATCTGAATCTGTGACAGGGAGAGAGGGGTATAGCAAGGTCCAGGGAGTGGCAGTTGGTCACTTCTGGGATGGAGAGAAAGAAGTGTATGTTTAGAGCAACTCTTTGGTATCTTGGAAAAGGCAGTGGAAGCTTCTGTACTAGTCCGAGTAATCTGTAATGCGGATTGCTACCCTCACTGGCTGCATTGAGAGTGAGTTCTCTTTCCCCAAGTGTTAATTGCCTGTTGCAAAAGAAGCTGAGGTGTAAACATTGATGGGTGCAACGTCTCACTTTCTCATTTGCACAAAACTACAATTTCAGTCTCTTCCCTGCCACCATACACAATAAGTGATTTCACGTCGTGCCAGTGATTTGGGGGAGGGAAGAGGCTTGATACTGGTAAAGGTAGTTGATAAAGTTGATACTGATAAAGGAGGAGAAAAAGGCTTGATATTGATAAAGGTAGATATTGAAATGGTAGTCATAGTACTGGCAACAGATTTCCAACCCTGCTTTTTGGGTTCGTGCTTCACCTGCAAGGCCCAGCTGACTTTCCTAGGCTGAAATGTGAGAAGTGTCGTTTCCAGATGAAAGTTTAAGATCCCACACGTGATCCTCTTTCCAGGCAATTAGTAAATTTTGAGAAGTGGCTGTTCTACCAGCCTGGGTCACCATGCTGGTACACTTAACTCAGTTAACCCATGAGGGACATGGAATGTGAGCAACCGATAAACCGTTGGGGTGAGAAGCCACTGAGCTAAACAGCCTGCCCTGTCTTGAAATCTTGTTTAAACTGTCATTTTATAAGGAAAATAAAGCAAAATCTGCAACCTCTGCCTCCTGGATTCAAGTGATTCTCCTGCCTCAGCCTCCTGAGTAGCTGGGCTACAAGTGCATGCCACCATGCCTAGCTACTTTTTTTGTATTTTCAGTAGAGATGGGGTTTCACCATGTTGGCCAGGATGGTCTCCATCTCCTGACCTCATGATCTGCCTGCCTCAGCCTCCCAAAGTGCTGTGATTGCAGGCGTGAGCCACCTCGCCCGGCTGAGAAATAATTTTTAAAAACAGCACTGACATACTTGTCCATCTGAAGTGGTTAATACAAACTCACTCTCACGCAGTGGCCGTGTTTTATTACTTTTCAGTGTCCAGGACTTATTTCACAAACCTTTAAACAAGTTTACATTGTTGATAAAGGAAGTGTTCTGTCGCAAATTGTCTTAGGACAGCGCTTATTTCTTTGTATTGAATGACAGGAAGAGATCCATTGCTGATAATAGAATATGCCTCAGATCTTACTTCCCCAGAATTAGCCTGGGCTCTTTGTTTAGTTCACTAGGTCTTTATCTCAGCCCCCTCATCAGTGTATAGAAGAAATAACACCACACAGTACCTGAGCAAATAAAAGCATTTTTAGGTTCTAGTGATGTGCTTTTTTTGTGGGGTTTTGCTCCATCACCCCGGCTGGAGTGCAGTGGCGCGGTTTTGACTCACTGCAACCTCTGTTTCCTGGGTTCAAGTGATTCTCCTGCCTTAGCCTCCTAAGTAGCTGGGACTACAGGCGCACGTCACCACGCCCTGCTAATTTTTGTATTTTTAGTAGAGATGGGGTTTCCCCCTTTTTTTTTTTTTTTTTTTTTTCTGAGACACTCTTGCTCTGTCACCCAGTCTGGAGTGCAGTGGCACAATCTCGGCTCACTGCAACCTCTGCCTCCTGGGTTCAAGCTATTCTGCCTCAGCTTGTCAAGTAGCTCAGATTACAGGCGCCAACCACCACGCCTGGCTATTTTTTGTATTTTTAGAAGAAGCGGGATTTTGCCATGTTGGCCAGGCCGGTCTGGAACTCCTGACCTCAGCCTGGAACTCCTGACCTCAGGTGATTTGCCTCCCAAAGTGCTGAGATTACAGGCACCACCATGCTCGGTCTAAAACTGTTAATGGATGACCTTTTTAGTAAAATGAAGGTATCCACATACTTTACAGATATTTGAGTTCTTGTGCATACAGGCACTGTACTAGTGCTAGAGATGCTGTGAGCAGAACACAGTTTGCAGAAGAAGTGCTCATCAAACTAGCCCACGTGGTCCCTTCCACTTCCCAGGCCCTTTGCAGTTTGGTTGGTGCTGCATGGCTAACTCACGTCATGTGCCGTGTGTCCTCCTTGTCATCGTCTCTGTTTCATGGAGGTATTGGAAGCCATGTGTTAAAGTGGCAGAGTCAAAAGACAGGAGGGATCCTGGATCTCTGTGTCATGGATAGAGGGAGAGCTCCCACCCCCAAAATCAGATTTTGTGTAAACGAGATAAATTGAGATTTGGGAGTTTTTTTGTTTTGTTTTGCCAGTAGCCTAATATGAAATATCCTAATAAGGCAGTTATGGCCCTTCATAAAACTGGTGACTGCTTTCGATAGGGGGCCTGGGCTAGTGTGGCCATGGAAAGCTCATTTGAAGTGAGATCTGAATTGCAGAAAAGGTGCCCTGCAGACAAGACATCCTGTGTTAAAGCCTGAGGCAGGCAAAGGCAAGACATCCAACAGCTTTTCCTTGACATCACCATTAAGGACACTCGATGGCCTACAGGACACACTGAATTTCCTGTGTTAGGTATAACTTTTACTTTCAGAAAAGTATACGTGCAAGTCAGTAACATTATAACAATGTGTAACATTTCTAGGAATAATGTTGGATTGCCTTAAAATATCAAAAACATTCTTCCTACAATTTAATGCTTTAATAAACTGCAACACACTCACCTGATCATGACCTGCTGCAGTTGGAACCAGTCTCCAGAGCAGGGCTTCTCAGCCTTTAATGTGCAAATAAATGAGAGGAGGAGGTTCTTGTCAAAATGCAGATTCTGGTTCAGTGGGTCTGGAATAGGCATAAGACACTTATTTGTATTTTTTGAGACTGGGTTACTCTGTCACACAGGCTGGAGTGTAGTGGTGCCATCGTGGCTTGCTGTAGCCTCGACCCCCTGGGCTCAGGGGATTCTTCTGCCTCAGCCTCCTGAGTAGCTGGGACCACAGGCACATGCCACCATGCTCAGCTAATTAAATTATTTATTTATTTATTTATTTTGAGACGGAGTCTCACTCTGTTGCCAGGCTGGAGTATAGTGGCGCGATCTTGGCTCACTGCAACCTCCGCTTCCCGGGTTCAAGTGATTCTCCTGTCTCAGCCTCCCAAATACCCGGGACTACAGGTGTGCATCACCACACCCAACTAATTTTTGTATTTTTATTAGAGACGGGTTTCACCGTGTTGGCCAGGATGGTCTTGATCTCCTGACCTTGTGATCCGCCCCCCTCGGCCTCCAAAGTGTTGGGATTACAGGCATGAGCCACCGCACCCAGCCAATTAAAAAAAAAAAATTCAAACTTGGTTCCATAGGCCAAAACCAGTAAGAGCAAATCCTGCAGGCAAATGCATGTAGAGGAATTTTGATTTAAGATTTGAAATAATTTACAACTGAAAACGACCATATGGAAGTACACACTGTATTAAGGGGTAAGGAGGTGTAGCGAAGTACTAGTAAAGGAACTACAGACACCCTTTTACCCTTCTGGCATTCAGTAACCAGTACAATCTAGCAAGTTAGTGGTCAATTAACCATCATGCCTGCAACGTTGAGAGGCCCAGTCCTTTCTTTAGTCTGATTTTTGAAGTATTCTAATAATAACAGCTATTATTCTATTACTTAAGCCAGTAAGTCTTCAGCAAACATATTTCTGGTATGTTGGGTGGCGTCAGGGAAGTGGTTGAGTTTGAGAAGACACATGCGATTTCAAAAGCATTGAATGTAGGACTTTTTGCTCCTAATCATAGCCCCATTATCTTTCACTGTGCATACTGCTGGGTGCCACATATGTCCCCCTTCAATCCCTTTGTTCTTCTCCCCATCAAGGCTTGTTGACTGCCTCCTTCCATCACACCGTAAAGACCGTCTATGAGCTAAACTTTAGTCTTGATCTATTTCTCATGCCAGCACTTCTCTTTTTTATGGAGATCTAATTACATACCCTAAAATTCACCCTTTTAGAGGGTACAATTTAGTGGTTTTAAAAACAAAGTGTTGGCTGGGCGCAGTGGCTCATGCCTGTAATCCCAGCACTTTGGGAGGCCAAGGCAGGCCGATCATCTGAGTTCAAGAGTTTGAGACCAGCCTGGTCAACATGGTGAAATCCCAACTCTACTAAAAATATACAAAAATTAGCCGGGCATGGTGGCACGCACCTATAGTCCCAGCTACTCAGGAGGCTAAGGCAGGATAATTGCTTGAACCCAGGAGGCGGAGGCTGTGGTGAACCGAGATCGCACCACTGCACTCCAGCCTGGATGATAGAGTGAGGCTTAGTCTCAAAAAAAAAAAAAAACAGGCCGGCTGCGGTGGCTCACGCCTGTAATCCCAATACTTTGGGAGGCTGAGGTGGGTGGATCACCTGAGGTCGAGTTCGAGACCAGCCTGACCAACATGGAGAAACCCCCGTCTCTACTAAAATATACAAAATCAGCCAGGCGTGGTGGCACATGCCTGTAATCCCAGCTACTTGGGAGGCTGAGGCAGGAGAATCTCTTGAACCCGGGAGGTGGAGGTTGCGGTTGCGGTGAGACGAGATCGCACCATTGCACTCCAGCCTGGGCAACAAGAGCAAAACTCTGAACTCCGTCTCAAAAAAACAAAAAAAGTGTGCAATACTCACCAATAACTTGAGAACATTTTCATCACCACCCCCCGAAAACCCCTATACCCATTAGCAGTCACTCCCCATTTCTCTGTTTCCCTAGCCCCTGGCAACCACTAACCCATGCTACTACTCCATAGAGGTAGGATTTCTGTCTATGGATTTGCCTGTTCTGGACACTTCATATAAATGGAGCTGTATAATCTGTGGCTTTTTGTGACTGGTTTCTTTGACTTAGCATAATGTTTTTATTTCATCCATGCTGTAGCATTTATCAGTACTTCATTTCTTTCAGTGGATGGACAGTGTTTTATTGCAGGGGTCTTCAACCCTTGGGCCGTGTACGAGTACCAGTACCAGTACCAATCCGTGGCCTGTTAGGAACTGGGCCACACAGTAGTAGGTGAGTGGCAAGCAATACTCTCGGAGCTCCGCCTTCAGTCAGACCAGGGTTCTGCTGCTGCTGTGAACTGTGCATACAAGGGATCTCGGTTGCATGCTGCTTATGAGAATCTCATGCCTAATGATCTGAGATGGAGCGGTTTCTTCCTGAAACCATCCCTGTCACCCCCTGTCCATGGAAAAAATTGTCTTCCAGGAAACCGGGCCCTGGTGCCAAAAAGTTTGGGGACTGCTGTTTTATTGTATGGATATACCACATTTTGTTTATTGATTCATGACTTGATGGACACTGAAGTCATTTCCACCTTTTGGCTATTATGAATAATGCTGCTATGAACGTTTGCGTACAGGTTTTTGTGTAAAGATATGTTTTCAGATTCTTTGGGGTGTATACCTAGGAGTAGAATTGGTGGGTCATATGGTAACTGTTTAACGTTTTGAGGAACTGCCAAACTGTTTTCCAAAGTGGCTGTACCACTTTTCGTGCCTGTCAACAATGTGTGAGGGTTCTAATTTCTCCACATTTTTTTTTTTTTTTTTTTGAGATAGAGTTTCGCTCTTGTTGCCCAGGCTGGAGGGCAGTGGTGCCGTCTCAGCTCACTGCAACCTCTGCCTCCCAGGTTTAAGAGATTCTCCTGCCTCAGCCTCCCAAAATGCTGGGATTACAGGCGTGAGCCACAGGGCCCCGGTCTTATACCACTGTCTTCAAATGAGAACTTGTGTGATGCTTTATAAACCATTTTCATGGCTGTCTTATTTGATCCTCACATTTCTGTAAAGAAGTTAAGCCCTTATTAGTCTTATTTTGCAAATGAAAAAACTAAGGTTTAGAAGTTAAACAACTAACCCTGTCTAACAGCTAGTGTGTAAGTGCTACAGCTTTGGACTCCAAATCTATGTTTCTTTACATAGATCAGCTACTGTTGGCTGCCTTTGTGGACCTATCTCAAGTTTCTGGGTGATGTTAGTAGATTTACATTCTTCCTCGATGTACTATGCCTGTTATCAATTGTCTATGGCTTATCTGTTTTCTTTTGACCCTGTGGAGTCCTAAACCTCAAGATTTCAGGGGATGGGCAGGCACGGTGACCTGTAATCCCAGGCTACATGGGAGGCTGAGGTGGAAGGATCACTTGAGTCCAGGAGTTTGAGGCCCACAGTGTCCTATGATTACGCCTGTGAATAGCCATTACACTTCAGCCTTGGCAACATAGTGAGACCCTGTCTCTTAAAAAGAAAAATATTGGGGGCGGTGTGGGGGGCTGCTGATTTGTTCTATTTGGGTTTTTTTTGAGATGGAATCTTGCTCTGTCACCCAGGCTGGAGTGCAGTGGCACAGTCATAGCTCACTGCAGCTTCAAACACAGTGGTTCAAGTGATCCTCTTGCCCCAGCCTCCCAAGTAGCTAGGACTACAGGCATGTGACATCACACCCAGCTACTTTTTAAATTTTTGAGGCGGAGTCTTGCTGTGTTACCCAGGTTGATCTTGAATTCCTGAGCTCAAGTGATTCTCCCGCCTTGGCGTCCCAAAGTGTTGGGATTACAGGCACGAACCACTGGCCTGGATATTGATTTTTTTTTTTTTTTTTTTGAGACAGAGTTTCGCTCTTGTTCCCCAGGCTGGAGTGCAACGGCCCAATCTCGGTTCACCGCAACCTCCGCCTCCCGGGTTCAAGCAATTCTCCTGCCTCAGCCTCCCAAGTAGCCGGGGTTACAGTCATGCGCCACCATGCCTGGCTAATTTTGTATTTTTAGTAGAGACGGGGTTTCTCCATGTTGGTCAGGCTGGCTTTGAACTCCCGACCTCAAATGATCCGCCCACCTCAGCCTCCCAAAGTGCTGGGATTGCAGGCATGAGTCACCTGCCCAGCCTGGATATTGATATTTGAAAATGAAAAATTGAAGCAGATTCTATTATTATCATTATCATTATTATTATTATTATTTTGAGACAGTCTTGCTCTGTTGCCCAGGCTGGAGTGCAGTGATGCAATCTGGGCTCACTGCAACTGCCACCTCCCGGGTCAAGCGATTCTCCTGCCTCAGCCTCCTGAGTAGTTGGGACTGCAGGTGCCCGCCACCACACCTGGCTAATTTTTGTTTTGTTTTGTTTTTGAGATGGAGTCTTGCTCTGTCGCTCAGGCTAGAGTGCAGTGGCATGATCTTGACCCACTACAATCTCTGCCTTCTGGGTCCAAGCAATTCTCCTGCCTCAGCCTCCCGAGTAGCTGGGATTACAGGCGCTGGCCACCGCGCCTGGCTAAGTTTTGTATTTTTAGTAGAGACGGGGTTTCACCATCTTGGCCAGGCTGGTCTCGAATTCCTGACCTCGTGATCCACCCGCCTCGGCCTCCCAGAGTGCTGGGATTACAGGCGTGAGCCACGGAGCCCAGCCAAACCGATTCTATTATTGCCTTTGATGATAATGAATCCTCAGAAACTCGTCTCAATGACCCGGAGTTTTGCTAACCACCTGCAGGGGGCGCTGATCTATGCTTGCCTGGCTGCATCCTTCCCCACCTCTCGTTCCCTTCCAGTGTCTATTCCAACCCTTGGACTCGGATGATAGGGTGGAGCTCAACCTGATTTGCCCTGGCTCACCCAAATAACCTTGCACTGAGTGAACTGGAGTTTCTTCATGATCTAGGAGAAAGTGTACACAGGCCGGGCCTAGCACATTTCAAGCACAGCTTGCCCCTGATTTTCCTGCGGTTAGATGGGTTTGGGTTACTCCACCCAGCCATCTAGCCCTTCTCCACCCCACCTCCTCCTCCCTATCTAGCTTCTTTTACAGACAGCTGCACAATTTTACTTTGGAAGACACTGAAATACATGTATGAGAGGTATATCTTGGAATGGATACGTTTCTCTCTCTCTCTCTCTCTCGTGTGTGTGTGTGTGTGTGTGTGTGTGTGTGTGTGTGTGTGTGTGTGTGTGTGTGTGTGTGTGTGTGTGTGTGTGTGTGTGTGTGTGTGTGTGTGTGTGTGTGTGTGTGTGTGTGTGTGTGTGTGTGTGTGTGTGTGTGTGTGTGTGTGTGTGTGTTGAGAATGATGAGGGGTTAATATGATGGAGCCCAAATCTGATACTGGCCATTATCTGAGAGGGAGTTTAGCATAATTGTTTTTGTTTCTTTGTTTGCTTGTTTTGTTTTGAGACAGAGTCTGGCTTTTTCACCCAGGCTGGAGTGCAGTGGTGCGATCTCACCTCACTGCAACCTCTGCCTCCTGGGTTCAAGTGATTCTCCTGCCTCAGCCTACTGAGCAGCTGAAGTTGCAGGCAGGCACCACCATGCCTGGCTAATTTTTGTATTTTTAGTAGAGGCGTGGTTTCACCACGTTGGCCAGGCTGGTTGCAAACTCCTGTCCTCAAGTGATCTGCTCGTCTTAGCCTCCCAAAGTGCTGGGATTACAGGCGTGAGCCACCACCTCCAGTCTAGCATAATTGTTAAAAGTGGACTCTGGAATCAGATTGCTGGGGTTTGAGTCCTGGCTCTGCCATTCACTAGCTGTGTGACCTTAATGTCTCTGTGTCTCATAGCCTCATTTTAAAAAATAGGGATGATAAATAGTATACACTCCAAAATATAGTTGATAAATTAAGTGTTTGCTACAGTGCTGGGACATAGTAACTGCCATATGTGTTTGTCACTATTATTACTATTATACTAATATTACTATTAATACTAATAGATTTTTTTTTTTGAGATGGAGTTTTGCTCTTGTGGCCCATGCTGGAGTGCAATGGCGAGATCTCAGTTCATTGAAACCTCCGCCTCCCAAGTTCAAGTGATTCTCTTGCCTCAGCCTCTCAAGTAGCTGTGATTACAGGCGCCCACCACCACGCCCAGCTAATTTTTTTGTATTTTTAGTAGAGACGGGGTTTCATCATGTTGGTCAGGCTGGTCTTGAACTCCTGACCTCAGGTGATCCGCTTGCCTTGGCCTACCAGAGTGCTGGGATTACAGGCATGAGCCACCTCCCCAGCCAATAGGTCTTAAAAGTAAGAAAGTGGGGGAGATTCAGAAAAAATTTATGAACATAGATATATTAACTGAAAGATTCCCTCACATGTGAAAGTGCATTTGACACTGGCAGACAAGATAAAATATTAAGACGTTTTATAATATAATTTTTGTATTCTTCCGAAATGTACTTTTTGTTCAGAAATATTTGTGTTGGGTTAAAAAGTAAAAAACAAGCGGCCAGGCGCGGTGGCTCACGCCTGTAATCCTAGCACTTTGGGAGGCCGAGGTGGGCAGATCACGAGGTCAGGAGTTAGAGACCCGCCTGGCCAATATGGTGAAACCCCATCCCTACTAACAATACAAAAATTAGCCGGGCGTGGTGGCAGGCACTTGCAGTCCCAGCTACTTGGGAGGCTGAGGCAGGAGAATCGCTTGAACGCGGGAGGCGGAGGTTGCAGTGAGCCGAGATCGAGCCACTGCATTCCAACCTGGTGACAAAGCAAGACTCCATCTCAAAAAAAAAAAAAAAAAGTAAAAAACAAACAAAGCACCCAAACACGCACACGACAAAAAACCCAAAATGTTCCTCTTGGAACTTCTGTTTATTCTTTCTTTTTTTTGAGACAGGGTCTTGCTCTGTTGCTCAGGCTGGAGTTCAGTGCCACAATCATGGTTCACTGCAGCTTCGATCTCCTGGGCATACTCCTGCCTCAGGCTTCCCCCCACCCCAAGTAGCTGGGACTACAGGTTCATGCCATCATGCCCGGCTAATTTTTTATTTTTAAATTTTTTATAGAGATGGGGTCTCACCATGTTGCCCAGGCTGGTCTCAAAAACCTGGGCTCAAGCAATACTCCCACCTCAGCCTCCTAAAATGTTGATTACAGGTGCGAGCCACCATGCTTGGCCCTCACTTAATTTCATATCATTTACTTGTTACCAATTATACGATTTTGAGGATGTGAAAAAAATGCTAGAATTAATTAACACACAGTACCATATCTATAAAGCAAAGCCTGCCTGAGGCAGTTTCATAGTGCCAGTTATGGGACTGTGGTAAACTTCAGAGAAGTTGTCCCTGTTTTCACAGCAGACAAGACTCTTGTAGCCTCTAATTCAGGAAAATTGGTAGATTTTATGGGTCCCTTTCAAGTGCACACTATAATTTCAACAGAAGCAAAGGCTGGTTAATTACAGGTCGATGGTTTTCAGGTGACCATGTTCTCCTGTTGTGTAACTTGTTGGTAGGACAATTTCAGTGGTAAATAATCCCATAAAGTACACGATCCCAGAAATTGATGAGATTTTCAAAATATTTATTGGGATTGATGTGCAGATAAATGGAGGTAGATTGATGTGTGTCATTAAGGTTGTATTTGTTCCTCAAGTTTTGTGTTCCTTCTTTTGTGTAATTTTTTTTTTTTTTTGAGACAGAGTCTCACTCTGTTGCCCAGGCTGGAGTGCAATGGTGTGATCTTGGCTCACTGCAACTTCTGCCTCCCAGGTTCAAGCGATTCTCCTGCCTCAGCTTCCCAAGTAGCTGGGATTTCAGGCACCCACCACCACGCCTGGCTAATTTTTGTAGTTTTAATAGAGACGGGGTTTCACCATGATGGCCAGGCTGGTCTTGAACTCCTGACCTCAGGTGATCTGCCCGCCTTGGCCTCCCAAAGTGCCGATTACAGGCGTGAGCCACTGCGTCCCGCCTTGTGTGTGTAATTGAAACATACATTTTTGTCTGGGCGTGGTGGCCAAATCCCAGCACCTTGGGAGGCCAAGGCAGGTGGATCACTTGAGGTCAGGAGTTCGGTACCAACCTTGCCAACGTGGTGAAACCCTGTCTCTACAAAAAATACAAAATTTAGCCAGGCATGTTGGCACGCACCTGGAATCCCAGCTACTCGGGAGGCTGAGGCAGGACAATCGCTTGAACCTGGGAGACAGAGGTTCCAGTGAGCCAAGATCATGCCATTTGCACTCCAGCCTGGGTGACAGAGTGAGACTGTGTCTCAAAAAAATAAAATAAACATTTTAGTCTCTCAGATTGTTGAGTCATCTGAAGTTCATTGTCAAGAGAGGGAGCTCAGTTTCAGCTGCCTCCTCATAGAAGCTGACGACCTCTTTTGTCCCCAGGCAGGCCGTATAGTTCAAAGCCTTACTTTTCCTCCAGGAGCAAACCATCCAGCTCCCGACAAGGCGGTGCATAAAGAGCTTTGCTTTTTTTTTTTTTTTTTTTTTTGAGAGAGAAGATCTCACTCTGTTGCCCAGGCTGGAGTGCAGTAGCATGATCTTGGCTCACTACAGCCTTGACCTCCTTGAGTCTGAACTCAAGTGATCCTCCTGCCTCAGCCTCCCGAGTAGCTGAGACTACAGGCGTGCACCATCACACCCAGCTAATTTGTATTTTTGTAGAGACAGGATTTTGCCATGTTGCCCAGGCTGGTCTCAAACTCCTTGGCTCAAGCCATCGTCCCACCTCACCCTCCCAAAATGCTGGGACTACAGATGTGGGCCACCATGCTGGACCTTACGAATTCATTCTCAGCTCCTAGGGATTGCCTTAATTTTTTTGTGAGTTTGACTATGAATTTACAACCATTTATAAATTTTTTTTTCTTTTTTGAGACAAAGTCTTGCTCTCTTGCCCATGCTGGAGTGCAGTGGCGTGATCTTGGCTCACTGCAACCTCCGCCTCCTGGGTTCAAGAGATTCTCCTACCTCAGCCTCCCGAGTAGCTGGGATTACAGACGTGCGCCACCACGCCCAGCTAATTTTTGTATTTTTAGTATAGATGGGGCTTCACCATGTTGGCCAGGCTGGTCTTGAACTCCTGACCTCGTGATCCGCCTGCCTCAGCCTCCCAAAGTGCTGTCATTACAGGCGTGAGCCACCGTGCCTGGCCCATTTATAAATATTTTATTCAGTGTTTTCAGGTATATATAGTAAGAAGATTTCAGGTTACCTAATCAGCAAAATCCTGGAGCCAAGCGTCTCCTGTCACTTATTGGAATGTTACCTTGGGCAAGTTATTTAACCTTAATCTCTTTGTAAAATGTGAATAGTAGCTATCGCAAGTGACAGTTTTGAAAATGAAAAAGAGCTTTACTTCTACTAGGCATGCAAATATGACATGTTACTGCCTCTGTGATTCATTCCCAGTTGATGAGGGAAAGCTCTTTTTTACCAAGAGTGACAGTTAACAAATATAGCAGAAACGATAGAATTTGAAAAGCACCATTTTATAACTCTTGATGAAACTGATTGAGACAGGTATCATCAGTGGGTGGTGAAACCAGTTAGTGAAATGTCAGTATTTGCATAGTCCAAAGTATCAGCTCAATAAGGACATCTTACTGCAAAGGAGGAAATGTGCTTTTTCACAGAGAGATCTTCAGTCTCCACTTCCAACAAGTGAGTGAACCCAGCATTTGCAAGAAGAGATGACCTTCAGGCCTGATACAGCAGCAAGCGCAGAGCATCACCCCAGGTCATGGTCTTGCCCAAAATGTTTAGCCCTAATAACAAGCCTTAGACCTGACTTCCAGCAGATGGAGAAAATAGTGGGTAGAAGAAATTAACCTTGGCTGGCCCAGTGGCTCACGCCTGTAATCCCAGCACTTTGGGAGGCTGAGGCAGAAGGATCCCTTGAGCTTAGGAGTTCCAGAGCAGCCCGTGGTCCGAGCTACTCGGGAGGCTGAGGTGGGAGGATCACTTGAGCCCAGGAAATTGAGGCCATAATGAGCTGTGATCGCGCCACTGCACTCCAGCCTGGGCAACAGAGTGAGATCCTGTCTCAAAAAAAAAAAAAAAAAAAGAAATTAACCTTGAAGAAACAAATTCAGAATTCTAAAAGACAATGCCTCTATCTTCAAACAGCCAGCATCATGGGAAAAAGTGAGGAGTCTGGAGAAACATGACAACTAAATGTAAGACGAAAACACGTAGCCGGGCGCAGTGGCTCACGCCTGTAATCCTAGCACTTTTGGAGGCCGAGGCGGGCAGATCACCTGAGGTCAGGAGTTTGAGACCAGCCTGACCAACATGGAGAAACCCCATCCTACTAAAAATACAAAATTAGCCGGGTGTGGAGGCGCATGCCTGTAATCCCAGTTACTCGGGAGGCTGAGGCAGGAGAATCACTTGAACCCAGGAGGCGGAGGTTGCGGTGAGCCGAGATCGCGCCATTGCACTCCAGCCTGGGCAAAAACAGCGAAAACTCCGTCTCAAAAAAAAAAAAAAAGAAAAAAAAGAAAACACGTGACTGGATCCTGGTTATTTTTATTAATATTATTTTTAATTGAAAAATCATAATTATATACATTTATAGGATACAATGTATTGTATATGCCATGGAATGATTAAATCAAGTTAATTAACAACCATCTCCCTTTCTTTACTGGTGAGTCATTTGAAATTTGCTCTTAGCTATTTTGAAATATATATTATTATTTTATTTTCCTTTTTTTTTTTTTTTTTTTGAGACGGAGTCTTGCTCAGTCACCCAGGCTGGAGTGCAGTGGCGCGATCTCGGCTCACTGCAAGCTCTGCCTCCTGGGTTCACGCCATTTTCCTGCCTCAGCCTTCCGAGTAGCTGGGACTACAGGCGCCCGCCACCACGCCCAGCTAATTTTTTATGTATTCTTAGTAGAGACGGGGTTTCACCATGTTAGCCAGGATGGTCTCGATCTCCTGACCTCGTGATCCACCCGCCTTGGCCTCCCAAAGTGCTGGGATTACAGGCGTGAGCCACCGCGCCTGGCCTCCTTTTTTTTTTTTTTTTTTTTTTGCGACAGAGTTTCACTCTGTTGCCCAGGCTGGAGTGCAGTGGCGTGATCTTGGCTCACTGCAACCTCTGCCTCCTGGGTTCAAGCGATTCTCCTGGCTCAGCCTCCTGAGTAGCTGGGATTACAGGTGTGTGCCACCACATCCGGCTAAATTTTTGTATTTTCAGTAGAGATGGGGTTTCACCGTGTTAGCCAGGATGGTCTCGATTTCCTGACCTCATGATCCGCCCACCTCAGCCTCCCAAAGTGCTGGGATTACAGGCGTGAGCCACTGTGCCTGGCCTTTTTTCTCTTTTTTGAGACAGAGTCTTGCTCCAGCACCCAGGCTGGAGTGCAGTGGCATGATCTGGGCTCACTGCAACCTCTGCCTCCTGGGTTCAAGCAATTCTTGTGCCTCAGCCTCCTGAGTAGCTGGAATTACAGGGGCTGGAATTCTGTTGGTTTTTTTTTTTTTTTTTTATACAAAAATGTAAGCCAGGCACACTGGCTCACGCCTGTAATCCCAGCACTTTGGGAGGCCTGGGTGGGTGGATCACAAGGTCAGGAGTTCGAGACCAGCCTGACCAACATGGAGAAACCCCGTCCCTACTAAAAACACAAAATTAGCTGGGCGTGGTGGTGCATGCCTGTAATCCCAGCTACTCAGGAGGCTGAGGCAGGAAAATTGCTTGAACCTGGGAGGCGAAGGTTGCAGTGAGCTGAGATCGTATCATTGCACGCAAGCCTGGGTAACAAGGGCAAAACGGCACCTCAAAAAAAAAAAAAAAGTAAAATTACCAAAGACATTTTAGACTGAATATTCGATGATATTAGTGAATCACTGTAGATTTCCTTGGATGTGATCATTGTATTTAGGAGAATATTCTTTTTTAAAAAAATTTGTTTTTTTTTTTGAGACAGGGTCTCAGTCTGTTGCCCAGGCTGGAGTGCAGTGGCACCATCTTGGCTCACCGCAACCTCCACCTCCTGGGTTCAAGCGATCCTCCTGCCTCTGCCTCCCAAGTAGATGGGGTTACAAGCGTGGGCCATCATGCCCAGCTAATTGGAGAATGTTCTTATTTGTAGGAAATGCATGTTAAAATTTGGGGGGCTGAAGTGTGATATGTATTATATATCAAATATGGGAAAATTATAACAAAATTCAAATCTAGGTATGTGGGCGACGGGTAGACATTCATTGTTCAATTATTTCAACTTCTTTCTGTGTTTGAAGTTTTTCATAATAAAAAGTTAGGAGATGTCAGGTGCGGTGGCTCACGCCTATAATCCCAGCACTTTGGGAGGCTAAGGTGAGTGGATCACTTGAGGTCAGGAGTTCAAGACCCCATCTGGTGAACTCCTGACAGAGTTCAGGTGAAACCCCTTCTCTACTAAAAATACAAAAATTAGCCAGGAATGGTGGTGGGCGCCTGTAATCCCAGCTACTGAGAAGGCTGTGGCAGGAGAATTGCTTGAACCCAGGAGGCGGAGGCTGCAGTGAGCTGAGATCGCACCACTGCATTCCAGCCTGGGCAACAAAGCAAGACTCCATCTCAAAAATTAAAAAAAAAAAGTTAGAAGATAAATATTATTTTTTCACATCTCACTAGGTATCTAGAATACAGTCAGGAAGGGAAAAAGCTTGGAAACTCTGCAGTCCATGGCAGCAGAAGGCACTGAGGGGCTGGGGAACTAGAAGGATGGTGTATGTGTGTGCATGGGCAGGGGTCGGGGGGATGCTGCATAAAAGCCAGGGAAATGAAGAAATCCACAGATGAAGTGCTGGCTAATATAAGCCAAGTCGGCATTTTATTATAAATAGTGATCAAAGAGAATTAATGGTGGCCACACAGGTTCCCAGCTCTTTCATCACAAGCTTACTGTGTGACTACATAAAGAACCTCATCCTGCTGAAGAAGAACCTCGTCTTAAACCACCTCATTCCAACAGCCTGAGAAGCATAGGAGTACATTGTGGTGCCAAAGCCGGGTGCCCTGGTACCACCTGCGATCCCAGCTACTGCTCCTTGTGAGGCTGAGGCTGGAGGATTGATTGAGCCCAGGAGTTTGAGCAACCTAGTTGAGCCTGGGCAACCTAGCAAGATCCTGTTATTTATTTATTTGAGACAGGGTCTGGCTCAGTCACCCAGGCTGGAGTGCAGTTGCGGATCTGGGCTCACTGCAACCTTCGCCTCCCAGGCTAAAGCGATCCTCCCACCTCAGCCTTCCAATTAGCTAGGACCACAGACTCCCACAACCATGCCTGGCTAATTAAAAAAATTTTTCTGTAGAGATGGGGGTTTTCTCACTATATTGCCCAGGCTGACACACACACACACACACACACACACACACACACACACACACACACCCCCCAAAGAGAAGAATGCCAATGACACGCGGCTGCACGAGCCTGCGAGAAATGGGACTACAAGGTGGCTGGCTGCTCCAAGCTGCATGTTGTGATGTAGAATTAACTGATAATAGCGCTCAGCTGGCGGCCGGCCACACACACACACACACACACACACACACACACACACACACACACACACCCCCAAAGAGAAGAATGCCAATGACACGCGGCCGGCCACACACACACACACACACACACACACACACCCAAAGAGAAGAATGCCAATGACACGCGGCTGCACGAGCCTGCGAGAAATGGGAATACAAGGTGGCTGGCTGCTCCAAGCTGCATGTTGTGATGTAGAATTAACTGATAATAGCGCTCAGCTGGCGGCCGGCCGGCCGGCCCGGCGTCACAGGCGGCTTCTCCGGGCGCGTTGCGCTGCGGGTTTCGCTGCGGCCTGTGGGCCCCGGGCCAAGCCTTCGTGCGCCCTAGCTCAGGAGGGCCCTCCTGGACCCTGGAGCGGACCCTCGTCGTGGTGAAGTCAGATGGGGCACAGCTGCGGCTCGTGGGGGACGAGATCTAGCGCTTTGAGAGGCGGCTTCACGCTGGTGGGGATGAGGACGCTGCAGGCGCACAGCGCGTCCTTGTCGGGCACCGCGAGGGCCCGCGGGGGAAGCACTGCTACCCAAGGCCTGCGAAGGGTCCAGTGTGGTCCCGCACCCCGGGACCATACAGGGAGATTTCAGCGCCCACATCAGCAGGAACCTCTTCCAGGCAAGCAACTCCGTGGAAGGGGCTCGGAAACGGACCCCGCTGTGGCTCCCGAGCAGGGACCTGGTGAGCTGGGCACGGCGCCAGCACAGCCGCAGCCACCCAGCCTGAGGCCCAGGCCGCCCTCCCAACGGTCAGCAAGAACCCAGGCCCACACGCATATCTGCCTCTCCCAAACCGCTTCCCTGTTCACCTCTGGCCCCCCAGCCCAGAGGAGTTTGAGCCACCAACTTTAGTACCTGTAATCTCAGCTACGCGGGAGGCTGAGGCAGGAGGATCCCTTGAATCCAGGAGTTCAAGACTAGCCTGGGCAATGCACCACCACGCCTGGCTAATTTTTGTATTTTTAGTAGAGATGGGGTTTCACCATGTTGGCCAGGCTGGTCTTGAACTCCTGACCTCAAGTGATCCGTCTGCCTTGGTCTCCCAAAGTGCTGGGATTACAGGCATGAGCCACTGCGCCTGGCCCCTAGAATTTTTAAATGGAATAAAGTAGGAGTCTCTCCAAAGAGGGAGTTTTCTTTGAAGATTACATCTTGGTCAGTGGATTCATCAAGAAATGTAGGAGGGTTTTCTGTACTGAAGTTGTTTGAACACTGCTCTTCACCCCAACCCTTCTCCAGGTTTTAGTAGGTCTGAGTAGGAGGGCAAATGTCATCTTACTCTTCTCACTTTCCTGGGGTTCATAATGGAGCCTGCTTTCCCCAGAGGCTTCACCCATGACCAAGTGAGAAGATAGTCCAGGGACCCAATGTGGTGGCTCACACCTGTAATCCCAGCACTTTGGAAGGCTGAGGAGGGAGAATTGCTTGAGCCTAGGAGTTTCAGACCAGCCTGGGCAACATAGCAAGACCCCATTTTTTTTTTTTTTTGAGATGGAATCTCACTCAGTTGCCCAGGCTGGAGTTCAGTGGCTCAATCTCAGCTCACCACAACCTCCGTCTCCCAGGTTCAAGCAATTCTCCTGCCTCAGCCTCCTGAGTAGCTATAGGTGTGCACCACCATGCCCGGCTAATTTTTGTGTTTTTAATAGAGACAGGGTTTCCCTATGTTGGCCAGGCTGGTCTCTAACTCCAGACCTCGTGATCTGCCCACCTTGGCCTCCCAAAGTGCTGGGATTATGGGCGTGTGCCACCGCGCCTGGCTACAAGACCCCATGTTTACAGAAAATACAAAAATGAGCCGGGTATGGTAGTGCAAGCCTGTAGTCTCAGCTAGCTATTCAGGGGGCTGAGGTGGGAGGATCACTTGAGCCTGGGAGGTCAAGGCTACAGGGAGCTGTGATTGTGTCACTGCATTCCAGATTGGGTGGCAGAGTGAGACCGTATCTCTAAAAAAAAAACGAAAGAAAAAGAAAGAAAAAAGATAGTCCGGAGAACCTAAGGAGCACTGCCTTGGCCTCTGCTGTGGGCCTGGCAACCCGAGGCCTTTCCAGGATTCCTCATGAGTGACACACAGCCTCCCTCCGACACCCAGTCAGTTTCATATCTCCTGATCTGTCTGTTCCTATGCCCTGGAAATTTTGCTGCATTACCCATGTGTGATTTGATCTTGGAACCTGTTAGGAAATTATTCTAGAAATGGCGTTTGTCAGAACATGCTGGCACCAAGAAGCTGTAAAAGGTTCTTTCTGGAGCTGAAGGGCACGGGGCTTGGAATAGTGGCAGGAAGGGTTTTGCAAACCCTCTTTCTGAACAGACACCACCCCAGAACTTCACATCCCCCACTATAACTCTTCCCTGGGCAGGCTGAGGGGCAGGGACCAGCCACAGGGACTCTGTGAGGCTGGGTGTAGGCAATTCAGGGCTGTTTGCTCCGTGGATGGACAATGAAGCCCTTTACCGTCGCTTCTTGTGAGGACAGTGCTTTGACATGTGCATTTTCAGGTAATGTGAGTTTCTCAATAATTTCTTTATGTCATCAAGAGTATTTGTGCCAACACATGGAGTAGAGAAGAGTAGTTCCTTTATTCTCAAGGAACTAGTAGGCCACAGGGAAAACGCACCCCTTTCCACCTCTTCCCAGGTGACAAGGCCTTAAATACCAGACCAAGTGTCCAGACGCTGAGCTTCAGTTCCCTGATGGCTGCTGAACAACATGACAATGATTCCCTATTGCCTTTGTCTTGCTTTTATATTTTATTTTCTTTTTTTTTTTTTGAGATGGAGTCTTGCTCTGTCACCCAGGCTGGAGTGCAGTGGCGCAATCTCGGCTCACTACAGCCTCTGCCTCCCGGGTTCCAGCGATTCTCCTGCCTCAGCCTCCTGGGTAGGTGGCATTACAGGCGCACACCACCATGTCCAGCTAATTTTTTTGTATTTTTAGTAGCGATGGGGTTTCGCTATGTTGGCCAGGCTGGTCTTGAACTCCTGACCTCAGGCGATCTTCCCGCCTCAGCCTCCCAAAGTGCTGGGATTACAGGCGTGAGCCACCACGCCTGGCCTGGTTTTATATTTTCAAAGCATTTTCACAGCCATTCCCTCTCTTGGTCCTCACAAGAGTTTAATTAAGCAACTGCATCATATGCTTGAGCAAAGGGAATTCACAGAGGTGTGTGACTTGTCCAAGGATACGTAGTGCCCAAGCCCAGGGGTTTGAGTCTCATACCATCACCCTCGCCTTCTATCACGGGCCAGGTCTGCCCAGGTGGGTCACAGAGAGCTGTGGGCCCCTGCCTTGGCTTGTTGACTAAGTGGGTGAGGCTGGACACATGCACACATGCTGCCAAGTACCTGCACCCAAACACAGGAGGCCGCTATATTGGTGACAGACCTAGGAAGTTGGCAGAAGTTGGACACTTTCTGGTAGAAGGTGTCCTGGTAGAGACAGTTGATTGACTGAGGAAGGACCTGTGGATATGGCTGCCGTACCTCTCAGAACTTTAATGTAAATTCTTATTATTTATTTGAGACGGAGTCTCACTCCGTCACCCAGGCTGGAGTGCAGTGGCACCATCTCGGCTCACTGCAACCTCTGCCTCCCGGGTTCAAGTGATTCTCTTGCCTCAGCCTCCTGAGTAGCTGGGATTACAGGCATACGCTACCACACCTGGCTAATTTTTGTATTTTTAGTAGAGATGGGGTTTCACCATGTTGGCCAGGCTGGTCTCAAACTCTTGACCTCAGGTAACCCGGCCTAATGCAAATTCTTAACTGGACCGTGGAAGCCAGGGTTTGGCAGCTGGTCTCAGAGCTTACCCTTTGTGAACAAAGTGGGGAGAGGAGGGTTCTGTGAGGAAGGGCAGACACTCCAGCAAAAATGAGGGACTCACATGACTCCTCTGGGATGCGGCTTGTTTAGGGGAGCTGCTCAGGCAGCTGGTGTCTTTGTGTGGAGCTCTCTCCTCCCAAAGCCAGCCCTAGAGCCCTCCCTCCACCTGGCACCAAGCAGCCATCTCCATCCCCTCAACACCTGTTTGGGAGGCCTGGCGTGGAGGATACCTGTGCGTAGAAAAACAATCTCCCAGTGGGGATGTCCCACACTAGGACGATGGCTGAACCAGCGGTGATCTCAGGGGTTCCCAGAAGGCCGCCTTCTCTCTAGATGCCTTTCTTTTCCTGTGATCCTGCGAGCTGAAGTCCTGGCTACAGTTCCAACCTTACAGCTTTATCTCTAGGTTTGTGTCTTTGATTCCCACCAAAATACAGATGTGTCAGGGAAGACTAGTACTCCAGGATGCCATTGGTCTCTGATCTGAGATCTCCTCCTGGGGGTGAAAGAGGAGGGGAAAGAGGGTGAGGTTTGCTTTCGGGGGAGGCTGCGTGGCTGCTCCTCAGAACAGGAGAGGGCTAGCCCCCACAGGAGGCTCAGCAGGCTGTTTATCTTGATCGGTGCCCGCCCTGAGTCGGCTCTGGGACACACACTGAACAGATTGATGGATCCATTCCTCAAGAATAGACTAATCAACAAGGAATGAAAACTCTGTCGCAAGACAAGAAATTTCTAAAAGGCACCTTAACTGAGAAAAATTAAGAGTGCTTCCTGATGGTGGAGAACTGGGAGGAGGCTCGTGCTTCGTAGGTCTCCTAGCTTTGCTCTTCTTCTCTGTGGTTGGCTTAGTTTATGGATATATTCCAAAGGTCAGAATTTAAATTCTGGCTCCTACCTAAGGACTCCTTGCAGACCAAGAAATGTATAAAGGAGCAGGAGAATAACTTAAGGCCAAGGAGAAGACCAGTCCAGGGGAAGAGCCCTAAAGCCTGCCTTCCTCTCACTGAAAGGCAGATAGGCTGTGATTGAGGCCCTGATACCCAGATGCTAAGAGTGGAGCAGGGGGCTGGGCACAGTGGCTCACGCCTGTAATCCCAGCACTTTGGGAGGCTGAGGTGGGCGGATCACCTGAGGTCGGGAGTTCGGGACCAGCCTGACCAACATGGAGAAACCCTGTCTCTACTAAAAATACAAAATTGGCCAGGAGTGGTGGCACACGCCTGTAATCCCAGCTACTCGGGAGACTGAGGCAAGAGAATCGCTTGAACCCAGGAGGCGGAGGTTGTGGTGAGCCAAGATTGCACTATTGCACTCCAGCCTGGGCAACAAGAATGAAACTCCATCTCAAAAAAAAAAAAAAAAGGGCTGGGTGCGGTGGCTCACGCCTGTAATTCCAGCACTTTGGGAGGCCAAGAGGGGAGGATCACGAAGTTAGGAGATTGAGACCATCCTGGCTAACACGGTGAAACCCCGTCTCCATTAAAAATACAAAAAGTTAGCTGGGTGTGGTGGCATGCGCCTGTAGTCCCAACTACTCAGGAGGCTGAGGCAGAATCACTTGAACCTGAGAGGCGGAGGTTGCAGTGAGCCGAGATCGCACCACTGCACTCCAACTTGGGCAACAGAGCGAGACGCTGTCTCAAAAAAAAAAAAAAAAAAAAAAATAGTGGAGCAGGGAAAGGGTGGACTGACAGCCACTGCTGGATGAGAGGATGCCAGGAAGTCCAGGGGTGTTAAGAGGAGCAGCAGGCCGGGTGCAGTGGCTCAAGCCTGTAATTCCAGCACTTTGGGAGGCTGAGGCAGGTGGATCACCTGAGGTCAGGAGTTCAAGACCAGCCTGACCAACATGGTGAAACCCTGTCTCTACTAAAAATACAAAAATTATACAGGTGTGGTGGTATACCCCTGTAATCCCAGCTACTCAGGAGGCTGGGCAGGAGAATCACTTGAACCTGGGAGGTGGAGGTTGCAGTGAGCCAAGATCACGCCATTGCACTCCAGCCTGGGTGACAGAGCGAGACTCTGTCTCAAAAAAAGAGGAACAGCACAATGTGGCTGGTATCTCTTTTCCTCTCCACTGGCATCACAAACCAAGGGGACCATTCGCTTTCCCCAGACCTCACACAACTTCTGGCCATGAGAAGCAGCTCAGTAAATGTCAGCTGCAGTCATAAGTGGTATTTGTCCTCTGGAAGCCCCCGGTGAGTGTCCACAGTTCCCTGGGACCCTGGAGGGGCTCCGTGGCCTTTTCCTGCTGCCTGCCCTGATGTCCCCTAACACAGTCCTGGAAACGAGGGGTGCCTGGTGACTTCCAGCCTCCTCTTACGTGTTTAGTTCTGAAAGCCAGGGTTACTCCATCCCAGAAGGCACCAGCTGCTCTCTGGCCATATCTTACAGAAGGGGCAGTACAACACTGGCTTGATATTCATCTATGAACCAATTTAATTTTAATTCAAAAATGACTTCTGATCTGGCAGATGATTTGGGGTTCTAGAAAGAAATTGGGCCAGGCATGGTGGCTCATGCCTGTAATCCCAGCACTTTGGGAGGCTGAGGCGGGAGAATCCTGTGAGCTCAGGAATTGGAGACCAGCCTGGGCAACGTAGCAAGACTTCGTTTCTACAATAATAATAATAAAAAAAAAGGCCAGGTGCGGTGGTTCACACCTGTAATCCCAGCACTTTGGGAGACCATGAGACGGGCGGATCATGAGGTCAGGAGTTCGAGACCAGCCTGGCTAACATGGTGAAACCTCGCCTCTATTAAAAACACAAAAATTAGCTAGGCGTGGTGGCGGGATCCTGTAATCCCAGCTACTAGGGAGGTTGAGGCAGAAGAATTGCTTGAATCTGGAAGGCAGAAGTTGCAGTGAGCTGAGGTCACACCATTGCACTCCAGCCTGGGCAACAAGAGTGAAACTCTGTCTCAAAAAAAAAAAAAAAAAAAAAAAAGGGCCGGGCATGGTGGCTCATGCCTGTAATCCCAGCACTTTAGGAGGCCGAGACGGGTGGATCATGAGGTCAGGAGTTCAAGACCAGCCTGACCAACATAGTGAAACCCAGTCTGTACTAAAAATACAAAAAAAATTAGCTGGGCGTGGTAGTGGGCGCCAGTAGTCCCGGCTACTTGGGACCTGAGGCTGGAGAATTGCTTGAGCCCAGGAGGTGGAGGTTGAGGTTGCAGTGAGCCGAGATCGTGCCACTGGATTCCATTCCAGCCTGGGTGACAGAGTGAGACTCAGTCTCAAAAAAAAAAAAAAAAAAAAAAGAAGAAGAAGATCAGGCATGGTGGCTCCTGCCTGTAATCCCAGCACTTTGAGAAGCCAAGGTGGGCAGATCACTTGAGCTCAGGAGTTGAAGATCAGCCTGAGCAACATGGTGAAACCTTGTCTCTACAAAAAATACAAAAATTAGCCAGGTGTGGTGGCGTGTGTCTGTAGTCCCAGCCACTTGGGAGAACCTCTTGAACCCAGGAGGTGGAGGTTGCAGTGAGCCAAGATCCCACCACTGTACTCCAGCTTGGGTGACAGAGTATGACCCTGTCTCAAAAAAAAAAAAAAGAAAGAAAGAAAAAAAATTGCAGGTGTCTTCCCCTATCCCAGGAGGGTGGCCAAGTCAGCGCTGCTAGAATAGAGTGAATTCCAGTTCCATCTCCATCAGATAGTTCCTGACCATTTGGCAAGACGGTACTTCTGGTATTTCTGCTAAAAGGCTTCGCTCCCCAAAGTGAAGACCTGAGGTGTGAATGTCAGGAACAAAATGATAGCAGCATTCTGGTTTCTCATTGCAGGCTTTTGTTCCATTCTCCCTGCCTGAGCTGTTTCAAACTGTTCCAGAATGTTCCAAACAGCCTCTTCTCTCTCTTGCTGTTTTGCCTCCCTCCTTTCTTTCACTACCCTCTTCTTCAAGCAAGAAACAAAATTCAGTAGAAAGCAGCAGAAGCGCTGGGGAGACAGAAAAGTGAAAGGGGAGAAGAGTCCACTTCATCCTCCCTCTCCTAGCCTGAAGTCCTGCCTTCTCCAGGAGTCAAGAGTCAGTGAAAACAATGGTGCTGGTTTTCCTGAGAGTCAGCAGCTACGGCCTGTGGTGTGAGTCAAGGGAGAGGTGTGGCCCATCCAGACTAGGAGGATTAGGGGTGAGCGGCAAGTCCACGCTGGGGTCTAAAGTGCCACTGGGGCAACACTACGGTATCCTGGCTACCTTTGGTTTCAGAGGCGGCCTCTTTGGTGGGTGCGACTGGCTTTGCAAACATCTTAGCAAGTGCAATGGGTCTTTTCACTTGGACCCTGGGCCATAAGAACGGGGCTGGAGTCCAGTGGGAGGCCGTTCGAGGCACTCTCCCCATATAGGTGCAGGCTGTTGCGGGCGATCAGCTCCTTGGCCATGAGCACGAAGACTTCGTCTATGTTCTTTGACTCCTTGGCAGATGTCTCCAAAACGGCCAGGAGGCCGTACTTCTCAGCCAGTGTGCAGGCATCCTCGAACAGGACGTGCCGCTTTTCCCAGAGGTCACATTTATTTCCTGGAAGGAAAAGATAAGCCGATATTCCACTGAGTAACTTAATCTGGTTTCTTTCAAAATGAACTTTACAAATAACATTTTAGTTCTTCAATAGGCACGCATGCATTCATCACAAATGGTAATTGAGGGCACATTTTTTTGTTTCTTTTTTTTTTTTTTTTGAGATGGAGTTTCACTCTTGTCGCCCAGGCTGGAGTGCAATGGTGCAATCTTGGCTCATCGCAACCTCCGTCTCCCAGGTTCAAGCGATTATCCTGCCTCAGCCTCCCAAGTAGCTGGAATTACAGGCACCTGCCACCACGCCCGGCTAGTTTTGTATTTTCAGTAGAGAAGGGGTTTTGCCATATTGGCCAGGCTGGTCTCGTACTCCTGACCTGGGATTACAGGCATGAGCCACCGCACCTGGCCCTTGCTCCTCTTTTTACTCTCTTTTTCTCCTCCTCAAACAGCAGAGTGTTAGATGCTGTCTGAGATGGAGCTCATTTAGCTGAGTAGACTGTGATCAGGATTTGCTGGATTGGAGGTGCATAATGGAAGACTTTCTTTTGCTTTTTTTTTTGAGATGGAGTCTCACTTTGTCACCCAGGCTGGAGTGCAGTGGTACAGTCTTAGCTCACTGCTACCTTTGCCTCCCAGGTTCAAATGAGTCTCGTGCCTCAGACTCCCGAGTAGCTGAGATTACAGGCCAATGCCACCACGCCTGGCTAATTTTTGTATTTTTAGTAGAGACAGGGTTTCACCATGTTGACCAGGCTGGTCTTGAACTCCTGGCCTCCAGTGAGCTGCCCACCTTGGCCTCCCAAAGTGCTGGGATTATAGGCATGAACCACCAAGCCTGGCCTAAAGGACTTTCTGAGAAAGCTACAATTTACACACAATAAAAGTTTGCCTTTGATTTCCCTGAGGCAGGAATCTAAAGATAAAATTACTTTCCCACAGGATTTGTTCTACCAGACATCAAGATTTATTACAAAACTGTAGTAATTAAGACAAGCTAGACTATTGTTTCTCAACCTGGTTTTCATTCCTGTCCCCACAGGAGCCTCTGTAGATATTTTTTTCCATAATTCCCCCTTCTTCCATAAAACATGTTTAAACCTTTTATTTTGAAACAATTATAGATATACGGGAAGTCATTATATATGTATATATATAGATAAGTGTATATATATATACACACACACACACACACACACACATATATATATATAGAGAGAGAGAGAGAGAGAGAGAGAAAGAGAGAGAGGGGTCCAGTTTACCCTTCACCCAGTTTCCCCCAATATAATATCTTGTATAACTAGCACATTATCAATACCAGGAAATTGACATTGGTGCTATCCACAGACTTTAATCAGATTTCTTGTCATGAGTCCAGGCTTGGTGGCTCATGCCTGTAATCCCTGCACTTTGGGAAGCCGAGGTGGGTGGATCACCTGAGGTCAGGAGTTCGAGACCAGCCTGGCCAAGATGGCGAGAAACCATCTCTACTAAAAATACAAAATTAGCTGAGTGTGGTGGTGCATGCCTGTAGTCCCAGCTACTGGGGAGGCTGAAGCAGGAGAATCACCTGAACCCAGGAGGCAGAGGTTGCAGTGAGCTGAGATCGCACCATTGCACTCCAGCCTGGGCGACAACAGCGAAACGCCATCTCAAAAAAAAAAAAAAAAAATTATCAGCCAGGCACAGTGGCTCACGCCTGCAATCCCTGCATTATGGGAAGCTGAGGCAGGTGGATCACCTGAGGTCAGGAATTCGAGACCATCCTGGCCAACATGGCAAAACCCCGTCTACTAAAAATACAAAAAATTAACTGGGTGTGGTGGCACGTGCCTATAATCCCAGCTACTCAGGAGGCTGAGGCAGGAGAATCACCTGAACCCGGGAGGCGGAGGTTGCAGTGAACTAAGATTGTGCCACTGCACTCCAGCCTGGGCAACAAGAATAAAATTCTGTCTTAAAAAAAAAAAAAAAGTTTCTTGTCATGAAATGAATAAATGTCCCAAGCACTTATTTGTGTGTATGTTTATAATTATACACAATGTGATCACATGCATAGATTCCTTTAATCACCACCACAGTCAAAGCACTCAACAGTTCTGTTCTCACAAAGCTCTCTTTCATGCTATTCCTTTATAACTCTCACCACCCCTGGTCCTCCTCCCCTGCTAACCACCAGTCTATTCTAGTTCCAGAATATTATATAAATAGATTCATATATGTAACCTTTTGAGATTGTCTTTTTTCACTCAGCATAATTCCTCTGAGATCCATTCAAGTTGTTGTATAAATCAGTAGTTTGTTTTCTGCATACCACTAGTAGATTTTATTGCTGAGTAGTATTCCATAGTATGCATGGACCAACATTTGTGTTTTTTTTTTTAAATGTAGTCTCTCTCTGTTACCCAAGCTGGAGTACAGTGGCACCATCTTGGCTCACTGCAACCTCTGCCTCCCAGGTTCAAGCGATTCTCCTGCTTCAGCCTCCTGAGTAGCTGGGACTCCAGGCACACACCACCATGCCCAGCTAATTTTTGTATTTTTAGTAGAGACAGAGCTTCACCATGTTGGCCAGGCTGGCCTTGAACTCCTGACCTCCGATGATCTGCCCACCTTGGCTTCCCAAAATGTTGGGATTACAGGCGTGAGCCACCACGCCCAGCCAAGGACCAATATTTGTTTAACCATCCACCTTATTTATTTATTTATTTGAGCAGAGCCTTGCTCTGTCGCTCAGGCTGGAGTGCAGTGGTGCTATCTTGGCTCACTGCAACCTCCGCCTCCCAGGTTCAAGAGATTCTCCTACCTCAGCTTCTCTAGTAACTGGGATTACAGGCATGCACCACCATGCCTGGCTAATTTTTGTATTTTTAGTAGAGACAGGATTTCACCATGTTAGCCAGGCTGGTCTTGAACTCCTGACCTCAAGTGATCCACCCGCCTCAGCCTCCCAAAGTGCCGGGATTACAGGCATGAGCCACTGTGCCTGGCCTTTATTTATTCATTTTTTTTGAGACAGGGTCTTGTCCTGTCACCTGGGCTGGAGTGTAGTGGCATGATCATAGCTCACTGCAGCGTTAACATTCTAGGCTCAAGCAGTCAGCCTCTCAAATAACTAGGACTACAGACATGCACCACCATCCATGGCTAATTTTTTTTTTTTGGTGATAGGGTCTCACTTTGTTGCCCAGGCTGGAGTGCAGTGGAGTGATCTTGGCCTATGAAAATTTACTACCACAGATGTACTGTGTATGGCCCTTTGGAGGGCCATAAACCATTGTAAAAGTGAGGATATTTTCACTCCCAAGAGCATGAATGAACTAGATCAATGGAGAGGAAAAACAGCTCAGAAACTCATCTATAAATGTGTACTCTACAAAAAGATGGCGCCACAGAGCAGTGGAAAAGGTTGCCTTTTTTTTTTTTTTTTTGAGACAGCATCTCACTCTGTTGCCCAGGCTGGAGTGCAGTGGCGTGATCTCGGCTCACTGCAACCTCCACTTCCCAGGTTCAAGTGATTCTCCTGCCTCCGCCTCCCGAGTAGCTGGGATTACAGGCACCCGCCACCACGCCCAGCTAATTTTTGTATTTTTCTAGTAGAGACGGGGTTTTACCATGTTGGCCAGGCTGGTCTTGAACTCCTGACTTCAGGTGATCAGCCCATCTCAGCCTCCCAAAGTGTTGGGATTACAGGCGTGAGCCACCGTGCCTGGCCAAGGTTGCCTTTTTGTTAAATGGTACTGAGACAATTAGATCTTTATATAGAAAAATTTTGGACCCATACCTTTCACCATACATAAAAAATCAATTACAGGTAGATCTAAATGTAAAAGGCAGAGTAATGATAATAATTAATCAATTAAACTTTAAAAGGTAATATAATCTTGATGATTTCAATTAAGAAAAAATTTCCTAAATAGGACACAGGAAGCAATCATTATTAAAGAAAAGATCAATAGATTGAAATATATTAAAATTAAGAGTGTCTGTTCATCAAAATACACCATCAAGAGACGAAAAGGCTGGGTATAGTGGTTCATGCCTGTAAACCCAATGGTTTGGGAAGCTGAGGCAAGAGGATCACTTGAGCCCAGGAATTCAAGACCAGCCTGGTCAATACAGCAAGACCCCATCTCTACAAAACATAATACAAAACTAGCTGGGGCTGGGCATGGTGGCTCACACCTGTAATCTCAGCACTTTGGGAGGCTGAGGCTAGTGGATCACTTGAGGCCAGGAGTTTGAGACCAGCTTGGCCAACATGGTGAAACCTCATCTTTACTCATAATATAAAAATTAGCTGGGTGTAGTGGCATGTGCCTGTAATCCCAGCTACTTGGGAGGCTGAGGCATGAGAATCGTTGAACCCAGGAGGTGGAGGTTGCAGTGAGACGAGATTGGGCCACTGTACCCCAGCCTGTGTCACAGATCAAGACTCTGTCTCAAAAAACAAAACAAAACAACCTAACTGGACATGTTGGAATGCGCCTGTCATCCCAGCTACTTGGAAGATTGAGGCAGGAGGATTGCTTCAGCCCAGGAGTTCGAAGCTGCCGTAAGCTAGGACAGCACTATTGCACTCCAGCCTGGGTGACAGAGTTGGACCCTATCTATAAAAAATAAAACATAAAAGGCCAGGCGTGGTGGCTCATGCCTGTAATCCCAGCACTTTGGGAGGCTGAGGAGGGTGGATCATGAGGTCAGGGGTTCGAGACCAGCCTGACCAACATGGTGAAACCCCGTCTCTATTAAAAATACAAAAATTACCTGGGCGTGGTGGTGGGCGCCTATAATCCCAGCTACTCAGGAGGCTGAGGCAGGAGAATTGCTTGAACCTGGGAGGCGGAGGTTGCAGTGAGCTAAGATCGTGCCACTGCACTCCAAACTGGGCGACAGAGCAAGACTCAGTCTCAAACAAATAAAAATAAAATAAAAAATAAAAAAACCAAAATATTCCTTCCTTCAGGTATTTTTAAGAAGAGAGAGGGAAAAGTTACTCCACAGGGTGGAAGATGATGTTTGCAACATATGTAACTGACAAAGGGCTGGGGCCTCCTTCAAGAGAACCTAGTGCCGAGAATGCAGGTCACAGACAGCCCAACAGGACCCTAGTGCAGCGCCCTAGTGGGGATAGCACCCCATCCCCCGTACCATGAGGGCACTCACGCACATCCATGCTGCAGGATGCGGGATTCGATTCCTCTATCAGGCAACCTTGGCTTTTGAGCACCCCACTGCCTGAAAAATAAACTTTCTTTGAATTGTGCTTAGTCTAAGACTCTTCCTACCTACCAAGCCGTCCTTCCTCCGTTCTCTCCTTCCCAGGGGCAGGTCTACATCTCATAGAAGACTCCCTGCCTCCTTCTGCTCCTTCTTCTTCTTCTTTTTTTTTTTTTGAGATGGAGTCTCTGTTGCCCAGGCTGGAGTGCAATGGCGCGATCTCAGCTCACTGCAACCTCTGCCTCCCAGGTTCAAGCGATTCTCCTGGCTCAGCCTCCTGAGTAGCTGGGATTACAGGCTCCCACCACCACACCCAGCTATTTTTTGTATTCTTAGTAGAGACAGGGTTTCGCCATGTTGGCCAGGCTGGTCTCAAACTCCTGACCTCAGGTGATCCACCTGCCTCGGCCTCCCAAAGTGCTGGGATTACAAGCATGAGCCACCGTGCCCAGCCCTGCTCCTTCTTCTTTATCCCCCACAGCTGCTTCTCCCAATAAATCTCTTGCATGTCTATCTCATCCTGTCCCAACATCTGCTTCCTGGAGGACCCACACTGACACAGACTCATTTTCAGAAGATATAAGCTACTGTTAGGAATTGACAAGAAAAAGATAAACAGAAAAATGGGCCTTGGACTTGAAAAGTATTTCACAACAGAGGATATCCAAATAGCTAACAAACACCTGAAAAGGTGTTCAATTTCATTAATAAACAGGGAAATACAAATGAAAAACACTAGTGATCTCATGACACACTTCTCAGGGTGCATGCAAGTAAAAGGACTAATAGCACCAGATGTTGGTGAGGATGTAGAACAACTGAAACCCACACACACTGCTGATGGGAGTACAGACTAGAACGACCACTCTGGCAAGTGGTTTGAGATGATCTAGAGCTGCATGACCATGCAATTTTGCTCCTGGGTATTACTCAACACAGATGTGTGCCCATCGGCATCAATAAACATATACCTGAATGTTCAGAGCAGCAATTTTCCTAGTTGCCCCAAACTAGAAACAACTCAAATGTCCATTGCCAAGAGAACAGAGAAATACTCTGTATTTCTTGCAAAGGAATAGTATACGAATTATACAAAAGAATAGATTACAGCCACATGCAACAATGGATGAAACTCATAAACAATATTGAGGGAAAGAAAGTTAGGCAAAAAGGTATGATTTTGTTTATATATAATGTACAAAACAATAGCAAAACAAGACGAGGCATTGTGGCTCACACCTGTAATCCCAGCACTTTGGGAGGCTGAGGTGGGCGGATCACTTGAGGTGGGGAGTTCAAGACCAGCCTGGCCAAGATAGTAAAACGTGTCTGTACTAAAAATACAAAAATTAGCTGGGCATGGTGGCACATGCCTGTAATCCCAGCTACTTGAGAGGCTGAGGCAGGAGAATCACTTGAACCTGGGAGGTGGAGTTTGCAGTGAGCCGAGATCACGCCACTGCACTCCAGCCTGGGCAACAGAGTGAGACTCCATCTCAAAACAAAAACAAAAACAAGAAACCCACAAAACAAACAAACAAAAAAACCCACCAAAACAAAACTGCAGTATTTAGGGATGTGGGCTGAGGTAGTAAAATGATTAAAAAAGAAAAAAGCAAAGAAGTGTTTATCATAAAAGCACTTGCCTTTGGGGCAGGAGTGTGGAGTAATGAAGTGAAAGCTGGTGGGGGTGAAGAGTGGGCTGGCAATATTCTTTTTTTTTTTTTTTTTTTGAGACATGGTCTCACTGTGTCACCCAGGCTGTAGTGCAGTGGTGTGATCACAGCTTACTGCAGACTCTACCTCCTGGGCTAAAGCAATCCTCCCAATTCAGCCTCCTGCGTAGCTGGGACTACAGGCGCATGCCATCACGCCCAGCTAATTTGTAATTTTTTTGTAGAGATTGGGTCTCCCTATGTTGCTCAGGCTGGTCCCACCTCTGCCTCCCAAAGTGTTGGGATTACAGGTGTGAGCCCACACCCGGTCAATATTCTCTGTCTTTTTTTTTTTTTTTTTTTTAAGAGACGGAGTCTCTCTCTGTCACCCAGGCTGGAGTGAAATGGCACAATCTCGGCTTACTGCAACCTCTGCCTCCCAGTTTCAAGCAATTCTCCCGCCTCAGCCTCCCGAGTAGCTGGGACTACATACAGGTGCATGCCGCCCCGCCCGGCTAATTTTTTTTTTTTTTGTATTTTAGCAGAGATGGGGTTACACTGTGTTGCCCAGGCTGGTCTCCAACTCCTGAGCTCAGGCAATCCACCCGCCTCAGCCTCCCAAAGTGCTAGGACTACAGGCGTGAGCCACCGCACCTGGCCAATATTCTCTGTCTTGACCCAGCTGGTGTTTGCTCAGCAGTTCCCTTTGAGATAAATCAATGTGTACTTTTCTTTATATACATTAATATGTCCCAATAAAAAAGATTTTGAAAATCTTTTCCCATAGTCACTGTCACCAACCTGCCCAGCGTCAAAGCTGGACTTAGATCATAATGATCCCCAAAGAAGTTTAAATCCAAGACCATTTTCAGCAGACATTAGCACATTGGAGTGCTACAGTAGGCTAGGAAAGGGGGCCCATGGAGACCAGGCTCTGGCCTCAGGCAGCTGTCAATGCTAAAAGGGTCTTTGCAGGTGTGATTAATTTGAGGATCTTGAGATGGGGGGATTATTCTGGACTAGCTAGGCAGGCCCTGAATGCAATCGCAAGTAACCTTACAAGGGGGAGGTAGAGGGAGACTTGATCCCACACAGGCAGGAAAAGGTGAGGCACACAGAGCCAAAGATGGCACCAGAAGCCAGAGGAGGCGAGGGACAGAGTCTCCCCTACAGCGTCCAGAGGAGCATGGCCCTGCTGACACCTCCATTTCAGCCCCGCAGGACTGATTTCAGAGTTGTGGCCTCCAGAACAGTGGGAGAACACATCTGTTGTTTTCAGCCCCCAGCTTGTGGCAGTTGGTTACAGCAGCCACGGGAAGCTCGAATAGCACGCACCTTCAAGAGAACCATGCGTGTGTTTTTAGCTGGTGAGCCTGAAGCTCAGGGCTGAGCTCTGCTTCTAGAAGAAAGGAATGAGAGTCCCTAGTGGAGGAAGGGATGTGGTGGGAAAAGGAACCCCTGCAGCCAGGAATCTGATCTACTCCCTGCATCCCACTCCATCTGTGGATTTGACTTTTTTTTTTTTTTTTTTTTTTTTTTTAAGAAATAGGGTCTCCATCTGTTATCTAGGCTGGAGCACGGTGGCTCAATCATAGCTCACTGCAGCCTTGAACTCCTAGCCTCAAGCAATGTGCCCACCTCAGTCTCCAGAGTAGCTGAGACTATAGGCGTACACCACTGAGTCCAGCTAATTTTTTTTTTTTGAGACAGAGTCTTGATCTGTCACCCAGGCTGGAGTGCAGTGGTGCGATCTTGGCTCACGGCAGCCTCTGCCTCCTAGGTTCAAGTGATTCTTGTGCCTCAGCCTCCCGAGTGGCTGGGACTACAGGCACTAGCCACCACACCTGGCTGCTTTTTTTTTTTTTTTTTTTTTTGTATTTTTAGTAGAGATGGGGTTTCACCATGTTGGCCAGGCTGGTCTCAAACTCCTGACCTCAAGTGATCCACCTGCCTCAGCCTCCCAAAGTGCTGGGATTACAGGTGTGAGCCACCGCGCCCGGCTTAATTTTTTATTTTTTGTAGAGATGGAGGTCTCACTATGTTGCCTAGGCTGATCTCAAGCTCCTGGCATCAAGCAATCTTCCCACCTCAACTTCCCAAAGTGCTGGGATTTATAGGTGTGAGCCACGGCGCCCAGCTGGATTCTAACTTTTATGACCTGCTCCTTCCACCTGCTCCTCTACCACAACTAGATCAACAGTGCTGATGTCCACGGTTCCACCTTCCAACAGCCAGGGCTGCACACTCCGGGGTGAGCCAGGTGCCTGGAGGAACGAAAAGGATCTGAAGTTTGCTAAGTGCACAGTGACAGATGGCCTTGCCCCAAGGAAGGGCTTCTTCATTTCGTTAGGGAGGCAAGAGAGACACACAGAACATTAAATGGCTAGACAAGAATGTACCAATCCAAAACAGCAATAAAATAGCATACGCTATGGACCAGGTGAGCTGCATGAGTTGTTTGTAGTACAAGTATACAACCCCCAAATCCCCCAAACTCTGAAACTCCACTCCTGGGCAGCTGTAACCAGTGCATTTCTTGATAATTCATTTGACAGTAAAATCTGAGCTAAACTAGCCATTTGAAGTTTTTTGTTTGATTGATTGATTGATTGATTGATTGATTTTTGAGACAGAGTTGTGTTCTTGTTGCCCAGGCTGGAGTGCAATGGTGTGATCTCGGCTCACTGCAACATCCACCTCCTGGATTCAAGCGATTCTCCCACCTCAGCCTTCTGAGTAGCTGGGATTACAGGTGCCCACCACCAAGCCCAGCTAGTAGAGATGGGGTTTCTCTATGTTGGTCAGGCTGGTCTCAAATTCCCGACCTCAGGTGATCTGCCCGCCTTGGCCTCCCAAAGTGCTAGGATTACAGACATGAGCCACTGCACCCAGCTGTTTGTTTTAAAAATAAAAATAAAGATGGGGTCTTGCTATGTTGCCCAGGCTGGTGTTGAACTCCTGGCCTTAAGCAATCCCCTACCTCAGCCTCCCAAAGTGCTGGGATTACTGACGTGAGCCACCACACCTGGCTTGAATAATTTTTTTTTTTTTTGAGACAGAGTCTTGCTCTGTCACCCAGGTTGGAGTGTAGTGGTGTGATCTCAGCTCACTGCAACCTCCGCCTCCTGGGTTCAAGCGAGTCTCCTGCCTCAGCCTCCCGAGTAGCTGGGATTCCAGGCATGTGCCACCATGTCTGGCTAATTTTTGTGTTTTTATTACAAAATAATCCGCCCGCCTTGGCCTCCCAAAGTGCTGAGATTACAGGCATGAGCCACCATGCCCAGCATTGAAGATTTTATTCAACCTGCTCTGGATGACTATTTATACATCTGACTGCATAAATAGTAACGTATTTGGCCATGGGCCATTGGCCCAGACCCTGCTGAGGGTGTTATGTAACACAGAGTACATTTTTCTAAAATCTGACGAATTCTGAACTCTGAAATATTTGGCCCTGAGGGTTTTTGTTGAGTGATTGTGGACCTGTAATATAACAGGACTTTAAGTGGGAGGTTTGGCTGAGATCTTTAGAGGGACAAATATCAGATGTTGAAGAAAGTTATGAGACAGAGCATCCAGGATAACCTACAAAAAAGGCTGGTTCCCTGCAATCCCAGCACTTTGGGAGGCGAGGTGGGTGGATCATTTGAGGTCAGGAGTTTGAGACGAGTCTGGCCAACATGGTGAAACCCTGTCTCTACTAAAAATACAAAAATTAGCCAGGTGTGATGGCAGGTGCCTGTAATCCCAGCTGCTTGGGAGGCTGAGACAGGAGAATCACTTGAACCCGGGTGGTGGAGGTTGCAGTGAGCTGAGATTGAACCACTGCACTCCAGCCTGGGCTACAGAGCAAGACCCTGTCTCAAAAAAAAAAAAAAAAAAAAAAAAAAAAAGAGGTCAGGTCCTAAAGCCCTTGCTGCGATGGAGTGAGGGCAGGAGAAAGATGGGAAGCCAACCATCCCCAGAAGAAAAGCAGGACTGGGACCTGAAGTACCTTGTGAACTATGTTCAGGAATATGTGCGTCATTCTAAGGGAAATGGGGGCCTCTGAGGGTTTTACATGGGGACATTAGGAGGATCCTGGCCCCCTGTGGCCAGCTAGAGGAAGAACAGCTGTACAAATCAACATGCAATCAACCCCTGACACCGGGGTCATTCCTGTGCTGATAAAGTGGCTTCGAGGAGCTGGGGATAAACTTCTGAGACAGAAAGAAGCACCTGTATGAGGCAATGTGTGCAGGGACACTTCCGTGAGGGATGACACGAATTTTTCTGGATTCAGGCAGGGAGGCCACGAACAGAAAACAGGAAGGCTGCTGTGTCAGCCCTCTGGCATGGACACCTTATAAACCGGGAGACTGGGACACTCTAGATCATCTTTGGGGGCATTTCTAGAACCAAGGAAGAAGTGAGGCAGAGATGGTTGTTATGAAAGACAGACTAGGGTATAAATACCAAGCAAACATTCTGAGATTCCTGGAAATCCTGCAACATCCTGGCATCTGTCACCCTTCTCTGATGCATCTGTTTCACAGAGTGATTAAAGACGGAGCTGGCTGGGGGAGAGGCAGCCGGGAGCCTGTGTGCTGGAGACAGGGAGCTGCCTTCAGAGATAGTGCAGAGGGGCCGGGGGTGGTGGTTCACGCCTGTAATCCCAGTACTTTGGGAGGCTGAGGTGGACGGATCACCTGAGGTTGGGGGTTCAAGACCAGCCTAGCCAACATGGTGAAATCCTGTCTCTACTAAAGCAAAAATTAGCTAAGTGTGGTGGCGGGAGCCTGTAATCCCAGCTACTCGGGAGGCTGAGGCAGAAGAATTGCTTGAACCTGAGAGGCGGAGATTGCAGTGAGTCGAGGTCGCGCCCCTGCACTCCAGCCGAGGCAACAGAGTAAGACTCTGTCTCAGAAAAAGAGAGAAGGTAGCGCAGAGGGAGGCACCTGAGGTTGGGCAGCTTCCCACTCAGCCCTGAGGAAGAACTGCCTCCACTGTGTCCTGGAGATGCATGACCTTAATACAAAGGTGGATCTGGTCCACATTCCTGGGGAAACTGCACATAGCTTAGAACTGCTTCATTCCCAAGTGAGATGCGTGCATTCCGCCCTTCTGTGGGAGCCACCATTGCTGGGTTTCCTTTTGTCCCTGGAGGGTATGGGCTGCACCTGCCTGTCCACCCTGGCTGTTTGTATGCCATGGCACAGCTCTCCCATCTTTGCTCTACTAGGACATAAGAGTTTCCTTTTATTATTTATTTATTTTTTTTTTAAGAGACCAAGTTTTGCTTTCTCACCCAGGCTGGAGTGCAGTGGTATGATCACAGCTCACTGCAGCCTCAAATTCCTGGGCTCAACTGATTCCCCCCACCCTAACCTCCAACGTAGCTGGGACTATAGGCCTGTGCCACCACATCTCACTATTTTGTTTTGTTTTAGTTTTTGTAGAGATGAGGTCTCACTATGTTGACCAGGATGGTCTCAAGCTATCATCCCGCCTCAGCTTCCCAAAGTGCTGGGATTACAGGCATGAACCACCGTGCCTGGCCCAAAGACATTCATCACAGAAATAGAAAAGATTATCCTAAAATTTATATGGAACCATGAAAGACTCAGAATAGTCAAAGCTACTCTGAGCAAAAAGAACCAACCTAGAGGAATCACATTGCCTGACTTCAAATTATACTACAGAACTAGAGTAACCAAAACAGTGTGGTACTGATAAAAACAGACACATAGACCAATGGAACAGAATCCAGAATCCAGAAATAAATCCATACATCTACAGTAAAGTCATTTTCGACAAAGGTGCTAAGAACATATGTTGGGGAAAGGACAGTCTCTTCAATAAGTGGTGCTGGGAAAACTGGATACCCATATGGAGTGCAATGGTACAATCTCAGCTTACTATAACCTCTGCCTGCTGGGCTCAAGCAATCCTCCCACCTCAGCCTCCTGAGTAGCTGGGACTGCAGGTGTGCACCACCACACTCAGCTAATTTTTTTTATTTTTTGTAGAGACGAGGTTTTGCCATGTTGCTTAGGCTGGTCTTGAACTCCTGGGCTCAAGCAATTTACCTGCCTCGCCCTCCAAAGTGCTGGGATTACAGGCATGAACCACCACGCCCCATCTAGTTTATGTATTTTAATGTAAATTATTGGTAAACACTTAGAAATTGCCTCTTCTTTTTTCAAGAACCCATTTGTACCCAATAAATATATATACCTACTAGATACCCATAAAAAATTAAAAAACAAAACTCACCTGTTCACTCTGCAGTAGAGACTGTCAAAAATAAAAATAAAGGGCCAGGCACATTGGCTCATGCCTGTAATCCCAGCACTTTGGGAGGGCCAGGCAGGAGGATCACTTGAGTCCAGGAGTTCCAGACCAGCCTGGGCAACACGGCAAAACCCTGTCTTTACAAAAAATTAAAAAAAAAAATGGGCTGGGCATGGTGGCATCCAGCTTAAAGGCACTTTCTGAGGCCCTATCCATCACTTAACACTTTTTTTGTTTTTTTTGTTTGTTTGTTTTCCGACGGAGTGTTGCTCTGTCACCCAGGCTGGAGTGCAATGGCTCGATCTCGAATCACTGCAACCTCTGCCTCCTGGGTTCAAGCAATTCTCCTGCCTCAGCCTCCCAAGTAGCTGGGACTACAGGCGCCCGCCATCACGCCTGGCTATTTTTTTTGTATTTTTAGTAGAGATGGGGTTTCACCATGTTAGCCAGGATGGTCTTGATCTCCTGACCTCGTGATCCGCCCGCCTCGGCCTCCCAAAGTGCTGGGATTACAGGTGTGAGCCACCACGCCCGGCTGCATCACTTACACTTTTAAGATTTCATTTTCCACTGTCATTAGAAACACGCAGAAAGCTGAGCATCCTCAGAGGAGAGTAAACAAAAGTTAAAAACTTCAAAAATGCCATACCAATCAGCATAATGACCACATTTGCAGCTCCATATTTCTCTATCTCATGAATCCAGTGAGGGATGGACTCGAACGTGGACCGCCGGGTGAGGTCATAGGCGATGATGGCCGCGTGGGCACTGCGGTAGTAGCTTTGGGTGATGGTGCGGAAGCGCTCCTGGCCAGCTGTGTCCCACACCTGCATCTGGAGAAGGACAGAAAGGAGAGTCCAAATCAGGGGTTCCCACAGGTAATGGGGACTCCTTCACCTACATCACCTTAAAAACACAGTTTTCTGGTTCTCACTTCTAGATATTCAGACCCAGTAGATCTGGGGTGGGATCCAGGAATCTATTCTTCCAGTTGCTCCCTGGATGACTTGGATATCCTCCTTGGTTGGGGAACGACCATCTAAGACAAACTTGTCCAACCCGCAACCCACGGGACACATTTGACCCAGGACAACTTTGAATGCAGCCCAACACAAATTTTTAAACTTTCTTAAAATATTATGAGTTTCTTGCATTTTTTTTTTTTTTTTTAGCTCATCAGTTATCATTAGTGTTAGTGTAATTTATGTTTGGCCCAAGAGAATTCTTCTTCCAACACGGCCCAGGGAAACCAGAAGCTTGGACAGCCCTGATTTAAGGGATGCTGCTGTCAGAGAGGTGGACCTGTTTTTTTTTTTTTTTTTTTTTGAGACGGAGTCTCACTCTGTCATCCAGGCTGGAGTGCAGTGGCGCGATCTCTGCTCACTGCAAGCTCTGCCTCCCGGGTTCACACCACTCTCCTGCCTCAGCCTCCCGAGTAGCTGGGACTACAGGCGCCCGCCACCACGCCCGGCTAATTTTTTTGTATTTTTAGTAGAGACGGGGTTTCACTGTGTTAGCCAGGATGGTCTCGATCTCCTGACCTCGTGATCTGCTGGCCTCGGCCTCCCAAAGTGCTGAGATTACAGGCGTGAGCCACTGCGCCCGGCCTATTTTATCTTTTTGAGACAGAGTCTTGCTCTGACTCCCAGGCTGGAGTGCAATGGTGTGATCTTGGCTCACTGCAACCTCTGCCTCCCGGGTTCAAGTAATTTTCATGCCTCAAGCCTCCCGAGCAGCTGGGATTACAGGCATGCGCCACCACGCCCGGTTAATTTTTTTGTATTTTTAGTAGAGATGGGGTTTCCCCCCGTTGGCCAGGCTGGTCTTGAACTCCTGACCTTGGGTGATCCGGCTGCCTCGGCCTCCAAAAGTGCTGGGATTACAGACATGAACCACCATGCCTGGCAGTTTATGGCATTTTTGAGTACATAGGAAATTTGACCTTTTTTTTTTTTGAGACAGAGTCTCACACTGTCGCCTAGGCTGGAATGCAGTGGTATGATCTCAGCTCACTGTAACCTCTGCCTCCCAGGTTTGAGAGATTCTTGTACCTCAGCCTCCCAAGTAGCTAGGACTATAGGCAGCTGCCACCATGCCTGGCTAATTTTTGTACTTTTAGTAGAGACAGGGTTTCACCATGTTGGCCAGGCTGGTCTTGAACTCTGGACCTCAAGTCATCCACCCGCCTTGGCCTCCCGAAGTGCTGGGATTACAGGTGTGAGCCACCTTGCCTGGCCACTAGAAAATTTGACCTTTTAAGGCCAGGTTTGGTGGCTCACGCCTGTAATCCCAGCACTTTGGGAGGGTGAAGTGGGAGGATTGTTTGAGCCCATGAGTTTGAGACTGGCCTGAGCAACACAGGAAAATCCTGTCCCTACAACAAATTTAAAAAATGAGTTGGGCATGGTGGGGTGCACCTGTGGTTCCAGCTATTCAGGAGGCTGAGGTGAGAGGATCACTTGAGTCGGGGAGATGGAGGCTGGAGTGAGCTGTGATTGTGCCACTGCACTTCAGCCTGAGTGACAGAGCAAGACCCTGTCTCAGGCTGGGTGTGGTGATTCACAACTGTAATCCCAGCACTTTGGGAGGTAGAGGCGGGTGGATCACTTGAGGTCAGGAGTTCGAGACCAGTCTGGCCAACATAGTGAAACCTCATCTCTACTAAAAATACAAAACTTAGCCCAGTGTGGTGGTGTGCACCTGTAAATCCAGCTACTTGGAATGCTGAGGCATGAGAATTGCTTGAGTCCAGGAGGCGGAGATTGCAGTGAGCTGAAACTGTGCTCCTGCACTCCAGTCTGGGTGATGGAGTGAGACTCTGCCTCAAAAAAACAAAAACAAAAAGTCCTGTCTACACCCCCTACCCCCCAAAAAAAGCAAATTTGACCTTTACATAGAGAAATGTATAAATTTGACCTTCATAGTTAGATTCAGCAGTATTTTCCTTACTGGCGTCTAGGTTCGTGTCTCATTTAAAGCCTGATTTTCCCATTCCATGATGAGAAAATAAATACTCCCATGTTTTCTTCCACTATTTGTATTATTTCATGTTTTGTACTGAAATCTTTTATTGCTCAGACATGTGCTTTGTTGTTGGGAATTCTGGCTAAAAAAGGTGGAACTGGCCAGGCGCGGTGGCTCACACCTGTAATCCCAGCACTCTGGGAGGCTGAGGCGGGTGGATCATGAGGTCAGGAGATAGAAACCATCCTGGCTAACACGATGAAACCCCGTCTCCACTAAAAATACAAAAAAAAAAAAAAAAAAAAAAAAATTAGCCAGGCGTGGTGGCGGGCGCCTGTAGTCCCTGTTACTTGGGAGGCTGAGGTGGGAGGCTGAAGCGGGAGGCTGAGGCAGGAGAATGACATGAACTCGGGAGGTGAAGCTTGCAGTGAGCCGAGATCACGCCACTGCACTCCAGCCTGGGCAACGGAACGAGACTCCGTCTCAAGGAAAAAAAAAAAAAAAAAAAGAAAAGGTGGAACCAGTCCCGTCCCGGTGCCCTCTGACCTTCACTTTTTTGCCGTCAATATCAAGGGAGCGCACGGTAAAGTCCACTCCAATCGTGTTCTGCTGTGTCTCAGTGTAGACTCCAGACTTGAAATGCTGCACCACACACGTCTTCCCCACATTGGAATCCCCAATGAGGATAATCTTGAACAAATAGTCAAAGTTCTCATCCGCTGTCCTGGCTGAGCTGGAGAAGTGCATGGTTCTTGCCACCTAGAATAGAGCTAGGAAGAAAGGATGGAATTCAGCACCAGGAACTGGGGATCCAGTATAAGACAAGATGAAGGGAGGTCATTACCTTCACAGCGCTACATTCTTGTGAGAGGACAATGCTAATGATGCTAGTCAGGCACAGAGGAGTTGTCCCCATAAGCTGACATCTGCCCTACATGTGTTGATCTTACTTTAGGGGTGCTCTTGGAATAAAGAGGTACTACTGCCATTCTCTGGTGGGTCCAGTGGATGGTCAACACCATCAGATAAAAGCAGTGATATATCCTAGGCCTGGAGACGAGGTGCCACATGCTCCATCAGAGTGCCCGGAGAGCAGGAGGATGGCAGAGGAAATGCCCACAGCAGTGACTCACCTGCCATTGGAGGTCCCACTAGTGTCAATTTCACCTGGGGAGAAAGATTCCCAACTGCTGTAAGACTGACCATCCAGGCTGGGCACGATGGCTCATGCCTGTAATCCCAGTGCTTCGGGAGGCCAAGGTGGGTGGATCACCCGAGGTTGGGAGTTTGAGACCAGCCTGACCAACATAGAGAAACCCCGTCTCTACTAAAAATACAAAATTAGCTGGGTGTGGTGGCGTATGCCTATAATCTCAGCTATTTGGGAGGCTGAGGCAGGAGAATCACTTGAATCCGGGAGGCAGAAATTGCAGTGAGCCGAGATCACGCCATTGCACTCCAGCCTGGGCAACAAGAGCGAAACTCCACCTCAAAAAAAAACCCCAAAAAACAAAAAACTACTGACCATCTAGGTAGTCAGCAACGAGGACTGATAAGAGGTGATTGGTAAGTCAGCTTGGGGAAGAGTGACATGACCTTTTTGTTCTGTTTGGAGCCTAATTTTTTCGACCACGAAATTAGGATTTTGAGAATATTCAAAATTAAAACCACAGCTATAATGTTATGGCATATTTTACCAAAGGCTGGTTATGGCATATTTTACCAAAGGTTTTTTTTTTCTTTTTTTCGAGACAGAGTCTCGCTGTGTCGCCCAGGCTGGAGTGCAATGGCATGATCTCAGTTCACTGCAACCTCTGCCTTCCAGTTCAAACGATTCTCCCGCCTCAGCCTCCCGAGTAGCTGGGATTATAGACCTGCACTACCACACTCAGGTAATTTTTGTATTTTTAGTAGAGACGGGGTTTCACCCATTTGGTCAGGCTGGTCTCGAATGCCTGACCTCAAGTGATTTACCTGCCTCAGTCTCCCAAACTGCTGGGATTACAGACCTGAACCATCATGTGCCGCCAGAAAATTAAGGTTTCTAATGACGGTGTTTCACAAACTAACTGATTATCAGAATTATCTGGGAGTATCATTGAAAAATATATATTTCCTTCTTTTTTTTTTTTTGAGACAGAGTTTCACTCTTCTTGCCCAGGCTGGAGTGCGACGGTGTGGTCTCGGCTCACTGCAACATCCACCTCCCGGGTTCAAGTGATTCTCTTGCCTCAGCCTCCCAGGTAGCTGGGATTACAGGCGCCTACCACCACGCCTGGCTAATTTTTGTATTTTTAGTCGATACAGAGTTTCGCCATGTTGGCCAGGCTGGTTAGGAACTCCTGACCTCAGGTGATCTGCCTGCCTGGGTCTCCCAAAGTGTTACAGGCCTCCCAAAGATTACAGGCATGAGCCACCGTGCCCGGCTGGAGAATAAAAGTTTCTAATGACAGTGTTTCACAAACTAACTGATTATCAGAATTATCTGGGAATATCACTGAAAAAATATATTTTTGGAGCTCATCCCAGACTTGCTAAACATATTTTACCTTGTTCTTTCAAAAATTATTTCTTAATTTTTTTTTTTTTTTGAGATAGACTCTCGCTTTGTCACCCAGGCTGGAGTGCAGTGGTATGATCTCAAAACTGCACTGGGCCAGGTTTTGTGTTTTGTGTTTTTAACTTTAAAATATGTTTAGTGCGCCAGGCCACAGTCGCTCATGCCTGTAATCCTAGCACTTTGGCAGGCCGAGGCAGAAGGATCACTTGACGCCAGGAGGTTGAAAGTAGTCTGAGCAATATAATGAGATCCCCGCCTTCCGCCCACCCCCCCGCCTTGTCCCTGTGCCCATCTCTATTAAAATAATAAGAAATAGGCCAGGTGCAGTGGCTCACACCTGTAATCCAAGCAATTTGGGAGGCTGAGGCAGGTGGATCACTTGAGGTCAGGAGTTCAAGATCAGCCTGGCCAACATGGTGAAACCCCATCTCTACTAAAAATACAAAACATTAGCCGGGCGTGGTGGCATGCACCTGTAATCCCAGCTACTTGGGAGGCTAAGGCAGGAGAATGGGTTGAACCCAGAGGGCAGGGGTTGCAGTGAGCCGAGATCGCACCATTGCAGTCCAGCCTGGGCAACAAGAGCGAAACTCCGTTTCAAAAAACAAACAAACAAACAAACAAAATACAAAACCAAAAACCTCTGTCTCTCTTCCCTCTCCTCCCCTCTTGCTCTGTCTCTTCCCCAGGTGATTCTGATGATGAGCCAGGTTTGGAAAACACCAATCGACCAAGTCACCTACCTGAAACTTTACTCCCACCATCAGCATCCCTGGCTTAAATGTACACCTATGCTTAAATATCTCTGATCACAAGGAACTGACTACCTCCTGAAAAATTTCCATTTTGCACTGGGCAGCTCTCACTTCTGTGGGATTGACACCTCCCTCCGTGAGGTTTCCATCTGTCTAGCTCAGTGCTATCCTTACTCTGCCAAGACACATCACATTCCTGTTCCACATGACAGCCCATCAGATATTTGAAGCAGCAAGAATATCCCCCCAAGGAGAATATCCTCATCCTCTTTAACTGTTCTTCAAGAGAGTGTGTTCGGACTCCTCATCCAATTGCTCTAAAAGTAACTGAAACCTGATCCCACTTAATGATTACATTTGATGTGCTGCAAATTGCTCCTGCCTTGTGACATCCTTCTTCACCTCTCCGTTTTACTCTGGTTTTCTCTAAAGTCATAGACAAGGACACACTGTCTCATCACACAAGGTAAAATGCACTCAAATGTCCAATCTGCATGCAAAAACCCAAGGCTTTAAGGCGATGAAGAAGGATCCCATACCTCTCTTGGCCCTCTCTGAAATCACATATGGGTAGGTGATCCAGCAGACAACAGACACAATCAAACCACTTTTTTCCTGTCTGACTTTTCAACTAAAGACAGCCATTCCACTTCCGGTGTCTTGGTCTTATCACTGTAACTTGAGCTGAGACTTTACTTCCATGTCTCCCCGCACCCTTGGGAGTCCTCAGAGTTTCCACGAAAACCCCCTTTCATTTAGCCTACAAGCCTTGCTGGGAGGCACAGGCAGCGTCCACCCCGATGATGTCCTCCCGCCGGCATCCCGCAGCCTTCGCCTTCTTGATTCACCTGTCGCTTACCTGTCTCGCTCTCTCACCTCTGCTGGTCAGCAGGTAATGTTTTCTCTTTCTTCTGGTTTTGCTTTTCAGCCCGCAGTGCCCCCTTCTTCCTCCTGCCTCGCTGCTTGGTGGGAAGCGTAGTTCTGGCCCCAGGTGTCGGGTTTGGCGTCCTGAGAAAGTGAAAGGAAAGTGCAATCCCTCCCACCTGCCCTGAGTGCAGAGCTGCCTCAGGGTACAAAGCACCTGTTCCCGCCGGCCTAGCGGGAAGCCCTCATGGGAAGGAACAGCCAGTGAATTAAACCAGCGCCGGCCCATAAGACGCTGCCACTGCTCCTTTCTTCTACTTTACCTTCTCTTGTGGGCTCTTGCGTCCTTTGCTCTCAATTTGTCCTGGTGTCCCTTGTTAGGAAACAATTTCAGAATGTATCTCATGTAGTAACAGTGACTGTTTTGCAAAATGTTTGGGTCAGTTGTACATGTGCATATTGTACTGGGTGATGTAAAAAAAATTTTTTTTTTTTTGGAGACAAGGTCTCACTCTGTCACCCAGGCTGAAGTGCAGTGGCACCATCATGGCTCACTACAGCCTCAACCTCCCGGGCTCAAGCAATCCTCCTGCCTCAGCCTCCTGAATATCTGGGACTACAGCTGGCCTGAGGGTTGTTAGTTGAGATAACACCAACTAAAGGAGGATATAGATCTTAAGTAATTTATTTTATTTTTTATATATACATATTTTTTAGATACAGGGTCTTGCTCTGTGGTCCAGGCTGGAGTGCACAGGCGTGATCATGGCTCACTGCAGCCACAACATCCCAGGCTCAAGGAAGCCTCCCACTTCAGCCTCCCAAGTAGCTGGGACTACAGTCATACACCACCATGCCCCACTAATTATTTATTTTTTTTAGAGATGGGATCTCCCTATGTTGCCCATGGTGGTTTGAAACTCCTGGGTTTGGCCAGGTGTGGTGGCTCATGCCTGTGATCCCAGCACTTTGGGAGGCTGAGGCGGGCAGATCACTTGAGGTCAGGAGTTCGAGATCAGCCTGGCCAACATGGCAAAACCCCATCTCTACTAAAAATATAAAAATTAGCCAGGTGTGGTGGTGAGTCTATAATCCCAGCTACTCTGGCAGGAGAATCGCTTGAGCCTGGGAGGTGGAGGTTGCAGTGAGCCAAGGTCATGCCACTGCACTCCAGCCTGGGTGACAGAGTGAGACTCCGTCTCAAAAAAAAAGAAAAAAGAAAAGAAACTCCTGGGCTCAAGTGATCCTCCTGCCTTGGCTTCCCAAAGTGCCGGGATTACAAGGCATGAAACCACCGTGCCTGGCCAGATTGTAAGTAATTTAAGTCTTTGTTTTGTAGATCTGAATATCTCTTTGTGAGGAGTCAGAGAAAGGAGATGATGCAAAGAGAAGGAGGCAAAAACAAAACTAAAAGAACTTTGAAGGTATATGAGAAGAAAAAGCTGAAAAAAAATGTCTGCCTCGCTCCCTCAAAAATTCTACCATAGAGCAAAGGTTAATGTCCAGAAAACCTCAAGTTTATCAGTCCCAGATGGTGGCAGTAGAAGCATAAAACTGAGGTGAATTTTCCTTACTATTTTTTTCCCCAGAGTCTAGAACAGTAACTGCCTCTCAATGCCTATCACAGGGACCAGATTTTCTCCACTACACAGGATGTGATATGTACGCAGTTAAATGGCGTTATAGACACAATAAGCAAAATTGAAACAGAGACACCCTGTTTGATAAAATATTTACATTGGTGTCCTGTTTCCAAACTGTGGGCTGAGACCTATAAATGAGTCATGAAATCAATCCTTGTGGATTGCAACCAGCATTTTCACAAGAAGGGATTAGGAAACAACTTCAGAATGTATCTTGTGTAGTAACAGTGACTACTGTTTTGCAAAATTTTTGGGTCAGTTGTACACGTGCCTATTGTACAGGGTGATGTAAAAAAAAATGTTTTTTTTGAGACAGGGTCTCGCTCTGTCTCCCAGGCTGAAGTGCAGTGGCACCATCATGGCTCACTGCAGCCTCAACCTCCTGGGCTCAAGCAATCTTCCTGCCTCAGCCTCCTGTATATCTGGGACTACAGGTGTGCACCATCATGCCCAGCTATTTATTTCTTTTTTTTGTAGAGCCAGTTCCTCACTTTGTTACCCAGAATGATCTTGAACTCCTGGGATCAAGCAATCCTCCCACATCAGCCTCCCAAGGTTCTGGGATAACAGGCGTGGGCCACCATGCCCGGCCTGAAATGGCTTTTTAACTGTAGGCTGGGGTCCGCAATGTTTGAGAAGCACTGAAATAAGGGGCAATTTATTCACTGTCCAAGAACATTACTTCTATGATGTCTTCAGATAAATTTGAAAATACATGTCTTACCCAAAATTCCAGTTACATATCCATTTTCAGGATACTGTCTTCTGGGTGAGATAAACTCAACACTGGCAGGTATAGCAAGCAAACAAAAGACTCTGCCAAATATTGCTGCAGGGTGAGAACCACCAGCCCAACGTGGTAATCCAGCGTAGGTAAAGATTCGCCCCAAATGTGTGATCAGGAAATAAAACCTGTTAGGTGTCAATGTCATGAAGTTAAGTGTCCAAATGTTGTCTTTCTTCTGGTAATGGTTACTTTTTTTTTTTTTTTTGAGATAAGGTTTAGCTTTTGTCACTCAGGCTGGAGTGCAATGGTGCGATCTTGGCTCACTGCAACCTCCACCTCCCGGGTTCAAGCAATTCTCCTGCCTCAGCCTCCCAAGTAGTTGGGATTACAGGCACCCGCCACCATGTCCAGCTAATTTTTGTATTTTTAGTAGAGACGGGGTTTCACTATGTTGGCCAGGCTGGTCTGGAACTCCTGACCTCAGGTGATCTACCTGCCTCGGCCTTCCAAAGTGCTAGGATTATAGGGGTGAGCCACCGCACCCAAGCTGGTTACTGTTTAAAAAAAAAGTCACCTGACTCAGACCCACTGAGCACTTGGAGAACATCTGCAGGTAGAAAACAAATGTTACAAATATTTAAATATCCTGATGGTTTTGGAAGTCAAGGGAAGAGAGATCTTGCCTCTGTCTACCACCCGACCCTCTCCACCAAGGTCACTATAAATACAGAGAGCATAGCTTGGGCTACAGGAAAGAAGGCATTCATGTGTATAAATGTGTGTGTGTATATATATATATATATATATACACTTTTTTTTCATTTTTAAGAGACTGGGTCTCCCTCTGTCACCCAGGCTGGAGCGCAGTGGTACGATCATAGCTCACTGCAGCCTCCAAAGGTGAGGCTGAAGTGATCCTCCTGCCTCAACCTCCCTAGTAGCTGGGATTACAGGTACACACCACCACGTGGCTAACAAGGCATTTTAGCCCTGAGTGGTGGTGACACAGGTTATACACTTGATAGTACACACACACACATATGTATACACCCATATGTAAATATAACACAAAAAAGTATGTATTTCCCTCTATGTATATATATTTACCATTTTAACCATTTGTAAGTGTACAATTCAATGGCATTAAATACATCGTTGTGCAACTAACATCACCATTCATCTCCAGGACCTTTTTGTCATCCCAAATGGAAACTCCGTAGCCATTAAACAACAATTTCTCATTTCCCCTTCCCTCCAGCCATGGGCAAACACCATGCTACTTTCTGACTCTATGAATTTGACTGTTCCGGCTACCTCATATAAGTGGAATTGTACTGTACTGGTCCTTTTATGTCTGACTTATTTCACTTAGCATAATGTTTTTTAAGGTTCATCTATGTTGTAGTGTGTGTCAGAATTTGCTTCCTTTTTTAGACTGAAAAATAAACGATTCACAATATATTTTTAAAAATAAAAGTAACATATTTGGCTCATTTATTTTTGCTCACCCTGACATCATATTTCTCCTTGGATGCCTAGAGACAAAACTACCACTGTATAAGGGCAAATAAAAATGAAAAATAACAGGCTTAATTCCTCTGCTGAAAATAAAGAGACTTCTCAGCCTTCTCTCTTTTCCTTCAAAATTTCTTTCTCTGTCCTTTTCAAATGTATACAAATCTTTATAACGGCGAAATGAGCCTCTTGCCAGTATCACAAGTCAGAAATGTATCCTCAAGGACTTGGGGGTCATCTTTTTGAAATGCAGACGTGGAGTTAGTGCCTGTATCTCCCAGTTCCTACAGGAGGGTAAGAGACTTAGTGGACATGGGCGCCTTGCTCCAATTTGTAAAACTACCTCCTGCTATAAAGATATGCGAAGTTTAGCCAGGCGCGGTGGCTCACACCTGTAATCCCAGAACTTTGGGACGCCGAGGCGGGCAGATCACGAGGTCAGGAGATCGAGACCATCCTGGCTAACACGGTGAAACCCCGTCTCTACTAAAATACAAAAAAATTAGCCAGGCGTGGTGGTGGGGCCTGTAGTCCCAGCTATTTGTGAGGCTGAGGCAGGAGAATCCCTTGAACCCGGGAGGGGGAGCTTGCAGTGAGCTGAGATCACGCCACTGCATTCCAGCCTGGGCCACAGAGCAAGACTCCGTCTCAAAAACAAAAAACAAACAAAAAGATATGCGAAGTTTAAAAAACGAACAACAACAACAAAAAGTTATGCGAAGTTTGTTTTGCTTCTGGATAAAGCCAACATGAGTGGTCTCCCCAATTACTACTATTAAGTAAGGAGGAACTATGTTTGACAAAAGGTGTTGTCAAGTTCTGTTATTTGAAGACTAGTGATTGTTTATCTTGAGAACAGGTATGTAATGGTTGTTGTGGAGATTTTCTGGGTTAAGAGAAGTTTTTTTTCCTTTAAAATTCGAACAGATGTCTGTATTTTTTCCCTTTATTTAAGAAACGGCGGCGACGGTGGTGGTGGTGGTGGGGGGGTGGGCGGCTCTCACTATCTTGCCCAGGCTGGTCTCAAACTCTTGTTCTCAAATGATGCTCCTACTTCGGCCTCCCAAAGTGTTAGGATTACAGGTATGAGCCACTTGTGTTGGATTTTTTTTTTTTTTTTTTGGAGGCAGGGTCTCGTTCTGTTGCCCAGGCTGGTGCAGTGGAGCGATCACAGCTGCCAGCCTCAAACTTTTGGGCTCAAGCGATCCTCGCACCTCGGTCGCCCCAGTAGCAGGGACCACAGGCACATGCCACTACTCCTGGCTAATTTTAAAATTTTTTGTAGAGATGGGGTCTGGCTATGTTGCTAAGGTTGGTCTTGAACTACTGGGTTCAAGTGATCCTCCCTTCTCGACCTCCTAAAGTGTTGGATTACAGGCGTGAGCCCAATGTGCCCGGCCTGCATTTAATTAGACACCTAAAATTTAGGCAGGTCAGTAGCACACTTAGCAGCATGTTACTTTTTATAAAAACAAAGACCGAATACCGCTTTTTTGAAAGAAAAAAAAAAAAAGGGATGCACCAGTTCTCCACATACCATTTCTTCTCTCTACCTCTCGTCTTTTGCAGCTAACATTACTGGCCAGGTCCGCAGCAGCAGAGTTCTCTACGCTCCCAGCCTCCGCCCTCCTCGCCCTCCTCCGCGCCGGCAGGTGAGGCCGCGCCGCGGGACTACAACTCCCAGCGTGCCCCGGGACGGGAGGGTCACGTGGGCGTCCGGAAACCCTGGCCGCGGCGCCAGGGGTGAGCTGGCGGCGGGGGAGGCGGGCAGCGGAGCCCAGCAGACCCGGCGAGCGGAGCTGCGGCTGGAGAGCGGCGACCACTGCGGATCTCGGGTGCGCGAGCCGTGATGCGTGGGGCCGAAGACCTGCTGGGGCGGGGGCGGGTCCAATCCGAGGGGCTTCCCGGGTCGGGAGGGCGGTGGGGAGATGTAGGTGGCGGCCCCCCTTGGGTGGGTCGGCCGCTCGCCCCCTCTTTCTCCTCCCTGGGCCCGGGCCTGGGGTCCCGGCGGTCACGGGGAGGCTGCGATGGGGAGGATGGGGAGGAGAAGGACCCCCGGGGGACCCTGCGGCCCGGCCCTGATCCACGCGGCGGCGGCTTTTGTGCTCCTCGCTCGCCTGTCCTCCAGCAGTGGGTCTGGGAGATTCTGACTTGATCAGAAAAGGGCTTGTCGTTCGGACCAGGGGAGAGGGGATGCTTTTCAGGTAGGTGGGGAAGGAAGCTCTTTGGAAAGGATGTATAGAGGTCAGAGAAGAAGCGGGGTCTCAGTGGAGTGACTGGTTTTGTCTTCTGGTAACTAGCATGAACTCAATCAAAGAATTTGGTCAAATTATTCGTCATTCTCTCCCTATTCTTCTTCGCAGGGTGTGTTCTGTTTATTCTCAGTTTTGACGGGAGATAATGGGAATGTGTCCCCGGAGTTTTTAGTGTTTTCTTGAAATGTAAGATGGTAGGCTATCTCGTGGTAACTCTTACTGAAAAGTTTATAGGGAGGAGTGATTCCTGGGGTGAGCAAAATCATTCAGTTGTTATCTTTTTGTCCACCGGTTTATTTCTACCTTTACACAAATTTATACATACATAAATATATATAATAGTTGTTGAAGGGAATGTCTTCAGTGCTTTGGTGCTTAAATGATTTCTTTTCAGTTTGTTTGATGTTTCTTGGATACTAGGCTCTATACTAAGAACTCCATATAAATTATCTCGTTTAATTAATACATGAGGAAATTGAGCTTCGGGTTGGGCGCAGTGTCTCATGCCTGTAATCCCAGCACTTTGGGAGGCCGAGGCCTGTGGATCCCTTGAGGTCAGGAGTTCAAGACCAGCCTGGCCAACATAGTGAAACCCCGTCTCTACTAAAAATACAAAAATTAGCTGGGCGTGGTGGCGCATGCCTGTAATCCCAGCTACTCGGGAGGCTGAGGCAGGAGAATTGCTTGAACCTGGGAGGCGGAGGCTGCAGTGAGCCGAGATCACACCACTGCACTCCAGCCTGGGCGACACAGCCAGACTCTGTCTTTTTTTTTTTTTGAGAGTGAGTTTTTGCTCTTGTCGCCCAGGCTAGAGTGCAGTGGCACCATCTCGGCTCACTGCAGCCTCCGCCTCCCGGGTTCAAGTGATTCTCCTGCCTGAGCTTCCCAAGTAGCTGGGACTACAGGCGCTCGCCACCACGCCGGGCTAATTTTTGTATTTTTAGTAGAGACGGGGTTTCACCATATTGGCCATGATGGTCTGGATCTCCTGACCTCGTAGTCCGCCTGCCTCGGCCTCCTAAAGCGCTGGAATTACAGGCGTGAGCCACTGCGCCCGGCCTCAGACTCTGTCAAACAGAAAAAAAAAAAAAGAAAGAAAGAAAAGAAATTGAGATTCAGAGAAGCTACTTAAGTGGAGGGTCTTAGATTCCATACCTGGCTTGTGTCTTGAATGACACCATTCTTCTATTAGTCTTTGATTTCCAGTCTCTGCCTAAGAAGATGACCCGGAAATAATACTTTTATAAAAGTTAAGTCAACAGTATCTTGCTGCTTTCTAGTTGTCAGGATCAACTGCCTTGTTCATTGTTTAATGTTCTGATTTGTTCTCTGTTCATCAGTGTTAATGTCATGTCACTGCAGTGACCATTAACTTGATTATAAATCCTTTGTGTAGAAGAGGGAAAGATTTTTGTCTTGAAAACTGGTTGTCTTTGGAACATGTCCAAAAACAGGGAGGAAGAATGTGGTTTTGGAAACCCTGGAATAAAATGAGAGATATTTACAGATAAATGCCAAGTATTTTATGCCTGTGGTAATGAGATAATTTAAGAAGAAAGAAAAATTACAGGAAGATGGATGAATTATGAATAAAAAGGATTTATGAGGTACAAGTAAATGGCTTCATATGAGATAATGTGGGATAAAAAAGATACTTGTGTCTGGGTGCAGTGGCTCATGCCCATAATCCTAGGCCTTTGAGGCAGGAGGCTGAGGCAGGAGGATCTATCTCTTAAGGCCAGGAATTCAAGATCAGACTGGTTAACATAGCAAGACCCTGTCTCTACAAAAACTAAGAAAATTAGCCAGGTATGATGGTGCCCACCTGTAGTCCCAGCAACTTTGGAGGCTGAGGCAGGAGGATCACTTAAACCTAGGTAGGAGATTGAAGCTGCAGTGAACTATGATCACGCCACTGCACTCCAGCCTGGGTAACAGAGTGAGACCCTGTCTCTGAAGGAAAAAAAAAAAAAAAAAAAGATAGTTGTATGAGTGTGAGCATTGAGATGCTAAACTGCAACATATACAATACTGTAAAAATGGTGAACTCAACTATCCATTTAATAATTTCCCACATTCTTCTTTACACTTTGAATACACATAATCTTTTTACTGTGCAGACATAAAAACTGAAGTCTGGGAGGTGAGTAATTGCCCATCTAATGCCTCTCTCCTTTGAGTGTGTAAGAGAACCACTCTTACCAGTAAGTTGTTTTTTTTCCCCATCCTTGGTATATACCTCTGAGTTTAGGTGTGCTAGTTCTTTTATTTATTTATTTATTTATTATTTGAGGTGGAGTCTTGCTTTGTTGCCCAGGTTGGAGAGCAGTAGGGGGATCTCGGTTCACTGCAACCTCCGCCTCCTGGGTTCAAGCAATTCTCCTGTTTCAGCCTCCCAAGTAGCTGGGATTACAGGCATCCACGACCACACCTGGCCAATATTTGTGTTTTTAGTAGAGACAGGGTTTCGCCATATTTGCCAGGGTAGTCTAGAACTCCTGACCTCAAATGATCCACCTGCCTTAGCCTCCCAAAGTGCTGGGATTACAGGCGTGAGCCACCACACTCAGCCTATTTTTATTTTTTTATAGTGTCTTTTTTTTTTTTTAATTTGAGATGGAGTCTCGCTTTGTCACCAAGACTGGAGTGCAGTGGCACCATCTCAGCTCACTGCAGCCTCCGCCTCCCGAGTTCAAGCAATTCTCTGCCTCAGCCTCCCAAGTAGCTGGGATTATAGGTGCCTGCCACCACGCCTGGCTAATTTTTGTATTTTTAGTAGAGACGGGGTTTCACCATCTTGGCCAGGCTGGTCTTGAACTCCTGACCTCGTGATCCACCCGCCTTGGCCTCCCAAAATGCTCAGATTACAGGCATGAGCCACGGTGCCCAGCTTTATAGCTCTTTTTTAATGCATGAAGGGTGTGATAGTTCTAACTATTTTATTTTACCCAGCTTGGAGTATTTTCTATTTTAACCTTTACCCTTAAATGATATAACATAGGATCTAGAATTAGGTCTGAGTTGGAATGTGCACTCCATCGTTTGAGTGAGATTGCTTTCTTTTTTAAAAAATTTTTTGAGGGCCGAGCACAGTGGCTCACACCTGTAATCCCAGCACTTTGGGAGGCTGAGGCGGGTGGATCACGAGGTCAGGAGTTCGAGAACAGCCTTGCCAATATGGTGAAACCCTGTCTCTACTAAAAATACAAAAATTAGCTGGACGTGGTGGTGCATGCCTGTAGTCCCAGCTACTTAAGAGGCTGAGGCAGAAGAATCGCTTGAACCTGGGAGGCGGAGGTTGCAGTGAGCCAAGATCACGCCACTGCCCTCCAGCCTGGGCGACAGAGCGAGACCCTGTCTCCAAAAAAAAATTTTTTTTTTGAGATGGAGTCTCGCTGTGTCGCCCAGGCTGGAGTGCAGTGGTGCAGTCATGGCTCACTGCTGCCCCAGCCTCCCGGGCTCAAGTAACCCTCCCACCTCAGCCTCCCAAGTAGGTGGGGCCACAGGTGTCCACCACCACAACTGGCTAATTTTTGTATTTTTTGTAGAGATGGGGCCTCCCTATGTTGCCAAGGTTGGTCTTAAACTCTTAAGCTTAAGTGATCCTCCCACCTTGGCCTCCCAAAGTGCTGGGATTATAGGCATGAGCCACTGGACCAGACCTAGAGATTACTTTCTAATATCTGTTTTCTCATCTGTAAAACACTGAGAGAACTAAATGCAGTAATGCATGGTAGGTACCTAGCATGGTGCCTAGTACTTTGTAAGCATTCAGTGTTCTGCTGTCAGTCAACCAATTCATTGATTCAAAAAAAACTTTTTTTTTGATATGGGATCTCCCTCTGTTGCCCAGGCTGGAGTGCAATGGTGCAACCTTGGCTCACTTCAGTCTCCACCTACCAGGTTCAAGTGATCCTCCCGCCTCCACCTCTCGAGTAGCTGGGACTACAGGTGTGCACCAGCATGCCCTGCTGATTTTTGTATTTTTTGTAGAGACAGGGTTTTACCATATTGCTCAGGCTGGTTCCGAACTCATGTGCTCAAGCCATCTGTCTGCCTTGGCCTCCCAAAGTGTTGAGATTACAAGTGTGAGCCATCGCGCCCAGCCCAAAAAATATTTATTGATCATTCTCAGTGCTCTGCTGGGTCCTGTGGATGTAGCTGTGAGACTCAGGACAGAGAGAGCCACTGCTTTTATGGAGCTTACAGATGAACAGTAGACATGGAAACAATTAAACCAGATAATTGGGAGAGATGCTTTGAAGGAAAGAAATGGCGAAAGAGATGAGAGAGGTAGTAACCAGGGGAGACCATTTTAGACAGGGTGATCAGGGAGCTCACTCTAGGGGGTAACATTTCATTGACTAGCCAAGAAAAGGAAGGAGCAAGCCATTTGCCAAGAAGCAGGACAAAAGCACTTCTCTTGTGGAACAATAAACACAAAGCCCGAAGCAGGAGGAGGCTTGATGGGTTCAGGGACAGGAGAGGGATTTGGTGTGGGGAGATGGTGGTGGTGAGTGTGGGAGGTAGGTGGGCACAGCAGAAAGGAGACAGGCTAGATCCTCACCAGGTGGCCTGGCAAAGGATTGGGAACCACCCAGCTGCCCAGTGGGGGACTGGTTAAATATCTAAAGACTCGTTCATGTCAGGGAGGACGGCGCACGTGTTCAGCTCTGCGGGTGCTGATATGGATGGACCTCCAACCTCTGGTAAGTGAAGAAAATGCACAACAGATAGTGTGTGCTGTGTGTTTGCATGTGTGATCTTGGGGGCTCTGCCTGGTATGTGTGCAGAGGCACAGATTGTGCCCCTGAAGGAAAGAAAGAAGACGTGAAAGAAACTGGTTAGGAGATCAGGGTGGACTGAGGACACAGGAGGGAGTTGTATCCTTTGAGTTTTTTTTCTTTTTTGGGATGGAGTCTTGCTCTGTCACCCAGGCTGGAGTACAGTGGCGCGATCTCAGCTCACTGCAACCTCCAACTCCTGGGTTCAAGCGATTCTCCTGCTTCAGCCTCCTGAGTAGCTGGGATTACAGGCGCACGCCACTGCTTCTGGATAATTTTTGTATTTTTAGTAGAGACATAGTTTCCCCATGTTGGCCCGGCTGGTCTCAAACTCCTGACCTCAGGTGATCTGCCTACCTCAGCCTCCCAAAGTGATGAGATTACAGGCATGAGCCACTGCACCCAGCTATACCTTTTGAGTTTTATATCTTAGGCATATAATACCAGTTGAAAAGTAATGAAATAAAACAAAACCCAACCTCTGCAGTTTAGATACTGGCTCAGGCAGGCTCCTCCTCCATCTGTACCAACCCATCTGTCAGCCCTGTCCCTCCCCAGCCCTAAGCATCCTATTTACCTGCAGAGGTTAGACAGGCTTTGAAGGCTGTGGCAAAGAATCTGTGTTTTTATCTCAGTCTTGGGAAGGCAGTAAAGAGTTTTAAGCAGAAGCTGTCGAGGTAGGCAGGTAGGAGATGCTACTGGTGGTTTATCTTAGGGCGGGGCAGTGAGGATGGAGAGCAGAGGGTGGCGGTGAAGAGGACCAGAACTGAGAGGCTGGGGAGTGAGCTTATCCATCTGGAGGTTGGGATTTGGGATATATTTTGGAGGTGAAAAGGACTGGATTTAGTAATGGGTTGGATGTAGAAGTTAAGGGAAAAGAAGTATAGGCTACCTCATAGTTACCTTGGTTGACTGTAAGGAATGGCAGTACCTTTGCTGAGATGGGGAATACCAAGGGATGTTGCAGGTGATTAGCGACTATCTGGGCTGGTGGAGGTTACACGGACACCTTTCAGTCCCATTGGAGTATAGCTTCAGCCAGGACCTTCAGTTATCTTCCTGCTTAGATGCTGTCCACTAAGAGTTCCAAGTTGGGAAAGAGAAAGGGAGGGGAGAGGGTTTTCCATAAGGCGAGTTTCCCGTACAGGCCACCAAAATGTTGCAGGTGATCAGTGACTATCTGGGCTGGTGGTGTAGGTGGTGAGAAGAATTTACCAAGACAGTTATAGGTATAGAAAGGCATATTTATTAGAGAAGGTCTGAGAGTATGTTTGCAAAGAAGCAACAGGCAGGTCAGCAAAAGAGGAGCTGACTGCAAAGAGATAAAGGCTTGCTGGAGATTTTATAGGATGGTGCTGTGTGCTGAAGAGGGCTTTGTGCAGTACAGATAATGATAAGGTTGCAGTGAGCTAACTTGCATGTTTCTGTCGGCTGAGTGTCTGGTGATTACTGGGTGCAGGAAGATTGTGAGTTACTTGCACAGGAGGGATATATGTCCTGGGCCACGAAGAAAGGCAGGCTTATAGTTTATCTGCTTATTCTTTTTGGTTTCCCCTGATCCCACCAGCCTGACTCCTTTTTCTCTAATTAGAACTCCACAGGGGAGGGATAGATTTGGAGGGAGAAATGAAGAGTTGTGTTTTATCTTATTGTTTATTTTTTTGAAATGGAGTCTCACTCTGTTGCCCAGACTGGAGTGCAGTGGCCTGATCTCGGCTCACTGCAACCTCTGCCTCCTGGGTTCAAGTGATTCTCCTGCCTCAGCCTCCCAAGTAGCTGGGATTACAAGGCGCATGCCGCCACAACCGGCTAATTTTTGTGTTTTTAGTAGAGACGGAGTTTCACTATGTTGGCCAGGATGGCCTCGAGCTCCTGATCTCAAGTGATCTTCCTGCCTTGGCCTCCCAAAGTGCTGGGATTACAGGCGTGAGCCACTGTGCCTGGCCTAAGAGTTCTGTTTTAGATTTTGGAGGGATATTAATTGGTCATTTGGATCCTGGAGGGTCTAAGTTAGAGCAATGAATCTGGGAATTGTTGACATAAAGGTATGATACCAGAGGAAGGAGGAGAGGACGATGTTGGAAGTTTAAAAAGAGAAGTGTGAAATCGCTGTCACAGGTTGAGAAAGCAAAATTACTAGGAAGTGTAGTAGGCTTGCTGGGCAGTGTTGCATGCCCTTTGAGGTTTGTGGTTTCAATCTAAAAAGTGAAATCAGCCTGCTTGAGTGATTTTTCTGTGGCAAAACTCAGCTGCTTTGGTGCAGGGAAGGAGGAGGACAGAGACAAGGAAGGGCACTGTAGATTCTAAATTGGTAAGGCAGGAAGTGGGGACAGGAGGGGGATGGATAAGGTAAAAACGAGGCTACTGAATTGGGAGCCTTGTTGAGGTCAAATGACCGTTGAGGTGTGGTATATTCAGGTAAGTGATCTGCAAGGAAAGGAAGTAGGAGGTTTGAAATCCGGCTACCAGGCTTCAGCCTTGTGTGGGTTTTTTATTGGGGGATGGAGGAGAAGGGTGGTGGTGAAGAGAACCGGAACTGAGAGGCCCAGGAGGGATCTTATCCACCTGGTGGTGGGGATGGAGGTTGGGTGACCATGCCACAGGAGTGCGGGGGAGATCAGTCCCTGACATCTATGGGGAACAGCAGGCTATAGAGCCCCAAGGTGTGAGTTTCAAAGAAGCTGGGGTCTTGGCAGGAAGACAGTGGTCCAGAAACGGCCTTGGGGAACAAAGAGAACATGGACCCCTTGTGTCCTTGAGGCATGTAGGTTGGGGGAGGGAAGACTGCTCCTCTTGAAAGGCCTTAGGGGAAGTGAAGGTATTGGGAGCGCCTGGAGTCTTGTGAGGATATGGTGCCTGCTAACCATGTAACTAGGTTTCCAGAGAGCAAGTATACGGGGCTTGCTAACCGTGTATCTCTGTTTCCAGAGAGCATGGTCAAAAGGGCTGGGGGTGGGTGTGTGGGAAGACTGGGCAGATGAGATGAATGGGGCAGAGTGGGTGTGTGGTGGCTTCATGTATGTCATCTCTTTTCCTGCTGACCACGCCCCTGCCCACTCTGCAGTAGACTTTCTTCAGAGAGTTCCTAATACGAGACAGTTGGGTTTTTTTGTTTTGTTTTGTTTTTTGAGGCAGGATCTTCCTCTGTCACCTAGGCAGGAGTGCAGTGGCATCATCATAGCTCACTGTAGCCTTGAAGGCCTGGCCTTAAGCGATCCTCCTGCCTCAGCCTCCCTGGTAGCTAGGACTACAGTGCATGCCACTACATCTGGTGAAATTTTAAATTTTTTGTAGAGACGGGGTCTGCTGCCCAGGCTGATACTGAACTACTGTCCTCAAATGATCCTCTTGCCTTGGCCTCTGAAACAGCTTTGTATTTGGGTTGGAAAGGACTCTAAATACCATTATAGAAAGTGAAATTAGAAATAATAATTGGGGGAAATTTTATATCCCAAAGCAGCGTTTCAGAAGGCAGCATTGCCTTCCACCTGGACGTGTTGCTGCAGTGCGAAGTCATCTTTTACTTAGCAGTGATTGCACACTATTGTAACCACCCAATGGGTTCACCTTGCCTGCTTCCTAGACAGAGCCAATTTATCAAGACAGGGGAACTGCAATGGCAAAACAGTAGTTCTCACAGAGCCGGCTGTGCGGGAGATAGGAGTTTTATTATTACTCAAATCAGTCTCCCCGAGCATTCGGGGATCAGAGTTTTTAAAGATAATTTGGTGGGTAGGGGCTTGGGAAGTAGGGAGTGCTGATTGGTCAGGTTGGAAAAGGAGTCACTGGGGGCCGAAGTGAGGTTTTCTTGCTGTCTTCTGTTCCTGGGTGGGATGGCAGAGCTGGTTGAGCCAGATTACCAGTCTGGGTGGTGTCAGCTGATCTATCGAGTACAGAGTCTGCAAAATGTTTCAAGCACTGATCTTAGGTTTTACAATAGTGATGTTATCCCCAGGAGCAATTTGGGGAGGTTCAGACCCCAGAGGTTGCATGACCCCTAAATTGTAATTTCTAATCTTGTAGCTAATTTGTTAGTCCTGCAAAGGCAGACTGGACCCCAGGCAAGAAGGGGGTCTGTTATCAATTTTGTTTCAGTGTCAAACCATGAACTGAATTCCTTCCTAAAGTTAGTTCAGCCTATGCCCAGGAATGAACAAGGACATTCCTTAAGGGTTAAAAGCAAGATAGAGCCGGTTAGTTCTGATTTCTTTCACTGTCATAATTTTCTCAGTTACAGTTTTGCAAAGGTGGTTTCACTATTGTGTTCCATTCTGGAAATTACCATTTTTAATGGGTAGTCTTCTAGGACTAAGAAAAACTTCACTATAAAAATCACATGAGTTAGTGATTGTGAACTTGCTTTGGAAAGTAGAAGGTGGCTTAATGGTTCTGGATTTTTTTTTTTTTTTTTTTAAGATGGAGTCTTGCTCTTGTTGCCCAGGCTGGAGTGCAGTGGCATGATCTTGGCACTGCAACCTCTGGCGATTCTACTGCCTCAGCCTCCTGAGTAGCTGGGATTACAAGCGCCTGCTACCACGCCCAACTAATTTTTATATTTTTAATAGCGACAGGGTTTCGCCATGTTGGCCAGGCTGGTCTCAAACCCCTGACTTCGTGATCCGCCTGTCTCAGCCTCCCAAAGTGCTGGGATTCCAGACGTGAGCCACCATGCCTGGCCAATGGTTTTCTGGATTTTATTTGATGGCAAGAATCTTGCCAGTATTTTTTTTTTTTTTTTCTGGAGAGAATGGAAGCAAAGGAATCCTTTCTTTTTTTTTTTTTGGTACAGGGTCTCACTCTGTCGTGCAGGCTGGAATGCAGTGGCGCAATCTTGGCTCACTGAAACCTCTACCTCCCAGGCTCAAGTGATTCTCCTGTCTCAGCCTCCTGAGTAACTGGGACTACAGGCACACACCACCACACCTGGCTACTTTTTGTATTTTTTGTGGAAACGGGGTTTTGCTACGTTTCCCAGGCTGGTCTCAAACTCCTGGGCTCAAGTAGTCCTCCCACCTCGACCTCCCAAATTACTGGAATTTCAGGCATGAGCCACCATGCCTGTCCAGAATCTTATTTTTAAACAAGGATTTTTTTTTTTATCTTTTAAAATAATTCTAATGGGGGTTTGGGGAGATGTTGGCCAAAGGATACAAAATTTTAGTTAGGAGGAATAAGTTGAAGAGATCTATTGTACAATATGGTGACTATAGGTTTTGTTTTTTTTTGAGACAGGCCCTCACTCTGTCACCCAGGCTGGAGTGCAGTGGCGCAATCGCAGCTCACTGAGCCTCTAACTCCCAGGTGATCCTCCCATCTCAGTCTCTGGAGTGGCTGGGACTATAGGCTTGTGCCATCACCCCCGACTAATACATACATACATACATATATATATATTTAGATGGAGTCTCGGTCTGTTGCCCAGGCTGGAGTGCAGTGGTGTGATTTCAGCTCACTGCAGCCTCCACCTTCTAGGTTCAAGTGATTCTCATGCCTCGACCTCCCAAGTAGCTGGGATTACAGGCGTGCGTCACCACGCCTGGCTAATTTTTTGTATTTTTAGTAGAGATGGGGTTTCGCCATGTTGGCCAGGCTGGTCTCGAACTCCTGACCTCAAGTGATCCACCCACATTGGCCTCCCAAAGTGCTGGGATTACAGGTGTGAGTCACCGCACCCGACCTGGCTAATATTTTTGTATTTTTTGTAGAGATGGGGTTTTGCTGTGTTGCCCAGGTTGGTCTGAGACTCCTGAACTCCAGCAATCCACCCGCCTCGGCCTCCCAAATTGCCGATATTACAGGCCTGTGAGCCACTGTGAGCCACTGTGCCCTACCGGTGACTATAGTTAATAACAATGTACTCTATTTTGAAAATTGCTAAAAGAGTAGATTTTAAGTTTTCTTACCACAAAAAATAAGTAGGTGAGGTAATGGATATATTAACTAGCTTGACTGAGCCATTCCACAATGTGCACATATTTTAAAACGTGTTGTACATGATAAATATATATAATTGTATTTGTCAATTAAAAATACTATAATGTTAAAATTCTTGTTGCTGACAAATATCGGTTGATAATTGTGTATTCAGTATTCATTAATAGAGTCTACAACCATACCTGCATACCACTCTGAACATGCCCTGCCTTGTCTGACTTTGGAAGCTAAGTATGGTGGGGCCTGGTTAGCGCTTGGGTGGGACACTGCCTGGGAATACCGGGTGCTGTAGGCTTTAAAAAATAAAAATTCACCAATTGAGAAAATACTAAATGACAAGCTACAATGAATTCAGAAGCACTGAAATGAAATTTGGTTTTGCAATTTGGTTTTATTAATTATAACAGCATGTACACATATTTGAAAAATGTTACACATTTGTTCAGTGTGTATTTAGAGTGGTAAAGAGAGTATTCTTCAAAAAGTAGGATGTGCTCGATGGACTCAGACTTGACAAAAACTCCTGTACACCCCAGGGTCCCTGAGCTCATGGATGATTGGAAATCACTTCTGTGATAGATAGGATACATATGCAAGGTATTATTATTATTATTATTATTGTAATTGCATGGGACCAAATGTTATAGTATTCATCTTAAATGTCATTATGCACACAGCAGGTGAATGTTTAAAACTATTTTCCTGGGCGAGATGGCTCACACCTGTAGTCTTAGCACTTTGGAAGGCTGAGGTGGAAGGATTGCCCGAGGCCAGAAATTCAAGACCAGCCTGGACAACATGGCAAAACCCTGACTTAACATAAATACAAAAAATAAGCTGGATGTGGTGGCGTGCGCGCCTGTATTCCCAAAGGATTGCTTGAGCCTGAGAGGTCAAGGCTGCAGTGAGCTGAGGTTGTGTCACTGCACTCCAGTCTGGGTGACAAAGTGAAACCTTGTCTCAATAAATAAATAAATAAGGCCGGGCATGGTGGCTCACGCCTGTGATCCCAGCATTTGGGAGGCCAAGGTGGGTGGATCATCTGAGGTTAGGAGTTCGAGACCAGCCTGGCCAACATGGTGAAACCCCATCTCTACCAAAAATACAAAAATTAGCCAGGCATGATGGCGGGCGCCTGCAATCCCAGCTACTCGAGAGGCTGAGACAGGAGAATCTCTTGAACCTGGGAGACGGAGGTTCCAGTGAGCCGAGATTGTGCCACTGCATTCCAGCCTGGGCAACAGAGCCAGACTCTGTCTCAGAAAAAAATAAATAAATAAAAGAATAAAATAAAGCTTGTTTTTCCAATGTGCTTAATTAAGCCTTTTCTCCCCAATCATTGTAGCTTAGGAAAAGATGGTCTATTTAGAAACTAAATCCAAATGGCCTCAAGTATCTTGGTAGTTATTTAAAGCTATTAATATAACTGTACAGCCCTAGGTTATACAGCTCTATTGCCAATGTACTATAATTTCAATCTGTTGGAGCATTTATTTTTGGAATTATGATTTTACACGATACCTTATTGAATTTCATATCCCATGCCCTTTCCTGGAGTACATACTACAGTGTTTTGAGGTGGGAAGGTGTCCAGTTCAAAGAGGTACGATTCATAGAGAATGATTAAAGTTTTGAGTTTTTCCACTTGGGTTTCATGTTTAATTTTCAGGATGGAAGTAAATTTAGTCATAACACTAGTAGTTCTTGTTTTTGTAACTTCCTGGAATTACAGACAGGAAGTTTATTTACATTTTGTGAGTGGAATTTTATAGTCCTACTTGGCATGTAATTTTATTAACATTTTCCAAGAAGAATGACTTTAAAATGAAATTAGCTAAATTCTACTGATTTGGAATTAATCCTTGGCAGATCAGTGGCTAATATAATTATCTGAATATGTCACATACATTGTTACTTTTAGCCTTACAACTCTCAAATGAAAGAAGCCATTTTATGGATGACCACTTGCGATTTATAGAGCATGACTTGTCCCAGGGGCTAACAGCTAGTAAGGAAAACAACTGTCATGTGTACATAATTGTAACCACCTCAACTTTGTTTCTTTTATCTACAAGTTGCAAGAATGGCCTTTCTGCTGGGTCTCTTAGCCTTTAAGGTTTGGGTGCATCTATTGAGCTGTGGCTAGTGAAAATAAGTAGTGTAACAGTTCCAGTGAACGTAGATCTGAGAGCCAAGCCCTGTGATCCTTTCTTGAGTATTGGAGCTCTTGAATGTGTTCCCTACCTTGACTACTGTTGTAGATTTATCATACAAGCCATTTTGTGGATTTTTTCCCTTGAATATGAGGATAAATTACATTACTTTTTTTGGTGCGGCGGGGGGCAGGCAAGGTCTTACTCTGTGGTACAGGCTGGAGTGCAATGGTGTAATCATAGCTCCCTGCCTCCTTGAACCCCTGGGCTCAAGCAATCCTCCTGCCTTAGCCTCCTGAGTAGCTGGGACCACAGACATGAGCCACCACGCTTGGCTATTTTTTTTTTTTTTTTTTTTTTTAGTTTTTGTAGAGATGGGGTCTCACTATGTTGCCCAGGCTGTTCTCAAACTCTTGGGCTTAAGTGTGCCTCCCACATTGGCCTCCCAAAGTGTGGGGATTACAGGCATGAGCCAACATGCCCAGCCTAAAAGATAGTACTTTTCTAATGCTGTGGGTGTTTCCCTTTCATTATAAAAATTATATAGATGTTTATTGTAGGCTTTTTAAGAAAGTACATAGAAGAAAATTAAAATTATCCATCATTTCACTACCCAGAGAGAACTACTATATTCCCTATTTATTTGTAAGTATTATGTAAACACAGTTGAGTTAATTAGATTTATAACCGGCTCCCACTTTTTTTCACTTGACATTTTCTCATGTCATTAAAAAGTCTTCGTGGCAAATGATTATAAATGATTCAGCCATTCAGACATACCATAATTTATTTAATTATTCCCCTATTGTATATTTAGATTGGTTCTGCAGACTCATAACTGGAGACGTTAAGTTTAGCTGCTTACTTTATGCGTAATTGTTCTTGGATATCAGAGCATGGGTGCAGCTTTTAGAGAGTACAGTCAAATGAAAAGGCATTGGGGCCAGGCACAGTGGCTTATGCCTGTAATCCCAGCACTTTTGGAGGCCAAGGTGGGCAGATCACTTTGAGCTCAGGAGTTCAAGACCAGCCTGGGCAACATGATGAAACCATGTTTCTACAAAAAATACAAACATTAGCCAGGCATGGCGGCTCATGCTTATAGTCCCAGCTACTTGGGAGGCTGAAGCTGGAGAATCGCTTGAGCCTGGGAAGCAGAGGTTGCAGTGAGTCGAGATTGTGCCACTGTACTCCAGCCTGGGTGACAGAGTGAGACCCTGTCTCAAAAATTAAAAAAAAAGCCGCTGGAAGTAGTGGAAGGAGATGACAAGGGGTGGCCCGACTGCTTTCTCTGTTTCTTTGACACAAATTTTTTCATTTTGGGGGGATACTGGGGGGCAGACGGGGGTTAGGCAGCTTGCCCAGAGTCTTGCAATGGGACCTCACCTCAAGGCAATAGAAGATCATTTAGAACGTTGTATTTAATCATTTTGTTTTGTTTTGCTTAGAGTCAGGGGTCTCACTTTGTTGCCCAGGGTCGACTGCAGTGGCGTGATCATAGCTCACTGTAACCTCGAACTCCTGGACTCAAGGGATCCTCCTGTCTCAGCCTCTCCAATAGCTGGGGTTCTACAGGTGTGAGCCATTGTGCCCAGCTCCTTCTTTCTTTTAATATTAAAAATCTCCTCCAACACTTTGTGAAAATACTTTTGTTTATAGGCCTAAACACATCTGTATTTTTTAAGGAATAGATCCCTGGAAATTCATTTTTTTTTAAGTGAAAGCAAGCTTATTCAAAAGTAAAGGAATAAAAGGGCAGCTACTGCATAGAGAGAGCAGCCCAGAAATTGAATTTTTGTGTCAAACACTCTTGATGAACATGGCTAGATTGTCTTCCTATAATATTATACTAATTTTTACTTCTTTCAGTAGCATATGGGAGTTCAGGAACCATTATACCCTGAGTTGCATTGAGCACAATCTTTTTTAACTATCCAAATGCTTTCTTGCCTTAATTACATTTTTAATATTACTAGTGGGATTGAACTTTTATTTCTCAAGTTTAATAGCCATTTCATTTCTTCTGAGTCGTCTGTTTATTTCCTTTGCTCAGTTTTTCTATAAGAATGAGTGATTTTCTTATCAGTTTGTATGAGCTCTTTCTATTAAGATATAATCTCTTGTCCAGGATTTTTTTTTTTTTTAAGGACTACCTAATAGCTTTAAAATAATTACTGATCCAGTTTTCTGGTGTCAACTAGGCCATGAGATTTTTTTCCCACAAGGCCTGATTATATGGTGACTATAAATCTAAATAATTCAGTTTTTGGATAATCTGCCTATGTTTAATAATGTCCATAATGTGTTTTGTCTTTCCAGAAAGAAGAAATGATGTAAATCACTCACTATCCAAACTTTAAGGTCAAAGGTGAGAAGGAAGGTCAGGAAGAACATGGCCTGGCCACATGTTTTTCAAAGAGTGTCTCTGCTGTCCCAGTTCAGCCATCATCACGTTGTAGTGTTCCTGCTCACTTTCTTCAGGTAAGCATGTCGCTAAAGCTGCTCTCCTGCTTTTTTTCTTTTTTTCTTTTGTGGGAGATGTTGCATGGCAAGTGTCAAATGCACTGATGGGCATACACTTATAATGTTAGTTATTCCTTCTGTTGTAGTCTTGATAGCTCTAATATAGTAGTTCTGGAGGGCTGTTTTGCCCTCCAGAGGACATTTGGCGGTGTCTAAGATAGTTTTGGTTGTCATGAGGAGAGAGGAATGCTACTTGTAGTTAGTGGTGGAGACCAGGGATGCTACTAAACATCGTCCCATGCACAGGACAGCTCTCCACAACAAAGAACGTTTCACCTGCAAATGTCAATAGTGTGGAGGCGGAGAAGCCCTGATCTATTTTTTTTTGTTTTGTACTTTTTTTTTTAAAAAACATATCTCACTTTTTTTTTTTTTTTTTTTTTTGAGACAGAGTATCACTTTGTTGCCCAGGCTGGAGTGCAGTGGCATTACCTCAGCTCACTGCAACCTCCGCCTCCTGGGTTCAAGCTATTCTCCTGCCTCAGCCTCCCGAGTAGCTGGGATTACAGGTGCATGTCACCATGCCCGGCTACTAAATAGAGATGGTTTCACTATGTTAGCCAGGATAGTCTCAATCTCCTGACTTCGTAATCTGCCTGCCTCGGCCTCCCAAAGTGCTGGGATTACAGGCATTTCTTTTCATCACCCTGTTTGGAGAGAGAAGTCCTCTATTTGTTAAAAGCAGGAGCTGGAGAACAAAGGTGATCTTAAGCGGTTCTCTTAGTAACATAGCATACATCAGGCCATTGGGTGTTAGAGGCATGCTGTAAGTGACCTTGTTACTCAACTTTTTTTTGACATTTCTGCTGAGTAGATTTTGTTTATTAATCTTTATGAAAGGCACCAGAAATAATGATTATTTATTTATTTATTTATTTGAGATGGAATCTCACCCTGTCGCCCAGGCTGGAGTGCAGTGGTGTGATCACGGTTCACTGCAGCCTCGAACTCCCAGGATCAAATGATCTACCCGCCTCAGCCTCTTGAGTAGCTGGGACCACAAGCATGAGCCACCATGCCTGGCTTATTTTTTTTTTTTTTTTTTTATTATTGTTTGTAGAGATGAAGTCTTCTTATGTTGCCTAGGCTGGTCTCAATCTCCTGGGCTCAAGCAATCCTCCCACCTCAGCCTCCCAAAGTGCTGGGACTATAGGCGTGAGCTACCATGCTTGGCTCATCCTTTTTTTTTTTTTTAAAGAGAAGAATTCTTGGCCAGGCACAGTGGCTCACGCCTGTAATTCCAGCACTTTGGGAGGCCGAGGCGGGTGGATCATCTGAGGTCAGGAGTTCGAGACCAACCTGGCCAACATGGTGAAACCCCGTCTCTCCTAAAAATACAAAAATCAGCTGGGCGTGGTGGCACGTGCCTGTAATCCCAGCTACTCGGGAGGCTGAGGCAGGAGAATTGGCTTGAATCCGGGAGGCTGAGTTTGCCGTGAGCTGAGATCAGACAGCACTGCACTCCAGCCTGGGCAACAGAGCGAGACTCTGTCTCAAAAAAAAAAAAAAGAAAAATTCTAAAATTGTTCAGTGTCATGCCTGTAATCCCAGCAGTTTGGGAGGCCAAGTGTTGGGAGGATCACTTGAGCCCAGGAGTTTGAGACCATCCTGGGCAACATAGCAAGACTCTGTCTCTACAAAAAATACAGAAATTTTTGTATCCTGAGTAGCTAAGATTACAGGTGCACTGCGCGTGGTAGAGTGCCCCTGTAATCCCAGCTACTCAGGCTGGGGTGGGAGGCTCGCTTGAGCCCAGGAGGTCAAGCCTAGTGAGCTATGATCATAACTGCACTCTAGCTTGAGTGACAGAGCGAGATCCTGTCTCAAAAAATAAAAATAAATAAAATTGAGAGAGCCTCTCTGAATCTATTTTGGTTCAGGTGGCTGCCCACCAAATAAAATAAAATACAACTGAATAAAAGAAATGGGCCTATACCTGTGATTTTACTGAATGCTGTTTCTCTTTGCTATTCATTCATCTGTATTCTCTCTATTTTGTAGTTATTCGTTGCTCCACGCTTCACGAAAAACATTCAGCAATGTCAAAGTCAGTATCTCTGAGCAGTGGACCCCAAGTGCTTTTAACACGTCAGTTGAGCTGCCTGTGGAGGTAAGCAGAACAAAGTGCTGGGATGGATCGAAGAAGGAGACCGTGCACACCCCTAGATTCTTCTTAAGCTCTTTTTTGCATCTTTTACTTGCCTAGGACTCTGAAATGGCTCACTGTTTCTTATCACATAAGAGCCAAACTATTCTACCAATTTCAAAGCCTGCTCTGACTCAGTCCCATTTTACCTCTCCAGCCGGCTTGTTTCTAACTGTTGAGAAATCACACCTTTTGACAAGGCTGTTTTTTCACTGGCTTTCGTTAGTGCTGTGCTCTGTCTTTGAGATTCTGTCTTTGAGATTTTGCACATTATCTTTTATGTGCTTTTTTGCCCTTTTCCACCTATCTAAAGTTTGCCTTTCTCTTTGTGTCAAGATAAAATATAACTTTTTTTTTTTTTTTTTTAACAGAGTATCTTTCTGTTGCCCAGGCTGGAGTGCAGTGGAACGATCTCTCAGAAAACATCTCTGCAACCTCCACCTTCTGGGCTCAAGCGATCCTCCCACCTCAGCCCCCTGAGTAGCTGGGACTACAGTCACGCACCACCGTGCCCAGCTAATCTTTTTTTTTTTTGTAGAGATGGGGTTTCACCATGTTGCCCAGGCTGGTCTTGAACTCCTGAGCTCATGATCCACCTGCTTTGGCCTCCCAAAGTGCTGGGATTATAATGTGAGCCATCACGCCTGGGTAAAATGCCACGTTTTCAGTCAAGTTTTTTCCCAACTTCTGATTTTTCCCTTCACTAAACTCTTGTACACTGTCTTGCATATTGTAATGTCTTGGTATTTCCATATTTTCTTATTGTTTCTTTTTTTTTTTTTCTTGAGACAGAGTCTCACTCTGTCGCCCAGGCTGGAGTGCAGTGGTGCGATCTCGGCTCACTGCAAGCTCCGCCTCCCAGGTTCACACCATTTTCCTGCCTCAGCCTCCCGAGTAGCTGGGACTACAGGCGCCCACCACCACTCCTGGCTAATTTTTAAAATATTTTTAGTAGAGATGGGGTTTCACCATGTTAGCCATCATGGTCTCGATCTCCTGACCTCATGATCTGCCCGCCTTGGCTTCCCGAAGTGTGGGGATTACAGGTGTGAGCCACCATGCCCGGCCTGTTTCTTTCTTTAATTTAAATTTTTTTGTAGAGACAGGGTCTTACCGTGTTTCCCAGGCTGGTCTTGAACTGGGCTCAAGCAATCTTCCTTCCTTGGCTTCCCAAAGTTTTAGGATTACAGATATGAGCCACTGTGCCCAGCCTGTTTCATTTGCTTGTATCTTGCTTACGTGCCTTGAAGTCAGGCATGATCTCGGCTCACTGCAACCTCCACCCCCTGGGATCAAGCGATTCTCCTGCCTCAGCCTCCTGAGTAGCTGGGATTACAGGCATGCACCACCACGCCTGGCTAATTTTTGTATTTTTAGTAGAGAAGGGGTTTCGCCATGTTGGCCAGGCTAGTCTAATTCCTGACCTCAAGTGATCTGCCTGCTTTGGCCTCCCATAGTGTTGGTATTACAAGCGTGAGCCACCACGCCCGGCCAGAATCATAAATCTTTTTTTTTTTTTTTTTGAGATGGAAGCTTGCTCTATCGCCAGGCTGGAGTGCGGTGGCATGATCTCGGCTCACTGCAACATCCGCCTCCCGGGTTCAAGTGATTCTCCTGCCTCAGCCTCCTGAGTAGCTGGGACTACAGGCGCATGCCACCACGCCCAGCTAATTTTTGTATTTTTTAGTAGAGACAGAGTTTCACCATGTTGGCCAGGATGGTCTTGATCTCTTAACCTCGTGATCCTCCCACCTCGGCTTCCCCAAGTGCTGGGATTACAGGTGTGAGCCACTGCGCCCGGCCCAGAATCATAAATCTTAAAGATGGAAGTGGTCTTAGAGAGATCACGTACCCTAACCTCCCAGATTGGAATCTTTCTTTGTCATTCTTGGAAGATAATCATCCAGCTTCTGCTTCAGTAGTTCCAAGCAGAAGAAACTCACTGTTGTGTGAGGTGGACGCTTACATTTTTATTCAACTTTTGAAGAAAATTCCTCCCTGTCTCCCTAAGTTTCTGTTTAGGCAAAACATTCCTGGCCCCTTCAGCTGTAGTTTAGTGACACTGAGCACTAATTGTGAGATTTCAGGTACAGCCTGAACAATATACAGAAAAAGAGGATTTCATTTAGGCACTAGATTTCTGGTTGTACTGCCCAAGGTTGCCTTTATTTTTAAGGTAACTGGGTTGGGGTTCCCAAGACCACCCCTAGTTTGGTGATTAACTAGGAGGACTCAACATAGAGTACGTGTGGCTGTAATTTATTCCAGTGAGAGGTTACAAGGTAAACTCAGCAAAGGGAAGAGGCCGGCCTGGTGTGAAGTCTGGAGGAGGCCAGGCCAAGCTTCCCAGAGGCCTCTCTCATTAATTTTAAATAAATTTTTTTTTTTTTAATTATTTTTTAAGAGATGGTGCTCTTGCTGTGTTGCCCAGGCCGTACTTGAATTCTTGGGCTCAAACGATCTCCTGCCTCAGCCTCCTGAGTAGCTGGGACTACAGGTGTAGGCCACCGTGGCCAGCTAAAAAAATATTTTGCTTATATATTTTTAAAAGTTAAAAAATTAAACAGAAAAACATTTCTTAAGTGCTCTAAATAGCATCCTAAAAAGTACTTTTTATAGCTTTCATTTTTATGCATAGCTCTGGGTGTTTTACAAAAAAAGAGGTCAGCAGACACAGTCTCTGTTACCTTTAGAACTTATAATGGATTCACTGACATGGACAAACATTGGAAATGGTGAGTAAACATAATAACATAAAATCTATGTCTATAGATAATAATCATTAGATCTTACATTTGAGAAAACTCAGCTAAAAACTATAATAAAAATTTGTACAGTTCTTACATGAGAATAGCGCTAGGGAATCTAAAATTATCTCCAGGAGAAGGAAGGAGAATTTAAAGTGTCTTGGGCCAGGTGCGATGGCTTAGGCCTGTAATCCCACCACTTTGGGAGGCCTAGGCAGGAGGATTGTTTGAGCCCAGGAGTTTGAGACTAGTCTGGGCAACATAGAGAGACCACCGTCTCTACAAAAATGAAAAAGGAAAAAACAAAAAAAAAAACACTTTGGGAGGCTGAGGTGGGCAGATCACTTGAGGTCAGGAGTTCGAGACCAGCCTGGCCAACATGGCGACGCTCCATCTCTACTAAAAATACAAAAATTAGCTGGGTATGGTGGTGCATGCCTATAGTCCCAGCTTCTTGGGAGGCTGAGGCAGGAGAATGGCTTGAACCTAGGAGGTAGAGTTTGCAGTGAGCCGAGATCATGCCATTGCACTCCAGCCTGGGTGACAGAGTGAGACTCTCTCTCCAAAAAAAAAAAAAAAAAAAAAATTAGCTAGGTGTGGTGGCACATACCTGTACTCCCAGCTACTTAGGAGGCTGAGGTGGGAGGATCATTTGGTTTCTAGAGGTCAAGGCTGCAGTGAGCCATGTTTGTGCCACTGCACTCCAGCCTGGGTGACAGAGCAAGACCCTGTCTCAAAAAGTGTCTTTGGACATTCCATCTCAACCTTATGCACAGCTACTTGGTAGATTCCCACATAAACGTGTTCTACTCGCCTTAATGCAAAGAACCTCATGCATAAGTTGGCTTGTCATCCATCCTCTGCTCACCACTTTGAGGAAGCCCTTGCATGTTAGTGAGCCTCCACTGCCCGCCTGCATAGCTCTTATTCTGTTATAAACATTCTCACCTGGGAAACTCACACAGGGAACTTTAGTGTGTGCACAGGAAGTACCTCAACATCGAGCAAATGTAGTAGCTTATATAGTCCCCCCAGCACAATACAAGAAAACCCTGCAGTACATTCAGGCTGATAAGTTCACATCAAACGTACGCTCAGACCAGGTTGAATCACCTTTAGCATGTTGACTTAGTTGTGTTGGTGACTTTCATTAAACATTGGATGGTTCACTATGAATACTTGGAACATTTTTAACCAAGTAGTATAGTCATCCTGATCTGAGCTATGTTATTGTTGTTAACTTTCTTCTCTAGGCTTTTTTCTGTTACCCTGTTTCCTGAATCTGTTTGTTAGTCCTACTTTGTTCTTTTAGTTTTTGGTTTCGTTTTGTTTTCCATTTAAGTCAACAGTCAAAAAGTATATTTCAACTGACTTCTGGCAGTGAAGCAGAAAAAAGCTGTTTAAAATCTGTTAATTCTTGCGAAAGCCACACCTTCAGGGAGTTTTTGGTAACTTCTTGGAGGAGTAAAGAAACCCTACAACTTTGAGCAGCTGCTTAAGTTCCTTGTCTCTAGCTCACACTGGTGCGTGTACCCAGCAGGGCTTAATCATGGGTCCTGATGAGTCTGCTGGGCACACAAGGATGGAACACTGTGGTTGCAGTGGGAATGTGGGAATGTCACTCTAATTGAAGACATTTAGGGCCCCAAATTGGCATTGCTGAAGTTACTGTTTGATGTCAGCTGTGTGAGCCTGCACTGCTTTCTCATCTTCGATAGAATGCGTCTTCACAGTATGTGTGAAGTTAAAGTAACCAGATTGGTGCCAGAAGCCACCTAGAAATTAGTTCCAGTGCTTTGGAATCACACTTTATTATTTGTTTATGATTTGGGGATTTTATTTTTTGTTAAAGATACATTTCTTTGATTCTTTTGTAGTTCATAAGCTGGATTATTGAGTATTCGCACACATGTGTGAGATGTGCCACCCTTGAACCTTGTTACAACGTGGGCACATTACTCACTTGACATGGATTAAAAATAAAGATGTTTCTTTAAAATTGCTGATTGCGATTTTTCTCTTTAATATTCTTTTAAATTTATTTATTTATTTATTTTTTTGAGATGGAGTCTTGCTCTGTCGCTCAGGCTGGAGTGCAATGGCACTATCTTGGCTCACTGCAACCTCTGCCTCCCAGGTTCAAGTGATTCTCCTGTCTCAGCCTACGGAGTAGCTGGGATTACAGGTGCACATCACCATGCCTGGCTAATTTTTTGTATTTTAGTAGAGATGAGGTTTCACTGTGTTGCCCAGGCTGGTCTCGAACTTGAACTCCTGAGCTCAGGCAATCCACCTACCCCCACCTTCCAAGGTGCTAGGATTACAAGCATGAGCCACTGCACCCGGCCTGTTTTTTTTGTTTTTTTTGTTTTTTTTGAGTTGGAATCTTGCTCTGTCACCCAGGCTGGAGTGCAGTGGCACAATCTCGGCCCACTGCAACTTCTGCCTCCTGGGTTGAAGCGATTCTTCTGCCTCAGCCTCCCAAGTAGGTGGGACTATAGGTGTGTGCCACCACACCTGACTAATTTTTGTATTTTTAGTAGAGACGGGGTTTCGCCATATTGGCCAGGCTGGTCTCAAACTCCTGACCTCATGATCCCCCCACCTCGGCCTCCCAAAGTGTTGGGATTACAGGTGTGAGCCACCGCGCTGGCCTTGTTTGTTTTTTAAGACAGGGTCTTGCTCTGTTGCTCAGGCTGGAGTACAGTGGCATGATCATAGCTCACTGCAGCCTTGAAGTCCTGGGCTCAAGCCATCTTCCCATCTCAGCTTCCTGTACACAGACACTGAACTCTGGCACGACAGGTGTGTACCACCATGCCCAGCTAATTTATTTTTATTTTTGTAGAGATGGTGGGGGTCTCAGCATGTTGCCTATGCTGGTCTCGAGCTCCTGGTCTCAAGGGATCCTCCTGCCTGGGCCTCCCAGAGTGTTGGATTATAAGCATGAGCTACCGCACCCAGCCTCTTTAATATTCTAAAATCTAAATTCTTTTTTTTTTTTTTTTTTTTTTGAGATTGAGTCTTGCTCTGTCTCCCAGGCTGGAGTACAGTGGCGCGATCTCAGCTCACTGCATCCTCTGCTTCCTGGGTTCAAGCGATTCTCCCGTCTCAGTCTCACGAGTAGTGGCACTACAGGCACATGCCACCACGCCCGGCTAGTTTTTGTATTTTTTGGTGGAGATGGGGTTTTGCCATGTTGGCCAGGCTGGTTTCAAATTCCTGACCTCAAGCGATCGACCTGTCTCAGCCTTCCAAAGTGCTTGGGATTGTAGGCGTGAGCCACCGTACCTGGCCTAAAATCAAAATTTCTTTCTGTAACAACCCATCTCAGAAATGCCAGTATATTATAATTAGTAAGTACCTCAGAAATGATTTAGTTCAAGGATTTTCTAGCTTTTTGGTCGTAGGACGCCAAAATGTGTTTGGTTATATGGGTTTATATCTATAGATACTAGTTTAGAAATTAAAGCTGAGAATTTAAAAAATACATTGGAGTTTTTGGGATTGCTTTTTAATGAATTAAATAAGTCAATAAGTATTAACATAAATAACATCTTCTGAAAAATGACTTTTTCAAAACAGAATAATGAGTGGCATTGTTTTACATTTTTGCACATCACTTCATGTCTGTTAATAGGAGATAGTGGGTTTTCATGTCTCCTTTGAATTCAGTGTGTTGCGGAGTTTATTCAGAGATCCGTTAGCTGGGCATGGTGGAGTGTGTCTGTAGTCCCAAATACTCAGGAAGCTAATGCTGGATCGCTTGAGCCCAGGAGTTCAAGAGCAGCCTGGGCAACATAATGAGACCCCATCTCAAAAAAAAAAAAAAAAAAGTTATTTGAAATATAGGAAGAAAATCTGGCCTTTCACAGGTTTGAAGTTAGAAAAGAGAGAAGTGTTTTTATAGCCTTTTCAGTTAATTGTGGATGTTCATTTGTCTTTGGTACTACAGCAAAATTTTGATAAGTGATAATTTCTTAAAAGTTAGTTCCAGTGATGGAATCTGAAACTGTATCAATGCACTTTGGAATACTCTTACATTAAGATCTATTTGTGTTGTTCTTTGGTTCTTTAAAGTGACAGGCTAATTTCATTCATTTTTGAGGAAATAGCTGCCAAATACTCAAATCTGAATAACTAGTTTCTCAGTCATTCTTTCAAGTCAAAATACGTTCCAGCTGCTTTGGTATCAGAAGTGATTCTTGCAGACTTTCTACTTACTCACACAGAATATGAAAAATTATTGGCCAGATGCAGTGGCTCACTACTGTAATCCCAGCACTTTGGGAGGCCGAGGGGGACAGATCACGAGGTCAGGAGTTCGAGACCAGCCTGACCAACATGGTGGAACCTGTGTCTACTAAAAATACAAAAACTAGCCGGGCATGGTAGCACGTGCCTATAGTCCCAGCTACTCAGGAGGCTGAGGCAGGAGAATCGCTTGAACCCGGTAGGCGGAGGTTGCAGTGAGCCGAGATCACGCCATTGCACTCCAGCCTGGGTGACAGGGTGAGGCTCTGTCTCAAAAAAAAAAAAAAAAAAAGAAAAAAATTATTGTACTCAAGGGCCTACAGTTTATAAAATTAAAAATTTTTACTGCTTCATGAAGGACAGTCTTACGTGACACTGGCTTTTTTTTTTTGAGATAGAGTCTCACTCTGTCACCCAGGCTGGAGTGCAGTGGCACGATCTCGGTTCAGTGAAACCTCCTCTCAAGTGCAAGCAATTCTACTGCCTCAGCTTCCCGAGTAGCTGGGATTACAGGCGCCCACCACCACACCTGGCTAATTTTTGTAATTTTAGCAGAGATGGGATTTCACCATGTTGGCCAGGCTGGTCTTGAACTTTTGACTTCAAGTGATCCGCCCGCCTCAGCCTCCCAAAAGTGCTGGGATTACAGGTGTGAGCCACCCCTCCCAGCCGACATTGGCTTTTTAAAATCCTGTTCTGGTTTTTTATTGTGAGCATGCTGCAGTGAGCAATATGGTGATCACTAGTGCTGTTTGGCATTACTACCTTGGTTTATGCTAAGGTGCAGCAGTTTGTCTCCACTGCTCTTGCACTGTCAGTGCAGAAGGGAACAAAGTTGAAAGGACATCACATTTTAATGTGGTGCAAAGAATTTTGACCTTGCAGACCCCCTTGGGGCAAGGCTCTGGAGGCCTCTCTGATTCCCCGAGTTCCGTGGACCACAGTTGGAGGGCTATGATCTGGTCCATCTCCCATCCTATCAAAGAACCCCTTCTGTATCTTTGAGAAATTACCTTTCCGTTTCCCTCAGGGATGTCTATTGCGGGGGAAATTCACTACACTGTGAAGCAGCCCAATACATTTTTGAAAGTTCTGTAAACTAGGCTGGGCGCCGTGGCTCACACCTGTAATCCCAGAACTTTGGGAAGCCGAGGCAGGTGGATCACGAGGTCAGGAGTTTGAGACCAGCCTGACCAACATGGTGAAACCCCGTTTCTACTAAAAATACAAAAATCAGCTGGGTGCTGTGGCAGGCGCCTGTAATCCCAGCTACTCAGGAGGTTGACACAGGAGAATCACTTGAACCCAAGAGGCAGAGGTTGCAGTGAGCCAAGATCGTGCCATTGCACTCCAGCCTGGGTAACAGAGGGAGACTCCGTCTCCAAAAAAAAAAAAAAAAAGTTCTGTAAACTAACTCAGATCTTTTTTCCACTGCTGGCCCTTGATAAAGTTGAGGATAACTTTTCACAGATTCCCTGTGCCTCTTTTTTTCAGCATAAATTTGTATTTCCATTTCCTTTAGTGGTTCCTTTCATGGCCTGGTTTCATATATCCTGCTCATCTTTCTTTAAAATGAAAATGAATGGACATTATTTAATTCATTACAAAAGACATTGACAAAATAACCATGGGTTCTTTTCACTGTTAGACCCTGTATAAATATGTGTAAGACTTGGAATTCTTATCCTAAAGGAATTTAAAAAACTGGATTTAAACACAGCTGAAGAATATAAACATCCTGCAGGATCATACATGGCATTTTGCAGTTACAAAGAACGTAGCTCTCAGTCGGGCACGGTGGCTCATGCCTGTAATCCCAGCACTTTGGGAGGCAGAGGTGGGTGGATCACGAGGTCAGGAGATGGAGACCATCCTGGCCAACATGGCGAAACCCCGTCTCTACTAAAAATACAAAAATTATCTGGGCGTGGTGGCATGTGCGTGTAATCCCAGCTGAGGGAGGCTGAGGCAGGAGAATCACCTGCACCCAGGAGGTGGGGGTTGCAGTGAGCCAAGATCGTGCCACTGCCCTCTAGCCTGGGCAACAGAGTGAGACTCCGTCTCAAAAATAAATAAATAAGTAAATAAAAATAGAAAGAACTCGTTTTGTGGTTCTGCAGACTGGCCACTGAGGTACTGTGAGAGCTGCTCAGCTGCTTTGTCGTGAATGGGTTGTAGGTGGGCTGCGATCTCCCTTCCCTAAGCTCCTGGGGTTGCTAGGTGGGGCTTGGGATGGCCTCCTCCAGATTCTATAGGGACTGACCTGTTCCTGCTGTCTTACTGTAGATCTGGAGCAGCAACCATTTGTTCCCCAGTGCAGAGAAAGCGACTCTTTTCCTCGGAACACTGGATACCATTTTCCTCTTCTCCTATGCTGTGGTAAGTTTTGGAACTCTAGGGCTTAAAGGTAAAGAAAAATGTAAATGGAAATGACCCTGAGCCTTACGAAATTTGTAAGGGATTTTGAATTTGCTGATTGAGGCAGAGTTCAATATTTCTGAAGTTTATATTTTTTGTTCTTCCCATTCATTTATTCATTCATTCGACAGATATTTATTGCTCATCTAGCATATGTCAATGGGAATTTATCCCGAACAACACAAAATGCCCTGCCTTTATGGACCTGTATTCTTGGAGTTAGGGGAGACAGACAGTAACCAAATGCTATAAATAAATTATAGAGTATATTTGAAGGTGGTAAGTACAATGGAGGAAAATAAAGCAGAGAAGGGGGACTAAAGGGGCCTGGGGGAGGTTGTAATTTTAAGTAGCACAGCCGGGAGACCTCAAGAGGCAGCGGGCATTTGAGTGAAGACCTGAGCAGGTGAGTGAGGTTGGTGTGCTTGGATCAGAGCTGCAAGAAGAGAGGCCAGAGATGTGGTGGGGCTCAGATCTGTAGGGTTTTGGTACCTTTGGGGGGGCTTTGGCTTTAACCTTGAGTGAGATGGGAGCTGCTGGAAGGTTTTGTGCAGAGCAGTGGCAGGACCTGACTTAGGTTTGGACAGGTGCACTTGCTCTGGGAGCTGAGTTCTTTTGAGGTGAAGGATGATGGTGGCTTGGGTCCAGCGTAACAGTAACAGAGGTTGGGGGGAAGTAGATTTTAGCGGTGTTTTGGAGGTAAAGCCAATAATATTTTTTCCCTCTTGAATGTGGAATGTAAGAGAAATGTGTCAAGAACACCTCCAGGGTGGAAGTGTCATGGCAGAGGGGAGACTGGGGAGATAGAAAGCTTTGATGACTCGCTTTTGGATGCATTACATTTGACCTCTACTGCCCAGATGATGAAGAGCAGACACTTGGTCATTGAGTGTGGAGTTCAAGGTGTAGGTTCAGTCTGAAGATACACGTTTTTGGAGTCCTTGGCCTTTATTATTATTATGTTTTTAATTTTTTATTTTTGAGACAGAGTTTTGCGCTTGTCACCCAGGCTGGAGTGCAATGGCACAATCTCGGCTCACCACAACCTCCACCTCCCGGATTCAAGCAATTCTCCTGCCTTAGCCTCCTGAGTAGCTGGGATTGCAGGCATGCACCACCACGCCCGGCTAATTTTGTATTTTTTTAGTAGAGACCGGGTTTCTCCACGTTGGTCAGGCTGATCTCGAACACCCGACCTCAGACGATCCGCCTGCCTTGGCCTCCCAAAGTGCTGGGATTACAGGCGTGAGCCACCGCGCTCGGAGTCCTTGGCCTTTAGATGATTTATAGATCAAAACTGTGAGGCTGCATGAATTGATCAAGAGAACAGGCGAGGGCGGGGAAGAGGTGTGAAGCCTGAGCCCTAGGGCTTCCAGTCCTCAGAGGTGGGTGAGGAATGGGCCAGGTGGAGGGGATGGAGTGGTAAGGAAGGTGGGGCTGGGCGCAGTGGTCCACGCCTGTAATCCTAGCACTTTGGGAGACCGAGGCGGGTGGATAACTTGGGGTCAGGAGTTTGAGACCATCCTGGCCAGCATGAAGAAACCCCATTTCCAATAAAAATACAAAAATTAGCCAGATGTGGGTGCCTGTAGTCCCAGCTACTTGGGAGGCTGAGGCAGGAGAATTGCTTGAACCCAGGAGGAGGAGGTTGCAGTGAGCCGAGATTGCGCCACTGCACTCCAGCCTGGATGACAAAATGAGACTCCATCTCAAAAAAAAAAAAAAAAAAAAAGGAAGGCGGGATCCTGGAGAGGTAGCATCCTGGGAGACATTCCATGGTGGCGAGGAGTAATTGAGCGTCAGGATAGGCAGCTGGCATCTCTGCCTGGCTGTAGGAATAGCTGTGGTGGATGCCACATTAGAGTTCTGGAGCTGATGGTGGCAGCAGCTGGAACGTGGACTGTGAGAGGAACCTTCCTTTTCTCCCCAGCGTATAAGATGCTGTCTTTAAGTATGCCTTATTTCTGTCTTTAAGTGTGCCTTATTAAAAACGCCTTTTAATTCTCAATGTCCAGGCAATGTGAAATACTGGGTAAAAGTTCTGAAGTAGTTTCTAAATGTTTATTTGGTTAGTTATTTTTATTTATTTATTTATTTTATTTTATTATTTATTTTATTATTATTTTTTGAGACCGACTCTTGCTCTGTTGCCCAGGCTAGAGTGCAATGGTGCGATCTCAGCTCTCTGCAACCTCCGCCTCCTAGTTCCAGCGATTCTCCTGCCTCAGCCTCCTGGGTAGCTGGGATTACAGGTGCACACCATCATGCCCAGCTAATGTTTGTATTTTTAGTAGAGACGGGGTTTCACCATGTTGGCCAGGCTGGTCTCAAACTCCTGTCCTCAGTTGATCCACTTACCGCTGCCTTCCAAAGTGCTGGGATTACAGGCGTTAGCTACCATGCCTGGCCTATTTTTTTTTTTTTTTTTTTTTTTTGAGACGGAGTCTTGCTGTGTTGCCCAGGCTGGAGTGCAGTGGCACAGTCTTGGCTCACTGCAACCTCTGCCCCCTGGGTTCAAGCAAATCTGCTGCTTCAGCCTCCCAAGTAGCTGGGACTGCAGACATATGCCACCATGCCTTGCTAATTTTTTTTGTATTTTTAGTAGAGATGGGGTTTCATTGTGTTGGTCAGACTGGTCTCGAACTCCTGACCTCAAATGATCCGCCCACCTCGGCCTTCCGAAGTGCTGGGATTACAGGTGTGAGCCACTGCGCCCAGCCTATTTGGTTAATTATTAAGAGTATCTTTTCTTCAAAGAGGAAACAGAGAAACAGAACAGTTCTTTGGTCATTCATTTAGTCTACCTCCTCACCTTGGGTATTTTCTGTATAAAATCCCCACGTAGAGGCACGGGGCTTTGGCTGGAGCTGGTGACACGGTGCTCGCTTCTCTTCGAGCCACTCATTTCTTTCAGGGACCAGTTTAAGAGGCAGTGTAGTCTAACTAGCTGTGTTAAACTTGGTTGCAAAGTAGAATTTAACCTTTTTTTGGTGTTTAGTTTCCTCATCTATAGAGTCATCTATAGGACTAGATTTAGGACATGAAAGATCAATGCCATGAAAAATCAATGGTCATGGTTTTTTTTTTATCTTGAGCTGCACTTCCTTCTGTAACTTATGGGCATTTTGCTTTCTGCAGCAAAACAGAATGTATTGATTCTGGTGGGGCACGGTGGCTCACACCTGTAATCCCAGTACTTTGGGAGGCCAAGGCGGGCAGACCACCTGAGGTCAGGAGTTTGAGACCAGCCTGGCCAGCATGGCAAAACCCCATCTCTACTGAAAATACAAAAATTAACCAGGCAAATTCAGTTAGGACCAGGTGTTTCTAATAAATTGACTATCTCTAAAACTTGGCTGGGCGTGGTGTCTCACGCCTATAATCCTAGCACTTTGGGAGTGGGGAGAATTGCTTGAGGCCAATAGTTCAAGACCGAACTGGCCAACATAGCAAGAACCCATCTCTAAAAAAACAAAAATTGGCCGAGTGCAGGCTTGTAGTCCCAGCTACTCGGGAGGCTAAGGCAGGAGAATTGCTCGAACCTAGGAGGCAGAGGCTGCAGTGAGCCAAGATCACATCATTGCATTCCAGCCTGGATGACAGAGTGAGACTCTGTCTCAAAAAAAAAAAAAAAAAAGCATGTATTGTTCTGTCATCTGAAGCAGAATTGAGATTTTCTTCGTCCCTTTTGTTCTGTGTAGCATAAGTCCACGTGAGGGGCAGCTAGACAACACAGAATCTACTTTAAGGCTGACATGCTTCTCTTAGGATGAGGAAGCTTGATGATAATGAGGGAGAAACATTCATATTTAAATTTATCTTCTCATTTTTTTTTTTTTGAGATGGAATCTCACTCTATCGCCCAGGCTGGAGTACAGTGGTGCCATCTCGGCTCACTGCAAGCTCCGCCTCCTGGGTTCAAGTGATTCTCCTGCCTCAGCCTCCCGAGTCGCTGGGATTACAGGTGCGAGCCATCATGCCTGGCTAATTTTTCTATTTTTTAGTAGAGACAGGGTTTCACCATGTTGGTCAGGCTGGTCTTGAACTCTTCACCTTAGGTGATCCACCCGCCTTGGCCTCCCAAAGTGCTGGGATTACAGGTGTGAGCTACTGCACTCGGCCCAATTTTTGTTTTTTTTAGAGATGGGTTCTTGCTATGTTGGCCAGTCTGGTCTTGAACTATTGGCCTCAAGCAATTCTCCCTGCTCCCAAAGTGCTAGGATTACAGGCGTGAGACACCACGCCCAGCCAAGTTTTAGAGATAGTCAATTTATTAGAAACACCTGGTCCTAACTGAATTTAGGTTTTCACTCAAGATATTTTATATATTTATGGAAGAAACCTAAAGTGTGCTGCGCTTAAGGTCTTCAGTCTCAGTTCCTGCCATGATCTCAGCATTTTAATTCCTGCCACTCAGTGGGAAGAGAGCAGAAGGCAGAACCTGTCTCCAGCTTATTATTGTCTCTGCCTTCCTACTCTCCCTGCCTTGGGATGTCATGAAACCCAAGGGTCAGATTCAACAGGCAGCTAGTGTTGGAACCTTCTATTCCACTTTTTACAAGGTTGGAACTGAAACTGCAGGGCGTGTGATAACACATGTTAACCCAGAGTGCAGAGGGCCAAGAGGAATCCCTTTGGGAGAGCTTATCACTGATGGGTAGGCATTAATCTAGTCTAGAAAATGAAATATATTTGTGTGCTTGTTTTATTAGAGTCATTCTTATTTATTTATTTTTTTCCAGTTAGGGAATCAGGTAAAACCAAAGTTTGCCCTGAACTTTGGTGTGTTTGTGGTAGAGTGTGCAAAAGCCCGCTGCCATTTCTTTTTTTTTTTTTTTTAATATTTTTTCCTTCTATTTTCATAACTTTTTTGTTTTCACTGTATTACTGACCCTGTTATCCAGCCCACTGCCATTTCATGAAACATTGTGAAACTCCTGTAGACAGGTAGCCTAGGCATGTGAATAAGAGTTAATTTTAAATAATATCTGTGTTTGTCTCATTTGCTTTGCAGTGCATGTTACTTTTTCATACTGTGTTATTATTTACAGCTGTAAAAGAAAATGCTTTATTTTTAGGGCCTTTTCATCAGTGGCATCGTTGGGGATCGGTTGAACTTGCGATGGGTTCTGTCTTTTGGCATGTGCTCTTCTGCATTAGTGGTAAGTTGAAAAGGTCTTATTATTATTATTTTGGTCAGGTATTTTAGAAATCTAAGTAATCTCCCTACTTCTCTGTAGAATAGAATAGTAAGATTAATCCTCATTGTTCGAATCCCTCAATTTGCCTTTTCACTTAAATGAGTCTTGGTTTTTTTTTTCCCCCTGAGACAGAATCTTGCTCTGTTACTCCAGGCTGGAGTGCTATGGTGCAATCTCAGCTCACTGCAACCTCTGCCTCCCATGTTCAAGCGATTCTCCTGCCTCAGCCTCCTGAGTAGCTGGGACTATAGGTGCAGGTCACCATGCCTGGGTGATTTTTGTATTTTTAGTAGAGACAGGGTTTCACCATGTTGGCCAGGCTCATCTCCTGGCCTCAGGTGATCCTCCTGCCTTGGCCTCCCAAAGTGCTGGGATTACAGGCGTGAGCCACTGCACCTGACCAGATGAGTCTTTTTAAAGTAAGCTTCTAATCAGGTCCCTTTGTTGTCCCTCAGGCACCAGCAGAGTTAATTAATAGTCTGAATAAATGGCCTGGTGTTCACTACACCCTGGCCCCAGCTGCCTTCCCATCATATTTGTTACTCTGCTTCATCCCTTTGCTCCAGCCAAGCTGGACTGCTTTCCAGGCCGCTAACATCCTGCTCCTTTGTTTTTTTTTTTTTTTTTTTGAGGCAGAGTTTCGCTCTTGTTGCCCAGGCTGTAGTGGAATGGCGCAATCTTGGCTCACCACAACCTCCGCCTCCCAGGTTCAAGTGATTCTCATGCCTCAGCCTCCTGAGTAGCTGGGATTACAAGCATGCGCCACCACACCTGACTTACTTTTTTATTTTTAGTAAAGACAGGGGTTTCTCCATGTTGGTCAGGCTGGTCTTGAACTCCCGACCTCAGGTGATCCGCCCACCTCGGCCTCCCAAAGTGCTGGGATTACAGGTGTGAGCCACCGTGCCTGGCCCTATCCTGCTCCTTTCTATCTCGGTGCTTTTGTTCCTCCTGTTCTGCCTGCCTTGGATGGTCCCCTTTTCAGCTCTCCATTGTCCAACTCACAGTCTCCTTCAAGCATTGGCCAAATGACACCTCTTTGAGAATGTCAGTCCCTCTTCTGAGCTCCCGTGCCTGTTTCTTTGCAGGCACTTGAAACAGTCTGCTGCTTAGCTTGGTTATTTCTGTTTCAGTCTTGCTTTCCCTTAGGGCGGGCATGCAGTGGTTAAAATCACAGATACCCTAGACCAGGACAGCCTGGGTTTCTGTCTGTCTTCTGTAGTTTCCTAGCTTATGATTTCTGTGAGCTTCAGAGGGAGATATGCATATTAGCTCTCCCTGGATGGCAGTGAGGACTGCGAGTTTCTGTATGTGAGGCATTTGAAACAAGTGCTGTGTAGGGGAGGATCCATATCTGATTAATCTTTTTTTTTTTTTGAAATGGAGTCTTGCTCTGTCACCCAGGCTGGAGTGCAGTGGCATGATCTTGGCTCACTGCAACCTCCATTTCCCAGATTCAAGCCATTCTCCTGCGTCAGCCTCCTGAGTAGCTGGGACTACAGGTGTGCACGACCATTCCCGGCTAATTTTTGTATTTTTAGTGGAGTCAGGGTTTCACCATGTTGGCCAGGCTAGTCTCGAACTCCTGACATCAGGTGATCTGCCCACCCCAGCCTCCCAAAGTGCTGGGATTACAGGGGTGAGCCACCGTGCCCGGCCTCCATATCTGACTAATCGTCATTGCTTACTAGCTTCTAGTCAGGAATTTTTGTTGATTAAATGAAACCATGGAGTTTAGTTAGACCCTAATTTATTATGATTATTATTTTTTTAGAGATAAGGTCTCAATTTGCTGCCCAGGCTGGAGTGCAGCGGTATGATCCTGCAGCCTTGAACTCCCAAGCTTGAGCAATCCTCCCACTTTAGCCTCCCGAGTAGCTGGGACTGTAGGTGTGTACCATCATGCTCAGCTAATCTTTAAATTTTTTAGTCATGGGGTCTCACTATATTGCCCAGGTTGTTCCTTGAACTCCGGGCCTTAAGTGATCCTCCCTCCTTTGCCTCCGCAAACACTGGAATTACCGGCACAAGTCCCTGCGTTTGGCCTACTATTGTTTTTCAGTGTTTGTCATTTGAGTGTAAGTAAAACCTTTTTTTCCCCTTGACATTTTAGAGATGGAAGCACTTTATTTATTTATGAGTTGCTCACCCACACATAATAAACATATTATTTTAAAACCTGTGCACAGACTTTTTTGTGTTTTATATATTTTTTAAAAACTGCAGTTTGTACATAAACTTGCCCTTTTTAAGCATATTGTTCAGACTTTCAACAAATGAGTAGTTTTGTGACCGCCCCTTCTTTCTCCAGCCCCTGGCAACCCCTGATCATTTTTCTGTGTACAGTTTTGCTTATTCCAGAATGTCTTGTAACTGGAACTAGACAGTATTGTACATACTATTTTTTAATCATGCAGAGTATTCTCAAAATACAGTTTGACTGTAGATAAAATGTCCACTTGAGCAAAATGCCTGGAAAAAAGCAGCCCCTTGATGAAAGCTGCTAAATGATTCAGCAGATCACAAGTTTGATAGGTTTCGCTTTCGTTGATTAACTCAGGAGCTGTAGCCATAACAGTGGCTGGCACACGCCCCATGCCTCTGCCCATAGCAGCGTCTGGCACTGCTCCAGGAAAGGTGGCCTCCCTGGGCTCGTTCTGTCCTCACAGCAGCCCTCTGGAGGTTGCTGTTCCCTCCACATGCACAGTCTGAGGGTGAGGAGATAGAAATACATGTAAAATGAGGAATTCACTTTTTTTTCTTTTCTTTTTTTTTTTTTTGAGACAGAGTCTCGCACTCCCGCGCAGGCTGGAGTGCAGTGGCACGATCTTGGCTCACTGCAAGCTCCACCTCCTGGGTTCACGCCATTCTCCTGCCTCAGCCTCTCGAGTAGCTGGGACTACAGGCGCCCGCCACCACGCCTAGCTAATTTTTTGTATTTTCATTAGAGATGGGGTTTCACTGTGTTAGCCAGATGGTCTCGATTTCCTGACCTTGTGATCTGCCCGCCTCGGCCTCCCAAAGTGCTGAGATTACAGGCGTGAGCCTGGCCCGGAATTCACTTTTTAGCCTTGAAGATGTCAGTTGGAGGGCTGATAGCTTAATGACTTTATGTCTTTGGCATCTCCTCCTCTCTGGTGGGCAGTGATTGGGTGGCTGCCTCCTCATTGCGGCTCTGAGCAGGACCTTTGTGATGCTGGCCACGTGACTTACAGGCACTGGCTGTGTGAGTGTATCCTTCACGTGGTCTCTGCTCTGAAGCAAGTGGGTAGAGTGGCGTCCACTGAAAGTGTCAGTGTGGCTGTTACATATTCCTTTTGTTTCCTCCTCTTCAAGGTGTTTGTCTTTGGCGCACTCACAGAATGGCTGCGTTTCTACAACAAATGGCTGTACTGCTGCCTGTGGATTGTGAACGGCCTGCTGCAGTCCACTGGTTGGCCCTGTGTGGTTGCTGTGATGGGCAACTGGTTTGGGAAAGCCGGGTATGCCACTTCCTTCCTCTCTGATTTCTCTGTTTAAGTGGTTTCCATGATGGATTTTTCAGGCTTGTCAAAGTCAGTTACTTTGATGCCTTAGATACCACCCACATCTTTCGTTAGCAAGTCAGAGTTGTTCAGGGAGAGAGGGTTTCACGTCAGTGTGCGTTGGAAATGGTGTGGACCTTAGAAGTGATCTGGCCTAGGAGACACATTCCTACCACTCTTTGGGCTGTGGGCAGATTCTGAGTGTGGGCCAAGGCAGGAGGTCTCAATTTTTTATTTTACTCATCGTTTCTTTAGAGAACATAAAAATCTCATTTACTATCCATCATGTATCTTCCTTTGGGTTTTGCCTTCCCTGCCCTTTTTTGAGAGTGATCTTATTTAACCTTTTTACATTAAAGATAAGGAAATTGAGGTTAAAGGTTATTCATGTTGACCTGCCCAAGGTCATGTAACAGGGGCTCTAATTAGATTCAGATGAAGAATGCCAGACTTTGGGGCTTGATCAAATGGAATATTTTGTCCCCCTAAACCTTCAAGGAGCTTTTTTTTCTTTTTTGTTTTTGAGACAGAATCTTGTTCTGTCGCCAGGCTGGAGTGCAGTGGGGTGATCTCGGCTTACTGCAACCTTCGCCTCCCGGGTTCAAGTGATTCTCCTTTCTCAGCCTCCCGAGTCGCTGGGACTACAGGCGCGTACCACCATGTCCAGCTAATTTTTTTTTTTTTTTTTGAGATGGAGTTTTGCTCTTGTTGCCCATTGCAATGGCGTGATCTCGGCTCCCTGCAACCTCCGCCTCCCAGGTTCAAGCAATTCTCCTGCTGTAGCCTCCTGAGTAGCTAGGATTACAGGCATGTGCCCCCACACCTGGCTAGTTTTGCATTTTTAGTACAGGTGGGGTTTCTCCATGTTGGTCAGGCTGGGCTCGATCTCCTGACCACAGGTGATTTCGCCCGCCTCGGCCTCCCAAAGTGCTGGGATTACAGGCGTGAGCCACCGTGCCCAGCCATAATTTTATATATAAATGGAATCATACAGTATGTACTCTTTCTTTGAGTCATCTTTTTTTTTTTTTTTTTTTTTTTTTTCCTGTAAAGAAAGGATCTGTGTTGCCCAGGCTGGTCTCAAGTTCATGGCCTCAAGCTATTCTGCCTCAGCCTCCCGAAGTGCTGGGAATACAGGCATGAGCCACCACACCCAGCCTTTGTGTCTTCTTTCATTCAGCATAATTATAAATTTATTCATGTTTATTCATTTACCTGTGGATGAACATTTGGCTTGTTTTCAGTTTTGGGCTATTACAAATAAAGCTCCTGGGAACATTTGTGTACAAATCCTTGTGTGGACATATGCTTTCCTTTCTCTTGGGTAAATACCTAGGAGTAGAATGGCTGGATCATATGCTAGGTTTGTATTTCCCTTTTCTTTGTTTTTCCCCAGGATGGAGTTTCGCTCTTACTGCCCAGGCTGGAGTGCAATGGCGTGATCTCGGCTCACCGCAACCTCCACCTCCTGGGTTCAAGTGATTCTCCTGCCTCAGCCTCCTGAGTAGCTGGGATTACAGGGGCCCGCCACCATGCCCAGCTAATTTTTTGTATTTTTAGTAGACATGGGGTTTCTCCATGTTGGCCAGGCTGGCCTTGAACTCCTGACCTCAGGTGATCCACCCACCTCGGCCTCCCAAAGTGCTGGGACTGTAGGTGTAGCCACTGCGCCTGGCTGCGTTTACCATTTTAAGACACTGGCAGTGTCTTCCAAAGTGGTCGTACCATTTTACATTCCCATCAGCAGAGCATAAGGGTTCTTATTGCTCTGTGCCCTTCCCAACACTTGGCGTGCTTGGTGTTTTTTTATTTTAGCCATTCTAATAGGTGTGTAATGATATCGCATTGTGACTTTAATTTCCATTTTTCTAATGTCTAATGATGTTGAGCATCTTTTTAAAAAAATTTTTGCTTTGTTTTGCTTTTGAAACAGGGTCTCGCCCTGTCACCCAGGCTGGAGTATAGTGATGCGATCTCGGCTCACTGCAACCTCCGCCTCCTGGTTTCAAGTGATTCTCTTGCCTCAGCCTCCCAAGTAGCTGGGATTATAGGTGTGCAGCCACCATGCGCAGCTAATTTTTGTATTTTTAGTAGAGACGGGGTTTCACCATGTTGGTCAGGCTAGTCTCAAACTCCTGACCTCAAATGACCTGCCCACCTCAGGCCTCCCAAAGGCTGGGATTACAGGCGTGAGCCACCTCGCCTGGCCAATTGAGTGTTTTTTCATGTGCTTATTTGTATATTTTTTTGTGTGAAGTATCTATTAGAATTTTTGCCCACTTTTCAAAGACTTTGTTATTTTGAGATGATTGTAGATTCATGCTTTTTAACATTCTATTGCATTGTCTGTTGTCATATTTTACCGAGTTTTGAGAGCCTTATATTCTGGATAGTTTTTTTTTTTTTTTTTTTTGGGAGGTGGAGTCTCGCTCTGTTGCCAAGGCTGGAGTGCAGTGGCCTGATCTCGGCTTACTGCAACCTCCGCCTCACGGGTTCAAGCTATTCTCTTGCCTCAGTCTTCCGAGTAGCTGGGGTTACAGGCGCATGCCACCACGCCCAGCTGATTTTGTATTTTTAGGAGAGATGGGGTTTCTCCATGTTGGTCAGGCTGGTCTCAAACTCCTGACCTCAGGTGATCTGCCCGCCTTGGCCTCCCAAAGTACTGGGATTACAGGTGTGAGCCACTGCGCCCGGCCCATTTTAGTGTATTTTTAAAAACTTTTTAAATAGCGTGTTTAGTCTTGGTAGCATGCACCTTGGTTGTTTTGGCTGTTTTGTATTTTGAACTGCCCAGAGTATCTCTTCTGACCATGGCCCTTTGTCTCCCACTGTTTTCCATCTTAGACGAGGAGTTGTTTTTGGTCTCTGGAGTGCCTGTGCTTCGGTGGGCAACATTTTGGGAGCATGCCTAGCTTCTTCTGTTCTTCAGTATGGTTATGAGGTAGGTATTGTTTTCTAGCTCTGGTGCTCTCTCTCTCTCTCTGTGTGTGCACATGTGTGTTGCTTTTTATATATTAAATAATACTGTGGCCATTTAAAACTATGTAGAACTGTGTCTGGATAGGGCAAGGCTTGTATTAAAAGAGACAAACTTCTGTCCGGGCATGGTGGCTCACGCCTGTAACGCCAGCACTTTGGGAGGCCAAGGCAGGTGGATCACCCAAGGTCGAGAGTTTGAGACCAGCTTGGCCAACATGGTGAAACCTCGTCTCTACTCAAAAAATACAAAAATTAGCCGGGTGTGGTGGCGCATGCCTATAATCCCAGCTACTCTGCAGGCTGAGGCAGGAGAATCGTTTGAACCCAGGAGGCGGAGGTTGCAGTGAGCCAAGGTCGCACTGCTTCACGCCAGCCTGGGTGACAGAGTGAGACTCTGTTCAGAAATAAATTAATTTAAAAAAAAAAAGTAGACAAACTGATATATTCATTAAAAGTAGATAAACCTCTGATATATTCAAACACATAAAAAATTATTCGTAACGAAAACACTATGGAGCGTCTAAAGACATATAACCAGTTGAGAAGTATTTGCAACTTGTATTACAGATAAAGGACTAACCTGGGTCAGGCATGGTGGCTCACGCCTATAATCCCAGCACTTTGGGAGGCTGAAGTAGAAGGATCACTTGAGCTCAGGAGTTCAAGATCAGCCTGGGCAATATAATGAGACCTTGTAGCTACAAAAAAAACTACAAAATTAGCTGAGTGTGGGGATGTATGCCTGTAGTCTCTGCTATTCAGGAGGCTGAGGTGGGAGGATTGATTGCTTGAGCCTGGGAGCTGGAGGGTGCAGTGAGCCAAGACACACCACTGCACTCCAATCTTGGTGATGGAGCAAGACCCTGTCTCAAAAAAAAAAAAAAAAAAAAAAACACCAAAAAGCAAAGACTAATCCCCCTAATATGTAAAGAGCATCCATGAATTGATAAGAAAAAGACCAACAATAGAAAGATACAGAATTTGAATATATAGCTCATGTAAAGCATGTAGGAATGGCTTGTAAACATATGTAAAATATTCTACTCACTCCTTATTTAATATTTAACTCCCTATATGTGCTCTTGGAACTATAGAATATAGAACTGACCAACAGAGACAAAAATCTCTGATCTTATGGAACTTAGTCAGCAGAGAAATGCAAATTAAAGCTATGTTGTTTAAAAAAAAAAAAAAGGAAGAAAAACTATACTGTATACTTACTAGACTTGTAAAAATCCAAAAGTTTGAAAACATGTTGTACTTGTAAGAACCTGAAGAGACAGGCATTGCAGTTGAAAGACTAACAGAGTCACTAACTCCTGGAGGGGTCAATATGGAAGTGTCTGTCAAAATTACAACTACGCACACTGAGTAGTTCCACCTCCAGGAATTATTCGCACAGATGAATAGACTGAAACACATGCAAATGATGCATCTACAAGATTCTTTATTTTGGCATTGTTTATAAAAGCCAAAGAGTGAACACAGCTGTCAGCGAACAGGGCCATAGTTCAACCATGATAAACCTGTTGAAAGCAATGCTGTGCACCTCTGAAGTCGAATGAGGAAGCTCTGTATGAACTGATAGAGAGCAGTGCACTGCAGCAATCTCAAAAGTGTGCTAAGTGGACCGGGCGTGGTGGCTCACGCCTGTAATCCCAGCACTTTGGGAGGCCGAGGCAGGTGGATCACGAGGTCAGGAGTTCAAGACCAGACTGGCCAACATGATGAAACCCTGTCTCTACTAAAAATACAAAAATTAGCCAGGCGTGGTCACAGGCACCTGTAATCCCAGCTACTCCAGAGGCTGAGGCAGAGAATTGCTTGAATCCGAGAGGCGAAGGTTGCGGTGAGCCAAGATCGCGCCACTGCACTCCAGCCTGAGTGACAAAGCGAGACTCTGTCTCAAAAAAAAAAAAAAAAACAATGTGCTAAGTGAAGACAGCAAGGGTGCAAAACTGTGTATTGAATGCCATTTGTGTAAGAAGGAAGAATGAAAGAGAATATGCTTGTATTAGCTTGTATGTTTCCAAAACAATTTCTGGGCAGTAAAAATGAACAACAATGGTTATATGTTGGGAAAATCGGGAGAATTGAGCAGATGGGGAAGGTGGGGTAGGAGGGAGAGTTTTTACTGTACTTTCTTTTTTTTTTTGTCCGAGACAGAGTCTCACTCTGTCACCCAGGCTGGAGTGCAATGGCGTGATCTCAGCTCACAACAACCTCCTGGGTTCAAGGGATTGATTCTCCTGCCTCAGCCTCCTGAGTAGCTGGGATTACAGGTGTATGCCACCACGCCTGGGTAATTTTTGTATTTTTAGTAGAGATAGGGTTTCACCATGTTGGCCAGGCTAGTCTCGAACTCCTGACCTCAGGTGATCTGCCCACTTCGGCCTCCCAAAGTGCTGGGATTATAGGTATGAGCTGCCGTGCCCAGCTTTACTGTACCTCTTATTCCTCTATTGCTTGAATCATGTGAATATATTACCTACTCAAAAACCTAAATTATTAAAAGTAAGTTTGCTCTTTTAAAAGGTAGATACATTTTTAAACAGCTCACCAAGAATTTTGGTGTAGTTAGGGTCAGTGAGAAGTCCTTCATTCCCTGCATTCATGGCCGGCTTTATTCTAGGCTTCTTAGCCTCACACCTGGATTGTATAGTTGGTTCAGATGAAAATTTCAGTTCACCTTCTGTGCTGCTCTCAGATTTGACTTCTGGAAACATTGCTTTAATTTTGTCACTCATCGGTTTAAAAATTCAGAGTGTCCACATCAGGTTCCATTCTCTGTTAAATAAAAATTCAGCTGTGCAGCCTGGGGGTTGAGAGTCTTTAATCTAGCTGTCACCTTTCCAAATCAGTTTTCTTCCCTATTATCCCCTAGCAGAAGCCCTCTCCTTGAGTCGTGCAGTAAGCTTTCTATCTCCTTCCACTCTGTGTCTTTGCTTACCGTATGCCTGGAAAGATGGGCAATTGGCTTTGATCTTCCATTCTTCCCTAAGACATTGTCTTACTGCTTCAATCTCTTCAGCTCTTTCCTTCATCTGGATTCCCGTATATGTTTCTCAGTAGGATTGGGCCTTCTCATTTATTCAGCTTCATGGTGCTTTATAATATTGTTTCATGTATTTAATCCCCTCAACTGTACGTAATATCTTCGAGGGCAGATACTATCTTTTATGGGAGGCTATGTGACGCAAAGAACTAGATTTTTGGAGCTAGTCTAATTTCACAATCATAACAGTACCACTTAGTATCCAGGGGAGCTTAATTCTCCTCTCTGAGCCCCATAGAATCACCAGGAAGAATTAAATGAGAAAACACGAGTAGAACACTTTGCACAGCACCTGGCCCAGTAGAAGCTCTCGGTACTCCCTTGCTTCCCGGTCTCCCTTCCCACCTCTCCCCCACCCCCACCTCCCCCCACACGCCTTTAATGAATGTGCTTGTGATGACTGTCCCCAGATATGTAAGGACCACCTTTCCCCCCTCTCCTCCAGTATGCCTTTCTGGTGACGGCGTCTGTGCAGTTTGCTGGTGGGATCGTTATCTTCTTTGGACTCCTGGTGTCACCAGAAGAAATTGGTGAGGAGAAGCCGCCCCTTCTATTCCGAATGTCTTACTATTATGGCCAAAAGGAAATCTGAGGCCAAGAAATCGAATCTCTTTTTTCCTAGGAAAACTCTGAGCTCCTTTTAGTGAGTAAAAGGAGAACAGTACTGCCGTTTGAGTCCTGTCGACATTGTAGCCAGCCCCTGGCACAGCTGGACGTGTTTGAGAGGAGTGATGCACGTCTTTTATAGATACAGGAAAATATTCGCATTTGCAAATGATTTTTATAATTGAGACACTGGCAAGGAATGAACAGGGATGTATTTCTAATTTCACTTCTTGAAACATTACTTTTCATCCATAAAAATGATGCACAAAAATGATACTTAACCTGTAGTTAAGTACAGATTACATACAAACGAAACCACAGAAACAAACAGATGTACAATTCTTCTATCTTTTGAGTATTTTTAGATAGACTGTGTGACTTTAATTGACCTTAGTTGACTTCAGTCTCTGGACCTTCGTTGCTGCTTCTGTAAAATGGAAATAAAAATAACATCACCCCATAAGTAGGGATGTATGCAGAGCCCTTCGCACGTGGTAGGCACTCCATAAACAGTGGCTGTCGCTTTTATTTTAGGTCTCTCGGGTATTGAGGCAGAAGAAAACTTTGAAGAAGACTCACACAGGCCATTAATTAATGGTGGTGAAAATGAAGACGAATATGAGCCGAATTATTCAATCCAAGACGATAGTTCTGTTGCCCAAGTCAAGGCAATAAGCTTCTACCAGGCGTGTTGCCTTCCTGGAGTCATACCGGTAAGGACCGCTCACATCTCACCACAGCCAGAGAGGTATGAGAGCCCGTGACATCTCCTCTGCCTGGGATAAAGCTTCCTTAAGTATTGAGCCTCTGTTGGATACTTTATTTTAGGAATATATGTGCTGAGGAATGTTGTCTAGTGCCCCTCAGCTTATCTGATCTCTAATGCGGGGGTTGACAAACCTTTTCCATGAAGAGGCAGAGAGTAAATATTTTTGACTTTGGGGAACCATCCAGTCTCTCCCCCAACTACTCAGCTCTGTAGAGCAAAATAAGCCACAGAAAACATGGGACAGTTAGATATAGCCAGACTTGGCCAAAGAGCCCTGCTTTCCTGACCCTGATCTGGTATGTGATTAAAAAGGCAAAATTGATATTTTTTAATGTGTGCTTTTGGGCCTTTCGAAGTATTATAGAATTATATGTGGACCAAGAAGAAGGGTTGTGAATGGTTGCTAAGTCTGCCTTGCCCCCTTTTATTATTTATTTATTTATTTATGTTTTTGGGACAGAGTCTCGCTCTGTCACCCAGACTGGAGTGCAGTGGCGCAGTCCTGGCTCACTGCAACCTCTGCCTCCTGGGTTCAAGCGATTCTCCTGCCTCAGCCTCCCGAGTAGCTGGGATTACAGGTGCATGCCACCACGCTTGGCTAATTTTTTGTATTTTTAGTAGATACAGGGTTTCACTGTGTTAGCCGGGATGGTCTCCGTCTCTTGATCTCATGATCTGCCCACTTTGGCCTCCCAGAATGCTGGGATTACAGGTGTGAGCCACCGCGCCCGGCTTGCCCCCTTTTAAAGGGTCCAGAACAGAGCACTCCACAGTCTTTCTTGGTAATGCATTCCAGTGTTTTCCACAGCCTGTGCAGTCAGGAAAGCCTTCTAACGTCTACACTAAATCCCTTCTGCTGCAGTTTTTCTGTCTTGATGTTTCGGGCGCTCTAGCACTGGAGTGGAAGTTAAGAGGCCTAGGTTATGTTTCCAGCTTACCCACTAACTTTCTGTGACACTTGGGGTAAGTCACGCAACCCGTCCGTGTGTCTCAGTTCCCCTTCCCATGGAATAGAAACTATTCCAGTCTTCCCTGGGGCCTGTAACATTGGGCTGTTGTGTTTTGAACAAGCACCTGTTGTTATTTCATTTGTCAATGGTGCTTTATGAATGTGATCCCTCAGGTAGAGTGATCTGTAGGCCATCTTAATACATGCCTGTCAATCCCCTTCTGTCAGTGCCCCCAAGCTGAGAGAACTAACGTTTCCAACAGAGTTAAGTATGAGTTAAAATGTAATTTTCCACAATTCTTTAACCCGGTAATGATATATGATATAAGAGAAATGCAGGTTGCTTTAGACCTGTTCTTATGCTATTGATTATTATCTTTTAACTGGTTTTTCAAGTACTCTGCTGGTAATAGTTTAATTTTTGAGAAAGAACTTTGTTGTGACTAAATATGGACCTCTTTTGCTGTTCCTTTGTTCTTCACAAGCTATTGTTCTCTGACATGGGCAGGGATGTAAAGGAAATCTAGTTAACTTAATTCCTTTGTCTTTGTAGCAGCCTGTCTGGTCAGAATGCACTCGTGATTGGGATTTGGCTCTCTAGGGGGTGGCTGTTGCCTGCCAGGGAAGCTGTTTTAAAACAAGTAATACCTAGGGAATAACTGGCAGCTCCAGGGAAAAGAATATACTAGCCAGACACCCTTTGAAGTCAGCCCCTCTGTTCCCCCCCCTTTTTCCTTTGATGCTAAATGTCAGGATTTCCTGGTAGTAATGTGTTGAATATAGGAGTCTCAGCCCCACCACATCTTCATGCAGCTGCAGCATTTTTTTCCCCTCAAGGGAGAGCCACAAGGCCGATGATGACATGTTCTTTCATTTTTGACTTGCCAGAGAGACTCTCTTCTTTGCCACCAGACCGGGGAATGTGGAGCTTTTGGAAACTAGTGTGAAAGGAATTATCATGCTGCTGCTTTTCTTAGACCGTGCAACTGTAGTGTAGTCCCTTTGCTGTCCGTTGTTCACAGTGTTGCCTTGGCAAGGAGTAGAATAACCAACCCCGTTTGGCTGCTCCCAGTAAAGGCCCTGATGCTTCCTGGACTTCTTTGCCTATGGTTAACGCTGGTTAGTGGCATGAATACCATTCCTCTTTGTGTGAACAAAGAAATATGGGTATGTGCCGTGCCTTATAGGTTCAAAACACTGGCTTGCTTCTACCAGAGAACTGATAGGAGGAGAAACTGGAGACAGCTAAGAAGTAGCCATATGTGTTTTTTATTCCAAAGGCCTGCTGTACATGCCTGTCTAGAAGTTAACAGGGATGAAGAGCAGAGGGAGACTAGCTGAAGTCAGGCATGTGGGAGTTTGTAGAGATGTTTAATTGTAAAATCAGGTTCTGTTCATCCTAAATTCCTTTATTTTGTTTTGCTTTTAAATGACATTAAAAATGGTGGTCATCCTGTGCTATTTGTCCCTCGCTGATAGTTGAATGCTTTTCTTGTAGTACTCATTGGCCTACGCCTGCTTGAAGTTAGTCAATTACTCCTTCTTCTTCTGGCTCCCCTTTTATCTGAGTAACAACTTCGGCTGGAAGGAGGCGGAAGCCGACAAGCTGTCCATTTGGTACGACGTTGGAGGGATCATAGGTATGCCAGTGATGTGTCTTTTCCATAATAAAGAGTTAGTCACTAGTGATCTTTTACTGCGTTGTGAAATCTGGCCTCATTTAAAGTTTTATTACTTATTCTACAGCCATTTTGCCTAAACTGTCCTGCTAGTAAACAGCCAAACTCAAAAAAAAAAAAAAGAAAAGAAAAGAAAAAATAAGAGGTCCGTAGAAAGGAAGACCCAGCCTAAGGCAGCGCTGTGATTTATTGGACTCTTTTTTCTTAGTCCTTTGTTGATGGATCAGTTCTTTTGTCTCGGGAAGCACATGGGAATCTCTTTAAATGCAATCCTTTCATACTGCTTTCTCAGTGATATCTTAGCTCTAAAGCTAATTGTATGTCAGAGATCCAAGTTAGAATGTGAACGTGTTCATTGTATCTACCTCCCGCCTTCCCCACCTTCCCCAGCCTAAAAAGGAAGAATACACCAGTCCCCCACTTATCTATGGTTTCACTTTTCGAAGTTTCAGTTACTCTTAATACCGTACAATAAGATATTTTCAGAGAGACCATTCACATAACTTATGTTACAGTATATTGTTATTATTTTCTATTTTGTCATTAGTTATTGTTAATTTCTGTGCCCAACTTATAAATTAAACTTGATCGTGGGTATGTATGTATAGAAAAAAAGCATAGTATATATAGAGTTTGGTACTGTCTGTGGTTTCAGGCATCCACGGGGTCGTGGAACATATCTGCTGAGGATAAAGGAGAAATACACCTTAGTGTGTAGGTCATCAGATCATAGAGGTAGACATAACAGCAGGGATTAATTTTTGTGAATGTTTTACAGTTGTTTCATTATAAACGAAGATTTTAATAGTGGTTTTTTTTTTTTTTTTTTTTTTTTTTTGCTGTAGCTAGAAGTATCAACAAGGAAGTAATAAGTATGAACAAGGAAGTAAGATAGAGGAGCAGAATGTGTTTTAGTGGGTATTACTTAAATGGCTGTGCCAGATCTTAGTAACCTTCAATAATGTTAACATTTAGAATTGTGGTGAGACTCAACTGCCGTGAGCTTGTGAAAGCAGTCTGTGCTAGGAAATCTACTATTACTGTATTTGAAGTTGGCTGCCCGTATTCTTAAATCCAGAGCCAAAGTGAGGTTGCCAGCTTTAGACCTCACCATATTCTGTATCCTCTGAAGTTGAAATTGTCCAGCTGCCTGCTATCTGATAAGGACACATCAGATGTCCCATATCCCCTAGAACTCAGAATGGTGCTGTATGTGACATTGTTGCTTGAAAGATTCATATCCCTGCTTTTTAAAGATTGTGTCCTATTAGCAAACCATAACTGCTAAATTTTATTTTAGTGAATATTTACTAGCCACTTTTTTTTTTTTTTTTGGAGATGGGGGTACTGCTCTGTCACCCATGCTGGAGTGCAGTGGCACGATCTTGGCTCACTGCAGCCACAACCTCCTGGGCTCAAGCGATCCTCCCTAAGTACCTGGGGCTACAGTCATGCACCACCACACCCAGCTAATTTTTTTGTATTTTTTGTAGAGATGGCGTTTCACTGTATTCCCCAGGCTGGTCTCAAACTCCTGAGCTCAGGCAGTTTGCCCATCTCGGCCTCCCAGAGTGCTGGGATTACAGGCGTGAGCCACTGTGCCCACCTACTGGCCTCAATATACTGTAAGGCACAGTTTTTTGGTTTTTGAGACATGATCTTGCTCTGTTGCCCAGGCTGGAGTGCAGTGGCATGATATAGCTCACTGTAGCCTCAGCCTCCTGGGTTCAGGTAGCACGATACGGTTCACCACAGCCTCAACCTCCTGGGCTCAAGCGATCCTCCTACCTCAGCCTCCCAAGTAGCTGGGAATATAGACACGTGCTACCACACCCGGCTAATTTATCTTTTATAGAGATAAGGGCGCTGTGTTGCCCAGGCTGGTTTTGAACCCCTGGCCTCAAGCAGTGCCCCAGCCTTGGTCTCCCAAAGTGCTGGGATTATAGGTGTGAGCCACCATGCCCAGCGAGGCGTAGTTCTTAATTCATTATCTTTTAAATTAAAAAGAAAAATCAAAAATAACATTCACAACTTGTTTTTGTAAGGGATAGCCGATGGCTTTGACAATTTTTCCTTTTTTCATGTTTTGCTGTCTGATTTGTGGTCTCCTGTCCCCATTGGTCAACATGGCGATTTAACAGACAGTTTACTCCTAAAAGGAGGTCATGGAGGACCCCTTTTCAGGGAGTCAGACATATTTTTTTTTTTTTTTTGAGACGGAGTCTCGCTCGCTCTGTCGCCCGGCTGGAGCGCAGTGGTGTGATCTCGGCTCACTGCAAGCTCCGCCTCCCAGGTTCACGCCATTCTCCTGCCTCAGCCTCCCTAGTAGCTGGGACTACAGGTGCCTGCCACCACGCCCGGCTAATTTTTTTGTATTTTTAGTAGAGACAGGGTTTCACTGTGTTAGCCAGGATGGTCTCCATCTCCTGACCTTGTGATCCACCCGCCTCGGCCTCCCAAAATGCTGGGATTACAGGTGTGAGCCACCGAGCCCGGCCCAGCCATATTTTTTGATAGACCAGTGTCAGGCTGCTGCTAGTGAGACTAGAGGGCAAATGGGGAGCACGCCTCAGGTGAGTGAGCTAAATTAGAAGTGATTTTGATTGCTCGACACTCTGCTTGAAGGTGGAACTTTGCAAGGCTTCATCTCTGACATACTACAGAAGAGAGCGCCGGTTCTTGCCCTGAGTCTGCTTCTGGCAGTTGGGTCCCTCATCGGGTATAGTCGTGAGTATTCTTTTGCAATTACTAATTCCTTTGCTCCCCTAATCTGGTTGGAATAAGGCATTTGTCTGGAGTCAGTGACCAGTGCTGGGGAGAGCCTGGAGACCAGCTTCAAGACCCAATGTGCCACCTTTGCATTGTCCTGTGAATGCCTGGGAAACCTGTCATCACATCGTTTTATTTGTCTTGGGAGGAAACTGGCATCTCTTTTGCTTTGTTAATTTGCTTAAAAGCTTGCTTGGGAGTGTATATGCTTTGTTTGGGGGAGGCTCCAGAGGCACGGCATTATAGCCAATAAAACAATAAAAAGGGAACAGGTTTCAAAAGCGAAAAGATGGTAATTAGTAGGTTTGGTATATGTCCCTTAAGATGCTGCTGAGACAGGAGTAGAGCTTTTCTTTAGCTTTTAGAAGTCTTGTTAGCTTGAGCACCAGCAAGAGGCAGACGTTACAAATCAGAGTTGAAAGAGGCAGAGAGAGTTGTGTCTCTTTGTTGTCTCTGGGAGTGATTTGTGAGGTCACGGAGATATAGATCTTTGCGTACTGTTGGCAGAGGCACATGGAGTCTGCTTTTCAAGTCATCGTGGTTTGTCTGTTTCTTCCCTCACAGGTTCTCCAAATGATAAGTCCATCAATGCCCTTCTGATGACTGTTACAGGTACGGCACATGACTCTGCTCCACTGTGCTTCTGTTACTCTGTAAATTCAGAGGAAAAGGGAAACTGTTTTCTCCCTCAATTTGAATAGTACCGAAACCTTAATTACAGAGAATTCAAATTTTAAAAGGAAAAACATCTCCTTTTCCAGATTCTTTTTCTCTGCTGTTTCTTACATGACCTTCTCAGTCCTATTGTGACAGAAGCGGTCCCTATTGACAGAGATTTTCTAAGATTTTTGATTACTGCCCCAGCTTCTGCTCTTACCTCTAGAAGCGACTTAGAAAGATGCCACATGGGAGACCAATTCACCAGCTTTCAAAAAAATCCACAATAGCTCGTGTCTCCTCCTGTGTTGGAATAGGTCAGCATTTTGTCACTTGAGCACTAGATAAAATAGTTGGGTGCATTTAGGGACTATGTTATAGAAAAATTACTTATTTTATTTATTATTTATTTATTGAGACAGAATGTTGCTCTGTTGCCCAGGCTGGAGTGTAATGGCGCAGTCTCAGCTAACTGCAACCTCCACCTCCTGGGTTCAAGTGATTCTCCTGCCTCAGCCTCCTGAGTAGCTGGTAATATAGGCGTGCACCACCATGCCTGGCTAATTTTTGTATTTTTAGTAGAGACATGGTTTCACCATGTTGCCCAAGCTGGTCTCAAACTCCTGATCTCAGGTGATCCACCTGCCTTGGCCTCCCAAAATGCTGGGATTATAGGCATGAGCCACCATCCCCAGCCAGAAAAATTACTTATTTTAAACTTTCTAATTTTATTTTTATTTTTGAGAAGGAGTCTCGCTCTTGTCACCCAGACAGGAGTGCAGTGGTGCGATCTCAGCTAACTGCAATCTCCACCTCCTGGGTTCAAGTGATTCTTCTGCCTCAGCCTCCCAAGTAGTTGGGATTACAGGCACCTGCTACCACGCCCAGCTAATTTTTGTATTTTTAGTTGAGACAGCGTTTCACCATGTTGCCCAGGCTGGTCTCAAACTCCTGACTTCAGGTGATCTGCCCAACTCAGCCTCTCAAAGTGCTGAGATTACAGGCATGAGCCACTGCGCCCAGCCAGAAAAGTTACTTATTTTAAACTTTAGATCATGCTTGGGAGAGTGAGCTGCTCATTCTACTTGGGGTACATGGGACTGATTCCAGCAGTGGGACCAGATTCACCTGGGCCATCCCATGCCTGATTCATGGGCAGCCTCACTGAGAGCAGTGGCAGATAGAGTCACCTGTTCCATTTCAGTGGCTCTTTCCTCTTTGCTCTTTTTTTTCAATATTTCTGGTTGAATTTGTGTAGTGGAATGATCGTATGATGCAACTCTACCATAATAGAATTTATTTGACAAGCTAGTGCAATTAGTTATTAATGAATGTAAACTTCACAGGATTAGAAAGGCTATGTGTTTCACTATATTTTTGTATCTTTGGGTTCTGCAAAATATACTAGAGTGTCACATAATTCAAGAAGGGATTTCAGGAACGTGGATGTTAACTATTAATAGTTTGAAAATGATACTATTTGGGGGTTTCCTTTTTTTTCCATTTCTCTCCAACATATTAAGAAAACTATTGGGATATTATTTTGCCTTATGCAGTAGATTGCTGATGGTTGTGAATTGTGTTTTAATAAGAACCTGTTCTGTTTATGACTTCAGGATTTTTTATTGGTGGACCTTCTAATATGATTAGTTCTGCTATTTCCGCGGACTTGGGTCGCCAGGAGCTTATCCAAAGGAGCAGTGAGGCTTTGGCCACTGTCACAGGAATTGTTGATGGTTCGGGGAGCATTGGAGCTGCAGTGGGCCAGGTGAGAGAACAGGAGAGAGGCTGGGATTCTAGTGTCTTCCCTCAAAGGCGGCTGAATGTGAACCTGCCCTCTGGGCCTCGGTAGGTGGCACTCTTGTGCTGTAGAACGCTGTTCCCAGAGCCCAAGGACTTCCGTCTCCTCTCAGGACCAGCTGATGCGTCCTAATGTAGAGGGACTCTCCATTGTTTTTAGTTCCTTTTTTCTACTTATACTTCTAGATTCTTCCTGTCTGCAAATAAGCTAAGACCTCGTAAGACAGACAGATCCTTCTGCCCCAGCCTGCCACCCCCTTCTTTCTTTCCAGGCTGAACTTGGTATTCCATAGTGGGGAGTGCTTCTTGTTATCCCCCCTGGCACGTGGACCCCACCATTGCTGTCTCCCGTCTCCCTTTCCCAGACACTCTACTGCATACACGTTCCTTCCTGGGCCCGGCCAGACGTGGCCATGGACTCTGCAGCTGCTTCTGAATCACTCGCTCTGCTTCCTGTGTGTCCAAAAATCTCTGACTGTATCTCAAAGAGTGGCCTATAAGTGTCTGGTATCAGAATCATCTGGGACACTCATTAAAATACAGAACACCAAGCGTACTACAGACTCGCTGAGTTCGAACCTATGGATCTGTATTTTCAACAAGGCTTCTTGGTGATTCTTCCGCACTCGGATGTTTGAGATCCCTACACTAAGATTGGCCTACTATACTTAGAATTATTTACATTGACCTTTTTTTTTTTTTGCATAAATTCAGGCTTTCTCTGGGACAGATATTTCTTTTCTGGCAGAGTCATGAGTCATGCCTCTTCTAGGATATACCACTACAGATTGTAGAGTACTAATTTTGTAGAAAGATGGATCTGAGAGTCATCTGTATGGATAAAAATAGTTGAACCTGTGGAAGTGAATGAAACATTTAATAGGGAAAGAGAATGTTGGCCGAGCCTCAGGGAATGCCCAGAAAGAAAGAGGAAGGCAGCAGAGTAACCTGTAGTCAAGGGAACTGCGTTTGAGAAGGCGTTAGTAAGGTCATGGATGTAGAGGGGTCAGGAGAAAGAGAACTGAAGGATTTGTCTCTTAGGCTCTTAGTTTTGACATCTAGGAGGTCATTAATAACCTTGAAGATTATTGTTACTTGCTTGGTGGGGGTGAATTGCTGATGTCTGATTGCTAGTGGTTAATGAGAGACAAGTATTGAGGTAAAGTAAGCCACGTTAATACTTTGACTACCTAGCTGTATTTTAATAGTCTATATGCACTTGTTAATGTCTGTCTCTCCCACTATAACATAAGCTTCCTGAGCGCAGCATTTTGTTGTATGTTCTTCTGTCACCTTAGTACCTAGAACAGTGCCTGGCACACAGTAGACATTACTTGTGGAATGAATGATTGATATGCTTAGCATATTTGATTATAAGACTAAAGGGCAAAAAACCCCAAAGAAACAAAAACCTTAGCAAAGGCTTGAAAAATACGCTTACCTGATCATGCTCTGGAGTGGGAATCGAAAAATGCTCCCAGCCATCAGTTCAGACGTCTTCATCTATGGGATAGAGAGTGGCTGCACTGGGCATCCTTTTCTGATATTATATTATTTTAAGTTATCCTTCCTTACGAATGTTTTCTTCACTAACTAAATGGGTGCATTATAATGAGTATTTCAGAGAATTTGCTTTTATTTAGATTGCCTCACCTGCCAGTATCCGGATCCCTCACTGTGAACTTGGGTCCTAGTCTGACCTTCGTGGTTGGGGAAGCATGTCTGGAGTAAATCACTGTTAGCTTCACTCATTCCTCTTGCATGTTGAGTTTTGAATGATTTCCCATTGCCTAAGGGGTGAAAGCCCAAACTCTGTGACTTAGCGTTAAACTCTATCAGCCCTGTCCTTAGCCAGTGTACTAATTTACCCTGAATAACTTTGTTGCCCCATCTTTCCCCGACTTCCCAAGTAAAGAATTGTTTCTCCTTCGGGTTGCCATAGCAGTTGATGCGGTCCTGTAGTAGGCACCTGTCATGGTGTAAGGGTGATGCACCGTGACAGGTGCTCTGCTTGTTTCTTTCGTCTTTGTATTCCCAATGCTTAGTGCTTTTGTTGACACATACTAGGGGTTCAGTAAGATTAAATTGCAGTATCTGCCCAAGAGAAATGAGAACAAATGTCCACATTAAAACTTGTACATGAGGCTGGGTGTGGTGGCTCATGACAGTAATCCCAGCACTTTGGGAGGCCAAGGCAGGAGGATTACTTGAGGCCAAGAGTTCAAGACCAGCCGAAGCAACATAGTGAGACCCTCATCTCTACAAAAAATAAAAAGTTAGCTGAGCATGGTGGTATGTGCCTGTCCCAACTACTTAGGAGGCTGAGATGGGAGGATCGCTTGAGCCTGGGAAGTCAAGGCTGCAGTGAGTCATGATCACACCACTCCAGTCCAGCCTGGGTGACAGAGCCAGACTCTGTCTCTCTCTCTCTCTCTCTTTTTTTTTTTTTGAGACAGCATCTGACTCTGATGCCCAGGCTGGAGTGCAGTGGCAGGATCTTGGCTCACTGCAACCTCTGCCTTCTGGGACTCAAGCAATTTTCCCACCTCAGCCTCCCAAGTAGCTTGGACTGCAGGTACCCACCACCACGCCCAGCTAATTTTTGTATTTTTTTTTTGTAGAGACAGGGTTTCACCACGTTGCCCAGACTGGTCTCAAACTCCTGGGCTCAAGTGATCCTCCTGCCTCAGCCTCCCAAAGTGCTAGGATTATAGGCATGAGCCACTTGCCTGGACAAGACCCCGCCTTAAAAAAAAAAAAAAACAAACACAAAGTTGCAGTCAGTTTGGAGCCCCCCTATGCTTCCTGTAGTGGATGATGAGACCTCTGCTTTTTTGCTACACATGATGTGATCTAATATAAATCACATAGTCGTTCTGCATTAATTTTTTTCACGTGTACATTTCAGTAACAATGTGATTAAAGAATGCCACCCTTTTGTGTCTGTGGCCACATTGATTTTTGACAAGGGTGCCAGGACCATTCAATGGGGAAAGGATGGTCTCTCAATAAATAGTATTGGGAAAACTGGATATCCACGTGAAAAGAATGAAGTTGGAGCTGAGGAGTAGGGGAGGAAAGACAAAAAAAAAAAAAAAAAGAATGAGGTTGGACCCTAACCTTACCTCATATGCAAAAATTACCTCAAAATGGATTAAAGGCCTAACTTGAAGAACTTAAAATTATAAAACTCATAGAAGAAAACAGGGACAAATCTTCATGACAAATATGTACAAATGAACAATAAGCACATGAAGAGTCTCAGCATCCTTAGTCATTAGGAAAATGCAAATCAAAAACACAGTGAGCTGTGACTTCATACTTACTACGATGGCTGTAATTAAAAAACAGGAAAGGTGACTGGTGTTGGCAATGATGTGCAGAAATTGGAGCCCTGCATTGCTGGTGGGAATGCAAAATGATGCAGCTTCTGTGAAAAATACTTTGGTGCTTCTTCAAAAAAATTTAAATAGAATTACCATATGACCCAGCAATGCCACTCCTAGTTATTTCCCAAAAGATTGAAAACTGGGGGCCGGGCACCGTGGCTCATGCCTGTAATCCCAGCACTTTGGGAGGCCAAGGTGGGTGGATCACTTGAGGTCGGGAGTTCGAGACCAGCCTGGCCAACATGGTGAAACCCTGTCTCTACCAAAAATACAAAAATTAGATGGATGTGGTGGCAGGTGCCTGTAATCCCAGCTACTCAGGAGGCTGAGGCAGGATAATTGCTTGAACCTGGGAGGTGGAGGTTGCAGTGAGCCAAGATCACACCACTGCACTCCAGCCTGGGTGACAGAGGAAGACTCCGTCTCAAAAAAACAAAAAAACAAAAAAAACTGGGACTCAGATGTTTGTATGTCAACATTTATTGCAGTATTATTCATAGTAGCCAAAAGGTGGAAACGACTTGGGTCCATCAGCAGATGAATGGAGAAACAAAATGTGGTATATCCATACAATGGAATACTAATGAGCCATTAAAAAGAAATGAAGGCAGGTTACAGTGAGCTGTGATCATACCATTACACTACAGCCTGGGCAACAGAGAAAGACCCTGTCCCTTTTAATCCCAGCACTCTGGGAGGTTGAGGTGGGTGGATTACCTGAGGTTAGGAGTTCGAGACCAGCCTGGCCAACATGGTGAAACCTCATCTCTACTAAAAATACAAAAATTAGCCAGCAGGGTGGCACCTCAGCTACTTGGGAGGCTGAGGCAGGACAATCGCTTGAACCTGGGAGGAGGAGGTTGCAGTGAGCCAAGATCGCACCACTGCACTCCAGCCTGGGTGACAGAGCAAGACTCCATTTAAAAAAAAAAAAAGTCCAGGCGCAGTGGCTCATGCTTGTAATCCCAGCACTTTGGGAGGCTGAAGTGAGTGAATCACCTGAGGTCAGGAGTTCCAGACCAGCCTGGGCAATGTGGTGAAACCTCATCTCTACTAAAAATACAAAAATTAGCCAAGCATGGTGGCTCACACCTGTAATCCCAGCTACTCGGGAGGCTGAGGCAGGAGAATCACTGGAACCTGGGAGACAGAGGTTGCAGTGAGCAGAGATTGCCCCACTGCACTCCAGCCTGGGTGACAGAGCAAGACTCCATCTCCAAAAAAAAAAGGAGTGAAGTTCCAATGTAGTTTACCTTGAAAGCATTATGCTAAGTTAAACAAGCCAGACATAAAAGGACAAATACTGTGTTTCCATTTACACGAAATACCTAGCAGAGGCCAGTTCATGGAACCAGAAAGAAGAGGTTAGCAAGGGCTGGGGAGATGGGCAGTTAATTTCTTAATAGGAACAGAGTTTCTATTTGGATGATGAAAACGTTTGGAAATAGATGGTCGTGATGGTTGTACGACATTATGAATGTAACTGATACCACTGGATTGTACACTTAAAAATGGTTAAAATGGGCCGGGCACGGTACGCCTGTAATCCCAGAACTTTGGGAGGCCGAGGTGGGCGGATCACAAGGTCAGGAGATCGAGACCATCCTGGCTAACATGGTGAAAACCCATCTCTACTAAAAATACAAAAAATTGGCCAGGTGAGGTGGCAGGCACCTGTAGTCCCAGCTACTTGGGAGGTTGAGGCAGGAGAATGATGTGAACCTGGGAGGCAGAGCTTGCAGTGAGCTGAGATTGCGCCACTGCACTCCAGCCTGAGCGACAGAGTGAGACTCCATCTCAAAAAAAAAAAAAAAAAAAGGTTAAAATGGCAAATTTTATGTAAGTTATATCTTACCATAATAAGAGAAAAAAAGAAAATGGGTTAAAAATGTGCAATTAGATCCTTTTCAATAATTGAAAGTAAAGTAAAAGAGTATGCTGTAGGATGCAAAGGTAGTACTGCAACACTGTGAGCAAACAGCCTAATTGGAAAATCAGTGGCATACTTAAAGACAAACTATTTTTGAGGCATCAGTTATAGTACCTTTCATTGGAAGAAAGAATGATTAAATGGGAGTGGCTTGTGGATGTTCATCTTCCTCGCTAAATAGCAAAGTGAATAAAAATAAACCTTCTGAACTGACAACTTCTATTATACAGTTTTTCCATTTGGACTCTGCATGCTTAAATGGGCCATTAATCACAGCAGGCACATGTATGTGGAAGAGGTTTGTAAACTGCAAAACATACAAATCCTGTTCCCTTCTTATTTTCTAAAAGCCATGTTTAATCTACTTTTTAGCTGCTTCCTTTTATGAATTTATAAAGAATTATATTGTAATTTTTTTTTTTCTCCCTTTCAGTATTTAGTGTCTCTGATCCGGGACAAGCTAGGATGGATGTGGGTTTTCTACTTTTTCATTCTCATGGTAAGTGTGTGCTCCTTTAAAAAAAAAAAAAAGTCATTTTTCTATTAATTAAGTTCAAAGCATTTACTTAAGTCACTTCAGCAAAATTGTTGATTACTTTTAAAGGCTCCTTTGTGAAAAGTAACATTTTATTAGTCTAAAAGACACATTCTTCTTCTGCTTCTTTTTTTTTTTTTTTTTTGAGGCAGAGTCTCACTCTGTTGCCCAGGCTAAAGTGTGGTGGTGCGATCTCGGCTCACTGCAGCCTCTGCCTCCCGGGTTCAAGCGAGTCTCCCATCTCAGCCTCCCGAGTAGCTGGGATTACAGGTGCCTGCCACCACACCTGGCTAATTTTTGTATTTTTAGTAGAGACGGGGTTTCACCATATTGGCCAGGCTGGTCTTGAACTTCTGACCTCAGCTGATCCACCCGCCTCGGCCTCCCAAAGTGCTGGGATTACAGGCGTGAGCCACCGCGCCTGGCCTCACATTCTTTTTAAGGAAGAAAAAGGCTCTCAGTTTGCTCTTGACCTGAGTCTAATGAATATTGCCATTTATGATTTCAGAAAAACAAGAAGAGACTTATTTAAAGTATCACCAGCCCCTTAATCAGTACACTCTTTAGGCTACCCTCTATCTGCTGAATATAATTTAGGAATTCTGAAGTAAATGATAATGTATACCAAGCAACACTGAGTTAAAAGAGAAGCATTGCTGTAATTAACACTGTCATGTTTCCCGGTTCTAAAATGTTGATAGTTTCTTGAGGAAATATTTATGATGCCCTAGACATTCTTGGCTGGGATTCTCTACTTTCTTGGAAATAGCCAATACAGAGTAAGGCCTTGTTTATTTTTATTTATTTATTTTTTTGAGACAGGTCTCATTCTGTCACCCAGGCTGGAGTGCAGTGGCACGATCACAGCTCACTATAGCCTTGACCTCCTGGGCTCAGGTGATCCTGGGCTCAGGTGGTCCTCCCACCTCAGCCTCCTGATTAGCTGAGACTATAGGTGTGTGCCACCATGCCTGGTAACTTTTTGAATTTTTCCTAGAGGTGGTTTCACCATGTTGCCCAGGCTGGTCTCAAACTCCTGAGGCTTTGTGCTTTTAAAATGTTGCTCTCTGTTATGAGCTGTGACATACTCAGGCATGTTATTGTGGGACAGTGCTCAAGACAGGTCTACCTGAGAGAGTCTGGAAGGCACCAGGGATGCATTCAGTGTCCTGTCCTCAAATTCAGGGCACTGTAATTGAAAGCAGCCTCCACCACCCCTACTCCAGGCAGCTGTCCTCTTGCTGTGGTCAAGGAGCCCCAGGATAGTCCAGCTCTGGGAATACCTTGGAGCTTTCGTCTTATTCCCATCTAGTTTCCAAAGACTGGGCCATGTAACTTGTGTTCCATTTCTGACATCCATGCTAAGTAGAGGGAAGTATCTTGTGATGAACTTTCTGATGTGATCATACTAGAAATTGTAGTAGAAAGAAAACTTTATCTATTATAAGGATCATTGTTGTTAATCTGAGCCTCTGGTCTCAGTTCTCTGCTCCGCCTATGGCAAATTATTTGTATGTATTGTTCTTTTTTTGGCAACTGAAATGTGATGTTGAGTGTTTTGTAATATTAGCCATGATTTTCAAAATCATTTTCTAATTCATTGAAGATTAAACATTATCTTTGTATGAAGTCAAAATGAATGTAATTGTCCAAATCCATTATTATGTTCAAAACATGACACTCTAACAGAAGTAAATTGTTGCTGCATATTTGATACTATTTTCTCTTCACAGACAAGTTGTACAATTGTGTTTATCTCGCCATTAATAGTGAGGGAAATATTCTCTCTCGTGCTAAGGAGACAGGCTCACATATTGAGGGAGTGACTGGTGCCCACGAGACAGAAAGAACAACGTCAGCCACATCAGGACTGCTGGGGCTTCGAGTCTGCCCTAATTTGGGTTTGTCTAGGAGCTCCAGCCTGATCTTGGATTGTTAGGCGTCTCTCAACACTGCCAGCCACCTGAGATGCTGACCAGTGGTGAAGGCTGCACTAGTTTTCTACACTACAGGAATTATTGTTGATGATTTTTGCTGTTGTTTCATGAATGTGCCGAGTGACTTCTGACTCTGCCAGCATCTTTGACCTCTGACTCTGCCAGCATCTTTGACCTCTGACTCTGCCAGCATCTTTGTTTGGCCTATTGAGGTTTAGCGTTTTAACCTTAACTGTTGTTTTGGACTTGAACTTTCTCTAGCCTTGAAAACAGAGTGAACAGGAGGCAAAGCCACGTGTGGTTTGTGTTGGTGATATGCTCCACAAATGGAAGAGATCATTGCATTTTGCTTTGGTAATGAGTTTACAGAGAGTGGCTCATCTTTGAAGCATCAAATCCTGATCAAATGCTCAAGCTGGACCGAGCTGCAAGCCTGCCTTGGACAAAGAATCCCTTTGTTCACTGTGGTGGGAAAGATCACACTACATGCCTGTTGATTGGCTCAGTCACTCTGTGTCTGATCTAAACGTCATTCAGCCCTAGAAGCATGAATAGCTTCAAATTATTGTCAACTTGTTCTCTTCCATCTTCATTCAAATTAACTTTGACTCCTGGAAGTATTTCGTCTTCCTTTCAAGGACCATAAGGTACATCAGTTATCTTGAACATTCTGACGTGTAAAGGACCATAAGGTACATCAGTTATCTTGAACATTCCGACGTGTAACTCAGAGCCGAAGCACTCCATCCCAGATTTGTTGTCTGGGAACTTTAGGATCCTCTAGGAAGCTAATCTGCTTAGTCTATTTTTAGAGGATTGATCTCTGGCACAACCAGCTTCCTGGAGTTACCTCAGCAGAAGACTAGAATTAGAGAAAAGGGAAAGACCTTTTTTTCTAGTAAGTGTCAAGTACAGATGCTCTTTGACTTATGATGGGGTTATGTCCCAGTAAACCCATTGGAAGTCAAATGCATTTAATACCCCTGACCTACTGAACACCACAGCTTAGCCTCGTCCACCCTAAATGTACTCAGAACACTTAGAATTGCCCACAGTTGGGCAGAATCATCTAACACAAACTCTATTTTATAATCAAGTGTTGAATATATCATGTAATTTATTGAATATTGTACATTATGTTGAAATTGCAACCATTTCACACCATTGTAAAGTCCAAAAATCAGAAGCCGAGGACTGTCTGTACATGACATTGAATCACATGAATGGATTACTAGGGCCTGAGGGGTGTCCATTCTTTAGAAAAATGTAGAGTATATATATCTTCAGGGCTGTGAATTCCATACTAGTTATCAATATTTTAAGATCATTCTGTATATATATATTTTAAATTATACAAGCAAACTAGGAGGAGAATGTGCAATTTTGAGGGATACCTAATTTGCATTGGGCTAGGGGATATTTTTCAACCTCTTGCTTTATACTCTGATATGGGGTGTGTTCATGAACTTGTTGATGTTATTTAATCATACAGATTTCCAATCAGTGTATTGCTCATTTACTGACAAAAAGGGAAAATACGAAACACAGAAAGGGAAAATAAACTGACATTTATAATGAATCTCCATTTCGTTACTTAAATCTATATACCATGAGCACTGAGATTTAGAATGTGATCGGTGCCCTTATGTTTCCTGATACTGAGCGCTCCCGGGTGAGCCCACGCTGACCCACAGCATTGCTGGGTCACGTGCTCCCTCACCTGAGGTGCTGGGGTGGCTTGTTTCCATCTGTTCTGTGAAAACTTGCCCTTTCCCACTGTGGAAGACTGTGCACGGTTTGGATGAATTGCCCGGTTGTAAGTTAAGGGCCGTCTGTTTTCTCATTGAACCTCTTGGCTGGCGTTTGGCTCAGTTTCCTTTCCAGCTGCACTGTGGGTATGGCCTCATCTTTGTGTCCCCACGCCAGCCTGTGTTTTCTTACCCAGTTGAACCTTAGATCGGTGACTGTTCCCCTGACCTTTCTATGGCCCCCGAGCTGTACTGAAATGAAACCATTTAACAATTTTTTTTGAGACAAAAGTCTCGCTCTGTCACCCACACTGGAGTGCAGTGGCACGATCATGGCTCACTGCAGCCTCGACCTCCTGAAGTTAAAAGCCATCCTCCCGCCTCAGTTCCCGAGGAGCTGGGACTAGCCTCCCAAGTAGCTGGACCGTGCGCCACCATGCCTGGCTAATTATTTTTAGTCTTTTTATTTTCTGTAGAAACGAAGTCTCACTGTTACCCAGGCTGGTCTCAAACTCCTGGGCTGAAGCGATCCTCCCACCTTCACCTCCCCAAGTGCTGGGATAACAGGCATGAGCCACTGGGCCTGCCTAAAATGAAATTACAAAGCAATGCTCAGCACTGGACAACATGAAATAAGGATATATCCCCTTATTCTAGTTCTGCCAGTCTGTGCAGGATTTAATTTTTTTTTTTTTTTTTTTTTTTTTGAGATAGAGTCTCACTCTTGCCCAGGCTGGAGTGCACTGGTGCAATCTCGGCTCACTGGAACCTCCACCTCCCGGGTTCAAGCAATTCTCCTGCCTCAGCCTCCCAAGTAGCTGGGACTACTACAGGCACACGCCACCTTGCCCAGCTAATTTTTGTATTTTTAGTAGAGATGGGGCTTCGCCATGTTGGCCAGTCTGGTCTCTTAGCTCCTCAAGTGATCCACCTGCCTTGGCCTCCCAAATTGCTGGGATTACAGATGTGAGCCACCGCGCCCAGCCAGGATTTAACTTTAATGAACATTTAAGAGTTCACTTTATTTTCTTCTTAATATCTTCTCCCTTGAAAAGGGAAGAGAAAACCATAGTGAAAGCTAATTTGAAAACGCATCCTTTCCTCACAGCCAGATCGTCGATGCTCGCTAGGTTGAAATAAAATGCTGCGGTCTGCCTTTTCTTTTCAGAAGGTGTTTTTTTTTTTTCTTACAGTTTCAAAGGAGGAAATGTCTCTCCCTACTCCTTCTTATTCTGTCCTTTCCTGGTTCCCGAGGAACCAGAGTGCCACAGTCAGCATTCCTGCAGCAGTATTGGAGGAGCTGCTGTGCCTCATGATGTTCCGTGGGATGGAGAATGTGCAACGCTCTCAGTCCTTTGCGCCCCTTCCCTTTTCCCTTTTCCCTTTTTTTTTTTTTTCTTTTTTTGAGACAGGGTCTTGCTCTGTCGCCCAGGCTGGAGTGCAGTGGCACGATCATAGCTCACTGCAGCCTCAACCTCCTGGGCTCAAGCAATTCTCCCACTTTAGCCCCACTCCGAGTAGCGAGGGCTGTAGATGCACACCACCACACTCAGCTAATTTTTAAATTTTTTTTTGTAGAGAAGGGATTTCGCTGTGTTTCCCAGGCTGGTCTCGAACTCCTGGGCTCAAATGATCTGCCCACCTCAGCCTCCCAAAGTGCTGGGATTACTGGCATGAGCCACCGCACCCAGTCCCCTTCTTCAAAACCTCCAGAAGTCCTCCTGCCTCCCAAATCAATATATGGTAAAGCCTTTTCTTTTCCCTACCGGCTTGGCTTTTCTGACTAATGTCCTAGTTTTCTTTTTGCAGCTAAACCCTTTGAGCTAATAGACAGTATCTGCTGCCTTCCCATCTGTACTACTCATTTCCTCCTCAACTAGGTAGCTACCTGTCTGTCTGTTGGCCCAGGACAGTCCTGGTTTATACCTGTCACTCACCGTAATTATCAATGGCACTTTCTTTTGCTCTCCGAGTGTCCTGATTTGGACCCCTTATCTCTAGCCTCTGGCTTCATCAACCTACAGAAACCATGCATTGAGGGTCATTGAATTTTGAGATTTTTTTTCCCCCTCATCCCGTATTTGTGCTTGATACCTGTAACCACTTCATCTTTCCCAGGACTTTTTCTTCTTTGGCTTCTCTGGCATTTTAATTTATCGAATCTTCTTACCGACTATCCCTTTTCCTGGGTTCTCTCCTCTGCTCCCCCTGCGCTGGTCTCCTTTCTACTTTCCCTGATGAGCTGTTTTTGTAATCTACCAATAACCCTGTCAAGTACTTAATGAACAAGAAGCCACTAAAGAGAGGAATGGCATCTGTTTGTTAATGACTATCTGGTGTATAGTTAAGAACAGCTGGTCTCAGGGGAGGGGAATGGGCTCGACTTATATAATCCCAACCTCTTCTCCCCTCCCCACACAGACCACTCTGCCAGTTTGCTGCATTAATCGTTTTCAACTCTTTAGGTCATAAACCCTTTTGAGAATCTGAAAGCCACTTAACGTCTCCCAGATTGAAATGCTTATATGAAAAAATATTCGCAGTTTTCTCACTGGGTGTTCATGGGCCAAAACTTGAAGCTCATCGTTGGACTACAAAGTTAGAAACCTCGGTCAAGAGAATCAAGTGCCTGGGATTGAGATTCTGCAGAATTCAGTTTTACTCGCTTTCTGTACTGACCCTCCCATTGCCTGTCTACAGGAACCTTCTGCAGCATCAGACCAGTTAGCTCATTACTCACTGCAAAGGGCAGTTGTGCATTCATATTCATACCTTCTTGTCTTGATTGACACCTCTCTTTAATATCCCTTTTTGGCTCCCAGCTTCGTGAATCTTAATTTTCCCTCAAGGCTTGGCCAAGCACCATCTCATCTGAGGAACCTTTCCCAACCAGCCATGCTAGCCCTTCCTTCTCTACCATCTCTCCTTCCCTTGGTGGTAATGTCAGTGTTGCTTATTTGGTGCTTAGCTGTTTCTGTCTTTCCTATTTTTGTATCTAACTCCCCAGGGAGACTGCTGCTGTTTTTTTTGCAGTGCCCAGCTCCTCGCACGGTTGGTGCGGAATAAATGTGGAGTGTGTTGAGAAAGGTGGGAGGAAGATTCGAGAGTGGAGTGTGGGCAGAGCAGGCCAAGGCAAAGTTCCTCCCTGACCCCGCACACTGCCCCGCCACCTGCTTTACACGGGACGCTGCACGCCTGCAATTAATGGCCGCAGACTGTCGGCGCTGCCCAGGTTCTCGGACTACGTGGCTTTTGAGTGCATTCTCCTCTCCTCTGGCTCTTGGCAGCCTCGCCAGCTCTCCCTGAGGGCTCAGCGGCAGCGAACAGTGAGCTCTTTTGCTCCAGTACAAATCTCTGTGTTATTCAAGCTGCTGTCTTTATTCCTGCTGCGTGTTTTTACTTGGCCTGTCCCTTCCAAGCATTCAAACTCTCTTCATCCGTCATAGTCCCCCTTCATTGCCCACCTCCATGAAGCTTTTCCCGGTAACCCTGCTAGTAATGCTATTTTCCTTCTGGAAACTTCTCTTGAGAGCCCTTATCCTTAGACCACACAGTCTACCCCAGGCTGATTGGTTTTATTGCCTTATTTTGTTCTTGGTTGTTTCTGGCTAAGTTGTCATTTCCTCAATTAAATTGTGAGAGTCACAGGAGTCAGCACCCTGGCCCAGGACACAGCAGCCATTTCATCACCGCCGGCTGATGTTCCTTCCCACTTTGCCTCTTCTGTGCCTTTAGAGTCAAAGCACAGTCTTGTGCTTTTCCTCAGGCCATTTCTGGTGACATAAAGTTTGTTTCAGCTTATGTCTAGAATAAATCAAATTAAATGTGAAATACTGTTTGGGCATGATGGCTCACGCCTGTAATCCCAGCACTTTGGGAGTCCGACGCGGGCGGGTCACTTGAGGTTAGGAGTTCAAGACGAGCCCGGCCAACATGATGAAACCCTCTTTCTACTAAAAATACAAAAATTTAGCCTGGTGTGGTGGTGGGCGCCTGTAATCCCAACTACTCAAGAGGCTGAGGCAGGAGAATCACTTCAACTCAGGAGGTGGAGGCTGCAGTGAGCCGAGAGTGCGCCACTGCACTCCAGCCTGGGCAAAAGAGCAAGACTGTCTCAAAAAAAAAAAAAGTGAAATACTGGTATTTACATATACGTGATCATAGATAATACAAATCACTTCAATGGTTTTTTATTTTTTTATTTTTTTTTTGAGATGGAGTCTCGCTCTGTCGCCCAGGCTGGAGTGCAGTGGCATGATCTCGGCTCACTGCAAGCTCTGCCTCCCCGGTTCACACCATTCTCCTGCCTCAACCTCCCGAGTAGCTGGGACTACAGGCACCCGCCACCACGCTCGGCTAATTTTTTTTGTATTTTCAGTAGAGACAGGGTTTCACTGTGTTAGCCAGGATGGTCTCAATCTCCTGACCTCGTGATCTGCCCTCCTTGGCCTCCCAAAGTGCTGGGATTACAGGTGTGAGCCACTGCGCCCGGCCACTTCAGTGGTTTTATATGTGTGTGTGTGTGTGTGTGTGTGTGTGTGTGTGTGTGTGTTATATGCAACGTAACAATGATTTGTTGGTATATGGCTTTTTGGAAGTAAGAACATACGCATGTTGCATAGTTAATCAAGTAATACTCGAAAAGTTCTGTACCTGGACACCCAAGGTGTGGTCTTTCAGCCATTAGTGAAATAATACTTCATAGGTGGATGCATCTTTAAAAACTGCTGTTCCGTTCACTACTCTGTTTTATCCCCTCCACAGTCTGAGGTCTGCAGGTGGTTCTGTAGTTTACATGTGAGAACCAAGATTCAGAGAGAGTAAGTGGCTTGCTGGGAGTCAAATCATCTAAATAACAGAACTAGGACTAAATTAAAACCCAGTTTTAAAAATTTAACTTCAGTGGCTTTTTTTTTCTGCCATGCAGCCTCTCCTTAAATTGACTCTTCCCCCAGGCTTCTACGTCCAAGGTGTCAATTGGGTGGCCAGTTCTCATCTTTCTCTAGGGCCAGAGTCCCAAGGGTGAGCAAAATTGTCAGACCTGCACCTTTGTGTGGAAACCACCTGTGCCCCGTTCCTGCTGTTGGGCTGTGGCCCCACAGGGATGTCCAGGCCAGCCTGGCTGACTGGCCTTGCCCTGGGGTCTCAGCCTCTCTCTAGGGGACCTTCTGTACTAGATTTACCTTTTTATTTTTTTTGAGATGGAGTTTTGCTCTTGTCGCCCAGACTGGAGTGCAGTGGTGCGATCTCAGCTCACTGCAACCTCCACCTCCTGAGTTCAAGCGATTCTCCTGCCTCAGCCTCCCATGTAGCTGGGAGGTGCCTGCCACCATGCCTGGCTAATTTTGTAGTTTTAGTAGACATGGGGTTTCACCATGTTGCCCAGGCTGGTCTTGAACTCCTGACCTCAGGTGATCCACCCACCTTGGCCTCCCAAAGTGGTGGGATTACAAGTGTGAGACTCCGTGCCCGGCCTAGGTTTGCCTTTCTAAACAGCACCTCTTTACTCTTTTTCCCTCATCTTCTGTTTGAGTCTGAGAGTTGCACCATCCACTTGATAAACTGCTGCCTTGGTGTTTCTCCCCCATTCTGTGTCTGCACAGTCTGTGGAGGTGTGACTGTTTCGTCACAACCTCTCACAACCTCTCACAACCCAGGTCTGCCTTGGGTCCCTGCTCGGGCACCCCTCTTTCAAACAAATGTTGAATTAACCTTGAATGAGATTGTTGCTTCTAAAATGCTATTGGTCAGCTTTTTGCTGCTTGTTCTTGCCCTCTGTTTAAGGAATTTTTTTTTCTTTTTGTCCTTTCAGGAATTAAATAAAAAGTAGCAAAATTATTTGAAACTGTTTTCAATCCCCTTTATCACTGTGGCACAGGAAGCTGTCATCTCAGAAATTCATCGGCAGAGAAACACAGATAAAAGGGCTACCCTGTTGGACAGGAATGTTCTTTTGGATTTAATGGGATAATTGTATTTAGGTAAAACCTTTCATCTGAGGACTTCAAAGGCTTTTACCTTGTTTAGTAGTTATTATCACACCCTACAGAGTGACATTAGGGTACCACACTCCTAGATTTTTTTTGTGTGTGTGTGCATTTGTTTATTTATTTAGCATTTTGCTTGTTAGGCTCACCATGGAAAGTCTCAGGAACCTAACAGCACTGCAGTTGATTTCCATTAAAAAATAGTACCTAACAAATAGCAGACGTAACTGGCCTCTGTTACGTCTGGAATGAAGAATGAAGATGTTAATGGGGTTATAAAATAAAGAGCAACCATTCTGGAGCCAGGAAGGAGGGGCTGGGAGGGGTAAGAGTCGTGACCAAAGTACTGGTGGCAGAGAGCGCTCCTTCCCCACACATCCCGGTGGGTTTTGCTTTTATTGGTTCTACTCAGGTTCCAAAAAGAGATTATTCTGTGAACAAGCTCTTGGAGAGAGTGTAGAGCCTCATAATCCTCCTTAACAGATTTTTTTTGTTTTTTTTGGTTTTTTTGAGACAGAATCTCGCTCTGTTGCCCAGGCTGGAGTGCAGTGGCGCATTCTCAGCTCAGTGCAGCCTCTGCCTCCTGGGTTCAAGCGATTCTTGTGCCTCAGCCTCCAGAGTAGCTGGGACTACAGGCATCTGCCACCATGCCTGGCTAATTTTTGTATTTTTAGTAGAAGACAGGGTCTCACCATGTTGCCCAGGCTGGTCTCAAACTGCTGACCTCAGGTGATCCACCTGTCTCAGCCTCCCAAGTGCTGAGATTATAGGTGTGAACCACCGCGCCTGACCAACAGATCTTTTGAGAAGCAAGCCTGTGTCATGACCTGAGGAAGGGTCCCTAACTAAGTTAAACTAAGGCCAACTCCTGCCCCCACCCTCCCAGCCCCAGTCTCTGCAATCCGTGAGAGGCCATTGGCACAGCCTCTGGATAAAGGGGTTGGATCGGTGGTGACAGGAAGAAGCTTTCAGAGAAAAGCTTGGCAAGAGTGGCCATGGGGTGCCCAGTGGTGTCCCCCTTGCTGACCCCTTCCACGCGCGTCTGGTCTTGGCACAACCATGTCACTTTCTACCAGCTTCTTTAATGCTGCAGGGTCGTGGTGGTTGTGAGAGAGAAGGAGATTTTTATACCATTGGTTATGTTTTCCTTCCCAAACAAGCAGTTCTTTGCCTGTGAAAACCCTTTCCCCGTGGCAGGCCATTCATACCTCTTGGCTCAGCAGGGGGAGACAAAGTCCCAGACACTGCCTGCTACACTTGTTTGACGGAAAGTGCTGCGCGCTCTTTATTTCAGTCTCACTTTATATCCGTTTGTTTAGATGTCCTCCTGGCTAGTTATTCTCTCTCTGTTTCCCCTCTGTGTAAGTCCTCGGTTCCCGCCCCTGGCCTCCTACTTCTACTGGTAACCAACCTCCCAGTCCCTGATACTGGAAGATGCAGAGGACCTGGAGATAGTCCACTGAAACAGTTCAGCCTCAAAGTCCCTGGCTCAGCCTGTGCTAAAGTCTCAGAAGACGTGGGTCCTTCACTCAAAATCTCACTCCCTTAAATTAGCTTCTGTCCACCTTTTTCTTCAGTCTTTATGTCTCCAGACCTCTGAATTGAACCAGTGGAGGGAGGAGAGACCTTCAGTCACCCCCTTTGCCCCTTACAGCTGCCATCCCTCTACTACCAATGCTGAACAGATTCTCCGAATGGACAGTCCACCTATGGAAAACCACATCATTTTCCACCAACTCTTCCTTCCATCATCTGGAATCCAGCTTTGAACTGAGTTTAGAGCTCAGTCGGCTTCCTCCCTCCCTGGTGTGTGAATTCCTTTGTGTCATCTCTACCAGCTGGCCACTAACCTGTCCGCGGAAACTGTCCCCTTTCAAGGACCAGAGCATGCTCTCCCAGGGAAGCCATTCCATTGTTGGAGAGCTCCCGTGGTTAGAACGGTCTTTATCCTATTCACTGAGAATCTCATGATTTCTTCCATTGGTCCTAGGAAAAAGCAACACAAATGTATATTTTCTCTTGAGATGTGTGTGTGTGTGTGTGTGTGTGTGTGTGTGTATGTATATATATGTGTGTGTGTATATATATATAATATACATATATAAAATATACAGTTTTTTCCTTATTTACATTGAAGGGCTAACTCAATATATTTGAAGACAACTTCCATCTTTCCCTTTGAAAAACTTTTTAGGGCCAGGCGCGGTGGCTCATGCCTGTAATCCCAGCATTTTGGGAGGCTGAGGCGGGCAGATTGCTTGAGGTCAGGAGTTTGAGACCAGCCTGGCCAACATGGCAAAACCCCATCTCTACTAAAAATACAAAAATTAGCTGGGCATGGAGGCGGGCGCCTGTAATCCCAGCTATTTGGGAGGCTGAGGCAGATGAATTGCTTGAACCTGGGAGGTGGAGGAGAAGGTTGCAGGGAGCCGAGATCACGCCACTCCACTCCAGCCTGGGTGACAGAGCGAGACTCTCTCTCTCTCTCCAAAAAAAAAGCTTTTTCAAAATGTGATTGAAACTCTTCCCCCACTATTGCTTTCTGATCAAACTGGGAGGTCCCAGTTCTTCCCTTTTGAAATTGTTGAGTACCTTCTCATTCTTTGAACTCTACTGATCTTTCCCAACTTGATTTCCTCTTTCCTCCTAATCCTCAATCCCAAGAAACTCTCTAGGCAAAATTCTTTCATTTTCTGTGTTCCAGAGATTCTTGTTCATACTCAACCTTGTCTTCGCCAGTCTACAAAACTCTAGAAAGGTCTACATTCTAATCATTAAAAAAAAAAAAAAATCTCTTAGTACAGTGCCTGGTAAACAGGAGGTAGAACATTACTTAATGTTTAATTTTCTCTGTTCTTGCTCTAGTACTTCCTTAGAAAGTTCACTTTTTAATATTTTTTAAAACCTACAAATGACTACCTTTTAGCCCTGGCCCCAATTTGTTACTCATTTTCCGGTCTTAGGTTCCCTGGAGATCACTAGGATATCCCAATTTAATATGGCTAGTTTTCTCCAGTCCCTGCAAACCTGCCGCCCATATAACTTTCCTAGTGGTCTTTGTTCAGTAAGCTGCTTGAAATGATTTTGAGGAACCTTAGGAATCGAGCCATGTCTGGATTCTCATTCATGAAGTTGTTCTGATTCCTGGACCACAGGCCCTCAACTGGGCCATGATTCTCACGCTTTCTGGTTTCTCTTTAACTATCGGGGGCAGCCCAGTCTTTCAATTCCCCCAGGCTCTCAGCCTCAAGGATCATTTTTGGCACATCTTTCTCTGTTCATGTAGTCAGCCTCCAGGTGTTGCTGATTCTTTCTCCTCCTCACTTTTCCAGTTTATCTTTCATTTTTATTTCCGAGCCACCATCCTGTGCCTGGGTGACTGACAACAGCCTCATCGCTGGTGCTCCTGCTCCCAGGCTTGCCTCGCTTCACTCTGCCCTGTGCTCAACTCTTAGAATAGTCTTGCTAACGGGACTTTTGCGGTGTTATTCCGCTGCTTAGACACCGAGAGTGACTCTCTTACTTGCTGGATTAAGTGTGAGATCTTGCACGAATCCTCATCTCTAGCTATAAAATCTGAGACAGACCAGAGACCTGTAAGCAGAGGCTGCACTTTTCTTCTGTGGATGTACTGTTTGCAATTAATAGTATTAAACAACTCTCTTTGTCTTTTTTTTTAAACAACTTTATTGAGATATAATTTATACATGCCATACAAGTCATCCATTTAAAGTGCACAAAGGTTTGGGGGACATTCACAGAGCTGTGCAACCATTACCACAATCAATTGTAGAATATTTTCATCATCCCCCCAAGAAACTCCATATCCATTAGCACTCACTCTCCATTTCCTCCACGCCCCTAACCCCTGGCATCCATCACACTTCTGTCTCTATAGATTTCGGACATTTCTTCTAAATGAAATTGAACAGCATGTGGCCTTTAGTGACTAGCTTCTTTCACATAGCATCATCGTTTCAAGGTTCATCTGTGTTGAAGCATGTATCAGTATTTCATTTCTTTTTATTGCATAAAATATTTCCATTGTATGGATATACCACATTTTTTGCATCCAGTCATCAGTTGATGGACATCGGGTTGTTTGTCTTTATTTTATGTAATTCGCATACTCGAAACTCCACCCCTTTACAATGTAAAATTCATTTTTTTTTTTTTTAGTTTATTCGCAGAGTTATGTGACCATCACCACTATCTAACTTTAGGACATTTTCATCACCCCAGAAAGGAACCCTCCACCCGTTAGCAGTCCACTCCACTCTCCCCACTCCCCTGCTTCTGGAAAATACTGCTTTCCATTTTGTGTGGATGGATTTTCGTCCTCTAAACATGGCATATGAATGGAAGGATGCAATGAATCGAAGAATGTCTTTTGTGACAGGCTTCTTCTACTTACATAATGTTTTCAAGGTGATTCTGTGTTTTCTTAGATTCTGTATTTGTCTATTTGGCATTCATTCATCACGGGCCTACTGGATTAACTATATTTTCTTATTTTCTATAATCTTGATGTCTTGTCATTCATGGCCTGGCTGACTGGGAGACACTGCCCTTCCCAGAGTGAGCCAGTTCTTAGAGATAGCTCAGGCCTGGCCCAGGAGAACACCTTTCATTTGCAAATGAATCAGCGGTCTTCTTTATCAAACTCTCATACCAAGCTAATCTTCCCCTGCCCTTAATCAACCCAGCGACAGGCACCAGGCAACTAGCCGACAGCCCCTGTGCTCTAAAACCTGGCAAAATTATTTACGCAGTCAGTCCTCAACTGTTTAACCCTGACCTGTCTTGCCTTTCCTGTAGAAAACACAATAAAGTCTTTGGCCCTGGCTTTTCCCTCACCCTTCTGCCTCCTGCCCAAAATCGGTGCTTCCCCATGTGGCCCTACATGGCCTGGCTTCCCCTCCTGTCAGGAGCTGTAGGTCATAAAAGCCTTCCTTCAGTGGCATGGACCTCTGTGTAGTCACTTGGTTACCTCCATAAATTAAACTCTTGTGGGTACAATTGAGCCAAATGCTTGTTTAGGTTGTAGCATGTATCAGTTCTTCATTACTTTTTTTTTTTTTTTGAGATAGAGCCTTGCTCTATCACCCAGGCTGGAGTGCAGTGGCGTGATCTCTGCTCACTGCAACCTCCACCTCCTGGGTTCAAGCGATTCTCCTGCCTCAGCCTCCCAAGTAGCTGGGGCTACAGGCACGCACCCCACAACGCCTGGCTAATTTTTGTGTTTTTAGTAGAGACAGGGTTTCACCATGTTGGGCAGGCTGGTCTTGACCTCCTGACCTCAGGTGATCCGCCCACCTCGGCCTCCCAAAGTGCTGGCATTACAGGTATGAGCCACTGCGCCCAGCCTCTTCATTCCTTTTTATGGCTGGATAATATTGCGTTGTGTGGATATGCTACATTTTGTTCATTCATCAGTTGATGGACATTTGTGTTTCCCCTTTTTTGGCTATTTTGAATATTGCTTCTATGAGCATTCATGTACAAGTTTTGATGTGAACATATGTTTTAAATTCTCTTGGGTAAATACCTAGTTTTGGGGAATTGCTGCATCATATGGTAATTCTATGTTTAACATTTTGAGGAACCATCAAACTGTTTTCCAAAGTGGCTGCATCATTTTACAATCCCATCGGCAGTCTGTGAAGCTTCCAGGTTCTCTGTGTTTTCACTGACACTTGTTATTGCTTATCTTTTAACAATTTTAATAATCCTAATAATTTGAAGTGGTGTGTTATTGTGGTTTTGATTTGCATTTTTCTAATGAATAATGATGTTGAGCATCTTTTCATGTGCTTATTTAATGGCCATTGGAATATCTTTTTGGTGAAATTCTTCTTTGCTCTTTTATTTTTTTGAGACAGAGACTCACTCTGCTGCCCAGGCTGGAGTGCAGTGGCACGATCTTGGCTCACTGCAACCTTTGCCTCCGAGGTTCAAATGATTCTCGTGCCTCAGCCTCTCGAGTAGCTGGGATTACAGGCGCCACAACCATGCCTGGCTAATTTTTTTTGTATTTTTAGTAGAGATGGGGGTTTACCATGTTGACCAGGCTGAACTTGAACTCCTGACCTCAGGTGATCTGCCCGCCTCGGCCTCCCGAAGTGCTGGGATTACAGTCATGAGCCACCGTACCTTGCCATCTTTTTTTATTTTTTAATTAGATTATTTGTCCTTTTATTGTTGAGTTGTAAGAGTTCTTTATGTATTAATGTTTTGGATGTAAGTCCCTTATCAGATGTAGCATTTGCAAAATTTTCTTCCATTCTGTGGGCTGTCTTTTCACTTTTTTACTGGTGTTCTTTTTTTTTTTGAGACGGAGTCTCGCTCTGTCGCCCAGGCTGGAGTGCAGTGGCGCGATCTCGGCAAACTGGAAGCTCTGTCTCCCGGGTTCACGCCATTCTCCTGCCTCAGCCTCCTGAGTAGCTGGGACTACAGGCGCCCGCCACCACGCCTGGCTAATTTTTTGTATTTTTTTTAGTAGAGATGAGGTTTCACAGTGTTAGCCAGGATGGTCTCAATCTCCTGACCTCGTGATCCATCCGCCTCAGCCTCCCAAAGTGCTTGGATTACAGGCGTGAGTCCGGCCTCTTACTGGTGTCCTTTGAAACACACAAAAAAATAATATTGATGAAGTCCAATTTATTTTTCCTTTTGTCACTTTTGGGTTTGGTGTCATATGTAAGATATCTTGGCCTAATCCAGGGTTACAAAGACTTATTCCTGTGTTTCCTTCTAAGAGTTTCATAGTTCTAGCCCTTACTTTTAGGTGTATGATCCATTTTGTGTTATTTTTTGCATATGGTATGAAGTAGGAAGTAGGAGGCACATTCATTTTTTTACATGTGAATATCCAGTTGCCCAGCATCATTTGTTGAAAAGATTACTTTCACCTCCATTGAAATGTTTTGGCATCTTTGTTTAATATCAATTGACCATGAATGTAAGGGTTTATTTCTGGACTCTCAATTTTATCAGATTGATCTGTGTGTCTGTCTTTATGTCAGTACCGTTCTGTCTTAATTACTATAGCTTTGTAGTAAGTTTTTTTTCTTTTTTTTTGAGACAGGGTCTTGCTGCCCAGGCTGGAGTGCAGTGGTGCAATGTTGGCTAATTGCAACTTTTGCCTCCTGGGTTCAAGTGATTTTTCTGCCTCAGCCTCAGCCTCCCAAGTAGCTGGGATTATAGGCACCCACCACCACACCTGGCTATGTTTGAATTTTTGTATTTTTTCAGTAGAGACGAGGTTTCACCATGTTGGCCAGGCTGGTCTCTAACTCGTGACCTCAAATGATCGACCCGCCTCAGCCTCTCAAAGTGCTGGGATTACAGGCATGAGTCATCATGCCTTGCCTGTAGTAAGTTTTGAAATCAGCAAGTGTGTGTCCTCTAACTTTGTTCTTAATTTTCAAAATCGCTTTGGTGAGTCTGAGTCCCTTGCATTTCCATATGAATTTTAGAATTAGCTTGTCAATTTCTACAAAACAAGACGGCTGGGATTTTGATAGGGGTTGTGTTGAGTCTGTAGATCAATTTGAGGAGTATTGTCATCTTAACAATATTAAACCTTCCAATCCATGAATATGGGATGCCTTTTTATTTATTTATGCCTTTAATTTCTTTCAGTGATGTTTTATAGTTTTTGGTGCACAAGTCTTGTTACTTATTCTGTTAAATGTATTTTGTATTTTTTTCTTTTTTTTTTTTTTGAGACGGAGTTTGCTCCCGTCGCCCAGTTGGAGTGATCTTGGCTCACTGCAACTTCTGCCTCCCAGGCTCAAATGATTCTCCTGCCTTAGCCTCCTGAGTAGCTGGGATTACAGGCGCCCACCACCACGCCCATCTAATTTTTGTGTTTTTGGTAGAGACGGGGTTTCACCATGTTGGCCAGGCTGGTCTCAAACTCGTGACCTCAGGTGATCCACCCGCCTCGACCTCTCAAAGTCCTGGGATTATAGGCATGAGCCACTGCACCCAGCCATTTTTTTCTTTTAAATTTTATTGTAAGTGGAATTATTTTCTTACCTTCATTTTGGGTTGTTCAACACTAGTATATAGAGAAATACAATTGAGTTTTGTATATTGATCTTGTATCCTGCAATCTTGCTGAACTTGTTTATTTGTTCTAATAATTCTGTGGATTCCTTAGGATGTTTTTAGATATAGGATCATGTCATCTAGGAATAGAGATAGTTTAACTTCTTTTTCAGTCTGGGTGCCTTATCCTTTTCTTGCCTAATTTCCCTGGTTAGAATCTTCAGTGCAGTGTTGTACAGAAGTGGTGGGAGCAGACATCCTTGTCTTGCTCCTGATTTTAGGAGGAAAGCATGTAGTCTTTCACCATTAAGTATGATGTTAGCTGTGAGTGTTTTGCAAATGGCCTCTTGCCTTTTTGTCATCTTGCACCATCCTGTTTCTCTTTCTACTCTGTATAGTGGAAAGAATGAGAACCTCAGAATCAAACTTGGATTTGAATTGATTCGTTCATTAATTTCACCAGAAAATATTGAGTGTTAGATAGAGTGAGATTAAATTGAATTCGATCATATAGATTAAGTTGTAGTGTGGTAAGAGCTATGATGGGGATATGGCCAAAGCAGTGAAGGGTACAGAAAACAGGCCCCTGGGAAGCTCTGAACACCTGGAGGATATGATGCCTGAATTGCTCTTAAAAAACAGTAGGAGACAGCCTTGAAAAACAGGGAACATGTGCAGCTATGGGAAGGTAGCTGTATTCTGTGAGCCACAGATAGGTCTGTGAGGCCTGTGGTGCCTGCAAGTGAGTGGTTGAGGTGATCCCAGAGAGTGAGTAGAGCCACCTCACCAAGGCCCTTGCTAGCTTCTGAAGGTGTTGTGAGAACTGGATTTGTGTGTTGGAATCCTTGGTGGTAGAGGAGATGGAGTGGTAATGGGTAAGACCATGAAGAGAGAGACCTGGACAGAGGAAGCTATTGCCTAAGCAGGGGACACCTGAGGACCTAAAGGAAGGCTCTAAAATAAGGCTGGAAGAAGGAAATTGAGTCAAGAAAGATTAGAAGGTAGTATTAACAAGGTGTGTTGCAGTTGACTGAGAGGTGAGGGAGATGGATTTGCAGAGAATGACTCTTGGATTTCTGGAATTTGGGTTGTTTGATGGAGTAGACTAGATTCAGTTTTCTTATCTGTAAAATGGAAAAAATACTTTGCAGATAACATAGGCAAATCTCTTAGCACAAGCATATGGTGGTGACTCAATAAATGCTCGTTCTTTTTGCTTTCCCCCATTTTGTTTCTGTTTCCTCCATTCTGTCAATGTAGGTCTTTGTTTGGTTAGTTCTGCCTTTGGAACGCTTTTCTTTGCTGTATCCCATACTTCCCACTGTGACTGCTGCATGAGTGACTCCCGGATCCTTCTCTCCAGCCCTGATCACGCTTGTATGCATTTTCGACTGTGTTCTGGTCATCTCCATGGCCTCTCACCCTCACAAGGGAGAACCACCCCCAAATTTTTTCTCCTCTTGAGGTCCATATGCCTGCTGATGGCACTGTAATCTTCTCCGTCAATTCGGCTACAAATCATTTTCTCTAGTTGAAAAAACACATCCACCTCTAGTGGTTTTGAGTATTTCAGAATCATTTTGATGCCTTTCTCTTCCTCTTTCATTTCTTCACATTTGGTGAATATTTGGCCTCTGTTTAATTATCTCCATAACATTATACACACAAGTTTCTTTTTCTCTCTCATTGTTACTTCCCTCATCAGGCCTTTATTAGTTCCCATCTGAACTATGACGCTGGTTCCCTATCTCTGGTTTCCCTTCCTTTCAAGTCATCTTGCCACAACTGCCAGACCAAGCTTCTGGAAGCTCTGATTGGATCACCCCTGTCACCTTGTGGGTTCTCCATACCCGCTGAATCAAGCCCAAGCTCCTAAGCCTGTCATTTAAGGCACTGCATGTCTAAACCCCATGTACTGCTCTGATTTTATCTCCCCACATCCTTGTAGAAAAATGGGGCAGTTCTCTGTACCTTTGGTATCATCTCTGTGTCTTCCCTGGTGGAAATTGTGCTTATTCTTCAAGGCACAGTTTGTGAATCCTGCCTAACTTTCATCAAACCAGTTAATTATTTTTCATATCACATAGGACTCAGTGCTTATTTATTTTATTTTATTTTTTTGAGACAGAGTCTCACTCTACCGCCCAGGCTGGAGTGCAATAGCATGATCTCGGCTCACTGCAACCTCTACCTCCCGGGTTCAAGTGATTCTCCTGCCTCAGCCTCCACAGTAGCTGGGACTACAGGCACATGTCACCAAGCCCAGCTAATTTTCATATTTTTAGTAGAGACGGGATTTCGCCACGTTGGTCAGGCTAGTCTTGAACTCCTGACCTCAAGTGTTCCTCCTACCTTGGTCTCCCAAAGTGCTGGGATTACAGGCATGAGCCACTGCGCCTGGCTGGTGGTTATTTAAAATGATCTGTGTACACTTCTTATCTCTCCTACTAGATTTAATCTTCTTGAGGTGCCTCCATCTCTGTAACCCTCAAAATGCCTTCTTCATATTCAGTATATGTTTGTGAATGGAACGTATACTCTCCTCATCTTCCTGAAGCATACAGGCATGACCTTTGCTTTTCCAAATACCCATTCCCAAGGGTCTGTGACACAAGACAGTGAGAAGGTGAAGGACAGCTTACTTTCCCCTGTGGAGCCCCTTGCAATTTAATACACAGGAGTGTGAGAATGTCACACAGGCAGGTTCTTATTTAAATCCCTGGTAGCTGAGCCCAGCAGCATGTGGTGGGTTTGATTTAATCTGTACAGCATTTAACTCTTTCTATGGATGAAAGATGAAAGTGGATAAAAGTTCTCATAGACTGTATGGGAACCAGATAGATTGAGAAATTAACTCATGTGTTGTGCAGTTATACAGAGCTCTAGGTACCAGTCTGATTTTTCCTTATAGAATCTAGAACTTAACTGACATACTTCTTGGGTACTTTCAGACACATAGCCAAACACGTAGCCAGGTGATTCATTTGGTAAATTCCATAAGGTCTGCCCTGCCCTGGAATGGCTTCTCAGCAAGGCTGTCTCAGCTAGGCTGGGAAGGAGGTGGCTTTCAGTTCCGGTTTCCAATCAGTGACTTCCAAGAACTGGTTAAGAAGCAGGAAGAATAGAAAGAGTTAGATGGTTTCTGTGTTGGGCTAAAAAAAAACCTCTCAGATACCCAGTTCCTACAATGCATGTCTCCTGGCAGCCAGACAAGGAAGGAGAGAAACTGTGAAGGGTGCCAGGGTGCCAACAAGAGCATTCGTGTTCTTGGCAGAGCTCAGAATAGCGTTCGCAGCTCTCAGTGATTCATCATCCGCAGGCCTGCCCACCCGTGATCCGAGTGACTGAGGACGGGGTGAGTCAGGCGGCTCCCTCTCCTCATCATCCTTCCTCCACGGCTTGGTTCTGTGCCCTCCCTGGGCCCTATGGGCTGCCTAGCAGAGGGGAGGCCGATGTTGCGGGGGGTGCTGCCAGCGAGGAAAGGGTGCCTGCTCTGTGTCTGTGCCAGAGTGAAGCCTTCATGGCTTCTTGAAGGACTCCCAGCTCCCCTCTGCGTTAAGCCCTAGGCACGTTTAGAGAAGAGGGGAATCTTCACTGCCAGCTCTAGGGATGGGTCTGATGGTGGGGCCTGCTTAGCCCCAGCGAGCTACTCAGTGCTCCTGCATTGATCTAGACACCACCCCTCATCATCGTATCTGCCCCTCTTAAATCTAATCTGCATTCTGTTCTCTTTCTTTCTCCCACTCTTTTCTGTTTATTCTTTTCTTCTCTTGCTCAGCAAGAATGATATTTATTTAAGACATCACAGCTGTTAAATGTTTGCCTCTGGGGATAATTTTTCGGCCAGGTGCCCCCATGCCTCTTGGCTGGTCCACAACTGATTGCTGGCCATGATGGGAGGGGGTGGCCCGCTGCCCTCAACACTGAACTCCCTAGTGTGGGTCCAGGCCCGGGGCTCATCACAGCTACCCTGCTTTGACCCGCAACACAATCACGGGTTGAAAAACCACCCTAGTGCCATAATAGGCTTAGAAAGGGATCATTCTTCATCTGGTCAGCCAGAGCCAGGCCACAGGCTGCGTGGTTTCCCTCAGCGAGGCTCTCGCTGGGTGTCCCACTTTACTTCTGCAGCGAAAAAGCCGTTTTACCTCTTTTGCCACTTTCACAAAACATTCTCTTGGATCCACTCAAATGAAAGCTGTGAAGTGTCCTCGTTCCTCCCTCACAGAGGGAGCTCCTAGCCTTGCAGCCCTGTGTGTGTCTGTCACTTACCAGCAGCGTGCCAGGACACTGCAGACATCCAGGTTCGGGGACTTGTCTAGGAAGCCATGGCTCTGTGTGGGTGAGCACAGGAATGTACTGCTTCAGAGCGTTCCTGTTTTCCCTTCCCTGTTGCTGCAGAGCACACATGCTGCGGGGAGAATGCAGCTTTAGTAACAAAACATCCAAATATACTTATTTCCAAAAAGAGCAACACAAGATGAAGAATGGGGTGCTGTGTGGATGATGTCCTGCGTAAGGATAGAACACAGGAGGAGCTTGAGTGCGAATAATGTATCACTTTTTGTCCAGGAGTCAAAACTTACAATAAATACGACCAGGTCTCCAGATCACAGTGAATTCCAAACCCCGGTGGACGACCCACTTATTTCAAACATGTTATGTAACATTGTAAAGCACAAGGGATAGGTAAAATTCACAGCCCTGGGACAATTCAGGGCACTTAGATGTGAAATGTTTGGAAATCGCTTTCATTTTTCTCATCAGAGCCATCCCATGAAATGGATAGGACAGAGACTTTGCCCCATTGAGAAGCAAGGACGCCGAGGCACAGCGAGATTATCATTCAGCATAGATTCCAAAGGGCACAGACTTGGTTAGCACAGTCGGGCTTAGCCCCCGATCTGTGTTTGATTTCTATCACAGTGCTCTTTTTTCAGTAAACCTCTTTCACATAAGAGATGAAACCAACCCACCACTAATAGGACCTGTGCTCTGTTCTGTTTAATTAAAGTCGGAATGAGTTTTACTGAATTTACATGCCCTTCCCTAGAACTCCATATATCCCATTTGGAATTTGTACGAAGTACTAGGAGCAGGCTCCCTCTCTGCAATTGCTCAGGACTCAACTCCTCTGGCGATCTCCTGACCTCGTGATGTGCCCACCTTGGTCTCCCAAAGTGCTGGGATTACAGGCATAAGTCACCACGCCCAGCCCCCATTTTAACCATTATTAAGTGTACAATGTAGTGGCATTAGTTACTTTTGCAATGTTGTGCAAACATCACCCACTGTTTCCAAAACGTTTTCATCACCCCAAGCAGAAACTGTACCATTAAGCAAGAACTCCTAGGCACTTCCACCCACCTGCCTGCTCCAGCCCCTGGTAATCTCTTACCTACTTTCTGTCTGTATGAATTTGCTTATTCTAGGTATTTCACGTAGTGCAATCATATAATATTTGTCCTTTTGTGGCTGGCTTATTTTACTTAGCATAAGATTTCCAAGGTTCATCCATGTTGTAGCATGTATTGGAACTGAACTTTTTTTTAATGGCTGAATATTGCATTGTATGAATATATCACATATTATTTATCAGTTCATCTGTTGATAGACACTTGGATTGTTTCCACTTCGGGTTGCAGTGAACATTGGCCTACAAATATCTGTTTGAATCCCTGTTTTCATTTCTCTGGGGGAGTATACCCAGGAGTGGAATTGCTGCATTGTATGGTAATTTTATGCAGCATTTTGAGGAACCCACTATAGAGTTTTAAAATTCCAATTAATTAACAACTTTCAAAAATGAGGAATTCCACACAAAAATTATATCTTTTTTTCAACTCCTTCTTTTTTTTTTTTTTGAGATGGAGTCTTGCTCTGTTGTCCAGGCTGGAGTGCAGTGGCGTGATCTCAGTTCAGTGCAACCTCTGCTTCCTGGGTTCAAGCGATTCTCCTGCCTCAGCCTCCTGAGTAGCTGGGACTACAGGCACCCACCATCACACCCAGCTAATTTTTGTATTTTTAGTAGAGACAGAGTTTCACCATGTTGGCCAGGTTGGTCTTGAACTCCTGACCTCAGGTGATCCGCCCACCTCGGCATCCCAAAATGCTGAGATTACAGGCATGAGCCACCACACCTGGCTCAGAATTTTTTTCAACTTATCTTGACGTTCCTGGGTCTACCTACAGTGATATGATCTGCTGGGGATGAGTGGAAACTGCCTCCTCTAGATGGGGCATCTGGTATCCAGCTTGACAAGGGCCTCACCCAGCTGGTATCAGACATTGGTCCCTGCCTGGGCCCTGCTCTGAGCCTTTGCCCCAATCCCCTCCCTTTATGAGGTTTTCCAGCCCCCCTCACACAATCAATCCTTCCCTCTCATGTTCATACTCCCTCATTATTTGTTTACATGCCAGACCTCTCTCCATCTTGGCTGTGATAGTCTGAGGGCAGGGCACTTGTCTTTTCACCTCTGATTTACTCAGGACCAACAGACACATTGTTGGTGCTCATAGTCTTTGTCAAATTTAAGTTTTAAATTGATGCCTCATGCTTGTAATCCCAGAGACTCAGGAGGCTGAGGCAGGAAGATCACTGGAGGCCAGGAATTCAAGGCTACAGTGAGCTACGATTGTACCACTGCACTCCAGCCTGTGTGACTGTGTGAGACTTCAACTCTAAATAGATAGATAGAGGGATAGATAGATAGATAGATAGAAATGGGATAGAACAGAATAGCTGAAGGTTAGGTCAGGACTAATTGGTACAGTTACCACTGACTGAATTGAACAGGTGCTAAATTGCATTGTAAAATATTATAAGAAAAGGGGAAAAAACTAAAATTGGAGAAATGAGTTACAGATTACAGGCAATGTAAGAAGGGCTAACCACTTCCTCATATGGACTGTTTCTTCATTTAGGGTTTTCTTTTTTATCACTCTTGGTGTAGTCTCATCAAAGACATGTAAAAGGTGACTTGTGGAACTGAGCATGATCGTGTGTGTCTATAGTTCCAGCTACTCTGGAGGTTGAGGCCAGAGGATCGCTTGAGCCCAGGAGTTTGAGTCCAGCCTGGGTAACATAGTGAGACCCCTGTGTCTAAATAAATAAATAAAAGGTGGTTTATGGAAAACAGGTACAATATCATAGAACAAGTCAAAAAGAAACAGGATCAAAATGTAATATCTATATACAAATGCAAAAGAATGAGTTTGGATCCCTACCTCACACCATGTATTAAAAAATTACTCAAAGTGAATCATACATCTAAATGTAAGAGCTAAAACTAGAAAACCCTTTGAAGAAAACATAGGACTAAATCTTTGTGATATCAAGTCAGGCAATGGTTTCTCAGATCCACACCAAAAGGACAAGCAACAAAAGAAAAAATAGATACACTGGACTTTATCCAGTTGAAAACTTTTGTGTTTCACAGCACACCAGGAAGAAAGGAAAAGACAGCTCACAGACGGGAGAAAATATTTGCAAATCATATACCCAATAAGGGACTTCCATCCAGACTATATAAAGATCTTTTACAACTCAACAACAACACAAAGACATGACCCAATTGAAAAACAGGCAAAGGATCTGAAGACACATTTCTCCAAAGAAGATTTACAAATGGTCAATAAGCACATTTAAAAAGCTCAACATCATTAGTCAGTAGGGAAATACAAATAAAAACCACAATGAGATATCACTTTACACCCACCAGGTTGGCTATAATAAAAAAGATGGAGAATAACAAGTGTAGTGAATTTATGGAGAAATTAGAATTTTCATACATTGCTGGTAGAATAGTAAAGTGTTATAGCCACTTTGGAAAACAGTTTGGTGGTTCCTCAAAATGTTAAACATGGCTGGTGTGGTGGCTTACACCTGTAAGCCCAGCACTTTTGGAGGTGGAGGTTGCAGTGAGAGGTGGGGGTTGCAGTGAGCTGAGATTGTTCCACTGCACTCCAGCCTGGGCAACAGAGTAATACTCCATCTCAAAAAAAACACAAAAAAGTTAAACATAGAGTTACGAGGCCGGGCATGGTGGCTCACGCCTGTGGCCCCAGCACTTTGGGAGGCCAAGGTGGACAGATTGCTTGAGCCCAGGAGTTTGAGAGTAAGGCTGAGCAACATGGCAAAACCCTGTCTCTACAAAAAATACAAAAGTTAGCCAGGCATGTTGGTGCACACCTGTGGTCCCAGCTACATGGGAGGCTGAGGCAGGAGGATCACTTGAGCCCAGCAGGTCAAGGCTGCAGTGAGCCATGTTCATACCACTGCACTTCAGCCTGGGCAACAAAGTAAGATCCTGTCTCAACAAAACAAAAACCCAAGACATAGAGTTATGTTCAAAAAAATTCTACTCTTAGGCATATACACAAGAGAAATGAAAACATATGTCCACACAAACACTTGTACATGAGTGTTCATTGTGGGATTATTCATAATAGCCAAACGGTGGAAACAACCCAAATGTCCATCAACTGATAAATGGATAAATAATATGTGGCATATCCATGCAGTAAAATATTACTCAGCCATGAAAAGGATTAAAGTGCTGATACATACTTTAGCATAAACCCACCTTGAAACATTTTGCTAAGTGAAAAAAGAAGCCAATTACAAAAGACTAGATACTGTATGATTCCCTTTATATGAAATGTTCCAAATCAGCAAATCTATTGAGACAGAAAGCAGATTAGTGGTTGTCTGAGGCTGGAGTGTTGGGGAGGAGGGAAATGAGGAGTGACTGCTGATGGGTACAGGGTTTCTTTTGGGGGTGATGGAAATATTCTAAAATTAGATTGTGGTGATGGTTGCACAACTGTGTGAATATATTTAAAACCACTAAATAAAAAATTGTAAAAAAGAGAAAACAAAGCAAGCACACAAAAATCACTGAACTGTAAAAGAACTGAAAGAGGACCCAGATATAAAACTCTATTCATTCCTTTTACATAAGTAATAAAATACTCCTTAGAGGTGACCGAAAAAATGCGCCTGAAGTTGTTTACACTAAAGCTTTACAGATGACCTGGCATGGTGTGTTGTTTGCTTTAAAATGCTCCACATACTGCCCCATGCAAAGTGACCTTGGCTGGGGGCTAGATGAAATACAATGGGCAAAATTCAATGGGCAAAATTCTTCATAAAAGCTGGGGATGGGCACATGGGTGTTCATTACGCCACTCTATTTTTGTGAATGTTAATTTTTTTTCCATAATAAAAGTTAAAAAAAAGAGACAGAATGAAGGCATCTGTAATCTTCAGCTCAGTAGTTACACAGAAAATGTGTATTTGTGTGTGTGTGTGTGTGTGTGTGTGTGCATTTGGGGAGCTGTATGTGGAGGTCTGTGGCTGTGGACCGACACACCTGTGTTTCTGTGAACCTGCATTTCTGTGGACGAGGGCAGGGAGGGATTACCGGAAGGAGAGGAGAGGACAAAGCCATCTGGGGATGTGTGACTTTGCTAGGGCTGTGTAAAAATGACCACAACCTGGGGAACGTAAAGCAACAGCAATTTCTTTTTCTTTTTTTTTTGGAGACCAAGTCTTGCTCTGTTGCTCAGGCTGGAGTGCAGTGGCATGATGTTGGCTCACTGCAATCTCTGCCTCCTGGGTTCAAGTGATTCTCCTGCCTCAACCTCCCAAGCAGCTGGGATTACAGGTGTGTGCCAACATGCCTGGCTAATTTTTGTATATTTAGTAGAGACAGGATTTCACCATGTTGGCCAGGCTAGTCTTGAACTCCTGACCTCAGGTGATCCACTGCTTCAGCCTCCCAAAGTGCTGGGATTATAGACATGAGCCACTGCGGCCAACAAAAAACAGCGATTTCTTCTGTCACAGTTCTGGAGGCTAGAGGTCTGCAGTCAAGGTCTCTGTTGGGCTGGCCTCCTTCTGAAGACTCCAGTGGGGAATCCTTCCTCTCCTCTTCCAGCTTCTGGTGTCACCAACAATCCTGGGTGGTCTGTTGCTTGTAGATGCACCACTCCAATCTCTGCCTCCGTCATCACGAGACATTCTCCCTGGATCACTTCACATTGTCTTCCCTCTGTGTTGTGTGTATCTCTGTCTCTGTTTCCTGATCTTATAAGGACCCCAGTCATATTGGAGTAGGGCCCACTCTAATTAAGTATGACGTCATTTAAACTTGATTATATCTGCAAAGATCCTATTTCCAAATAAGGTAACCTTTATAGGTAGTTGGGATTAAGACGTCAATATATCTTTTTGGGGGACACATTTAACCTACAAAAGGGCAGAAGGCAGGATAAGCAGAGACAGATTCTTAGACTGTAAATCCAGAGAGCTGAAGCCCCAGCTGCCCCATAGGCAGGCTGCAGAGGACACAACATTTACAGTGATTAGACTTGAACTTAACGTATCACTCGCTGGCCAACTTTATATTTTGCAAACGGAGACAAGCCTTTTCTGGAACCCATTTCCCACTCAGCAGTTTGGACCGAGGAGTGACACATCTAGACCCTTCCAGTTGATCAACCCTTTTCACTAGAAAGGTTTTGGGGATAATTCTAATGTGTATTCACTTAAGAAATGTTTCAGGCCAGGTGCAGTGGCTCACGCCTGTAATCCCAGCACTTTGGGAGGCCAAGGCTGGTGGATCACGAGGTCAGGAGTCCAAGACCAGCCTGGCCAAGATGGTGAAACCCCGTCTCTACTAAAAATACAAAAACTAGCCGAGCGTGGTGGCAGGTGCCTGTAATGCCAGCTACTCGGGAGGCTGAGGCAGAGAATTGCTTGAACCCAGGAGGCGGAGGTTGCAGTGAGCCGACATCGTGCCACTGCACTCCAGCCTGGGTGACAGAGCAAGACTCCGTCTCAGAAAAAAAAAAAAAAAAAAAGAAAGAAATGTTTCAGAAAAAGCTAGTTTCTTACTCTTTGACACAGACATGTCCGTTTAGAGTTTATCTTCTGAGCAGGCTGCTAAAGTTATTTTAGACTGTACAGTTAAATTGACCCAGAAATAATTCCTCCTTTGAAAGTTCCTTTGCAATGTTATTCACTCTGACTCTAACTCCAGGTTACATTGTGCTGTTCTTTGCTCTTTAATCTCACTCTGGCCTTTCACAAAAAGCAATAAAATCCGACTTCTGTATTAAATGGTACTTGTATATAATATTATTTGAGTAAACCAGATGTCTGATAATTGCAATATATTTTCATATGATTGTTTGAAGAGTTTCATGGAAAAAGTGCAAGCCCCTCATACTTCCCGAAGTGTGTGAGCTGTTTACTATTGAGAACTTTCCAGAGGATGTTGGAGGGAGCAGAAAGCTGAGGAGAAGAAGCTGGACTTTGGGCTTTGTTTGCCTGTACTCTCTCCCCAGTTATCTTCAACCTATATTTCAGCTCCAATCCATAGGAGTCATTTGCAACCCATCTGTTTTCCTCCCTTTGCTCCCAGGAGTGCGGAAAAAGGCATGAGCAGGGAGGAGCTGAAGTTTTGCAGAGGACAGGGAGAAGTTTGGCTTGACCCAAGTGGAGACAGACGAGGGCGGGTTTTTTTGTTGTTGTTTTTCTTTTTCTTTTCTTTTTTTTTTTTTTTTTTTGAGACGGAGTTTTGCTTTTGTCGACCAGGCTGGAGTGCAATGGCGTGATATCGGCCCACTGCAACCTCTGCCTCCTGGGTTCAAGTGATTCTCCTGCCTCAGCCTCCTGAGTGGCTGGGATTACAGGTGCCTGCCACTGCACCTGGCTAATTTTTGTATTTTTAGTAGAGACAGGGTTTCACCATGTTGGCCAGGCTAGTCTCGAACTCCTGGCTTCAAGGGATCCACCTGCCTTGGCCTCCCAAAGTGCTGGGATTACAGGTGTGAGCCACCGTGCCTGGCGGAGAGCTGGGATTTGAACCACTGTCAGTTCCTGTACAGAGATTTAAGAGATTGTTGAGCACTAGATGAAATCTTAATCCTCCGTCATTGCTGGTACTTATGTAGACGTGGGAGAATAGGAGGATAACAGTATCCAAACAGGCTGATAGTATTTCAAGAGCTTCCATTTGTTGCTTGAGTCCTCAGGGCTGGGCATGGCGCTCACAGCTTTATGTGCATGGGGCACCTGCCAGCTGCCCTGCTTCTCTATCCTATGTGCGATGGGAATTCATTCTTTTACCTGGCATGGGCTCTTCCATTTTGCTTTTCAAAAACCCACATTTACAATAGACTCTCATTTTTACAGTAAAGCGTACCATAGAGTCACTTTACATTGCAAGTTCTCCCTCCTCCTGTAGTGCAATTAATCTACTCTATTCAATTGGCAGAAAGTCTGTTTACAAAGAGCTCTGTGAGAGGACGCTTGTCTTCAAAGCACGGAAACAGAAATAACAGAAAGACTCAGCTTCATTGATGGCCCACTTACCACAGGCAATATTTAATGCAATATAATTAATTGTACTTCTAGAAAAGACTGGACTGAGGTCCTAGGAGCTTTTTATCACCGACTGAAAGACACCAGAGACTCTCCCCCTAATGTCCAGCCAGAACCCGCCCCCAGCCCACAATACAGCCAGGCGCACATTTTTTTTTTTAAGCTCTCCGTTTAAAAAAAAAGATTTTCCAAGGCGAGCACATTATTTCCTTTGTTAGTTTGGATCAGAGTCTGATATCCCTAACAAGTCAAAGTTGTTCTTTTTAGCCCTTCCGACAATTTGAGTCTGTTCCTTTGAAGTTGTGCTCTCGGTGGAGATGGAAAAGAGACTCACCTTTCAGTGTATGGAAACTGTTCCATTCCTGTGAACTGTTAATGCGCACATTTAAATCATTGCTACTTTCTTCTCTGGTGTTAGTTTCTGACCTCTTGGTTATTTTCTGTTTTCCATTGGACTTTTCAGTTGCTCCATGTTTCTTTTTAAAAGTAGCACCTCAGTCTGTTCACACTAGAAAATGTTTGGCTTATTTTGCATGTCCCTTTTCTCAAAGGATAAAGGGAAGAACCGTTCCTACGAATTGCTGACATCTCTGTGGAGGCCAGCCACTAAGTGAAGGAAAGCATGGCCATGACTTGCAGCAGATCAGAGGCCCCCAGGCTCCTTCAGGCCAAGCGACATCCAGATGAGGGCTTCTTGCTTCTTTTAGATCCATGCTCCGAGCCCAGATGATGGTCTTGGATGGCTGCTGTACTCAGGACTCTAGCCAACCTAACCCATGTATCTTATGTTAACTTATAGTATTAAGCAAACATTTGTTTGTTAATCTACAATCTTTTTTTGTTGTTGAGATGGAGTCTCACTCTGTTACCCAGGCTGGAGTGCAGTGGCATAATCTCGGCCCACTGCAGCCTCTGCCTCGTGGGTTCAACCAATTCTCCTGCCTCAGCCTCCTGAGTAGCTGGCACCTGCCACCATGCCCGACTAATTTTTGTATTTTTAGTAGAGACGGGGTTTCACCATGTTGGCCAGGCTGATCTCAAACTCCTGACCTCAAGTGGTCTGCCTGCCTCAGCCTCCCAAAGTGCCAGAATTACAGGTGTAAGCCACTGTGCTTGGCCTAATCTACAATCATTATTCCAAGTTCTTGCCACTACCCTTAAGCAGGTTCTATGTTGAGTGGTCCTCCAGATCTGCAGTGGACTGCCACTTTAACTTGGCCAAATAACAACTATTATACCACACCCTTGTGTCCTGCAATGCAGTTTAGACACACGAGAAAATAGTGCGAACCTCAGCCCAGTGCAGTGGCTCATGCCTGTAGTCTCAACACTTTGGGAGACCAAGGTGGGAGGATCACTTGAGCCCAGGAGTTCGAGACCAGCCTGGCCAACATAATGAGACTTCATCTCTACTGAAAAAAAAAAAAAAATTGACCAGGCATGGTGGTGCATACCTGTGGTCCTAGCTACTCGGGAGGGAGGATAGGAGGTCCAGGCTGCAGTGAGCTGTGATCATGTCACTGCATTCCAGCCTGGGTGACAGAGCAAGACTGTCTCAAAAAGAAAAAAAAAAAAAAAGCCGGGCACAGTGGCTCATGCTTGTAATCCCAGCACTTTGGGAGGCCAAGACAGGTGGGATCACCTGAGATCAGGAGTTCAAGACCAGCCTGGCCAACATGGTGAAACCCCGGCTCTACTAAAAATACAAAAATTAGCCGGGCATGGTGGTGGATGGCTGTAATCCCAGCTACTTGGGAGGCTGAGGCAGGAAGATCGCTTGAATCCGGGAGGCGGAGGTTGCAGTGAGCTGAGATTGCACCATTGCACTCCAGCCTTGGTGACAGAGCGAGACTCCGTTTCACACACACGCAAAAAAAAAGAGGATATAGAACCAGCCTTGCAGATTTTGTGCCAGCTCTCAGGGGACTTCCTGCACCACTTGGACTATCATTCTTCCAGATCAGGTGTCCCCAGGGATCATCTGCAGTGGTTACAAACAAAACTTCACAAAATGTTAATAGCCACGAATCTATTTTAATGTGTATTAGAAAAAAATATGGCTGGGCATGGTGGCTCATACCTGTAATCCCAGCACTTTGGGAGGGCGAAGTGGGCGGATCACTTGAGCCCAGGAGTTCAAGACCAGCCTGGGTGACATGGCAAAATTCTGGCTCTATAAAAACACAAAAATTAGCCAGGTGTAGTGGCACACGCCTGTAGTCCCAGCTACTTGGGAGGCTGAGGTGGGAGGATGGCTTGAGCCTGGGGGGCGGAGGTTGCCGTGAGCTGAGATAGTGCCACTGCACTCCAGCTTGGGCAACAGAGTGACACCCTGTCTCAAAAAGAAAAATTATAACATGCACATAAAACCTGAAACATGCACTTTCTTTTCAAAAGTCATCAAAGTTAAAAAGTGAGTCCTATTTAGAGACTATTAACTAGGTAACTCTAGGAGGCAGCATGTGACTACAGAGAACACCCTGAAGGCCTAGAACCCCTTATGGGGAGGCTCTGAAGGCCACCCCAAGCCCTTTCATTTTTCACTCCTCCATCTTCATTACTCCTCCTCTCTCCAAGTTCTTCATCTTCTGGGCCTGTTTCTCCTTCCCTTCCTCCCTCTAAGCTTCCTGGTTGTGCCCTGGGTTTTAAGAGGGAGAAGGAAAGAGGCTCACATTTAGTGATCATGAGTTACTTGCTAGAAGGTCACAGATGTAAGGCAGATACTGTCTACTAGTGGAGCTTTGGGTGATTTCTCTGGAGTACTTTTCGAATTCGCATGTGCCTACCATTGTGAGTCACCTGAAGATCTGGTTAAAGTGCAGATTCTAGCCCAGATGGTCTGGAGTGGGGCTGAGATGTTTGCATTTCTAGCAATCTCCAAATGATGCTGCTGTGGTTGGTTCATGGGCCACACTTGGAGTCACAAGGGTTGATCATGGAGCTCTATTTCTCTATTTCTTTTTCCCTTTTTTCCTTTTTTTTTTTTTTTTTTTTGAGACGCACTCTTGCTCTGTCGCCCAGGCTAGAGTGCAGTGGTGCAATCTCGGCTCACTGCAACCTCCCCGCCTCCCGAGTTCAAGAGATTCTCCTGTCTCAGCCTCCTGAGTAGTTGGGACTACAGGCGCATGCCACCACGCTCAGCTAATTTTTTGTAATTTTATTAGAGACGGGGTTTCACCATATTGGTCAGGCTGGTCTCGAACTCCTGACCTCAGGTGATCCACCCACCTCGGCCTCCCAAAGTGCTGGGATTACATGCATGAGGCACTGCGCTAGGCCATGGAGCTCTATTTCTTTACAGAACTAAGAACAGAGAAATATATATTTTAGGAAGAGGATGAGTTCTGAAACCACCTCTTTCATCTGCAGTGAAGCCAATTATTAAGAACACTTAAGAGTCTAGCATGTTTTGCTCTCTGGAAGAAATATAAGATGGTTCCTTTATACTGACCAAGGCAGTTTGTAATGAAAACTGTTGGTTCAACTTGTTGCTAGGGTACCGCTGGGGAATTGGCACACAGAAAATCTGTAACCTAATGTGATTGTGTGGGAACTAATGAGCTCTGAACATGACAGGCAGGGGGGGTTCTGCTTCCCTCCTTTGCTCAGGTGATGGGCTAACACCCATGTCAAATTAGGCAAACCTGGCATGTGTAGCCATTGGGGGCTGCTGCAGAGCTGTTTCTCTGGGTAGAGAAAATTGGATTGTTGAATTGTTCCAAATATATTGGTATGCTCCCGTCTCCCATCCATTTGGTTATGAGAACCAGACCTGCAGACACGTTCTGAGGGTTAGAATAGCTACAGCATTTAGAAAACAAGCCAGCCAAATACAACAGGACCCAGATTGAGGTTATATGAAAATTGAATGGACGTGATTCAGGACCTTGCTATTTTAAATGAAATGACCTTCACCTGAGGAGATCAGAGGGCGACGCTATTAAGAGGTGTTGCACTTTTACAGTATTCTTCCTGTTAGGGCAGAAAAACTTATGGAAGGAAAAAGGCAAAGTGAATCACCTTTTCTTAAGATTCAGCTGGAACCAGACACTTAGCAAAAAATGACACTCTGCAGCTGACACAAGTAGCCACATGATTGTGGAATGATAGTGCTACAAAATGTTCTTGGGAGCTGGATGTGGGGGCTCACACCTGTAATCCCAGCACTTTGGGAGGCCAAGGCAGGCACATCACTCGAGGTCAGGAGTTTGAGACCAGCCTGGCCAACATGGGGAAACTCTGTCTCTACTAAAAATACAAAAATTAATCGGGTGTGGTGGCAGGTGCCTGTAATCCCAGCTACTCGGGAGGCTGAGGCAGGAGAATCGCTTGAACCCGGGAGGCGGAGGTTGCAGTGAGCCGAGACTGCGCCACTGCACTCCAGCCTGGGTGACAGAGGGAGGCTCTGTCTCAAAAAAAAAAAAAAAAAAAAAAAAGTTATTGGGGATTACTGAGCATGATGGTGTTTAATTTTGGGAGGGGATGGGGGTAGTTATTCCGGACTCCCTTCCCCTTGAAAACACACATGCATAATCTTCCATATAATTTCCAGGGATTAATGGATTCCCTGGGAGATCCAGGGATTTCAGGTTAGAAACCTCTGATGTAATACATTTCCTCCTTTTCAGAGATGAGAAAATCAAGGCCCAGAAAGAAGGTGACTGACTATTGGTCTCATAGCAATGCTGACAGTGAACAAATCAAACAAGAAGGCAGGCACGGTGGCTGATGCCTGTAATCCTATCATTTTGGGAGATGGAGGCGGGTGGATCACTTAAGCCCAGGAGTTCAAGACAAGCCTGGGGAACATGGCAAAGCCCTGTCTCTACAAAAAATACAAAAACTAGCCAGGTGTGGTGGCACGCATCTGTAGTCCCAGCTACTGGGAAGGCTGAGAGGTGGGAGGATCACTTGAGCCCTGGAGATTGAAGCTGCAGTGAGCCATGATTGCACCACTGCCCTCCAGCCTGGGCGACAGAGTGAGACCCTGTCTCAAAAATATTTTAAAAATTAAACAATTAAACAATTAAACAAGAGGGCTTAAGTGTCACAACCATCAATGGGGAAAATGTCCGTGCATAATTTATTTCTGGAAGCCCCGAGAAGAACAAGCATCAACGGCTTTCTGAGAGACATAACTTTTAGCCGAGGGAATCTCAATATTTAACCAAATAACACTTGAAGAAAAGCAGAAATCATCGAGACAGAAGCTCCTGGGAACTAGGTTTTATGATGTGTTCTAAAGACATAAGCGAAAAGCCTGCTGTCACTTGTTAGCCGTGCGCTAAACTGCAGTTCGGGGTGTCTTTAGGGCAGGTAATAAATTCCTTTCAGAGATTGAATTCACATACCAACGTGAATCTTCCACATCCCTGAAAACTACTTAGGCAAGATGCCTCACATGACATGGAACTCTCAGTTTGGCAACACATGTTGGGGTTCAGCCCCCTGCAATCCTGGCACAGTGTGGGTGCTCGCTAAATATTTATTTGGATAAAATGAGCTTTCCTTAACTTTACAGTTTTCTGGGGATGGAAGACTCAGGAAACACGAGAGAGCAGTATAAAATGTGTAAGTACACAGTGGAAAGCTGGGGTTCCTAGTGAGGGATTTAGAATCTCACAAACAAAAGCAGCCAGACACAAAAAAATACGTGCAATATGATTCCATGTGTATGAAGAACAAATGTGGATCAAATTAACTTAACGCCATTAGAAGCGAAAATATTGGTTACCTCTGGGGACCAGAGTTGGGGGTGAGTGTCTGGGAAAGAGAACTTCTAGGGTGCTATTAACCCTAGCGCTATTCTGTTTCTTAATCGGGGGGCTGGGTGCCTCTATGGATTCACTTTGTGATAATTTATCAAATGATTCTGTATGTGTGTTCTATTTTAATAAAAACATTTATTTAAAAATACACGCACAATGAAAGATGTAGGCCAGTCCTTCCCAACCTTGAACGTGGGTACAGGTCACCTGGGATCTTATTAAAATGCAAAATTCAGGCCAGGTGCAATGGCTCACGCCTGTAAACCCAGCACTTTGGAAGGTTGAGGAGGGAGGATCAGTTGAGCCCAGGAGTTTGAGACCAGCCTGAGCAAGACAGGGGGATCCTGTCTCTACAAAAAAATAAAAAATTAACTGGGCGTGGTGACACATGCCTGTAGTCCCAGCTACTCAGGAGGCTGAGGTGGGAGGACCGCTTGAGCTCCGGGGTTGGTGGGGTAGGTGTTGGAGCTGCAGTGAGCTATTATATAATATAATTGCGCCACTGCACTGCAGCCTGGGCGAGAGTGAGACCCCACCTAAAAAAAAAAAAAAAAAAAAAAAAAAAGCAAGATTCAGATTCATTTGTCCTCTGGTATGGCATTTGATTCTGCATTTCTAGAAAGGATCTAGAGACTAGTATCGTCAGGATCCTTTTTTAGAGAGATCCAGGGATCCGGTAAAAGTAGCCTAGGCCTATCCTGTTAACCTATTGGCCTATGAACCGACAGGGCAGCAGTTCCCAAGGCCAGCCCATGCTCTTGTGTGGGTCTGTGAAGTTCACCTGCTCACAGCACCTTTGAAGGTGATTTTCCAACCGCTGGGTGGTGACCAGAGCCTGAAGTTGGGCTACCCCAGTGGGTGATCGGCTGGTGACCAGCCCTTGAAGCCCACATTAGGGCCCCTGGACTGCCTGCCCCATAGAAACCGCTGGAGACCTGGAGGCTGTTACCCACAAAGAGCATAACAAGGGCATGAGGAGCCTTGCTTCCCTCTCCATCCACAAGTGTGGGTGAAACTGGGTTTCTAGCAATGACTGCTGCATAAATAAAGTGGCCATTCCAGCTCCTCACAGGGCTCTGGCGAGCCCTCGTAGGCCGAGGTGAGTGAATCACAAGGTCAGGAGTTCAAGACCAGCTTGGCCAACATAGTGGAACCCTGTCTCTACTAAAAATACAAAAATTAGCCAGGTGTGGTGGCCCGCACCTGCAGTCCCAGTCCTGGAATGATCTGAATGTTTGTGTGCCCCACCAAATTCATATGTAAAAATCCTAACCCCTAATGAGCTCCCTCACCAGTTCGGTCATGTGAGGACTCAGGGAGAAGATGGCAATCAGTGAGCCAGGAATCAATCAAGAAAACCATTATTTTGAGTGGGGGCTGGGTGTGGTGGCTCATGCCTGTAATTCCAGCACTTTGGGAGGCCAAGGCAGGTGGATCACTTGAGGTCAGGAGTTCGAGACCAGCCTGACCAATATGGTGAAACCCCATCTCTACTAACAATACAAAATCAGCTGGGGTGAGCATCTGTAATCCCAGCTACTCCGGAGGCTGAGGCAGGAGAATCACTTGAACCTGGTCGGTGGAGGTTGTGGTGAGCTGAGATCGTGACACTGCACTCCAGTCTGGGCAACAGAACGAGACTTCATCAAAATAAAAACAACAACAACAACCACAACAACAAAAAAGAAAACCATTATTTTGAGGGGGGAAAAAGAAGCAAGTCATATACAACATGATTCCTTTCACAGAAACAGTAAAAGCAAGCTGGGTGTGGTAGTGCATGCCTGTAGTCCTAGCCACTCAGGGGGCTGAGTGGGAGAACTGCTTGAGCCCAGGAGTTCAAGGCTACTGTGAGCTATGATTATGCTAATGGGCAGCCACTGGGAAACATAGCAAGACCCCATCTCTAAAAAAAACAACATGGCCGGGTGCGGTGGCTCACGCCTGTAATCCCAGCCCTTTAGGAGGCCGAGGTGGGTGGATCGCCTGCGGTCAGAAGTTCAAGACCAGCCTGGCCAACATGGCGAAACCCCGTCTCTAGTAAAAATACAAAATTAGCTGTGCATAGTGGTGCATGCCTGTAATCCCAGCTACTCAGGAGGCTGAGGCAGGAGAATCGCTTGAACCAAGAAGACAGAGGTTACAGTGAGCTGAGGTCACACCACTGCACTCCAGCCTGGGCAATAAGAGCGAAACTCCACCTCAAAAAAACAAACAATAGCCGGGCATGGTGGTGGGCATCTGTAATCCCAGCTACTCGGGAGGCTGAGGCAGGAGAATTGGTTGAACCCAGGAGGCGGAGGTTGCAGTGAGCTAAGATCTCTCCACTGCACTCTAGCCAGGGCGACAGAGTGCGACTCCACCTCAAAACAAACAAACAAAGAGAAAACAACAGTAAAAAGAGGCCAAACTAATTAATGCCTTGTTCCTGGGTTAAGACATAGGTAGTAAAATATAAAGAGAGGCCAGGCGTGGTGGCTCACGCCTGTAATCCCAGCACTTTGGGGAGGCCAAGGCGGGCGGATCACCAGGTCAGGAGTTAAAGAGACCAGACTGGCCAACATAGTGCAACCCTGTCTCTACTAAAAACACAAAAATTAGCCGAATTTGGTGACACACACCTGTAGTCCCAGCTGCTTGGGAGGCTGAGGCAGGAGAATCACTTGAACCTGGGAGGCGGAGGTTGCAGTGAGCCAAGATGGTGCCATTGCACTCCAGCCTGGGTGACAGAGCAAGACTCAAAACTCTGAGACAGAGTTTTGAGACTCTCAAAAACAAACAAAACAACAACAACAACACACATATATATGTTGAGAGGGAGAGAATACAGGAAGTGATTAATAAATACACAGGATGGCAGTGTCCTCCAGGAGCTAGAGAGGAAGGTGGGGAGGAGCACCAGGGCCTTCCAAGGTACCAGGAGAGTTCTGTATTATGTGTTGTGCATTTTATTATCATTCTTTAAAACTGTAGATATCCACATTATATGCACTCTTTCACTTGTATGCAGTGTTCACAATTTAAAAATGAAAATGCAATGCCACATCTTAGGATAATATTTTATGCTGCAATTTCTTTTGCCTGAATTTTTTTTTTTTTTAGGACATTCTGTGTTTTAAAATTTTTTGACCTGTCAGAGTAAGTTGCCAATTATGGTGTTTATTTGCAAGCACACTTTATTCTGAGATTCTGTTCCTCTTTTTTTTTTTTGGTGCCAAGATGCCCTTTCTTTTGATGGCATTTTAATAAAATGTTGGTGATAATAACAGTATATTTGGGATTTAAAAACAAAAACTTCCCTTGTGTATTAAATAACAAATTGGCAACTAGAAGTGACTCCCAGCCCCCTTCCTTTTTTAAAGGTGACATTTAAAAGACTGGAAACCACAGGTGTAGACAACGTTTCTTTCGGGAAAGGAAGATATCCATCTCTAAGGGGTTTGCAATAAATAGATAAATAAATAAATAAAGAGAGATGGAGGAGTACTGCCTAGAGAAGATGAAAGGGATGTGTGGAATCTTCTCAAGCTTTTCAAAGAGGTTTCACATTCTTGGAGACGTTGTATGTTAGTTTGAGAATCTTTCTTGTGGTTTTTTTATTGGTTTGTTTGTTCATTTGTTTGTTTTTGAGACAGGGTCTCACTCTGTTGCCCAGGCTGGAGTGCAGTGGCATGCCCTCGGCTCACTGCAAACTCTGCCTCCTGAGCTCAAGTGATGCTCCCACCTTAGCCTCCCAAGTAGCTGGGACTACAAGCATGCACCACCACACGCGGCTAATTTTTGTGTTTTTTTGTAGAGACGGGGTGTCACCATATTGCTCAGGCTGGTCTCCAAATCCTGAGCTCAAGCGATCTACCTGCCTTGGCCTTCCAAAGTGCGAGCCACCACACCTGGCCCTCTTGTGGCCTTAAAGAAAAGGGGAGGAGGGCAGGTGAAGAACAGAAATGCCACATGTCATATTTAGTAGGACACCAGAGAGTGGAGCCACACTGCAGCTTCATTTTCCCCAAAACTGAAACTGTGAGTACACCACCACCAAGTAGCAATGCTCATAGAATTTGAGAGGTGGAAGAGTTTGGAGGGAGTATAACAACTATTATTATAACCTGCATTTATTGACTTTTTTTTTTTTGAGACAGAGTTTTGCTCTTGTTGCCCAGGCTGGAGTGCAATGCTATCTTGGCTCACTGCAACCTCTGCCTCCCAGGTTCAGGCAATTCTGCTTCAGCCTTCCAAGTAGCTGGGATTACAGGCATGCACCACTATGCTCGGCTAATTTTTTGTATTTAGTAGAGACGAGGTTTCACCATGTTGGTCAGGCTGGTCTTAAATTCCTGACCTCAGGTGAGCTACCCGCCTTGGCTTCCCGAAGTGCTGGGATTACAGGTATGAGCCACTGCACCTGGCCCATTTATTGACCTTATAAACGCATGCTCTGTGTGAGCGTTTTACAGGCACCAGCTCATTGAATCCTCTCATCAGCCCTAAGAGGAGGTATGTGTCTCCGTTTTATTTTATTTTAAATTTTATTTATGTATTCATTTATTATTTTTATTTTTAATTTTTTTTGAGACAGTCTCACTCTCTCACCCAGGCTGGAGTGCAATGGTGCGATCTTGGCTCACTGCAACCTCTGCCTCCTGGGTTCAAGTGATTCTCCTGTCTCAGCCTCCTGAGTAGCTGGGGTTACAGGCGCCCACCACCACACCTGGCTAATTTTTACGTTTTTAGTAGAGGCGGGGTTTCACCATGTTGGCCAGGCTGGTCTCGAACCCCTGACCTCAAGTGATCCGCCTGCCTTGGCCACCCAAAGTGCTGGGATTACAGGTGTGAGCCACTGCACCTGGCCTCCATTTTATTTTATTTTAGATTATGACTTATTATTTTGTGAAAGATACACATAAAAGCTTTTAATCTTGGGAGTTATTTTACTTAAATAATTTTTTATCGATGCATGATAGATGTACATGCTTTTGGGGTGGGAATAATTTTAGATTTGCAGAAAATTTTCAAAGACAGTATAGAGAGTTCCCATATGCCCTTCACCCAGCTTCCCCTAATGTTCACATGTTACATAACCATGGTACATTTGTCAGAACTAAGTGATTAATATTGATATGCTACTCTTAACCAGCGACTTTATTAGGATTTCACCTATAACTCCTGTGCCCTGTGTTTAAAGTCAAAGGCAAATGACAACAACCCAATCCAGGCAAGACTGCTAAAGGCTTAGACCCTTCAAGAATGAAGGTTTGGGTGATCCCACCAGGCAGGAGGCCATGACCTGCTGAGGTGCTTGCTGAGGACAAAGGAAATGAGGAATGGGTGGTGGCAGGTAATTATCAATGTCAACTACAGACATGTGACCAATGGCAGAAATGAGGACTATAGTAATGATTTTGATAGGAATATGTTTGTATTTATGAATTAACTAAATATTTTCATTATCTTCCTCTCTCCTATCCCCTTAACATCTAACATAAGGCATGTTAATAGAAATTAGCTTTCTCTCTCAGTATTTCAGTTATAGGATCTCAAAGGGGAAGTGTGAATCAGTGAGGAAGAAGCTTATGATGTGTTTATATACAGTTTAAAGAGTGATAATAAAATGCACAAAAAGGGAGTGTGAATCAGCTAGAAGAAGACAAAAAGGGAGTTTGCATCTTTGCTGGGGAAAGGGTGTGTGTGGATTTGTGGGATGGCTGCATTCTGTTAGGAGGAAGCATCACTTTGTTACTGTCCGTAACTGGAGGATAAGTGTGATGAAAAGAGGAGTGTGTGGGTGCCAACTTGAGAAGGGAGCAGTTGTGCTGACTTTAAAATATGTCAGCCTGGCTGCGTTGAACTCCGTTTCTCAGAACCCCCTCCCGCTATGTCTCCAGTTAGGATGAGCCACAAGAGAGAACTGAAGGGTGGAAGTGAAGCAGTCACCATTTTGTGATTTACCTGTTGTCATTTAACCTGCAGGCTCCCCTCATCAGTGTGGATGGCAGCCATGCCTGCAGCTACTTCACCTTCCGCTGACCCTCCTTCAGCTTCTCCAACTCCTGGGCCAGGTGGGGCAGCTCCATGACAATGGGCACTGGCTTCTTCAGGACATCCAGACCCTCAAGGTCAGGGGCAGTGAGACTGACACAGGTTCCAGTTCATGCTGCTCAGTTCCAGCTTGTGCTTGCAGGTTACAGGCTGTCCTGCTCTTCTCTATTTATATCCATTTCCCTCCTAACCACCTGCCCTGTGAACTTAACTCTCTAGCATCAGACATCCCATCCAGGAGGACAACATACACACAGTTGCTTAACTAGCCTCACAATTACTAAGATCAAATTTGCACAACAAATACACACACACACACACACACACAGAGAAATATGTATCCTAATGGGTCTGCCTCTCTGATTAAACACTCATCCTATGGACATCATTCAGTCCTTTTTCTCCAGCCACTCCGTCCTTGCTCAATGAACTCACAAACAAAGGGGACATAGCAGCGGCAGTAGAAGGGATGCAAGGGCTTAGCAGCCTGGTCTTCTACCCTCCAAGCCTGAACTGACAACAGATCACAGCCCATACGGAGACCCTAATATGGCACCATTCCCCAAGAAGACCAATCAGCTGCCTGGTGGCAGGTTAATTACATCAGGTCACCTCCATTATGAAAGGGGAAGTGCTTTGTACTTGCTGGAATAGACACTTACTATGGACACGAATTTTCCTTCCCTACCCACAATACTTCCGCCAGAGCCACAGTAAGTGGACTTACAGAATGCCCTACCCACCGTCAAGGTAGGCCGTATGGCATTACTTCTGACCAAGGAAGTCATTTCACAGCAAATTAACTGGGTCAGCAGGCTCCTGCTCATGGAGTTTACTAGTCTTACCGTGTTTCCCACCACCCTGAAGCAGCTGGCCCAATAGAACAATGGAATGAGCTTTTGAAGATTCACAGGACCAGCTACCATCTACCATCTCTGTAAGGGTGACGACACCTTATAGAGCTGGTGTATGATCTATGCTTTTTTTTTTTTCAAGTTTAACCTGATAATTTATTTGTGGGGAAAAAGCTAGTTTTGATGAGAAAAAGTTCAGTCCTTTCCTTGTAAACTCAAAGAAACTCAACAGGAATTTTCAATGTTATAGTAGACCAGAAAATGCAACAGTAACTCTTACAATCCTTTTCAATTAAACAGACAAATCAAGTTGAAGACAAATGTTAAAATACTATTTAGCCCAAATATTTATCAGCCTATATATCCTGTTGTTCAATTGGATTTTGATTTAAAAAACAAACAAACAAACAAACAAACAAACTTTATAAGAGCTACACTGGCCGGGCGCGGTGGCTCATGCCTGTAATCCTAGCACTTTGGGAGGCTGAGGCAGGCAGATCCCTTGATGTCAGGAGTTCGAGACCAGCCTGGCCAACAGGGCAAAACTCCGGCTCTACTAAAAATACAGAAATATTAGCTGCGTGTGGTGGCACATGCCTTTAATCCCAGCTACTTGGGAGGCTGAGGCAGGAGAATCACTTGAACCCAGGAGATGGAGGTTGCAGTGAGCCAAGATCGCACCACTGCACTCCAGCATGGGCGACAAAGTGAGACTCCCTCTCAAAGAAAAAAAAAAAAAAGCTACCACCACATTTAGAGTAATGAAAATAAATTAGTTCCCCCCCCCAAGATATTTTTTAACCTCTAAAGCATAAAAAGCTGTATAATTTCTTATACAAATTGACCAGTGTTCTTACAAAAGTAATGCAGTTTGGGACTGATATTACACTGTATTTGTGGGAAAGTACTAGACCCAAGAATATATATCAATTAGGCATTTTCAGTCTAGTCGGTCTCTAAGGTTATCATTTAATTCTTGGTGATGTATAATCATTGGTATGCATTTTGGTACTTAAGTCATGAATTGTGGAGAACAAGAAGCAACAGGGTTTATGTCTAACAAACGATTGCAACATTCAACCGATCTCTTCTGTGAACTCTGTGATTTGTTTTGCCATTGGTCGCTCGTAGTAGGTCCTTTTTTTTTCATTCTTCCATATTCCTGCTTTCTCCATCTGCACTCGGTCATGTTTCTTCATCTTTGTCATCATGATGTACGTCTTTTGAAATTAGTTGTCTAGCTAATTTAATATTGAGTCCTTTGTTGAAGTGAAGCTTCCTTTTCATTTCAAATTGTCGCTTTTTCCCTCGTTCTTCAGGTGAGAGTTCACTATCCTCCTCTCCACTGCTTTCTTGTTCCTGAACCCGATACTTGGGCTCTGAGCCTTCAGCAGCAGCTAATTTCTTAGCTAAGCTATCTGGTGCCATGGCCTCAGTGGTTTCTGTATCATTACACGCGTCTCCATCAACACCCATCACACCATGGTAAGGAGAGTGTTTGGTTCATCAGTGTTCATGAAGCCACAGTCTTTGTCTGCTGGATGATATGTCTCCAGGAGGTTCATTTCACCCCCCTTCCGGGATTTTTTGCTCAGCTCCTTTTCGGCCGTTGCCACCATAGAGAGTCGTAGAAGTCTTGTTCTTCAGGATCCCCTTGATGGGCCGGTGCGAGGCTGTCGAGGCGGCCTTTGCCCGGCGCTCCGGCTGTCGGCTCAGGGTCGCTGCTTGGCGTGGGCTCTGCGGAGAGAAGGATCAGGCACTAGTCGACCCCGCCAGGCAGCCGCGGAGCTCGCTCAGGGCTAAATCGGCCGCACATGCTGTATTGGAAACGGCTACCGGAGTGACTGTCACCACACAACGACCCCGACGCCAGAGCCAACGCTGAGCGGGTGGCGGCTCTTCGTGCGCCCTTCGCGGCCAGCACTTTACCCATGGTCGATGCTTTAAATCAGTGACCAAGATATGACACTATTTCACCCATAGCCAGATTCATGGGGCCAGGGGTCAGGGGGTGGAGAAGGGAGGGGTCTCTTTCACCATTACCTGTAATTATGCACTTGTGATATTTTTCTTTCCCATGCCTACAACTTTAGGTTCTGCTGGCCTAGAAGTCTAAGTTCCCAAAAGAGGAATGCATCTATCAGGGAACATAGCAATGCTTCCATGAAACTGGAAGTTCAGGCCGGGGGCGGTAGCTCCCGCCTGTAATCCCAGCACTTTGGGAGGCCAAAACAGATGGATCAACTGTTCGAGACCAGCCTGGCCCACATAATGAAATCCCGTTTCTATTAAAAATACAAAAATTAGCTTGGCATGGTGGCAGGTGCCTGTAATCCCAGCTACTTGGGAGGCTGAGGCAGGAGAATCACTTGAACCCAGGAGGCGGAGATTGCAGTGAGTCAAGATCCCGCCACTGCACTCCAGTCTGGAAGACAGAGAAAGACCCTGTCAAAAAAAAAAAAAAAGGAAGGAAGGAAGGGAAACTGGAAGTTCAGACGGCTTTAGGGTCCTGGTGTCAATGAACCAACAGGCCAAGAAAGTTACTATTTTGGCTGGGGTAATTGATCCTGATCAAGAGGAAACTGGGCGGCTACTTCACAATGTGGATAAGGAGGAGTATGTCTGGAATTTGGGCATTTGGGAGATGTCCTGTGATAAAAGATAATGGGGGTGGTCACGGTGGCTCACACCTGTAATCCCAGCACTTTGGGAAGCCAGGGCAAGAGTATTGCTTGAGTTGATTAGTTCAAGACCAGCCTGGGAAACGCAGTGAAAACCCCGTCACTACAAAAAAATACAAAAAATTAGCTGGGTGTCATGGTGCAAACCTGTAGTCCCAACTACTCAGGAGGCTGAGGTGGGAGGATCGCTTGAGTCCAGGGTTCAAGGCTGCAGTGAGCTATGATTGAGCCACTGCACTCCAGCCTGTGTGACATTATATATATATATTCATTATATATATATTCGTTATATATAGATATTCATTATATATATATTCATTATATATAGATATTCATTATATATATTCATTATATATAGATATTCATTATATATATATTCATTATATATAGATATTCATTATATATATAATGAAGATAATGGAAGATAATGGAAAACTACAATTGAACTCAGGCAGGTTTGTTAATATCACAAGCACTTCAATAACGGAGGTTTGAATCACCCCATCAGTCAAGGAATCTGTCTAGCTGAGTTGTTTGTTTCGGAGACAGAGTCTCAGGGTTGGAGTGCAGTGGTACAATCTCAGCTTACTGCAACCTCTGCCTCCCAGGTTCAAGTGATTCTCCTGCCTCAGCCTGCCAAGTAGTTGGAATTACAGGCATGCCCACCACACTCGGCTAATTTTTTTTATTTTTTTATTTTTTTTTATTTTTAGTAGAGACAGGGTTTCATCATGTTGGCCAGGCTGGTCTCGAACTCTGACCTCAAGTGATCTGCCTGCCTCGGCCTCCCAAAGTGCTGGGATTATAGGTGTGAGCCACCATGTCCAGCCAGTGAACAAATATTTTAACAGCTGGTTATAATTTATCCTTACTTCAGGGTTCGTGTTGAGGGGGAAGGGGATGTTGATTAGTTGAGGAAAAGGATTAAGAATACCAGCCACAATCCTGAGACCGACTACATAAATGAAGACTATAGTAGTTATAAGCATTTCTTCTTACTTTAATATGAATAATTCATATATATTTCATCCAATTTTTTTCCTTCCTTCCTCCACTCCATTACCCTACTACTGAATGAGATGTGCTAATAAGTTAACTTTATGTTTCATTATTCAAGTTACAGAATATCCACAAGGGATCAGCTAGAAGAGGAAGGAACATTACCTAAACATGAGTAAAATGATATGCAGCTTTGTATTCTCTATTGGAAAGGTGGTTAGTGTATTTTCAGTGATATAAAAGATAATTGTATCCTGTAAGGTGAAAGCATGATTTTGCTATTGTCTTTATTTGGAGGTTTAATGTGATTCAAAAAGTATCTATGAGGCTGGGCTCGGTGACTCTCGCCTATAATCCCAGCATTTTGGGAGGCCGAGGTGGGCAGATCACCTGAGGTCGGGAGTTCGAGACCAGCCTGGCCAACATGGTGAAACCCCATCTCTACTAAAAATACAAAAATTAGTCAGGTGTGGTGGTGCACCCCTGTAATCTCAGCTACTCGGGAGGCTGAGGCACAAGAATTGCTTGAACATGGGAAGCGGAGGTTGCAGTGAGCTAAGATCACACCATTGCACTCCAGCCTGGGCAACAGAGTGAGACTCTTCCTCAAAAAAAAAAAAAAAAGATAATAAAATATATATTTATGGACGCCAAGTTGACAGGGGGTAGACTGTGGTGGTTTGTATTTTGTCAATTGGGCTAACTTGGAACTACATTTCCCAGAACCCTCTTCTCTGTAGAGCTGGCCAGAAGAGGAATTTACGTGAGATTTGAAAGGCAGGAATGAAGCCACCACACTGCTCTGGAAGGTCATCATGCGCAGCTGCAATAAAGGGTAAACAGAAGTGCTGGTGGAGGTGGAGAAGGGGAGGAGTTTGGCTGGGGCTGAGTGCCGTTATTACTGGGAGATCTGGGTTCATTTATTTATTTATTTATTTAGAGATGGAGTTTCGCTCTTGTCGCCTAGGCTTGAGTGCAATGGCACTATCTCGGCTCAGTGCAACCTCCGCCTCCTGGGTTCAAGTGATTCTTCTGCCTCAGCCTCCCGAGTAGCTGGGATTACAGGCGCCCGCCACTGCACCCAGCTAATTTTTGCATTTTTAGTAGGGGCAGGGTCATGTTGGTCAGGCTAGTCTCAAACTCCTGACCTCAGGTGATCCACCCGCCTTGGCTTCCCAAAGTGCTGGGATTACAGGCATGAGCCACCACACCCAGCCTTGGTTCTTTTAATTAATTCAACAAATATTTATTCAGTGCCTGCTACGTCTGTGCTGCTTTATTTTTAAGGCTTTAAATGTTCATTTTGAAATAATTTCAGACATAAAAAAGTTGCGTTAATAGTACAGAGTTATATATTCTTCACCCATCTTCGTCAAATGTTATCTTAGAAAATCTGGAATCATAGCACAATCATCAAAACCAGGAAGTTGGCTGGGCACAGTGGCTCATGCCTGTAATCTCAGAACTTTGGGAGGCCAAGGTGGGTGGATCTCTTGAGGCCAGGAGTTTGAGACCAGCCTGGCCAACATGATGAAACCCCGTCTCTACTAAAATTACAAAAATTAGCCGGGCGTGGTGGCACACACCTGTAATCCCAGCTACCTCTTGAGGCTGAGGCATGAGAATTGCTTGAACCCAAGAAGCAGAGGTTGCAATGAGCCAAGATCAGGCCACTGCACTCTAGCCTGGGCAACAGAGTGAAACTCTGTCTCAAACAAACAAACAAACACCAAAAACCAGGAAGTTAATATTGATACAATACTATTAACTCATCTACGTATGTGTTACAATTTTGCCTCTTGTTCCACTAATGTCTTTTTTTAGGTTCTAGAGTCAATCCAGGAGCCCATGCTGCTTTTATTTTTTATTTATTTATTATTATATTTTTGAGATGGAGTTTTGCTCTTGTTGCTCAGGCTGGAGTGCAATGGCACTATCTTGGCTAACTGCAACCTCCGCCTCCTGGGTTGAAGCGATTCTCCTGTCTCAGCCTCCCGAGTAGCTGGGATTACAGGCATGTGCCACAACGCCCGGCTGATTTTTTGTATCTTTTTCAATAGAGACGGGGTTTCACCATATTGGCCAGGCCGGTCTTGAACTCCTGACCTCGGGTAATCCGCTTGCCTCAGCCTCCCAAAGCGCTAGGATTACAGGCATAGCCACTGCACCCAGCTCGCTGCTTTTAGTTATGTCTGTTTAGTCCCTTCCAATCTGGAATCATCCCACAGCCTTTCTCTTTCATGACCTGGGCGCTTTTGAAGAGTACAAACCAACTAGTTTGTATAATGTCTACTTGGGTTTTTTTAAATGTGTCCTTAGGATAAACTCAGGTTATATGTTTTGGGCAAGAATATCAGAGAAGTGATGCGGTTCCCTTCTCAGTGCGTCCCATCAGAGGTGTCTTCTCCCTGGACTTGGCTGACTTTGGTCCCTTGGATTAGATGATATCTTCCAGGTTTCTCCACTGCAAAGTCATTATTTTCCCCCTTTGGAATCAGTAGGTATCTTATGGGGAGATTCTCTGAAACCCTGCCCATAGCCGGTTTTCCACCATGCTTGCCCACTACTTCTGGCGTTGGTGGATGGTTCTTGAGCAGGCCCTGTTTCAGGCACTGGGCATCAGCAACTCCAGCTGTGGGGCTTCTGCTGTCCCTTTTGAGACCTTGTGAAGTGTGGATGGCTGAGTTGGCTGTACCTAATCAGGCCAGCAGCCCTCATTTGCAGGGCAACAGCTGTAGCTGCTCCCGCTGTTCAGCACCTGGTTCCGGGATAGGGCAAGGCTTGGGGCCTGTGGGGTGGGGTGGGGGGGGGTTTCTTTTGGAAGGCACCCATGGGCTGAGCTGCAGCTTCACTCCCATCTGCCTCAGGACTGGGAGCTCCTCATGGGACCGCTAAGGGTTTTGTTCATTTTCCTCCACTTAGATGGAGCTTCTAGAAGTAAGGGTGGGATTAGGAACCATGTTCTTCTTCACCACCTGCCCTGCCCTGCCACACCTTAGGGTCTTCTCCCCCTTGGCCATTCCTCTCTGGTGTTTATAGCATATAGTTGTTAGCGGTATTCTCACTTCCCCGTTAGGCTCTTGCTAGTGAAGTTGTGGATCCAGCATAACTCCATCTGCAACCTTCATCCATTTATTAGGGAAGGTCATGTATTTCCAGGTTCCAGGCATTCAAACGTGGGAATCTTTGGGGAGGCCATGATACTGCCCACCACAAGTGGTTAAGCAGTTTGCCCAAGGTCACACAGTTGGGGGTGGGATCGGTGGCTCATGCCTGTAATCCCAGCACTTTAGGAGGCTGAGGTGGGTGGATCACTTGAGGTCAGGAGTTTGAGACCAGCCTGGCCAACACGGTGAAACCCCGTCTCTACAAAAAATACAAAAATTAGCTGGGCATGGTTGCGGGTGCCTGTGGTCCCAGCTACTCAGCAGGCTGAGGCACAAGGATTGCTTGAACCTAGGAGGCGGAAGTTGCAGTGAGCCGAGATTGCACCGCTGCATTCCAGCCTGGGTGACAGAGTGAGACCCTGTCTAAAAAAAAAAAAGAAAAAAAAGGAAAGTAAGGGCAAGCCAGGCACGATGGCTCATGCCTGTAATTCTAGCACTTTGGGAGGCTGAGGCAGGTGGATCACCTGAGGTCAGAGTGGTGAAACCTGGCCAATGTGGTGAAACCCACTTCTACTAAAAATACAAAAATTAGCCAGGCATGGTGGTGAGCACCTGTAATCCCAGCTTCTCGGGAGGCTGAGGCAGGAGAATTGCTTGAACCCAGGAGGCGGAGGTTGCAGTGAGCTGAGATTGTGCCACTGCACTCCTGCCTGGGCAACAGAGTGAGACTCTGTCTCAAAAAAAAAGGTAAGTGGCAAAGTCGGGATTCCAACCCAGGCAGTCTGGTCCCAGCCTGCTGTTGGTCACCACACTGCACTGCCTTTCAGCCCTTAGAAGGCTCTTTCTGGGATGTCCCTGAGAAATGGCCAATCTCTGCGTGAACACCCCCTCTACAGGGAATGTTCCCGTAGGAATGAGTGCATTAGTTCAGGGTGCTCCAGAAAAACAGAACCAGTAGCATGTGTGTGTGTACTATGTATAGATACACAATACACTCATGAACACACACACACATGAACACATACACACATGAACACACATACACACACACACACAAACACACGAACTTCTTTGGAATGGGTGATAAGCCTGGCTGTCCATCCTAAAATGCTGTAACTGAAGTCCTGTTGGGTCGGGGTAGGGACAGGATGCAGAGCATCTAGCAAAAGAATTTTGTTCCAAGTGGTCTTGACTTATGCAGTAACTGGGATCCTAAATCAGTGCCCATGAATGAAATTTTAGAAAGCGATGCAGAGAAGTCCTTTTGCAACGTGAATAAAACCTGAATTTTCAAGTGTCCAGTGTTGAACCCACCTGGATTATCACCTCAAGGGATGTCTGCTATTTCACTGCATTCAAGCTAGGCATAATAGTTCATAAGTGTGTTCTGAAAATGACTTTTTATTGCCACAGTTTAAAAAAAAAAAAAAGGAAAGCTTAAAGTACATCAATAAAAATACCACCACTATCAGCGAGAAAACTGTTAACGTTTTGGTGTATTTCCTCCGTCTTGTCTCTAGGCCCAAGTAATTTTTAAGGAAATGGGAAACACATTGAATAGGCAGTTTTACATCCTGCTTCTTTTATGATATCAGTGTATCATAAACAGTTTCTATTATTATGGAAGTAGGTTATTGCGGGGATCAGAGAAGGCCTGCAGTGTGAGGCCTCTCTATGAACTATGGCAGCACGGGATCCCAGGTTCCAAGAACAAGAGTTAGACCACACGAGGGTTCTTTGTTCCACACTGCACACATGGGAATGGGCCAGGGGTCTTGGAGTCGGCTGAGTTTCAGGTTATAACCAATATTGGGCTGAGCAGTGCGTGACGACAGAATTAAGTTGGAGACTATGTGGCAGCCAGGGAGAGAATGAGGTGTCAGTTTAACAAAGTGGCTTGCAGACTTGGAGCAAGCAGAGGAGAGGCTGGCCAGGTGGCTGCGGATACAGAAAGAAGGAGTCTCAGGAAGGGTGGAGGAGGAGGGAACTGACCTGTCCCCAAGACCTTGGGATGCTCCTTCACTCACCTAGGGTTCCCCAAGTGCCTACCATGCACCGCCTGGGACCAGAGGCAGTAGAGAAGGAACAAGAGAAGCTCCTCCAGGCACAGAGGGTCTGGTGGATTTTGGCAAGTTCTTATTCCAAAGCCTGAAAATTCCTTTTGAGTCTTTCAAGGCCCTTCCTGATCTGCCCCAGGTTCCCTTTCTCACTTCATCCCCTCTCTGCCTCCCTCGCTCCTTCTAGCCAGCTCCACTGGCTTTCTTTTTTTTTCTGAGACAGAATCTCGCTCTGTTACCCAGTCTGGGGTGCAGTGGTGCGATCACCGCTCACTGCAACCTCCACCTCCTGGGTTTAAGTGATTCTCCTGCTTCCCTACAACCTCTGCCTCCTGGGTTCAAGTGATTTTCCTGCCTCAGCCTCCTGAGTAGCTGGGATTACAGGCATGTACCACCACACCCAGCTAATTTTTTGTATTTGTATTTTTTATTTTTTTGAGACACAGTTTCGCTCTTGTTGCCCAGGCTGGAGTGCAATGGCACGATCTTGGCTCACTGCAACCTCTGCCTCCCAGGTTCAAGCAAGTCTCCTGCCGCAGCCTCCCAGGTAGCTGGGATTATAGGCATGTGCCACCACATCTGGCTAATTTTTTGTATTTCTAATAGAGACAGGGTTTCTTCATGTTGGTCAGGCTGGCCTCGAACTCCCGACCTCAGGTGATCTGCCTGCCTCAGCCTCCCAAAGTGTTCGGATTACAGGCATGACCCACTGCACCTGGCCTGTGTTTTTATTAGAGATGGAGTTTCACCATGTTGGCCAGGCTGGTCTCAAACTCTTGTCTTCAGGTGATCCGCCTGCCTTGCCTCCCAAAGTGCTAGGATTACAGGTGTGAGCCACCGTACCCAGCCATCAGATTTCTTTTCTTTGCAATCTTTCGCCTTCCAATATACCAAGTAATTTTACTTATGTCTTTTGTTTATTGCCTGTCTCCTTGCCACTAGAATGAGAGCAGGGATTTTTGCTTTTGTTCACTGATTTATCTCCAGGGCCTACCACATAGTAGAAACTCAATAAATGGTTGCTGATGAATAAATCCGACCAAATCTGACACCCAGCCTATGCTCAGAAACAAACCAGCATTAGGCTTATCAGGAACCAATGAAATCACATTGACTACTGCATTAAGATTTTTCAACAAATGTCTTTGGATTTATTCATCCATTCAGAGAATATGTATTGAGGGCTTTCTATGTGCTAGGCACTGCTCTCAGTGCAGAGTCTATCAGTAAGCAAAACCAAGAGAGAGAAAGAGACAAGAAACAAATAGCTTATGATCTAATGTCAGGTGGTGATAAGTGCTACGAAAAATTAATTAAGTGAGTAAATGTTCCAGTTAACTGTTGTTGTGAAACATACCACCCCAAAACTTAGTGGCCTAAAACAACAAGTCAGTTTCATCTCTTATGGCTCTTTGGTTGACTGGGCTCAGCAGGGTGGATCTTGTGGGGTTTTGCATGTGGTTGCCATCAGATGCTGGCCAGGCCTTGAGTCATCTGAGGAATCTGCTGGCTGGACATCCGAGTGTCTCACCCCGTTGACTGCAGAGGTTGACTGTCAGCTGGGAGCCAAGCTGGGCTGTCAACCTGGATACCTACTTGTGGCCTCTCCATGTGGCCTGGGCTTTTCAACATGCCAGCTGGGATCTGGAAGGAGGTCTTCAAGAGGAGAGTGTTCTAAGAACACTGTGTTTGGAACTAGCACTGTGTCTAGCGCCATATTCTGTTGGTCCAAGCAGTCACAAGGTTCCCATAGTCAAGGGGCTGGAGAAAGAACATGTGGGACAGAAGAGATTGCTACAGTACCCCTGGGAAACACAGTCTCTATGGGAAGGGGATGGTAAGTGGTGGGGAAGGTCTCTGAAGGGAAGTCCTCTCTGATAAGGTGAACTTTGAGCACAGGCCTGAGGGGAGTGAGGAGATGAGTCATGGGGGTATCTGGGGAAGAGGGCTCTAGGCCGAGGCAGAGCAAGTACAAAGGCCCCGAGGCAGGAGCGTGGCTGACCCAGTGAGGAGCAGCACCATGCCTGTGCTGGGACCTCTGTCAATGCCTGTGCATGTGGCGTGCCCTTTCCTTCCCTGTCCTGAGACCACTGGTGCTCTTGCCTGCACATGTGCCCTTTACTCCTTGATCTTCATCAATCACGAGTCTTTGCCATGAAGTCACTGTCCTTGACCCAGAAGGCAGATGCCATCCAGGTCACCCTCATTGCTGTGCTTGCTGCCATCTAACTCAGAACCAATGCCTGCATCATAGCCCTGGGGATCCAGCACTCCTGCCTCTCAGGTCAGCCCATCAGGGCCCCAGCACATAGACTGAGCAATGGCTCCGAGCCAAGGAAGCCCAGGTGCCCTTTGCTGGGACTGCAGTTGGTCCCCGACCCCTGCCTGGCTTGGACCAGGCCCCTTCTCTGGGGCTGAACTCGAGGCCCACAGTCCACCTCACTGGTTGCTGAGCCCCACCTCATGCAGCTGAATGATCACAAACCATGATGGACCCCAGCCGGGCTCTGGGCTCCCTCAGCTCCCCAACCACCTCTGTGATTTTCCACCCAAAGGCCGACAGCTGGGGTGGTGGTTGCACAGTGGCAAGGGTGCCAATTTCAGAGCCTGACTTTGTGGATTTGGATGGAGCTCTGCCACACACTGGCTGTGTTACGTTGAGCAAGTAATTTCACCTCCCTCTGCTTCTTTTATCTTTAATAGAGGGCTGTTATTGCATCTTTAAAATATTACAAAGAGGTCTGAAGAATCATCTGCCATCTTGTTTCCATAGCTGGTCAACTCAGATCTTCATCAGCCTACAGAACTTTTCTTTTTTTGGAGACTTAGATATCATCCAAAATTTTTTTGCTGTCCTTGTTGTGACCTGTGGAATCAAAGTGGCAGCCTGAATTTGATAACAATGCTTAATATTGTTTCCTTCAAGAATTAACTGATCACTCATCTTTCTGGGCTTGAGATATTGAACAAGAAATGCCTGGTCTCATCCAAACCCTGATGATGTATCAGAAGCCCAGGGGGAGCACCCCGACTACAGGCAGTGTGGCCAGTTCCTTCTTACCTCCCACCTTTGTCAGCCTGGAGCCTCTTCCTTTCCTTTCTAAGGAGACGGAGTTCAGCATTGATGTGATGCAAATCTCTCCACAGGGTTCCTCTGGGACCCTTCCCAATCCCTGTATGTCCCTTCCTAGTGAGGCTGACGCTTTCTGGAATGCTGATGGTGTGATTGCTGAGAATGACCTTCATTCTCAACACAGATGGGGCCAAGAGAGAGCTCCTGGTTTTGCTTCTGTTTCTCCATCCATAAAATGCGACTTATTAGTTCTGATCTCATAGGTTTTCTGGGAGAATTCATTGAGTTCATGCACGTGAAGAGCTCCAAAGGGCACCCGGCTGGCGGAAGGTGCTGTGTCGGCTCTAATGATGCGATGACTCTTGGGGAAAACATCGGACTTTCTTGTGCTGACCCAGAGCCAGGCCCTGCAGCCAGACCCCACCTCAAGGCCCCATGTCCACCTGGGCCTCTCAGGTGGCTTTACCCTCTTGGTTGGCCCCACCAGCCAGATCACCCCCATGCCCCACCTGGGCCAACCCAGAGAGCCCAGGAGCAGAGTGGAAAGTCCACCTTGTGAAAAAAGGCAGCAAGAGTCCATCTGAATTTATAGAGGCTGCACCACGGGACCCAAAGTGGGTATTGGCACTGTTGGAATCACAGCAGACGCCCTTAGCAATTGGTAAGCTTCAGCAGTGGCTGCACACACTAGAGTACTGGTTAACTCATAGGTCAGGTGCCAGAATTTCTTTCTAAGAGGCATGATGGGAAAGCGGCAGTCGTGCAGTTGTGGGAGGATGCTAAGAGATCTGGCTTGAAGCACATCTGCACGGCAAGCTCGGTGTGCACGCAGAGGGCTGTCTACAGGCATGTGGTACTCAGAGGTGCCCATGGCTAAGAAGGGGGCAGGCAAAGCCTCATGCTCCAGTGGTGATGAGGGACACCAGCTTTGACCCTTATATGGGGGCGCTAGTTCACGGAGTTGTCTTAATCATAAAAGAGTAAAGAATCAAGGAATGTAGGCTCTGGTTTTTGTGTTACTTTTTAAAAACATTTGTTTAAATTTTTTATTGTGGTAGAAAATGCGCAACGTAAAATTGACCATCTTAACCATTTTCAGGTGTACAGTTCAGTAGTGTAAAGTTCATTCCCATTGTTGGCCAACCAATCTCCAGAGCTCTTCCATCTTGCAAAGCTGGAACTCTGTACCCATTAAACAATGCCTCCCCTCCCCTCCCCCAGTTCCTGGCAAGCACCATTCTACTGTGTGTTTCCATGAATGTGACGACTCTAGGTGGAATCATACAGTATTGGTTTCCGTGTTCCTTTCGAAAGCCTGGACTTTTTGAAAGCTTCATGGTGGCCATCATTGTATACACCATCCCCCTCCCTTGCCAGCTCTGCTCCTCAGTCTCCTTGGGGAGACTGTGCTCAGCCCACAGGTGCTGCTGTTGTCTCTCCTAGTCCTTGGCCAGCATGTCCTTCACTCCCACACTTTTCCTGGATGTGCTCCCCCAGCCAAGGCTTCCATCACCCTCTGAGAGCTGATGGCCCCCCAGTTGCCTTAAGGCTTTATCCTTCCTGGGCCTTCGGAATCAAAGTGGCAATCTGAATTTGATAACAATGCTTAATGTTGTTTCCTTCAATAATTAACTTGTCTTTCTGGGCTTGAGATATTGACCCAGAACCCCTGTCCCATTGACTCCCCATTCCCACCTCACTCCTTCGCATCCTCCAGGGCTCAGCCTTCTCAACAGACATCGGGAGAGCCTTGCCTACATTGTGATGACCTATTTCCTTGTCTGTCTTCCCTACTAGAGTGTAAGCTATTCCCAGGCTGAGAGCCTTGTTCCTCTTGATGTTCCAGCATCTCAGACATCAGGAGCTCAGGAATTATTTGGCAAATGAGTGAATAAAGGAATCTTAACAACACAGCTCCATGGAAAGTAAGACCAAGAGAAATGGTTGCAGGTGAAGATGGTGGGTTGAACACATGCATCTAACTTATTCTTTTCTTTTTTAGGGGGAGATGGAGTCTTGCTCTGCTGCCCAGGCTGGAGGGCAGTGGCACGATCTCAGCTGACTACAACCCCCGCCTCCCGGGTTCAAGCCATTCTCCAGCCTCAGCCTCCTGAGTAACTGGGACTACAGGTGTGCGCCACTGCATCTGGCTAATTGCTGTAGTTTTAGTAGAGAGTGGGTTTCACCATGTTGGTCAGGCTGTTCTTGAACTCCTGACCTCAAGTGATCCCCCCACCTCGGCCTCCGATAGTGCTGGGATTACAGACATGAGCCACCGTGCCTGGCCCATCTAACTTATTCTTAATGAAATCCCACTAAAACTACAGCAAAGGGATTTAAAAGATAATATGCAAACCCAGAAGGAGGATGAAAGGGCAGACCTGAGAAACTGAGTCATAACTGGCCAGTGTGAGGAGCAAAGAACCAATGTCATTTACCCTGCTGAATCCTCAAGAGGTACAGGAACAGGCAGCATAAGAGACCTCTGAAGATGGGGGGAAGTTGAGAAGCGGGGAGCCCTAGAGGCCATCTTGGATGCTGCTGACCCAAACCACGTGAACAAATGCAGTGCACTTACCCAACCCTCGCCCTTCGGGGGGCCTAATGTCTTGTCTACATAGGTGCCCTAATCCAAGTGAGCACTGGGTTTCCCTGGATAGCCCTTGGTATATCCACTGTCTTTCTCAGAAGGGGCTCTGAACACTGTCAGGGAAGCTCAGCCATTTTATGTCCTGAGACCCCATTGGAATATCTCATCCTGGAAGCCTTCATCTCGAAGTGGCAGTGAAGCCCTGATCTTATTCACCTGGCCTTGTGCTTCATACCTAGCTTTTCAAAACTCAGCAATGTTTGGTTAGGTATATATAGTCAGGTGATTAAAAAACAAAACAAACAACCAACCTATTTTAAAAGTAAGAAAGTGATTAACACAAAAGTAACCCAAGTGGTTACATCTTTGGGAAGAGAGGGAGATGTCATTTAGGAAGAACACACATGGGAATCTGCAGCAGGTTGAATTATGCCCCCACAAAGATATAGTCAAGTCCTAAGCCCCGTGTATTAGGCTGTTCTTGAGTTGCTATGAAGAAATATCTGAGACTGGACTATTTATTTGTTTATTTATTTATTTGAGACAGAGTCTTGCTCTGTTGCCCAGGCTGGAGTGCAGTGGCACTATCTCAGCTCACTGCAACCTCTGTCTCCCAGGTTCAAGCGATTCTCCTGCCTCAGCCTCCCAAGGAGCTGGGATTACAGGCACAGGCCACCATGCCCGGCTAATTTTTGTATTTTTATTGAGACAGGGTTTTGCCGTGTTGGCCAGGCTGGTCTTGAACCCCTGACCTCAAATGATCCACCCACCTCGGCCTCCCAGAGTGCTGGGATTACAGGCATGAGCCACTGCACCTGGCCTGAGAGTGGATCATTTATAAAGAAAAGAGATTTAATTGGCTCACAGTTCTGCAGGCTGTACAGGAAGCATAGCAGCATCTGCTTCTGGGGAGGCCTCAGGGATCTTCCAGTCATGGTGGAAGGTGAACGGGGAGCAGGGGCATCACATGGGACGGCAGGAGCCAGAGAGTGGGGGTGGGGGTGCCACACACTTTTAAATCACCAGATCTTGCGAGAACTCACTCACTATTATGAGGACAGCACCAAGAGGATGGTGCTAAACCATTCATGAGAAATCTGCCTCCGTGATCCAATCACCTCCCACGGGGTCCCACCTCCAACAATGGACACTTCAACTGGACATGAGATGTAGTGGGGAGGACACAGATCCAAACAGTTATCACTACAGTACTTGTGAGTGTGACTTTATTTGGAAATTGAGTCTTTGCAGATGTAATCGAATCAAGATGAAATCATGCTGATTAGATTAAGGTGGGCCCTAAATCCAGTGTAGCTGTTGTCTTTATAAGAGAAAGGACAGGGAGATTTGGATATAGATACAGAGGGTAGAAGGCCCTCTGACAATGGAGGCGGAGATTAGAGTGATCTAGTTACAAGCCTAGGAACAACAACGATTGTTGGCTGTCATCAGAAGTTAGGAAAAGTTAAGGAAGGACTCTCCTCCCTGAGAGCCTTTGAAGAGAACATGGCCCTGGCCAGGCACAGCGGCTCACATCTGTAATCCCAGTAGTCTGGGAGGCCGAGGCAGGTGGATCACCTGAAGTCAGGAGTTTGAGACTAGCCTGGGCAACACGGTGAAGCCCTGTCTCCACCAGAAAATACAAAAATTAGCCAGGGGTGTGGTGGCGTATGCCTGTAGTCCCCAGCTACTTGGGAGGCTGAGGCAGGAGAATTGCTTGAACTGGGAGGCAGAGGTTGCAGTGAGCCGTGATCGTGCCATTGCACTCCAGCCTGGGCGACAGAGCCAGACTCTGTCTCAAAAAACAAACAAACAAACAAACAAAACAACCCAAAAAACAAAGAGAGCACAGCCCTGCCGATACCATGATTTCAGTTAGCCCCCAAACTGTGAGAGAATACATTTCTGTTGTTTTAAGCCCCTCAGTTTGTGATACTGTACCTTGATATTGGCAACCCTAGCAATCTAATACAGATGCCTAAGGTTTTTACTAATGTTATATTTTATAGCCGGGTTATGAGTACATAAGGGTTGAATTTGTTTTTTTAAACCTGTTTACATGTTTTATATACATATACGACTTCACAATAACAAAAATAAAAGTAAGCAATGGCAAAAAAGGGAACATCTGGTGACTGGGCTTTGGAAAGAAATTCAGGTTGGACACATTTGGCTATGGGTTTGCCTTGTGTACCAAGATCATAGCAGGGGATGTCACCATCTGCAGGTGTGTGGGGCATGTGCAGGAGAGGACTTTTTTTTTTTTTTTTAACTTTTATTTTAGGTTCAGGGGTACATGTGAAGGTTTGTTACACAGGTGAACTCATGTCATGGGCATTGTTTGTACAGATTATTTCATCACCCAGGTACTAAACCTGGTACCCAATAGTTAGCTTTTCTGATCCTCTCTCCTTCCACCTGCATCCTCAAGTAGACCCCAGTGTCTGTTGTTCTCTCTTTTTTTTTTGAGACAGAGTCTTGCTCTGTCGCCCAGGCTGGAGTGCAGTGGTGTGATCTCGGCTCACTGCAACCTCCGCCTCCCAGGTTAAAGTGATTCTTGTGCCTTGGCTTCCCAAGTAGCTGGGACTACAGGCGTGCAACACCAAACTTAGCTTATTTTTGTATTTTTAGTACAGACAGAGTTTCGCCATTTGACCAGGCTGGTCTTGACGTCTTGACCTCAGGTGATCCACCTGCCTCGGCCTCCCAAAATGCTGGAATTACAGGTGTGAGCCACTGCACCCGGCCTGTTGTTCCCTTCTTTGTGTTCATGAGTAAGCATTTCGCTCCCACTTACAAATGAGAACATGCGGTATTTGGTTTTCTGTCAAAAGAGGACTTTCTGGGGTCAAGCTTGAATGTTGTAGATAGTGGGATACAGCAAACAGCAGGGGGTTCCTGGAGCTTGGTCTCTTACAGGCAAACATTTCTAGTGATCATGGGCCAGAAAACATCCTAGCCAGTGCGGCATCCAAAAAAAGATGAGATGCTGTTCCTTCCCAGGGGCAGCAGACTGTGTACCCTCATAGGGAAGGTTCTGGACAGGGTAGCTGTCCAGAGGCGAGTTGCTAGGTGTCCCTCAGAAAGTTCTCTAGGAGCCTGCATGAACTGCAGTACTGGGGGCTCCTGCCTTCCTATGCAGAAGGCAGCCAGAGATTACCTTTATCTGGCCTGATAAGGGGTGCTTTGGGAATAGCTAAGAGTCCCAAATACACCAAAATGGGCATGGTCTGAGCAGCTCACCATCTGCAAGATGCTCACTACAACGTTGGACCTCATCTGGATGTCTGCTGATGACCATGAGGCCAGGAGGGAGGCCTCACCAAGGACCAGAGGTGCTCCCTTAAGAAACTGATACAGGCCAGGCATGGTGGCTCATGCGCATAATCCCAGCACTTTGGGAGGCTGAGGCAGGTGGATCACTTGAGGTCAGGAGTTCGAGACCAGCCTGACCAATGTGACGAAACCCTGCCTCTGATAGAAATACAAAAATTACCCGGGCATAGTGGTGCACGCTTGTAATTCCAGTTACTTGGGAGGCTGAGGCACGAGAATCGCTTGAACCCCGGAGGCAGAGATTGCAGTGAACTGAGATCACGCCACTGCATTCCAGCCTGGGTGACAGAGTGAGACTCTGTCCCCCCAAAAAAAAGAAAAGAAAAGAAACTGATATAGGAGCCTGGGGTAGGGACAGAATCCCCACCCTATCCTGGTGTCATGGGGCTTCATCTTGACATGACTCCTTCAAAACCCTGTTGGCTTATGACGCTGACCTCCCAAATAACTTTTCTCTTTCTCGGCCAGAGGTGATCAGGACAATGTGAGATTTCCCAGTGATTTTTCTTCTCCATCTGGTTTCCTGCCTTGTAGTTAGAGGAGATAAGAGCCATCCCAGGAATTCTCAATATATGTATATTACTTTAGCTGAGAAAAAAATGTTTAAAGGATGGGAAAGTGAATACTGAACACCTCATAGAACAATTCTAAATGAATAGATTGGTTCTGAATGTAAGATAAAAGTGCACTTGGAAAAGTGGGTAGAGATTGGAGAAAATCACTTTATATCTCTTTCTCCTAAAGCTGTGTTAAGTTCTCTTTAATGGAGATTCTGGAAAAAGGATCTAATTCCTTTAAAAGCTGGGCTGCCCTGCAGCTGAAGCCAAGTTGTAAAACTGTTTGGGATGTAGAAAGGTTAGTAAAGAGACCGACTGTATGGCCATTTCTAATGATCTGATGGGAGGGGTATTTGGCATGGTCTAAATGCTGGCTGCGAGGAAAGCAATGATCGGAAAAATAACATCACGGGGCTTTTTATACGGCCCACTGGTATCATGATGCAATGTGATTATTTTTCTGACTTTCTGTTTTTACCACAGGAAAAGGAAGAAACGAGGGAATCGGAGGAATGCTCAGATGCCTAATTACCAGTGTTTCTCTCAGATAAATTATAAACAGGCAGTTAAAGAATTCTACTACAGCTAGGAAACAAAGCAGGCTTTAAACACTTCAGATGTCAACATGCCCCAATTTTGAAGGCACTAGAGCTGTATATAACCCCAGAGATAATTTTTCTCCAAGGAATGATTCAGCAGAGTTTAAAAAAAAAAAAAAAAAAGTAACTCCCACCTCCCCATTCCTGCACATATGGCAGACATCATTAATCAATCAAGGCAGATTTTTTTTTTTTTTTTTTTTTCTTATGGAGCCTAGATGCTGCCCCAGAATTCTTCTCAACAATGTGTGCTAAAGAACTATAAATGGATCAGAATTGGTGCGTGAACTGAACCAGCTAAAGAGGGACCTAGCACAATAGTTGAAGTATAGGCGCTAAAGTTCAGCTCAGCCACTTAAGTATTCAGATAAGTTTTCTTATCTGTAAAATGCAGATAACAAGAGGACCTATCTTCTAGTATTGTTGTAAGGATTAAATCACCACATCTAAACAGTTTGGAGCAGGGACAAGTAGTAAATATTCAACAAATAGTATTTAAAATTTTTCTAGAATAAAGAGCTAAAGAAAGTCATTTACTGTTTAACCCTGGAGGAAGTACTAGATGAAGATTTAGAAGCAACCTGTGAGTTGAAGATTTATTCAACAAAGATATTCAGCAACTACTATTATTTGCTGAGCTTTGTACAAAATGCTGGGGAGTCTATATAATGCAAGGTACCAACATATAAATCTGGGTCAAAGTTGACCTTTTTTTTTTTTTTTTGAGACAGGGTCTCACTCTGTCACTCAGGCTGGGGTGCAGTGGTGTAAACATGGCTCACTGCAGCCCTGACCTCCTGGGCTCAAGTGATCCTCCTGCCTCAGCCTCCCATGTAGCTGGGACCACAGGTGTGCACCATTACGTCTGGCTAATTTTTGTATTTTTTGTAGGATGGGGTTTTGCCCATCTTGAACTCCTGAGCTCAAGCTATTCATCCACCTTGACCTCCCAAAGTGTTGGAACTACAGGTGTGAGCCACCACACCCAGTCTGGCATCCTTTTAAATGTAATAATATACTCTTTATAGTCAGTTGTTTTACATAAAATTTCAATTTAATAAAAAAAATCAGAAGATAAATGGCCAGTTAATTAAATATGAAAAGCTACTCGATTTTGTTAATAAAGAGGGAAACAAGTTAATACAACAATGGGAATGGGGGATGGAAGATTTGAGAAATAGATCAATCTGGACATTTAACATCCAGATATAAAGAAATCCAGGAAGAGAACCGGGCGCAGTGGCTCATGCCTGTAATCCCAGCGCTTTGGGAGGCCAAGGCAAGCAGATCACCTGAGGTCAGGAGTTCGAGACGAGCCTGCTAACATGATGAAACCCCGTTTCTACTAAAAATACAAAAAATTAGCAGGACGTGGTGGTGTGCGCCTGTAATCCCAGCTACTCGGGAGGCTGAGGCAGGAGAATGCTTGAACCCAGGAGGTGGAGGTTGCAGTGAGCCGAGATAGCGCCATTGCACTCCAGCCTGGGCAACAAGAACGAAACTCTGTCCCAAACAAAAAAAAAAAAAAAAAAAAAAGAAAGAAAAGAAAAATAAACTGGAAAGAATACACAAAACTTTTACTCATTTATTTCTGGGTCAGACATTTATGGTAATTTAAATTTTCTTATATATATCATGTTTTCGTTTGGATCATGTGTTATTTTAACACCAGAAAAAAAAAATCTAAGCATAAAAAGAAAGAAAGCGTGCCATCTGGTTTTGGTGTGTCACCCTGGGAAGCTCCACCATTTGGAAAGAGGAGTGCATCTGGCATGGCGCCTGGGGATGGACTCAGTGGGCCCTGGAGATACGGAAGGAACTCAGGTGCCTGAGGCCGTGGCATGCGTGTGGTCTGCCCTCAGGTCTCACTGCCTTCCCCCAGGGGGCCCACAGCCCTGTGCACCAGGCAGGGCCTCCAGCTTTCCTGGTCAGGACTGCAGCGGCTGAGGCTTCACCTAGCTGTGGCTATGGCCACCCCTATAGCTGTGCTGACTCCAGCCACCACACATGTAGGGGTCTGAGGCTGCTTGGAGGGTACAGCATCCATCTCAGATGCATGGATTGGAGGTCCTGGCTGCCCCGCACCTTCTGTGACTGAGCTGGACATGAGCTGGGCAGCAGCAAGAGTTGGGGGAGGGACCCTTCAAGACACGTACAACCTCAGCAGATGGGACTGGACTTCGTCCTTTAAGCAGGGCCAAAACTCCCCACTCCCACCCAAATCAGTAGGAACCTTTTTAATTTAACAAACTTATTCTAAAGTTTATATGGAAAAACAAATAACCAGGAACTTTCGAACCAGAAGAGCAATGATAAGAGACTAACTCTACCAGGTATTTGAACAACTGTTAAAGTTACATGGATTTTATGTTATTTTACTACTTTATTTTATTTTATATTTTATTTTATGTTTGAGCCAGGGTCTCACTCTGTTGTCTAGGTTGGAGTGCAGTGGTGCAAACACAGCTCACTACAGCCTCGACCTCCTGGGCTCAAGCGATCCTCCTGCCTCAGCCTCCTGTGTATCTGGGCCACAGGCGCATGTCACCATGCCTGGCTAAGTTTTTAAATTTTTTTGTAGAGTCAGGATCTCACTTTGTTGCCCAGACTGGTCACGAACTCCTGGCCTCAAGCAGTCCTTCCACCTCAGCCACCCAAAGTGCTGGGATTATAAGTGTGAGCCACTGTGCCTGGCCTTTATTTTATTATTTTTATTTAATAGAGACAGGGTCTTGCTTTGTCACCCAGGCTGGAGAGCTGTGGTGGGAACACTGCTCACTGCAGCCTCAACATCTTGGGCTCAAGCGATCCTCCTGCCTCAGCCTCCTGTGTAGCTGGGACTAAAGGAGTACACCATCATGTCCAGCTGAATTATTTTATTTTTTTTTTTATTTTTAGAGAAAGAAAACACCCAGCCATGTTGATTTTTAAAATGTGGTACTAGCCTGTAAATGGATAGACAACTCAATGGAATAAATCCAAAGTTCCAGAATAGACCTAAATATATACAGGAATTTTATTTCTAAGCAGGGTATTAGTTTATAAAATGGGCTAGACACTTGGAATCACACTATTCAATTAATGGCATTGAGACTTCTGGCTACCCATCCAGAAAGAAAATAGAATCTCTTCTTCACATCCTCAGCTAAAATAAGATGCAGATTCATTGATACTAAAATGCCAAAATGGAAACCATAAAAGCAGTAGTAAAATATGGGAGATTAAAAAATCATACAGTGGAAAGGCCTTTAAAACAATGTCAAACCCACAAATCATAAAATAAAAGGCTGAATTTTTTTTTTTGAGACCAAGTCTCACTCTTGTTGCCCAGGCTGGAGTGCAGTGGTGCGATCTCGGCTCACCACAACCTCTGCCTCCCAGGTTCAAGTGATTCTCCTGTCTCAGCCTCCTGAGTAGCTAGGATTACAGGCATGCACCACCACGCCCACCTAATTTTTTTGTATTTTTAGTAGAGAGGGAGTTCTGCATGTTGCTCAGGCTGGTCTCGAACTCCTGACCTTAGGTGATCCACCCGCCTTCGCCTCCCAAAGCACTGGGATTACAGGTGTGAACATTTTGACAACACACACAAAAAAAACATGTCTCTAAACATTGTAATTCCACTGAACTGTACACCTAAAAATGATTTCTGGTAATGACAGGTGACAGCGTGCTGGCAGCCCTTGCAGCCCTCCCTCACTCTCCGTGCCTCCTCGGCCTCGGCGCCCACTCTGGCTGTGCTTGAGGAGCCCTTCAGCCCGCCGCTGCACTGTGGGAGCCCCTTTCTGGGCTGGCCAAGGCCGGAGCCGGCTCCTTCAGCTTGCAGGGAGGTGTGGAGGGAGAGGCGCGGGTGGGAACCGGGGCTGCGTGCAGCGCTTGCGAGCCAGTGCGAGTTCCGGGTGGGCGTGGGCTTGGCGGGCCCCGCCCTCGGAGCGACAGGCGGGCCCCGCAAGCCCCGGGCAGTGAGGGGCTTAGCACCTGGGCCAGCAGCTGCTGTGCTCGACTTCTCGCCGGGCCTTAGGTGCCTCCCCGCAGGGCAGGGCTCGGGACCTGCAGCCCGCCATGCCTGAGCCTCCACGCCCTCCAACCGTGGGCTCCTGCGAGGCCCCAGCCTCCCCAACGAGCGCGGCCCCCTGCTCCAGGGCCTCCAGTCCCATGGACCACCCAAGGGCTGAGGAGTGCCGGCACTCGGCACAGGACTGGCAGACAGCTCCACCTGCGGCCCCAGTGCAGGATCCACTGGGTGAAGCCAGCTGGGCTCCTGAGTCTGGTGAGGACTTGGAGAATCTTTATGTCTAGCTAAGGGATTGTAAATACACCAATCAACACTCTGTATCTATCTCAAATTTGTAAATGCACCAATCAGCACTCTGTGTCTAACTCAGGGTTTGTAAATACACCGGTGGACACTCTGTATCTAGCTAATCTAGTGGGGAGGTGGAGAACTTTTGTGTGTAGCTCAGGGATTGTAAACGCACCAATCAGCACCCTGTCAAAACAGACCAATCGGCTCTCTGTAAAATGGACCAATCAGCAGGATGTGGGTGGGGCCAGATAAGGGAATAAAAGCAGGCTGCTGGAGCCAGCAGTGGCAACTCACTGGGGTCTCCTTCCATGCTGTGGAAACTTGGTTCTTTCGCTCTTTGCAATAAATCTTGCTGCTGCTCATTCTTTGTGTCCACACTGCCTTTATGAGCTGTAACACTCACCACGAAAGTCTGCAGCTTCACTCCTAATCCAGCGAGACCACAAACCCACCAGAATGAAGAAACTCCAAACACATCCGCACGTCAGAAGGAACAAACTCAGGACACGACGCCTTTAAGAACTGTAACACTCACCGCGAGGGTGCGTGGCTTCATTCTTGAAGTCAGTGAGACCAAGAACCCACCAATTCTGGACACAGTAAGTCTTATGTTTCATATATTGTACCACAATTAAAATAAAAGTCAATTTAGGTAAAAACAAAGTCAAAAGGCAGTGTTGGAAAATGTGTATATAATCCACAACACAGACAAAAGACTAATATTCCTAATACATATATGCTAACTCCTGCACGTCTATATCCTAATAGAAAAAAAAAAAAGGATAACGCTAATAACTACACTACATAGCACTTTTGCATCCCCTAGGTACTCTTCTAAAAATGCCTTAAGTAACATATTTAATCCTTTCCGCAACTCTATAAGGTACGTACTGTTATTGTCCCCAAGAGAAATCAGGCATAGACAGGGTGGGTCATTTGCTGACAGTCATAGCTGTTAAGCAGCGAAGCTGAGATTCAAACTCAGCCGTTCTAGTAGCTCCAGAGTCCACGATTCTAGCCACCTAACTAAATTATCTAACTGCCTTTTTTGGAAACGTGCATGCGCCTTAAACACGTGGAAGGATACCTGATTTAGAATGCACAGAATGACAATTTAAAGTACAATGAGAAGGCTGGGCTCGGTGGCTCACGCCTGTAATCCCAGCACTTTGGGAGGCCAAGGTAGGCGGATTACTTGAGGTCAGGAGTTTGAGACCAGCCTGGCCAACCTGGTGAAACCCCGGCTCTACTAAAAATACAAAAATTAGCTGGGCGTGGTGGCGCATGCCTGTAATCCCAGCTACTCCGGAGGCTGAGGTAGGAAAATTGTTTGAACCCAGGAGGCGGAGGTTCAGTGAGCTGAGAATCGCGCCACTGCCCACTGCACTCAGCCCGAGCGACAGAGTGAGACTCAGTCACAAAAAATAAAAATAAAAAGTACAATGACAGGCCTGAAGGTGGGGAAATTAAAAGAAAAAAAGATTAAAAAAAGAAAATAAAGTACAATGATGTACTGTATTTTTTGCCTATCAGTTTGGCAAAGTTTGATAATGCTTTGTTGGTGTGTTGGTAAAGATATGGGAAAACAGGTGGTTTCAAACCTTGCTGATGGGAATGCAGTTTATTCCATTGAGTTGTCTATCCATTTATAGGCTAGTACCACATTTAAGAAATCAACATGGCTGGGTGTTTTCTTTTTCTACAAAAAAAAAAAGTCAGTTGGGCATGATGGTATACAGATATACACATAGAAAAATTCTCCATTGATTAATCAATATTTGTTGCAGTGTTGTTGACACTAGCAAAAGTTTGGAAACAACCAATAGAGGATTGGTTAAAGAAACCCTGGACATCGATATGATGAAACACTGAAGGCACGAAGATTGGCAGCCGTGTGTTAATCTGAGATAATCTCCAACATAGAGTTAAAGGAACACATTTGAGATGTAGAATAGTGTGCTACTATGTAAGACTTTTTAAAAGCAGAAAGTGTACAGACACATGTGATAGGATGTGGTCTTGAATTTTCAGCAGCGTCCCCCAAAGAAAGACAATAAGAGATAAACACCCACACTTCCTAAGGAGAGACTCTAGATCCGTCCTTGGTGGATGTATTAGTCTGTTTTCACACCTCTGATAAAGACATACCTGAGACTGGGTAATTTTTTTTTTTTCTTTTTTTTTTTTTGAGACAGAGTTTTGCTCTTGTTGCTCAGGCTGGAGTGCAATGGCACAATCTTGGCTCACTGCAACCTCTGCCTCCTAGGTTCAAACGATTCTCCTGCCTCAGCCTCTCGAGTAGCTGGGATTACAGGCATGTGCCACACACCCGGCTAATTGTGTATTTTTAGTAGAGATGGGGTTTCTCCATGTTGGTTGGGCTGGTCTGAAACTCCTGACCTCATGATCTGCCTGCCTTGGCCTCCCAAAGTGCTGGGATTATAGGCATCAGCCACCATGCCAGGCCTAGACTGGGCAATTTATTTTTATTTTATTTATTTATTTTTTATTTTTATTATTATTTTTTGAGACGGAGTTTCGCTCCTGTTGCCCAAGCTGGAGTGCAATGGCGTGATCTTGGCTCACCACAACCTCCACCTCCTGGGTTCAAGCGATTCTCCTGCCTCAGCCTCCCGAGTAGCTGGGCTTACAAGTGCATGCCACCATGCCCGGCTAATTTTGTATTTTTAGTAGAGACAGGGTTTCTCCATATTGGCCAGGATGGTCTCGAACTCCTGACCTCAGGTGATCTGCCCGCCTCGGCCTCCCAAAGTGCTGGGATTACAGGAGTGAGCCGCCGCACCCGGCCTAGACTGGGTAATTTATAAAGGAAAGAAGTTCAATGGATTCACAGTACGACGTGGCTGGGAAGGCCTCACAATCAGGGTGAAAGGCAAAAGGCACATCTCACATGGTGGGGGGCAAAGAGGGAGTGAGAACCAAGCAAAAGGGGTTTCCCCTTATAAAACCATCAGATTTCATGAGACTTATTAATTACCATGAGAACAGTATGGGGCAAACTGCCCCCCGCTTCAATTATCTCCCACTAGGTCCCTTCCACAACATGTGGAAATTATTGGAACTACAATTTAAGATGAGATTTGGGTGGGGACACAGCCAAATCATATCAGCAGACTTCCTAAAAGGCAGCCAATCTCTCCAGCAATGCTCCCCCGTCACCTACTGCCTGCCTCTAGAAAGACAGGCCAGAGATTCATTAGGGGAAAGATGGTGCTTTCTCCCCCTTGTGGGGTTGGGGAGGGCTTGGCCTCCCTGCAGCTGAGAGATAAGGGCTTCATGAGACCCAATCACAAAGAGCAGGGGTGTACATCAGGAAGGGAGCCCAGAATTTTCCACCCTGGCTGGCTGTTACTAAGTGTCTGAGTCCCAAGTCTTGGTGCTACAGGAAAAAGTTCCTGGGGGCTTGTGGAGTGTTTCCCACAAGCGAGATGGAGTCTCGCTTTGTGGAAGGCAGGATCACAGGGCAACTGGAGCCTGCCCTTGGCATGGAGGTGACTGAGGGCAGAGGTGGGCCCAAATGGGTGGGGACGATGGAGCTGAGCTTCCTCCTGGGCCCAGTGTGTGCCATGGGGTGCAACTGCCCCAGGGCTGCCAGGGTAGGGGTCCTGGAGCTGAGAGAGAGCCACCCAGGCATGGTGCCATGTAAAGCCTTCAGGGGGCGCTCCAGAAATCCCATCCAGCTTCCCCAAGGGTGAGACTGATGAGCTGAATTGGGACTCCCCCCTCCCCAATTCATATGTTGAAGTCTTAAGCCCCAGAACCTCAGAATGTGACTGTGGTTAGAGATAAGGTCTTCAAAGAGACAATTGCATTTAAATAAGGTTTTAGGGTGGGTCCTAATCCAATAGGACTGAGGTTCCTTTTTTTTTTTTTTTTGAGACGGAGTTTCGCTCTGTCGCCCAGCATGGAGTGCAGTGGCATGATCTCGGCTCACTGCAGGCTCCACCTCCCAGGTTCACGCCATTGTCCTGCCTCAGCCTGTAGCTGGGACTACAGGCGCCCGCCACCATGTCTGGCTAATTTTTTTGTATTTTTAGTAGAGACGGGGTTTCACCATGTTAGCCAGGATGGTCTTGATCTCCTAACCTCATGATCCGCCTGCCTCGGCCTCCCAAAGTGCCAGGATTACAGGCGTGAGCCACTGCGCCTGGCCAGGACTGATGTTCTTATAAGAAGAAATTTGTGCACAGACCAGTAGAGAGAAAAGGCAATATGAAGACAGGAAGAAGGTGGCCATCTACAATCGAGAAGACGGGCCTCCGAAGATACCTTGATCTCAGGCTTCCAGCCACCAGAATGGTGGGACCGTAAGTTTCTGTTGCTTAAGCTGCCGTGTCTGTGGTTCTTTGTCATGGCAGCCTGAGCTGACCAACCCCGTGAGCCAGCACTGACAGCCAGAAGGTGCTCGGCCAAGAACAGAAGCCTTTCCACCTCCACAGCTCCCTGCTCCTCCCCATCCCAGAGAATTCAGTCGTGCTAGGAGTGGGGGATCACTTGGTGTGGTGGTGGTCATGGGGTCAGGAGTCAAAAGAACAGGCCATAGCTCCACCCATTGCTGAAGGTTACAGGGTCTTTCCACCCATAGCTGGAGCTCACAGGAGGGCAGAGACTTTGAACTGTATATAAATTTGAAGTTGTGATCTAACTTTTTTTTCTTTTTCTTTCTTTGTTTTTTCTTTTTCTTTTCTTTTTTTTTTTGAGATGGAGTCTTGCTTTCTCGCCCAGGCTGGAGTGTAGTGGCGCAATCTCAGCTCACTGCAACCTCCGCCTCCCAGGTTCATGCGTTTCTCCTGCCTCAGCCTCTCGAGTAGCTGGAATTACAGGCTCATGCCACCACACACAGGTAATTTTTTGTATTTATAGTAGAGACAGCATTTCACCATGTTGGCCAGGCTGGTCTCGAATTCCTGACCTCAAATGATCTGCCCGTCTGGGCCTCCCAAAGTGCTGGCATTACAGTTATGAGCCACCGTGCCCAGCCAAAGTTTTGATCTACTTTGAATTGAACTTTTTCAACATGGGGATATTTCTCATAACTGAAAGTTAGTGTGAAAGTGATGGAATCTCCCTTAGTCAATGTCATCAAGGAGCAGAGCAGGCAAATCAGACAGATCCTGCCTGCAAGTAGAAGAGAAAGCTGTACTCTGTACCACACTGAGATGAGCCCGTTGAATAAATCGCGGTGAGCATGTATGTGCTGTGTATGCTCTCACTGCCATGCGTAGGTCACACTTGCTAATGTGTAGTGGAGCTGTGGCGGCGGTAGAGGGGCAAACAGTAGTGGGAGGGGGATTTGTATTTTTTTCTTTTCTTTTTCTTTTTTTTGGGACAGAGTTTCGCTCTTGTTGCTCAGGCTGGGGTGCAATGGCGAGATCTCAGCTCACCACAACCTCCACCTCCCAGGTCCAAGTGATTCTCCTGCCTCAGCCTCCCGAGTAGCTGTGCCATCACACCCGGCTAATTTTTTGTAATTTTTAGTAGAGATGGGGTTTCACCATGTTGGCCAGGCTGGTCTTGAACTCCTGACCTCAGGTGATCCACTGACCTTGGCCTCCCAAAGTGCTGGGATTACAGGCAAGAGCCTGGATTTATTTCACTGTGTGGAATTTTGGCCTAAGTTCTGTTTTATCTTTTTTTAAAAAATCCAGTTCAGGGCCCAGTGCAGTGGCTCACACCTATAATCCTAGCACTTTGGGAGGCTGAGGAGGGTGGATCACGAGGTCAGGAGTTCGAGACCAGCCTGGCCAACATAGTGAAACCCATCTCTACTAAAAATACAAAAATTAGCCAGGCGTGGTGGCGGGTGCCTGTAATCCCAGCTACTTGGGAGCCTGAGGCAGGAGAATCGCTTGAACCCAGGAGGCGAAGGTTGCAGTCTCTGCGCCATTGCACCCCAGCCTGGGCAACAAGAACAAAACTGCGTCTCAAAAAAATTCAAAAAAAAATCCAGTTCAGGCCGGATGCAGTGGCTTATGCCTATAATCCCAGCACTTTGGGAGGTGAAAGCGAGTGGATCACTTGAGCCAGGAGTTTGAAACCAGCCTGGGGAACATGGCGAAACCCCGTCTCTACAAAAAATACAAAAGTTAGTTGGGCATGGTGGTGCACACCTGTGGTTCCAGCTACTTGGGAGGCTGAGGCTCATCTGCCTGGGAGGTCAAGGGTGCAGCAAGCCAAGATTGCACCACTGCACTCCGGCTTGGATGACGGAGCAAGACCTTGTCTCAATAAAAAATAAAAATAAAAATCCAGTTCTATAGTGCCACCCGCAATTCAGGTAATAGCCCTGTATTTTCTCCCAACACTCCCTCATTTTGCTACCTTCTGGGTTTGGAGTGTGCCTGATCCGACTTTCCTCTTTCCCAGCCCTGACCTGGTGCCTTTTATACTATGCACATGCCTGGAAGAGACCCAGGCTGCTTCCTTCCCTTCTACCCTTGTATCTTTAGGGTTTCCATCATGCCCAGTGTGACAGCACCAGACCGTAGAGCTTAGTGGTTAAGGGCGCAAAGTCTGAAGCCACTACCTGGGCAAATCACTCAATAGCTCTATGCTTCAGCTTCCTCGTCGCTGAAAAGGAGATGATAGTTCCGACCTCATAACATTGTTGTGAGGATTATAGGAGCCAACCCAGGGTGCCATATGTAACTGAGGGTGGACATGCACATGGCACTGAGGGGTGGGCCCAGAAGCCATGGGAGGGGCCTCTGGTGGTCACTAGGAGACAGGCAATAGGTTATGTCAGAAGGATCACACCGAATGGAAATCCACCCAGCCAATGAGATCAGAGACTGATCTCCAGCAGCAACAACACAAAAGACATTCACCTTGTATGAAATGTCACCTAGATCATGGGTAGGACTGGGAACCTTGGTGCTCTCCAAGAAACCACATGTCCTGGGAGTCACACACTTGTGTGAATCTGGACTGGGCTGATGACCAGCTTTAATCAGCAGTGTGGCAGCAGGAGCTCTTCCTTCAGAACACCTATACTGACCACACAGGGTGAAACCCTAAGGAGGCCAGCTTCTCCATTAGGTCCCTAGACAAGCAGCTGAAGAACATCCAGAAGGAATTATTTTTTTAAATGGCAGTCCCCCTTCTGCACCCCTGTTTAAGTTAGGACGGGGTCCCATTCTGCTTTCACAGTCTTGGGACCCCTGCATTGTCTGGAAAGGAGTCTGGCTAGCCTGCTAGAGAAAGTGCTGGAAAGGCCCATCCAGCATTTCAGCTTCCCTCCAGCTGAGCCAGGCCCCAGATGAATGCGAGCCCATGGGCGAACACCAGCAAGGCCAGCAGAAAACGACCCAGCGGAGCCCAGAGCTGGGAGCGAAATAAAACAGTGGCTGTTGTAAGCCACTTCACTCTGGGGTGGTTTGCGACACAGCAATAGGTAACTGGGACAAGGACCAAGAGTTGTTTTGCTGCTTTGATTGCTTAAGGGACCCCCTGGAGTTCTTGTAGCCTGGGTATAGCAGAAGAAGAAGGGGAGCCTCCCCGAGCAGGACTCCCTGGTTATTTGCATGAGCTCCAGATCTCCTGGCATCACTGTAATTCCCTAGCAGTTGACCTTGGTTTCTGTGTGGGAGGAAGGAGGCAGCTGGATGGAGGGGGAAGAGAAGAATGTGGAGGAGACCGACCTGTGTTCAAAGCCATCTCTGCCACACCCCAGTTGTATGACTGTGGGCAAGCTATTAAATTTGTATGAGCTTCATTCCTCATTTGTAAAATGGATCTCCTTACAGAATTGTTGCGAGGATGACAAGACGTTACATGTAAAGCAGAACAATACCTTAACATAATAGGTTTCCAAAACATGATAGCTGTTATGATTTTACCTCCTAAGAGCTGGGGGTAAGGGGGACCCTAAGGCTGGTGGGTCAGGCCCTGTGGGACCCAGCAATGTTCTGTTGCAGGGACCAATAGAGGCATCTCCTTGTTAGGAACAGATCGACCCCCAGCACCCAATATGTGCCAGTTCCTACCCCAAACATAGCTGGGCTCATGTCTTAGATAAGGTGCCTCATTGCCCCATTAGGCCGCCTGCTGTCCTGAAGCCAGTGTGTTCAGAGGGTCCCTGGGCTCAAGCCTAGGAGGATCATCCACGTGCTGTCTGATCCCACCAAACATGAACTGATCTGATGCCTGAACCGATTACACTCAGTGTGAGACCCAACCTAGCCAGCTCCCCAATCCAACCCATGGACCAACCACTGGAGCCTGATATTTCAAGAAATCCTGAAGTGGTCATTTTTAAAGATGGCTATCCTCCTTGATGAAGTTGGAATGGGGTCTAGCTGCATAGGATAGAAAACTCCCCAAATACCAATGGCCTAAACAAGTAGTTTATTTCTCATGTAAAAGAAATCCAGAGCTGGCTCCATATGTTATGGGGACCTCGGCTCCTTTCTTTCCATCCTGCTGTCCTCAGCCTTACAAATACTTAACTTCATAGTCCATAAGGGCTGCCAGAAACCCCATCATCACATCTCTGTTTGTCAACAGACGAAACAGGAGAGGATGAAAGGGTGACCACTTCCTTGCAAGGAGCTTTCTAGCCAGTAAAACGTAAGCAGAAGTATGAGGAACACTCATACTTAATCACAAGCCTAATCACAAAGCTATACCTCACTGCAAGGGGGATTGAGAAATTAAGTCTTAAATAATAAAATCAAAGTTCTATGGGTGACAAAGAAGTTCTGAAGCTAGATAGCGGTGGTGGTTGCACAACCTTGTGAATATGCTAAATGCTGAATGCTTTAAATGGGTTAAAATAGTGAATTTTGTTATGTGTGAATGTTACCATGATAAAAAAAAATCACAGTTCTGTGAAAAAGGAATAGGATGCAAATGAACATTGGAGTAGACACCCAGTGGTCTTGCTATGCCTGTTTTTTTCATTACAACCATTTAATGGTATCAGGTATCTTGGGATCACATGCATACCCTGTAGTCAGGGGCCAGGGTCTGCGACTCAGAAGCTGGGGAGGGTTGCTGTCTAGCAACGTTCATCATTAGGATTTAGTGAAGAAGCTTCTTAAAGTGAGGGATACCTGTATTGGCAACTGGAGGCACATGGAATTACGACCCATGACCTGAAGCAGTTTGGTTACAAGTGGGCTTTAGGATAAACAAGTATTCTTTTCCTCTTTCTTTCTTCCTTCTTTCCTTCCTTCCTTCCTTCCCTTTTCCTTCCTTCCTTCCTTCCTCTTTCTCTTTCTTTCTTTCTCTTTCCTTTTTTTTTTACTTATTTTTGAGACAGGGTCTCACTCTGTCACCCAGACTGGAGTGCATTGGTGTGAACATGACTCACTGCAGCCTCAACCTGCTGGGCTCAAGCAAACCTCCTACTTCAGCCCTACAAGTAGCTGGGACTACAGGTATGCACCACCCCGCTCAGCTAATTTTTTGAAACGTAGACACAGGGTCTTGCTATGTTGCCTTGGCCAGTTTTGTTTGTTTGCTTGTTTTTAGAGATAGGGTCTTACACTGTGTCCAGGCTGGAGTGTAGTGGTGCAACCATAGATCGCAGCTCACTGCATCCTTGAACTTCTGGGCTTGCATGAGCATCCCACCTCAGTCTCCCGAGTAGCTGGGACTACAGCTGTGCGACTCCATACCTGGCTAATTTATTTTATTTGTAGAGATGGGGTCTTGCTGTGTTGGCCAGGCTGGTTTCAAACTCCTGGCTTCAAGTGATCCTCCTGTCTCAGCCTCCCCAAATGCTGGGATTACAGGCGTGAGCCACCACACCAGGTCCAAACAAGTATTATTATTATTATTATTATTATTATTGAGACAGAGTCTCTCTCTCTTGCCCAGGCTGGAGTACAGTGGTGCGATCTTGGTTCGCTGCAACCTCCATCTCCCGAGTTCAAGTGATTCTCCTGCCTCAGCCTCCCAAGTGAGCTGGGATTACAGGCGTGTGCCACCACGCTCGGCTAATTTTTGTATTTTTAGTAGAGACGGGGTTTCGCCATGTTGGCCGTGAGGTCAGGCTGGTCCCGAACTCCTGACCTCAGGTGATCGTCCACCTTAGCCTCCCAAAGTGTTGGGATTACAGGCGTGAGCCACCGCGCCCGGCCCCAACCAAATATTCTTATGTGGTGTCTTAGTCTGTGTGGGCTGCCCTAACAAAATACACAGACCTGGTGGCTTAAACAGCAGAAATTTCTCACAGTTTTGGAGGCTGGGAAGTCCAAGATCAAGATGCCAGCCAGTTCAGTTTGTGGTTTGTTCTCTTCATAGCTTGTAGACGGCTGCCTTCTTGCTGTGTCCCCACATGGCACAGAGAGAGAAAAAAAGAGAGAAAGAGAGGAGTGGAGAGAGTCAGCACTCTCTGGTGTCTCTTCTTATGAGGACACTAATCCTATCAGTCCCATTATTCTGACGTCATCTAACCTTTGTTAGCTCCTTTAGGTCCTGTCTCCAAATAGTCACATTGGGGGTTAGGGCTTTGATACGGTTTGGATCTGTGTCCACCCCCAAATATACTGTCGAAGTATAATCCTCAATGTTGGAGGCAGGGCCTGGTGGGACGTGACTGGATCATGGGGGTGGTTTCTCATGAATGGTTTAGCACCATCTCCTTTGGTGCTGTCATCGGGATAGTGAGTTCTCATGGGTATCCCCCTCTCTTTCTTCCTCCTGCTCCAGCCAGGTGAAGTGCTGGCTTCCTCTTTGACTTCTGCCATGATTGGAAGCTTTCTGAGGCCTCCCCAGAAGTGGAAGCTGCCATGCTTCCTGTATAGCCTGGGGAACTGCGAGTCAATTAAACCTCTTTGCTTTATAAATTACCTAGTCTCAGGTATTTCTCTATAGCAGTGCAAGAACAGATAATACAGGCTTCAACGCATGAATTTTGGAGGAACACAAGTCAGTCTATATAGCACGTGGTCAGGATAGAGTCATGACTTAACGATGCAGAGAAAAATGAATGTATAACCCCCTAGCCAGTGTTCTAGAGGCAGTTATAGAGCTTTTTTATCCACCTCCTATTCAATGACCATTTTCTCCCATTGTTTTCCTGAATAGTCCAGGCCGGGCCAAGTGTTTACTTCTGAACTTGATCTGATAGCTCTTTGTAATCTACAGCCCACATTCAGGATTTCCCTGTTTCTGAAAACACCAGGGAAAGCTTTTGTCCAGATGGCCTGCATTTTCGCTCCACCCCCAAAATAAAGGGGATGGTCTCCTGCCTTGCATGAAATGTCACCTAAGAAAGAAAAGGTGGGGGGGGAATATTGCAGAGACCAAAGCAGGGGGTGTGACTAAAAAGTGGCTTGGCCACCTCTTCTGCCTCACCTGTCCCCAGAGGACTGAGTCTGACCCATTTGTCCAGGGCAGGGAACAGGACAGGAGAGAGGAGGAAGCAAGAGGGTTAAGTCTGTCCAAGCCTTTCAATTGTGATGAGACAAGGGTGGAGTGTCTGCCAAGAACAGGTCAGGTTCAAAACAGGAAACCCCAGGGTAGTGATGGACACTTCTCTGTCGATTTTACGTGGATCTCTAGGGAAAGTGCTGGAACTGATCTCATTCAATATGTATATATATATATATATTTTTTACAACTCAGATTGAAGAGGAAGTGCACAATGAGCTCTGCAGCTTTGCCAGCGATGCTAATCTCTTCCAGGTGCCGAAACACTAAGGTAATGGGGAAACGCTGCAGGAGGCTCCGACCGCCCTTACTGGGAGGCCAGGAGAGTGGCCCTTGCAGGGGCACGAGTGAAGTGGGGTACCTGAGGGCAGAGCCAGGCTCTGCTGCCCTTATTCTCACAAGCTGCAGCAAATGCACTCCCTGGGTTCCTGCAGCTCCCAGTGTTGGTGTGGGCAGTGGGGGAGTGGTGGGATGGAGTGTTGGGGGCCCTGACCCTCTTGGGAACCCCTGTAGCAGCCCTGCCTGCTTCCTGACCTGCGCACAGAAGCTGGGCTTTCCCGGATACTCCTGGGTTTCCCTCCTTGTGCACTGCTTGGCTCTGTGGGTACCTCCACTGGTTCTCCCCTGTTCTTACCCAGTTCCTCCTACCTGCTGTGAGAACTGATGACCTTCCTTGGCTTCCAACCTCAACCCTCCTCTCTGCTTGACTGGAGCTTGGTGCGACCTTAACCTGTTCCACTCCTAGATACTGCACCCTCAGGCATCATTTGGTTTCTCCCACTCCTTCCAATAAACCTGGTCCATGGGACAGCCCCTTGTCCCTTCTCGCCGACCTCACTCCACTCCAACAAGCATTTGCTGGGAGAACAGAGAAGCCCCTCCTCCAAGTCTTTTCCTAGAACCTGCCAAATGTTCTCCATCTTGCCTTCCCTGATTCTCTGATACCTGCTGGGATCTTAACCTCAGCGTCAGGTATTTTCTTCAGCTTAGTCGGCTACGATTTCAGATATATTTATTTGGTTTGTTTGATTTCACCTTGGGACTTCCTCTCCCACCTGCAAATGGTTCTGATCCTTGCTTTTGGGCACCACAACCAAGGATAACAAATGTTCTCCTGGCACCAGGGAACCTTCCAGCCAGGACTGCTCTCCACAGACTGAGAGGTTAGGTTAGAGAATTTGTAGGAAAGAGAAAGCTTCTAAGGGGAAGAGATTTAGCTTTGTTCTACTGCATATATTAGTTATTATATATTAAGCTATTCATGTGCTATAGCTTAACATATACTAATTTATATATATACACACACACACATAAGGCTATAGCCAGCCAGGTGCGGTAGCTCATGCCCGTAGTCCCAGCACTTTGGGAGGCCGAGGCAGGCAGATCACCTCAGGTCAGGAGTTCAAGACCAGCCTGGCCAACATGGAGAAACCCTGTCTCTACTAAAAATACAAAAATTAGCCAGGTGTAGTGGCACATGCCTGTAATCCCATCTACTCAAGAAGCCGAGGCAGGAGAATTGCTTGAACCCAGGAGGCAGAGGTTGCCATGAGCCAAGATCATGCCACTGCACTCTAGCCTGAGTGACAGAGTGAGACTTCATCTCCAAAAAAAAAAAAAAAGGCTATAGCCTGATGAGGGCTAAGCTTTTTAAAGTTTCAGTTGCTGGGAGGGCAAGCAATGAAATAATTTATTCAGGCAGGGATCCTCAGTGAGTAGCAAGACCATTAGGTGAAAAGTAGCTGAGACAGAGGGTATTTGCATGGTGTCAAAATATCGCCCTGCAAAATTATTTGCAAATTCACAGAGAAAAATAGTTACTTTATGAAATAAAAATTTACAATCAAGTGACCAAATTTAGCATCATTAACAGAGGGTCTACAAGACATTATGGGGACTCCCGATGTCATGCAATGTGAAATGTTCCTGCCCCAAATAATGTTGACCTTAATCTCTTTCTTCCCCCTTTTTTTTTTTTTTGAGACAGAGTCTTAGTCTGTCGCCCAGGCAGGAGTGCAGGGGTGCAATCTCGGCTCACTGTAGCCTCCACCTCTCCACCTCCCGGGCTCAAGGGATTCTCCTGCCTCAGCCTCCCGAGTAGCTGGGACTACAGGTGTTTGCCACCACACGTGGCTAATTTTGTATTTTTAGTAGAGCCGGAGTTTCACCAGGTTGGCCAGGCAGGTCTCGAACTCCTAGCCTCAAGTGATCTGCCTGCCACGGCCTCCCAAAGTGCTGGTATTACAGGTATGAGCCACTGCACCCGGCCTGATCACCTTAATTTCTCAATCATGGTCTGGGAGAGAAATAAAGCCTGATATCCCAGGACATCTGTATTAATCATTTCTTCAGAGAAACAGAACTAATAGGATCTATGTATATAGAGAGAAAGAGATTTATTTTAAGGAATTGGTTCATGTGATTATGGAGGCTGAGAAGTCCCAAGATCTGCAGTTGGCAAGCTGGAGACCCAGAAGAGCCAATGGTGTAGTTCCAGTCTGACTCAGGCAGGAGAAATTTACTCTTACTCTCAGGAGGTTCAGCCCTTTTGTCCTATTCAGGCCATCAACTGACCGGTTGAGACTCCCCCAACATTAGGGAGGGTGTCTGCTTTAATCAGTCTACAGATTTAAATGTCACTGTCACCCAGAAACACCCTCAAAGACATATCCTGAATAATGTTTGACATTAACTTTAATTAAATTAACGTTGACACATAAAATTAACCATCACTGCATCCTTTGTGTATAACATTTTTTTTTTTTTTACTTTTTAAATGTGGTTATTAGAAAGTTTTTCTTTGTTTTAAATTTTTTGTTTCTATAGGTTATTGGAGAACAGGTGTTGTTTGGTTACATGAGTAAGTCCTGTAGTGGTGATTTGTGAGATTTCGGTGCACACATAACCCAAGCAGTACACAATGCACCCAATTTGTAGTCTTTTATTCTTCACCCCCTTCCTACTGTTTCCCTGAGTCCCCCAAATCCATTGTGTCATTCTTATGCCTTTGCATCCTCATAGCTTAGCTCCCACTTATGAGTGAGAAAATACGATGTTTGATTTTCCATTCCTGAGTTGTATCACTTAGAATAATAGCTCCAATCTCATCCAGGTCATTGTAAATGCCATTAATTCATTCCTTTTAATGGCTGAGTAGTATTCCATTGTATAGATATACCACAGTTTCTTTATCTACTCATTAATTAATCGGCATTTGAGTTAGTTCCACATTTTTGCAATTGCAAATTGTGCTGCTATAAACATGCATGTGAAAGTATCCTTTTCATATAGTGACTTCTTTTCCTCTGGATGGATGCCCAGCAGTGGGATTGCTGGATCAAATGGTAGTCCTACCTACTTTTAGTTCTTTAAGGAATCTCTTGTGTGTAACAAACTGAGTTCTCTCCTATGCATCTTGAATGGTTCTAGTATAATTAGTCATTCAATCTTTCTATATTCTGTAGTTCACATGAGGGACCCCTGTTGAGAAACCTGTTTAGAGGAAATAAAGAGATAGAGGGACAAGTTAAATGGCACTACAAGAAAACCATCAGAAAAATCCAGAATGTGGAATATTTTTCAAAACCACTAACATAGTTTCTTGTGAAAGTCAATGTAAATATATATATATATACAAATTATATATATATACAAATTATATATATATAAATTTTAAAATAAACTTTTATAAAATAGAGACAGGGTCTCACAATGTTACCCAGGCTGGTCTCCAACTCTTGGGCTCAAGCGGTCCTTCCACCTTGGCCTCCCAAAGTGCTGGGTTTACAGGCATGAGCCACTGTGCCTGGCCACTTATGTAACTTCTTTGGGCCATACTTTCCTCATCTCTAAAATGGACAGAATATCATCTACCTTGCAGAGCTACTGAGAAGATGACAGATACTGAATACAAAGCTCTTTATACTCATTGATACTCAATGAGTAGTACAACGCCTAGACACAATGGATGGTAGCTATTATTACTGGTACTGGTTTTTGGGAAACCAATGAAGGTGACCGAAATGCAGTGTAAGGGAAACACAGGTAAATATGAAAGGACTCTGCCTTACTCCAGAATATGGAGTACTAGATAAAAGCACAGGAGCAGAGAGTTCAGAAAACCAAAACAAAACCCATAAGCCATAAAAAATGTTGATAAATTTGACTATGTAAAAAATAAAACTGGGGCCGGGCGCAGTGGCTCACACCTGTAATCCCAGCACTTTGGGAGGCCGAGGCGGACGGATCATGAGGTCAGGAGATCGAGACCATCCTGGCTAACACGGTGAAACCCCGTCTCTACTAAAAATACAAAAAAAGTTAGCCAGGCATGGTGGCGGGCGCCTGTAGTCCCAGCTACTCGGGAGGCTGAGGTGGGAAAATGACGTGAACCCGGGAGGAGGAGCTTGCAGTGAGTGGAGATCGCACCACTGCACTCCATGCTGGGTGACAGAGCGAGACTCCGTCTCAAAAAAAAAAAAAAAAAGAAAAGAAAAAGAAAAATAGAAATTGGGCTGGGCACAGTGGTTCACGCCTGTAATCCCAGCACTTTGGGAGGCCAAGGCAGGCAGATCACCTGAGGTCGGGAGTTCGAAACCAGCCCGACCAACATGGAGAAACCCTATCTCTACTAAAAATATAAAATTAGCCGGGCATGCTGGCGCATTGCCTGTAATCCTAGCTACTCAACAGGCTGAGGCAGGAAAACTGCTTGAACCTGGGAGGCAGGGGTCGCAGTGAGCTGAGATCATGCCATTGCACTCCAGCCTGGGCAACAAGAGCAAGACTCCGTCTCAAAAAAAAGAAAAAAAATCTGCAGGGCAAAAATCACTATAAACAAAGTCAAATAAAGAACAAACTGGGATGAATATTATTTTTTTTTTTTTTGAGACGGAGTCTCACTCTGTCACCCAGGCTGGAGTGCAGTGGCGTGATCTGGGCTCACTGCAACCTCTGCCTCCCAGGTTCAAGTGATTCTCCTTCCTCGGCCTCCCCAGTAGCTGGGATTACAGGCGTGCACCACCACGCCCGGCTAATTTTTGTATTTTTAGTAGAGACAGGGATTCACCATATTGGTCAGGCTGGTTTTGAACTCCTGACCTCGTGATTTGCCCGCCTCGGCCTCCCAAAATGCTGGGATTACAGGCATGAGCCATCGTGCCCGGCCGAATATTTTCAATTTATATCAAGCAGAGCTCATGTCCTTACTGAGGAAAGACATCCATAAATTAGGAGAATGACCTGCAAAAAGCCCAGGGAGGCTGGGCGGGGGGATTCACGCCTGGAATCCCAGCCCTGCGAGAGGCCGAGGTGGGCAGATGGCTTGAGCCCAGGAGTTCAAGACCAGCCTGGGCAACATGGCGAAACCTTATCTCTACAAAAATACAAAAATTAGCTGGACGTGGTGGCATGTGCCTATAGTCCCAGCTACTTGGGAGGCTGAGGTGGGAGGATTGCTTAAGCCTGGCAGATTGAGGCTACAGTGAGCCGTGATTGCGCCACTGCACTCCAGCCTGGGCAACAGAGTGAGTCCCTGTCTTAAAACAAGCCTACAAAAAGGGAGCCCAAAGAACATAAATTCCATGGTTTCTCCAGGCCCTTCCAGAGGCACCCATTGGGGTGCAGGGCAGTGGGACAGATGGTTCTTTAGGCTTCCTAATGTCTCAGCTCTAATACTTCTCTACAGCCTCCATGTCCCTCTTCTTTGGATTTTATACTAAGTCCTTTTCAGACACATTATTAGGAACCAATAAATATCTGTTGAGTGATTTCACATGTTAGAGTGCACTTGTTTCCTAGGGCCGCCATTAACCAAGTGTCACAAGCTGGTTGGCTTAAAAACAGTGGAAAATTCTCTCTCACCATTCTGGAGGCTAGAAGTTGGAAATCAAAGTGTCAGGAGAGCTATGCTCCACCTGAAGGCTCTAAGGGGGAGGGCCTTCCTTGCCCCTTCCTAGCCTCTGGTGGCCCAGGCATCGTTGTCTTATGGCAGCATCGCCCTATCCTCTGCCTCCCTCTTCACATGGCCATATGCCCTGTGTCTTTGCATATCTCTGTGATATCTCCTCATCATATAAGGACACCAATTGTTAGATTTAGGGCCCACCTAAATTTACATCTATAATGATTGTATCTCAAGATCCTTAACTAATTACATCTGCAAAGGCTCTTTTAAAAATAAGATCAGGCCAGGCACGGTTGCTCACACCTGTAATCCCAGCACTTTGGGAGGCCGAGGTGGGCGGATCACGAGGTCAAGAGATGGACCATCCTGGCCAACATGGTGAAACCGCGTCTCTACTAAAAATACAAAAATTAGCTGGGCGTGGTGGCACATACCTGTAGTTCTAGCTACTTGGGAGGCTGAGGTTGCAGTGAGCTGAGATCATGCCACTGCACTCTAGCTTGGCGACAGAGTGAGACTCTGTCTCAAAAAAATAAAAAATAAAAAATAAAAAAGATCATATTCTAAAGTTCCAAAGTTCTGGGTGGATGTGAATGTAATTTTTGGGCAGGGGGTGAGCACTATTCGACCTGCTACACAGAGCTTTTTCAGTTGCAAATGACAGGAAACCTTATCTAAGGAGCTTAAATAAATGATTATTGGCAATCCTAGCAAAATATATCTAGTATGTTACCCTGAACAATATCAGGCTTTGATGAGGTTACAAGTCCATCTCTAAACTAATCACTGCAGCCAGGCCAGAGGCTGTACCTGAGCTCTTGAACCAGGGGTAGATTCAGTTCCATTGGAAGCACACAGACTGAGGAGATTATTTGCAGATACCATTACCAGGAGAAGGGGGAGCGGGTGCTAGGTGGTAGAAAATGTAGCTACCCGCTAGCATGGTCTTCCTCCACAGTCAGTCAGCTCTTGGACAGCAGTGACTCTTCTCATATCTGCATTCCAGGGCCTTGAAGAACAGCAGGCCTTCAAATAAATATTTACTGAGTTGTTTTTGAATTTTTAACATGATTCAGTCTCCAAGGGCTTCATTCATGGTAAATCTGCAATCCGGCGTCTGATCCAGGGTCAGCCTTCCCCACGGAGGCACTGTCCTTTGTAAGGCCCTTCTAGGTAGACCAGCTGGCCGTCTGTTGTGTAACCATTCATTCTTCAAAACTTCCATAAAAGAGAAGCAAGAAAGAAGGGTTTGGATCATGTTAGGGTCAAAGAAGGGCAGGAGAGAAATACAAGTGGTAGATGAAACTGAGCATCAAAGAGATACATCCCCACCTTTCCCCTTTGTTCTAACACACACACACCCCTCACTATCTGCAGGGTTGGACTATTGTTACCCTCACATACCCTGGAGCCCTGGCGGACACTACAGGATTCTGGGTTTAGGCATGTGTCATTCAGTGGTTTAGGCCTGAAATATTGTGCCTTAAACACCCACAGAGGGGCCTTATATCCCAAACGCCAGAAGAGCCAATGCCCAGAGGGTGAAATCAGACAGCCCTTAAGCTAGATGAAGCTGGAATTGGTAACCACACTGTGGAGTTTAATTTGCTGACCTAGATGTAGTTTGCAGCCCACAAAACCTCATACCACAGCAAAGCTTTTTCTTGTGCTGAGACAGCTGGCTGAGCGTGATGTTGCAATGATTCAGTTCTCAGTAAAAGGTCTGAAGAAATTAGGGGCAGGGCTACAGCCCCAAGACCACAGCCCCAAGAGACCTTCCTGTTTATTCATGGGTGAGAGAAGGGGAACCTTCTGTTTGTGGGCACTGGTATTTCATCAGAAGAGACAAGGCTGGGCTCTGGGTTTGAGCTGTGTGTACACAGTCAACACATGACAGTCAGACAATTATACTCAGAGTGAGAATTCATATCTAGCCACATAGGCCAAAAGCATCTCTAAAAGCTGTTCTTAGGCCAGGCGTGGTGGCTCACGCCTGTAATCCCAGCACTTCGGGAGGCCAAGGCGGGTGGATCATGAGGTGAGGAGTTTGAGACCAGCCTGGCCAACATGGTGAAACCCCGTCTCTACTAATAATACAAAAATTAGCTGTGCATGGTGGTGCACGCCTGATGTCCCAGCTACTCAGGATGCTGAGGCAAGAGAATCGCTTGAACCCAGGAGGCAGAGGTTGTAGTGAGCCGAGATCACACCACTACACTCCAGCCTGAGCGAAAGAGCCAGACTCCATCTCAAAAAATAAATAAATAAATAAATAAATAAAAGCTGTTCTTAAAACTATGTGAATCACATCACATTCTTCCTTGACTTCCATTTTAAAACTGGACATAGGTTTATATGAGGAGGCCTAGTTCAATAAAACGAGAGTTGAAAACTCTGTGGGCTCGGAGGACTTCCCATTAAACATAGCCGGTTGAACATGTGCATACTCCTGGGCCTCCTCCCAAAACCCCACCAAAATGTGAGTCAATAGACTTTTTTTGAAAAGCATAAGTCCATAAGAGAGGTAAGAGCAAAGAGAAGGATCAAAAAGATTTTTAAGCTGGAAATTTGATTGAGAGATAATGAACCTCACACACCAGAGTAAAGGGTCTCAAAATGGGGAAGCCAAGAAAACGAGCCAATCCATGCCTCTGAAACACTCCAAAAGCATAGGAATTGGAGGCATCAGATACTTCTGAAAAGGCATGGCTGCGGCTGAAAACTAGAGCACTGATTAAAAGTTTTCTTCCAACTTGGGCAACATAGTAAGACCCCATCTCTACAAAAAACACAAAAATTAGCCAGGGGGTGGTGATGCACACCTGTGGTCCCAGCTACTCAGGAGGCTGAGGCAGGAGGATCACTTGAGCCTAGGAGGTTGAGGCTGCAGTGAGTCATGCTCGGTCCACTGCACTCCAGCCTAGGCAACAGGGCAAGAAAAAAATAAAAATAAAAAGTTTTCTTAAGCAATAGTTAAGGCTGGGCACGGTGGCCCACGCCTGTAATCTCAGCACTTTGGGAGGCCAAGGCGGGCAGATCACTTGAGGTCAGGAGTTTGAGACCAGCCTTGCCAACATGGTGAAACACCGTCTCTACTAAAAATACAAAAATTAGCCAGGCATGGTGGTGCACGCCTGTATTCCCAGCTACTCAGGAGGCTGAGGCAGGAGAATCATTTGAACCTGGGAGGCAGAGGTTGCAGTAAGCTAAGATGGTGCCACTGCACTGCAGCCTGGGCCACAGAGCGAGACTCCATCTCAAAAAAAAAAGTTAATCCCTGCAATTCTTCCCTTAGCCTATGCAACAAGCTACTACCTTCTCTCAGCCTTCATCAGAGATGGACCACTTATTGTATGGGGAGTTTGAGTTAGAGTAACTTTGGACTTAAGAACAACTGAAGGTGGAAGATGAGTACCAAAGAAGGGGGATGAAATGAAAGTCAATGTACCAACCCGTGCTGTCCTCACATTTGACTCCTAGACACTGGCAGACACATTTATAACTATGGGGAGGGAGTTCAGAGAACTCCCGTAGGAAACTGACCACCAAAAGAAGAGACATGGAAATGTATCATAGGGGAGTCCCCCAAAAATGACTGGCCCCTGTCTGATCACCCCATTCTAAAATCACTCCATCATACATGCAAATCTTTTTGTTTTGCTTTGTTTTGTTCTGTTTTGTTTTGAGACGGAGTCTTGCTCTGTCGCCCAGGCTGGAGTGCAGTGGTACAATCTTGGCTCACTGCAACCTCCGCCTCCCGGGTTCAAGGGATTTTCCTGCCTCAGCCTCCCTAGTAGCTGGAATTACAAGCATGTGCCACCATGCCCAGCTAATTTGTATATTTTTAGTAGAGACAGGATTTTGCCAGTCGGCCCTGCCGGTCTCGAACTCCTGACCTTAGGTGATCCACCAGCCTCGGCCTCCCAAAGTGCTGGGACTACAGGCATGAGCCACCACACCCGGCCAATATTGTTTCTTAAAACTGAATATTCAATGAATAAAAGCATTCATGGAAGGTTGAGCTGTGATAGTAGAAACTAAAAATTCAAGAGGTCAGGTGTGGTGGCTCATGCCTGTGATCCCAACACTTTGGAAGGCTGAGCCAGGAGGATCTCTTGAGCCTAGGAATTCGAGACCAGCTTGGGCAACATAGTGAGACCCTGTCTCTACAAAAAATAAAAAATTTGTCAGGCATGGTGGCACATGCCTGTTGTCCCACCTGCTTGGGAGGCTGAGGTAGGAGGATCGCTTTAGCCTAGAAGTTGAAGGCTGCAGTGAGCTATGATCACACCACCACACTCCAGCTTGGGTGACAGAGTGAGACCCTGTCTCAAAAGAAAAGAGAAGAAAAGTCGGAAGGTAAAGTTGAAAACAAAATCACAGAAAGTCGGAAAAAGGGTCAGAAAATAGGAGAAAGACAGAAAATCAGAGACCTTCTACATCAATTTAGGAAGTCTGACATTTGAGCAATTGGAGTTCCATAAAGAGAGAATACACAAAATGGAAAGGAGGAAATAATGTTTTAAAAAATAACAGTAATTCAAGAAAAAAAATTCTAAAATGGAAGACCATATGTTTCTAGTTTGAAAGGGCCTACCCGAGTATCCAAGGCAATGAATGGAAAAAAATCCCCTACCAAGGCACAACATTGTGAAATTTCAGAACAACTATGAATAAGAAGATCTAAAAAGCTTCCAGGATTAAAAAAAAAAAAAAAGCAGGTTATGTACTACAGATCAGAAATGGCAATAGCTTTGCTCTTCTCAAGCACAACGCTAGAAGCTGGAATATGATGAATTCAAAGCTAACATGTAAGTGTGAATGAAGAATGAAGACACTTTCAGAAATGTAAGCTTTCAAAATTTTAACCTCCCAAGCAGCCTTTCTTCTTTTCTTTTCTTTTTTATTTGAGATGGAGTCTCGCTCTGTCTCCCAGGCTGGAGTGCAGTGGTGCAATCTCTGCTCACTGCAACCTCCACCTCCCGGGTTCAAGCGATTCTTGTGCCTCAGGCTCTCAAGTAGCTGGGATCACAGGTGTGCACCACCACGCCCAGCTAAGTTTTGTATTTTTAGTAGAGACAGTGTTTTGACATGTTGGATAGGCTGGTCTTGAACTCTTGGCCTCAAGTGATCCACCCACCTCAGCCTCCCAGAGTGCTGGGATTACAGGCGGGAGCCACCACACCCAGCCCAAGCAGCCTTTCTTAGGAAACTCTAGGATGATATATTCCAGGAAAATGAAGGAGTAAATAAGGAGGAAGCCTTGAAGGCCAGAAAAGGGGAAGAGAACAGAATTGGGAGCAGGAAGATAGGGATGGAGGACTTGAGGATGCCTCCTAGAAAGACACATGAAACCAGCAGACAACCTGCTATGTCTAAATAACAGTGAGCAAACATTTACATTTCCAGTAGAGTCTGGAGAAGAATTAGCAATAGGTACATAGACAGTTGAACAAATAGAAAATAAGGCAATATTTATCTTCAGGGAAAACAAGAAAAAGTTTGTACCAGATAGGAAATATAATCATGTTACACTCCACAGCTCAGCTGTGAATAATGGCTGCATTGTCAGAATAAACACTGGCTACTGATTAAACTAGAAATTGCAACACAAGCAAATTAGGAGGATGGGGAAGAGAAGATATGTGATAGCTAAATCCTTGTTTCCCAAAGAAGGAAGACAACAGATAATAAATGCAACGGAGAAAACCGGAGAAGCTGGTGAAAGCTAAAAAGAGGTTGCTTCTGAAAATCAAGGGTGGGAATGGTGGGGAAGGAATTGCTTGCTTTAAGATTTTAAAGATTATTTTACTTTTCAAATAATGCAAATGTGTTATCTGATAAAAACAGTAACTAAAGAAAGATCATTATTTAATTATGGAAGAAGTTAAACTAATAGCGGCTATTATTTGTTGAGTGCTTACAATATGCCAGAAACCACGGTAGGCATTTTACTTATAGTATCTTATTTATTTATTTATTTATTTGAGACAGGGTCTTGCTTTGTCACCCAGACTGGAGTGCAGTGGCACAATCATGGCTCACTGCAGCCTCAACCTCCTGGGCTTAAGCAATCTTCCCACCCCAGCCTCCCGAGTAGCTGGGACTACATACGTGCACCACCATACTGGCTAATTTCTTAATTTTTTGTAGAGATGGGGTTTTGCCTTGTTGGCCAGGCTGGTCTCGAACTTCTGGCCTCAAGTGATCTGTCCACCTCAGCCTCTCAAAGTTCTGGGATTACAGGTGTGAGCCACTGTGCCAGGCCTCTAATTTGGTCTCTAAATAAACGAGTAAATAAAAACATGATGCCTCATCAGACACTGCAGAGCAGCTATTCCCACCTTTTTCTGCGCTTTTGAATGAAGGACAGTGATCATGTAAGCCCCTTACTCCCACCTGGGAGTCCAGGGTTACACATAATTCCTCACTGTAAACTCATCCTTTTCTCTCCTACACAAGTAAGAATATCTAAATAAGTTAGTTAAAGTGACATTATTTTTGGAATAACCTAAAATCTTCTCAAATATAATTTTTTAAAAGTAGATCAGCCAGGCGCAGTGGCTCACGCCTGTGATCCCAACACATTAAGAGGCCGAGATGGGCAGATCACCTGAGGTCAGGAGTTTGAGACCATCCTGGCCAACATGGTGAAACCCCATCTCTACTAAAATACAAAAAAAAAATTAACTGGGTGTGGTGGTGCACACCTGTAATCCCAGCTACTCGGGAGGCTGAGGCATGAGAATCACTTGAACCCAGGAGGCAGAGGCTGCAGTGAGCCAAGATCGCACCACTGCACTCCAGCCTGGGTGACAGAGCGAGACTCAGTCTCAAAAAATAAAATAAAATAAAATAAAAATAAATGTAGATGTTACAAATCCCAGGATCTTAACTACTGTTAGTAACCAAGTCCCTGTGGCTCACAACCATTGGAGGAAATGCAGCCACAGAGGGCCTTGGAGACGTGTCTGCAGCTCCACACTGAGTTGATGGCAGAGCCCAGAGCCCTTGCCTTTTATAGTATGTGTTAACAGAACAACTGGCTAGGATGTACTTCTACAGATGGTGGCGAGTGCATGAGGCTTGACCATCTGAGCAAGCTTGTCATGAGGCCAGAGCTCTTTCTTTCCCTGTCTGGGCCCTCTTTACAAATGTACCAAAAAAGCTTTTATTGTCAGAGAAAAATGATTCCATTTAGATCTAGATATCCTGTGGAGTCCATTCCTTCAATAAACTTTTTTTTTTTTTTTTTTGAGATGCAGTCTTGCTCTTGTAGCTCAGGCTAGAGTGCAATGGCACGATCTTGACTCACTGCAACCTCTGCCTCCCAGGTTCAAGCGATTCTCCTGCCTCAGGCTCCTGAGTAGCTGGGATTACAGGTGCCCACCACCACACCTAATTTTTGTGTTTTTAGTAGAGATGAGGTTTCGCCATGTTGCCCAGGGTGGTCTCGAACTCCTGACCTCGTGATCTGCCCGCTTCGGCCTCCCAAAGTGCTGGGATCACAGGTGTGAGCCACTGCAGCCGGCCAGTAAACATTTTATTGATTATCTATTATGTGTCAGTCAAGGCAATAGCTAGGCTGGGTGCGGTGGCTCATGCCTGTTATCCCTCCTCTTGGAGGCCGAAGCGGAAGCATTGCCTCAGTCCAGGAGTCAGAGACCAGCCTGGGCAACATTAGGAGACCCTGTCTCTACAAAAAATAAAAAAATTAGCCAGGCATGGTGGTGCAAGCCTATAGTCCCAGCTACTCATGAGACTGAGGCAGGAGGATTGCTTGAGCAATCCAGGAGGTCGAGGCTGCAGTGAGCCGTGGTGGCGCAACTGCACTCCACTCCAGCCTGGGCCACACAGTGAGACCCTGTCTCAAACTAAAATAAAATTTAAAAGGCAATAACTAGACCAATGGTGTAAAAAAATTTTTTTAAAGAAACATAATCTTTTTTTTTTAATAAACACAGTATCTGACATGGACATGCAATATTGCAATGGAGATGAAAATAGGGCTGCAGCCACTAAAGGTGGTAGGTAGAGATGGAAGAGATGCATCCTGTCCACTGTGCTTCCTCCTCAACCGGACCTGGGGGTCCCACCTGATGCTTTGCAGAGCACACTTAGAAAAAAATTACAAAGCATTCTACTGACAACTAGCTGGAGCCTGCGGATGTTCAATATAAATAAATTTACTGTGGATATAATTCCCTTTTGTGACGTATATGTCTAATAATAAATTGCTAGACGCTGTTACATTGATCAGTGCTCATTGAAATACTTGCTATCTTTGTGTGAGTGTGTATGTGCGTGTTGTGTTGGTTGATTTAGTTTTACATACAGTTGTACTGTTTCTCAAAAGAACTCATCTTATAGCTAGGGTTTATTGGCAGAAAAAATGTTGCAAGGGATTTGAATATATCCATTTGGGTTTATAACATTAACCAGTATTTATCAACTTTTGCAGAGCATTAGAAGCACCTGCAAGTGCCTATTAAAAAATAGTAATGCTTGTTAAAAATATGTATTCTTGGCTGAGCACGGTGGCTCACGCCTGTAATCCCAGCACTTTGGGAGGCCAAGATGGGTGGATCACGAGGTCAGGAGTTTGAGACCAGCCTGACCAACATGGTGAAACCCTGTCTCAACTAAAAATACAAAAATTAGCTGGGTGTGGTGGCACATACCTGTAATCCCAGCTACTTAGGAGGCTGAGGCAGGAGAGTCGCTTCAAGCTGGGAGGCGGAGGTTGCAGTGAGCCGAGATCGCGCCACTGCACCCCAGCCTGGACGACAGAGCGAGGCTCCGTCTCAAAAACAAACAAACAAACATATTCTTGGGCCCTGCCCCAGACATATGGAAACAGAACAGGGCTGTGGAGGGGGGAATTAGCAGAAATCTATGTTTTTCCTTCAACCTTTTATTTTGAAAATATTCAAACTTACAGAAAAGTTGAAAGAATACAGCAACCACCCCTATACCTTCTACAAAGATTCCACAATTAACATTTTACCACACTGAGGTTCTTTTTTTCCCCCCTCTCTCTCTATCCCCTCCTTCTTTGCATCTACAGAATTTCTTACTGAGACCTTTGAAAGTATATTTCAGACATCATGACACTTCATTCATGTTGTGGGTTACACTGTGTCCCAATAAAAGAAACGTTGATGTCCTGGCCCCTGGTACCTTCAATGTGAGCTTAGTGGTAAACAGGGTCTTTGCAGAGGTACTCAAAATGAAGTCATACTGGATTAGAGTGGGCCCTACATCCAATAACTGCCATCCTTATAAGGGAGAGAGAGATTTGAAGACACGGAGAGACACACAGTGAAAAAGGCTACATGACTGTGGAGACAGAGATTGAAGTTTATGTTGTCACCAACCGAGGAACGCCAAGGATTGCCAGTAACTACCAGAGGCTGGAAGAGGCAAGGAAGACTCCTCCCTAGATCCTTCAGACAGAGCATGGCCCCACCAGCACCTTGATTTCGGACTTGAACTGTGACAGACCAAATTTCTGTGTTGCAAACTATTCTGATTGTGGCAATTTATTACCGCAGCCCTAGGAAACTAATACAACTGCTCAATACAGGTGTTACCTAAATGTGGGCATTTAATGGGACTCGGGTATTCTCTCCATAACCAATATCATTAGCACACCTGAGAAAATTAACAATAATTTTATGATATCCAACCCATACTCAAATATATCCAATTGTTCTCAAAATATCTTTTACAGATTTTTTTTTCCTTTTTTTTGATCCAGGATCCAATCAAAGTATCTTACATGCATTTGATTATTATGTCTCTCTAATTTCTCTTATTCTAAAATAATTTATCTTAAAAAATGACTTCTTGCTCTTTTACCAAGGTCCCGCCAACATGGGCCGCGTTCGCACCAAAACCGTGAAGAAGGCGGCCCGGGTCATCATAGAAAAGTTCTACACGCACCTAGGCAACGACTTCCACGCGAACAAGCGCGTGTGCGAGGAGATCGCCATTATCCCCAGCAAAAAGCTCTGCAACAAGATAGCAGGCTATGTGTCACGCATCTGATGAAGCGGATTCAGAGAGGCCCAGTAAGAGGTATCTCCATCAAGCTGTAGGAGGAGGAGGGAGAAAGGAGAGACAATTATGTTCCTGAGGTCTCAGCCTTGGATCAGGAGATAATTGAAGTAGATCCTGACACTAAGGAAATGCTGAAGCTTTTGGACTTCGGCAGTCTGTCCAACCTTCAGATCACTCAGCCTACAGTTGGGATGAATTTCAAAACGCCTCGGGGACCTGTTTGAATTTTTTCTGCAGTGCTGTATTATTTTCAATAAATCTGGGACAACAACAACAACAACAAAATGACTTCTTGATGTGTCCAGGTTTTAAAGAAAAAAATTATTCTCAAACAGTAAGAAAGACTTTATTCAAGACTATTGCAATAGGTGTGCTGCTATAAGGGAGTGCGATCTGGCTCAACTCCAAGTACAAGGACAAGTGGAGATTCACAGCCAAAGAGCAGGATGAGGGGTCAGTGGACGGGAAATTACTAATGGGAGACATCAAGTGTAGGTGATTCTTGCTAAAGACAGGCTAAGGGCTTAGACATCAAGGAAGCAGGGTGAGGTCCTTGATCAGATACAAAGGGTGGAAGGACGACTTGGCAGGATTCTTTGCTAAGACTGGCTGGGCAGACCAAAGACAAGATAGGGGCCAAGGTCCAGGCCTAGTTGAAAAGAAGGCTCAGAGGAATCTGACTAAAGTTTGGTCAGGGAGAGAGCCTTTGTTGCAGGTTAGTTGTCTTATAGTACATTCCACACTGTGCACTTGTCTTTCCTTTTCTTTTTTCTTTTTTTTTTTTTTTTTTTTTGAGATGGAGTTTTGCTGTTGTTGCCTAGGCTGGAGTGCAATGGTGTGATCTCGGCTCACTGCAACCTCTGCCTCCTGGGTTCAAGCGATTCTCCTGCCTCAGCCTCCCAAGTAGCTGGGATTACAGGCATGCACAATGCCTGGCTAATTTTGTATTTTAAGTAGAGACGGGGTTTCTTTATGTTGGTCAGGCTGGTCTTGAACTCCCGACCTCAGGTGATCCACCTGCCTCGGCCTCCCAAAGTGCTGGGATTATAGGCGTGAGCCACCATGCCTGGCCTTGCATTTGTCTTTTCATCCTTTTGGTGGGATTTAACTTGTTCCTCTATCACCATTAAGTCATGAGGCTTGATCAGATCCATGTTTATCAGATATGGCAGGAATAATTCATAGCTGGTAGTATTAAGTATTTCAGATCACATCAGAAAGTGCATAAGTGCATAATAGCTGCACTATTAGTGATGCTTAGTTGTTGTTGTTTTTATTTTTATTTTTGGAGACGGGGTCTTTCTCTATTGCCTAGGCTGGTGTGCAGTGGGATGGTCATAGCTCACTGCAGCCTTGAACTCCTGGACTCAAGCAATCCTCCCACCTCAACCTCCCTAGTAGCTGGGACTGCAGGTAAGTGCCACTCATGCCTGGCTAAGTTTTTATTTTTTGGTAGAGACAGAGTCTCACTATGTTGTCAAGGCTGGTCTCGAACTCCTGGCCTTAAGCAATCCTCCTGCCTCAGTCTCCAAAAGTGGTGGGATCACAGGCATGAGCCACTGTGCCTGGCTGAGTTTGATCACTTTGGTAAGGTGATGACCACCAGCTCTCTCCATTGCAAAAGGCAATTTTCCCCTTGGTAATTTGCAAGTCATCTGCAGGTAATACTTTAGCCCGATGTGAATATCTTGCTCTTCAATAACCTTCCGTCCAGTGGTTTCATCAAAAATCTTTATTTAATTGGGGGTTGCCAAATAGTGATTTCCAATTCTATCATTCCTTTCAGTTTTATTAGCTGGTATTTCCCTTCCTTTATTCCTTGTTTTGAATATCACTAGAGATTTTTTAAAATTGTGTTATCAGGCCTGGCATGGTGGCTCACGCCTGTAATCCCAGCACTTTGGGAGGCCGAGGCGGTCAGGAGTTTGAAACAAGACTGGCCAATATGGTGAAACCCCGTCTCTACTAAAAATACAAAAATTAGCCGGGCGTGGTGGTGCGTGCCTGCAGTCCCAGCTACTTGGGAGGCTGAGGCAGAAGAATCTCTTGAGTCCGGGAAGTGGAGGTTGCAGCGAGCAGAGATCGTGCCACTGCACTCCAGCTTGGGCGATAGAGCGAGACTCCATCTCAAAAAAAAAAAAATTGTGTTATCAACTATAGTGAGTATTTATTTTGATGTTCAGATTGACCTAAATTTGGCCAGTAAAATTTCCTTCAAGCTGGTTGCCGTCTTGGAACACTTCTTTGTCTTCTGGCACAGTTTGATGTCCCAGGCTCACTTTCCCTGCCCCAGATTGGGGACCCACCATTTCTCCAAGGGGCAGAAAACATGGTCATCCTCTCAATTACCTAGAGTAGTGCTATCACATTCCACCAGCCTGGCCAACATGACGAAATCCCATTGCTACTAAAAAAATACAAAAATAAGCTGGGCATGGTGGCGGCGCCTGTAGTTCCAGCTAATTGGGAGGCTGAGGCATGAAGAATCATTTGAACCCAGGAGGTGGAGGTTGCGGTGAGCTGAGCTCTTGCCACCGCACTCCAGCCTGGGTGACAGAACAAGACTCTGTCTCAAAAAAAAGGAAAAAGAAAAAAGAAAACAGAATAATGGTATCACATTCCTTACCCATTTAAAATTAGCTTAACAGTAGCTAATGTTGATCAAGTGCTGGGCACTGGGCCACATGTTTCCATGCATCCTCATTTAATTCACATGTTAATTCTTTACAGTAGATTATATTACTTATCCCTGTTTTACAGATAAGGAAATCAGGGTGTGGGGAAGTTAAGTAAACTGCCCAGGTCCTCTCAGCTGGCAAGAGGAGGAGCTAGCAATTGGAACTCTAATCATTCTGACGCCAAAGCCCAAGCTTGGAACCACCATAATCTATTGACAATTTGGCTACAAAACAAGAAAACTCCTTAAGCAGCATTGAACCTGATAATATCTACATTTTTAAAAACAAAAACCATGCTTTAAGGTAACAGGTATTAAGCAAAATTTAGGGAAAGAAATCCTTGAGTACAATCTGGAAACTTTCTCATTAATTCCCTTTTTTTTTTTTTTTTTTTTTTTGAGATAGAGTCTCTCACTCTGTTGCCCAGGCTGGAGTGCAGTGGCAAGATCTCAGCTCACTGCAATCTCTGCCTCCTTGGTTCAAGCGATTCTCCTGTCTCAGCCTCCTGAGTAGCATGCGCCACCAGGCCCAGCTAATTTTTGTAGTTTTAGTAGAGATGGGGTTTCGCCATGTTAGCCAAGCTGGTCTTGAACTCCTGACTTCAGGTGATCTGCCTGCCTCGGCCTCTCAAAGTGCTAGGATTACAGGTGTGAGCCACCGCGTCTGCCTTTTTTTTTTTTTTTTTTTTTGAGACAGTCTTGCTCTGTCCTTTCTCATTAATTCTAAATTGCCAATAATCACAGTTTAGAATTATCTTGATCAACCCAGAATATGAGGAGAAAGCTTTCTTACAACTCAACCAGAAGCCTTATCATGAAGTGAACTGGAGCACGGACTTTGGACCAAGGGAATGTTGAATGCCCTTCCAGCTTCTCACCTACAAGTCTTTTCTGTGCTTCTGGGACAGTCCATTCAGAGCTTAAGCTGTCCAGGGTAATGAAAGTGTTAGTAGGGGAGAAGAGAAAGCTGCTATGATTATGTAACTATGCCAGGTTGTCTTTGTAACAGGGTGCTGAGGAAGGGGATAGGGAGTGGGACACTTGCCAAACTGGGGGCTGTGACTGCTTGAACAAAGAAGCGCCTTTTTCTAATCTGCACAGAGGTGCAGATAAGCACTGCAGACTAGCAGAGGCCCTAGCTGAGTCAAGTTCTTTCAGTTTGAAGTTGACTGTTCTAGGTTCAAGGGTGAATGACTTTCTATTATCTCTTCATGAGAAAAAACTTCCTCCTCCCAACAAGAATTTCCAGTTGTGGTTATTAGCCTAGGTGTAACAGAAATTGAAAAGTAATTATATTTCTCTTAGCAGCTAAGGTTGCCCCCAGCAACCTGCCCATTTCCTGCTTTCACTCTTAGGAGGACAGTCTTTTGCCTTGTATTCTTTTTTTCCCTTCTCCACATTGACTTTAGGGTCCAGTTTTAAGCCCCAGACCTGTTTAGTAACTAGCTTTAATCCCAGGGCACCAAGTCTTTGGCCTCTCCATGCTTCCTCCTTCCCTTCCTGGGTCTTAGCCAGGGCAGGGAGCACTACCTACCTGAGTACGCAGAGCAGTGGTGAGAGGTGGCCCAGGGAGCCATCTCAGGGAACCCATTAAGATAAAGGGGAAGAATAAACAGAAGCAGATGTTCCTTCAGCCCCAGTCCCCAGCCCACTGAAAAACAGGAAGCTGGGATGGCAGCTGATAAGGGCTGTCTCCAGGGCTGGGCCGGGACTCCTTGGAGCCAGGGGCTGGGTTGGGTTTCTCAGTCCTCATCTCTCCAGAACAGTCTCTTTTTTCTTTTCCTTCATTACTAGGGGAAAGCATAAACAGTCCCCCATTACCACAAATTATGCAGTTGAGGTCCCACGTTTGGGGAAATTGTGAGGGTCAGCCCATCCAGAGTGCAGTGGATGAGCCTTGCCCTGGGAAAATCATTTTTGTGATCCTGTTATCTCCCCCACCAGGTAAGTATCTCCAGTCCAATCTTATTTCCCTTCCAAGGGGACAGGTCAGAGGTGCTTTCCCTCCATATGAATACAAATCAAATGTATTAACATTCTATCATCAATGCCTGCGGCCACTCGAAATTCAAAAGATGGGACTGGGGCATGGTGTCTCAGCCTGTAATGTCAGCACTTTCAGAGGCCAAGGTGAGCGGATCACTTGAGGTCAGGAGTTTGAGATCAGCCTGGCCAACATGGTGAAGCCCCTTCTCTACCAAAAATATAAAAAATTAGCCCGGTGTGGTGGCAGGCACCTGTAATCCCACCAGCTACTTGAGAGGCTGAGGCAGGAGAATCACTTGAACCCAGGAGGTGGAGATTGCAGTGAGTCGAGATCACGCCATTGCACTCCCGCCCAGCCTGGGCGACAGAGTGAGACTCTCTCAAAAAAAAAAAAAAAAAAAAAAAAAAAAAATTCAAAAGATGTGAACTCCAGGGTGGAGACTGCACACATGCACACATCTACACACATATGTACACACACATGCATGCACACTATACATGTACATACATGTGCACTCACAGGCACACACATACCATACACAAGTGCACACGTGTCACACACATGCATGTACACACGTACCATGTACGTGCACACACACATACCACACACACACGTGCACATACAAGCCCTCATCTAGGCTGAGATCTAAAAGCCCTGTGGTTGGCCAAGTGCAGTGGCTCATGCCTGTAATCCCAGCACTTTGGGAGGCCAAGGTGGGCAGATCACCTGAGGTTGGGAGTTCGAGACCAGACTGACCAACACGGTGAAACCCCCTCTCTACTAAAAATGTGAAATTAGCTGGGCATGGTGGTGGGTGCCTGTAATCCCAGCTACTTGGGAGGCTGAGGCAGGAGCATCGCTTGAACCCGGGAGGTGGAGGCTGCAGTGAGCCAAGATCACACCATTGCACTCCAGCCTGGGCAACAGAGGGAAACTCTGTCTCTAAATAAATAAATAAATTAATTAATTAAAAATAAAAGCCCTGCAGTGACTCCATTCCTCAGTAGTGATGGGGAAACTCTGTCTCAAAATAAATAAATAAATAAAATTAAATAAAAATAAAAGCTCTGCGCTGACTCCAATCCTCAGTAGTGATGGTTCCCCAAAACGCCACAGTTCACCCTCCATAAAAGGGGTTGTCCAAGCTTGGAGCTCTCTGGGTCTGGGGTTTCCCCTCAGTAAAGTAAGGCATGTGGACAAGGAAACTTCTAGGACCTCTTCCTGTGCTCCCACATCCTCTGGCCCTAGGGGCTGTTTTCAGCTCCACACTCCCATATCCCGAAGGATCAAAGGAATCAAAACTTAAGGAATTGGACCTTAAGGCTGTGGTGGCTGGGCTGGAGTGGGCGGTGCTTTGCCACGCACCTCTGGCATATCATCCTACAGCAGTGTTTCTCTTTCAAAAGAAAAAATTGCGGTGGCTCAGGCCTGTAATCCCAACATTTTAGGAGGCCGAGGCAGGTGGATCACCTGAGGTCAGGCGTTCAAGACCAGCCTGGCCAATGTGGTGAAACCCCATCTCTACTAAAAATACTTTTGTATTTTTAGTGTTGGCCGGGCGTGTTGGCAGGCGCCTGTAATCCCAGCTACTCGGGAGGCTGAGGCAGGAGAATTGCTTGAACCCGGGAGGCAGAGGTTGCAGTGAGCTGAAGATCATGCCATTGCACTCCAGCCTGGGCAACAGAGCGAAACTCCGTCTCAAAAAAAAAAAATTATTATGGACCCCAAGCTGATGAAATCTTTAATATTACCCAAATATGTGCATATTAAAACCTTGGTATGAACACCTTGAGTTGTTAGGTAGTCTGTCATCAGAAAAGTCAAGCAGAAAGGAAGGGAGAAGTCAGGGTGTCACTCTGGGCCCCCAACTTCAGGAGTGTTTCCATCAAGGGCTGCACTTCCCCCTTGACAGACCCACCATAGCTCTGGCTTTGGTGGGTGATCCCTGGGTGCAGGGAAGCCCGACCCCTCCTTCCGTCCCCATTCATAGAATCCTGGACTGGCCAGGGGCCTAGAGAGATCACTAAGCACTGCTGAAAGGCAGAAGACCAACTTCTAGACACAGGCACCCTGCCCCCGCTCCTTCTCTCCCTCCAGCCTAGGGGTGGCAGTGACTTCCTGCTGTTGTAAACCTCTGGGCTGCCTCACCCTCTACTTTATGGATCTTTGGTTTATTTGTCCTGGGTCCTAGGAAGGAGGTGAGGCAGCACTTCCTAAGGACGGGGAGTGCAGATGGCATAGGCAAGATGCCCGCAGAGGCTGATCCGGGCATGTGCTCAGCACAGCAGCTGCAAGAGGAAAGCAGGGCTGGGCCAAGGGAGAAGGCGAAATGTGATGCACTTGCCACCAAAGCCTGGCCCTCCATCCCATGATGAGTTACAAAGCCCTTCGGAGTTGTCCTGAGTGGAGGCAAGGGGCTGGGTTTTTGCACCCCAGTCCCCATATCTCACCCCTACATGGTTGGGTTGAATTCAGGCTGCCCCGCAAGGAAGGAGCCACCCTTGGGCCAGGCAGCCCCCTTCAGGCAGGGCTATTCCTGGGAACAGACTGGCGGTGAGCTGTCAGCAGTTGTATCCCAAAGAAGAACCTGGGCAGAGGCTGCAGAGTCGGCCAAAGCATCAAAGCCCAGCTCTGCATATTAGCTGGGTGACCTCGACCCAATTCCTCATCCTTGTTTAGCATGCAGTTCAGTTTCCCCATCTGTAAATAGGGAGGCTGTGAAGATCAAATGAGACCATGTTCCCATAGGGTACAAGAAGCCCGCCCCCGGCTGGCTTCCCTCCAGGGAGCTGCTGCCAATCCCTTTGGCCAGGATCCAGGACTCTGCTTCACCCACCTATATAAGGGGGCAGGGACCCTGTGTGATAAGGTCTGTGCCAAGGTGTGGCCTTCCCTCCCGCATCCTACTCTCAGGGGGTGGATGGATCTTGCTCTTCTCACTGGCTCCTCCAGCTCTAGGGACAGAACAAGGATGCCGAACCAAGGTCCTCTTGGAGCCTGTCCTTCTGGCCTCCCTCATCCTCCCCAGTTGAGCACTGGCAGGTTGGGCCCAAGCATGGCCAGGGAAGGGAGAACCTCTGGATGCTGGAGTTCCGAGCCTCAGCTGTGCCATGCAGCCCAGAGCCCTGCCCGGAGTGGAGTGTCAGGCTCTGTGGCATTTGCCTTTATCCTCTGGGTGTGCCAATCCCCAGGAACCCCACAGGAAGGAAGGGGTGGAAGAGCCAGGGCAGAATTCTGGCATTCCTGGGTCCCCTAAATCCCACCTGCACCCTCAATAGTAGAAAAGATGGGAAGATATAAATAGAAAGCAGTGGGGGTGTGGGGGAAGGTCAGCAGCACCCCAAACTGCTTCAGGGCCCCCGGGGACGCAAGGAAACTTGATGTGAGTTGGAAAAGGTCTCTCCGCCGGTTGGACGCACACTCACGATGTGCAGCTTAGCTCACAGATGGCGCCTCTGTGCAAACTAGAAAAAGCCCCCCGCCCTCCCTGTGTGGTTGAGGTGCAGCGCCCAACCTGAATGAAGTCTCCACGGGATGTCACAGGCCCCTTGCACTTCCAGTTTTCTCAGCACACACGAAATTGAAGGTATAGCCGTGGGTTCTGCACATTTTGTGTGGCTTATGTGCCAACTGGGACAATCCGGTTATATGCCACAGGGCCCATCTTCCCAGACATCAAACATCTGTCCACGCCTTACAGCCTTTGCTGCTGCTCTCTGCGATGACATTCATAGAATCCTGGACTGGCCAGAGGCCTAGAGAGATCACTAAGCACTGCTGAAAGGCAGGAGACCAACTTCTAGACACAGGCACCCCAGCCCGGCAGCCTTTTCACCATGTGTGTCCAGCCGGGCTCCCTGCTGTCCTGAGCCCACGCCTGGTAACTCACATTTTCCATGGATGTGGACAACAGCACCCTGCCCATAAGATGTGTTGCTGCAGGGTGGTGTGGGTAGGGCAACAATCAGAGCTGGGCGACCTCAGTCTGCATTTAGCTAGATTTGTTGTATCCACCCAGTATTGATCCTTATGGCTTTTCTTAAAAAAGTGGATATGGCCACAACGGGCCTGCACTCCTTCCTGGTACCACATGGCTGGAGGGGAGTTGTGTCCTCTCTGGTAGCACCACAGGAATGGCCATAACCCCAGTCTAATGGAGAAATAGTCCATTATGTACTCCAGAGGCTTCCGGCCTTCGTTTGAGTCCTGTATCATTTATTGCTTGTTAGACTTTGAAAGAGCTACTGCTCTGTGCCTCAGTTTCCCCATTTGTCAAACAGGATGATGAAATAATAGCACCTACCTTACAGGACTGCTATAAGCATTAAATAAATGCATATAACAGCACGTAGTACATAATCATAATCACTAAATGTCAGCTCTCATAATGACAACAGGCAAGGTCCCCATGGATAGTGTAGACATTCAGGTAAAACATCCACAAACATCATTTCCTTGTTTTGATGACCCTCGAATTCCCAGCAATAGATGGTAGCTGGCCTACGGAAAACAGAGTGGGGAAAGTCAATCATTCCTGTACAAGGCCCCTCCCCCATCCCCCAGTAATAAGGCAAACTTCCAGATTGCCAGGAGTTGTGGGTGCCGCCTTGGCTCCTCGTCTTGCCCAGCTCAGAACTGTCTCTGAGATGGGCATGCAGGGACACACTATGGACAACCAGTCATGCTCCTTGTCAGCAACTTCAAAGAACATTGCCCATATCCCAAGGCCTCTTCATTCCTCTTCATAAGTCATTAGGGGTCTGTCAACAGCTAAGTCCCCCAAGACTTTTTATTTCCAGCTTGACTCCTGCTTGGGATAATGAGTTCCATGATCCTACCGCCCACCAAGTGAAGGAACATTTTCTTTGATTATTCCTAAATATAACTCTCTCAAGCTTTAAGCAGAGCACCCCCTCCCCAGTTCTCTTTCAGGATTTAGTGAATGAGTTCAAGAGCACCCTAACCATCCATGATTAAACAGATGTTCTTCCTTCTTAGCCTTTATCTTTCCAAATGGAAGAACCCTTAACACATGACTCTGCGTTTTTACGGCAACTTCACTATTTCCTTGCCGATTTGGTTGCTTCTTTTTTGAGTTTCTCATGGTCTTTCTTCAAGTGTAGTAAGCACACAGGACAGAAATCCCTCTCCAACCACGATCCCTCTCCATCTAACTTTGTATATTTTTAGTAGAGATGAGGTCTTGCTATGTTGTCCAGGCTGGTCTCCCTTATGCCACATTCTACTCTGCTTGGATGAACTTCCAAGCACAAAATGAGAATTTCAGTTCAATATATGAAAATCAGTCATTGTGTTGGAAACAACTGGAAAGAGAAGGGATTGGGAGTTGGTGAGAGAAAAGGGTAAAAGCTGTAGGCAGAGTGCTATCAGAAACATTTTTCAGAGAGGTGTGGGAACAATAAAAGCAGGTGAGGTCTTAGAACTTCAACTCTGCACTCTATCCCAGAGCCAGCACACGCAACTGGGCAGGTATCCCATCCAAAAACACCCTCCAAGAGGGAAGGCAGGGGCTGAAATTCAGCCCTCACCCACTCACCGTGCTCCTGGGTGCTGGGCTACAGCAGCCAACAGGAGTGACCTTTTTTCTGATTTGCACAAAGGTACCGTGTGGACCAGCAGCAGCCCTGTCCGTTCCTGCATCAGTCACTATGGGGGCAGCTGTGTCCTACAGACAGAGAGGACAGAGAAACCCAGGTCAGAGCTAGGCACTGGGTCCTGATATGCTCTGGAATAAAGTTTTCATAGTCATTCATCCAGTGAATATTTATTGGGCATCTACCACGTGCCTGGTACTGTATTTTTGTTTTTGTTTTTCCTGAGACAGGATCTTGCTCTGTCATCCAGGCTGGAGTGCAGTGGCATGATCACGGCCCACTGCAGCCTCAATCTCATAGAATCAAGTGATCCTCCCACCTCAGCCTCCTGAGTAGCTTGGACTGCAGGCACACACCACCACACCTTTTATATTTTTAGTAGAGATGAGGTCTTGCTATGTTGCCCAGGCTGGTCTCGAACTCCTGAGCTCAAGTGATTCTCCTGCCTATGCCTCCCAAAGTGCCAACACTGTTTTAGGTGTGGAGAAGACAGTGGTGGATAAGACAGACCTGGTTCCCTCTCTCAAAGAGCTTTGATTATAGTCAGGGGAAACAAGTTAACAAGGTCAGTGTAGACATCACAGGTATCATAATGCTCCAGATCAGTGGTTGGCAAACTATGATCTTTAGGCCAAATGTAGCCCTTGGCCTGTTTTTGTAAGTCCCATGAGTTAAGAATAGTTTTTATATTTTTAAAGGGTTGTTAAACAAATTCAACAAAAGAACCCTTAGGAGGCACACGAAGCCTAATTATTGACTATTTAGTCCTTTACAGAAAAAGTTTGCTGAGCCCTGGTGTAGGTAGTGACTTGCAATGGTAGGGTTATCTAGCAGACATTGCTGGTCGTCAGCTGGTTGGATTATCTAGCAGAGACTGCTGGTTGTCAACTGGTTGGATTATCTAGCAGACACTGCTGGTTGTCAACTGGTTGGATTATCTAGCAGACACTGCTGGTTGTCAACTGGTTGGATTATCTAGCAGACACTGCTGGTTGTCAACTGCCTGGATTATCTATTAGACACTGCTGGTTGTCAACTTCACAGAACCCATCCATATCTCCTGAATATATGGCAGCCTCGAGATTTGTGTAGGATGGGGCCTTAGCTGCTTAAGCCTAATCAGGGTTCTTTTAGCAGTGACTGGGTGCTGCTCACCAGCACATTTCAGGGATGCACCAGTGAGCATGTGAGATTCCCCTGGGCTAAATGATTGGTTAGGTGATATCCGGTGTTTTTTTTTTTTGAGCACGGGAGGCAAGAAACTCTCTTTCTGGATGGGGTGGGATGTGCATGTGCGGCCAGGGATTGCTGTAGCCATTTTGCTCATGGCTGGGAGGTCAGCCTGAGGATTCAGTGACCCATGGAGGGAGTGCCCAGAGAATCATAGAAAAAAGGATCCAGGTCCCCACCATACCCTGGCTGCAGCCTGATTTTCTTTTGGACGTTTTAGTTCCCAAGCCAATAAACTCCATTCTGTGTTTACACCAGCTGGGGTTTCCTGTTTGTTTTGAGACAGAGTTTCGCTCTTTTTGCCCAGGCTGGAGTGCAATGGTGTGATCTTGGCTCACGGCAGCCTCCACCTCCTGGGTTCAAACGATTCTCCTGCCTCAGCCTTCCGAGTAGCTGGGATTACAGGCATGTGCCACCACGCCCAGCTAATTTTATATTTTTAGTAGAGACGGGGTTTCACCATGTTGGCTAGGCTGGTCTCAAACTCCTGACCTCAGGTGATCCACCTGCCTTGGCCTCCCAAAGTGCTGGGATTACAGGCACCTCCCCCAGCCAGGTTTCTTGTTCTTTTGACCAAAAGCATCTTACCTGACAGAGGTGGTCAAGCAAGAAGGAGGCCGTACTTGATTTGAGATCTGAATGACGACAAATAACTAGCCATGTAAAGAAAATCTGGAAGAAAAACCTTCTAAGTAGACAAAAAGGCAAATGCCAATGCCCTGAGGTGGACGTGAACAGGGCGGATTTGAAGAGCGGGGAGGTCAGCGAGCTGTAGGGAAGAAGAGACAGGATGAGGTGAAGGAGTGGGCAGGGTCTTGGTGGCCAAAGAGAGGAGCTGAGATTTTACTCTAAACACACCAGGAAGCCATTGTTTCTTTATTGTTTTTTTTTTTTTTTTTCTTTCTATGGAGTCTCACTCTGTCGCCAGGCTGAAGCGCAATGGTGTGATCTCGGCTCACTGCAACCTCCGCCTCCCCGGTTCAAGCGATTGTACTGCCTCAGCCTCCCAAGTCGCTGGGACTACAGGCGCCCGCCACCATGCCGAGCTAATTTTTGTATTTTTAGTAGACAGGCAGTTTCACCATGTTGGCCAGGCTGGTCTCGAACTCCTGACCTAAAGTGATCCACCCACCTCGGCCTCCCGAAGTGCTGGGATTACAGGCATGAGCCCACTGCACCTGGCCTGTATTGTTTAATTTTTAAACTGACTTTTACTTACATAGAGCAGTAAAGTACACAAAACTTAAGGACACAGTTTGATGAATTTCAACACCGCACACACAAACATATACCTCTATCATCCAGATCAAGAATGTTCCCAGCCTCCACAAGCCAAATATGTAATTAAAAATGTCCTACTAGGCATATTAACGCAATAAAAGTAGAAAGCTGGGGCGTGGTGGCTCACGCTTATAGTCCCAGCTATTAAGGAGGGTGAGGTGGGAGGACTGCTTGAGGCCAGGAGTTTGAGGCCACCCTGGGCAACATAATGAGACCCCCAGCTCTAAAACAAAATTAGCCAGGGGACAGTGGGGTGTGCCTGTAGTCCTAACTGTTTAAGAGCCTGAGGTGGGAAGATCACTGGAGCCCAGGAATTCCTGGCTGTAGTGAGCTATGATTGTGCTGTACTTCAGCCTGGGAGACAGTGAGATGAAGAAAGAAAAGAAAGAAAAGAGAAGAGAAGGGAAGAGAAGGAAAGAGAAAGAAGGAAGGGAGGGAGGGAAGGAAGGAAGGAGAGAAAAAGCTGAAATTAATTGTAATAATGTATTTGACTTAACCCAACAGATCCAAAATACTTTAATACATAATCAGTGTTGAAAGTATTAATGACTACATTTTTTCCTTACTGAGTCTTTGAAGTCCAATGTTTGTTTGACACATACAACACATCTCAATTTGGACTAGCCAGACTTCAAGTGCTCAACAGCCCCATGTGGCTAGTGGCTAATGTACTGGACAGTGCAGGTCTAGAAAGCAAGGGCTGATAAATGAAAACAAAGCAAATAGCATCCATTGATAGGAATACAAGTTGTGTAGGGTGTAAGCCACTGACTTTGAGTGCCGATTTCTTAGTTTTATTTTAGTGAAAATAAAATCAGTTCAACCCAGTATCAGTTCCCTAACCCTATATTCCCCTAAGGTCCTAGATTACTCAACATAGGATATTCCTACCACAAAGGGTTTTCGTTCCCTTTTGTACCCTCTTATGAAGAGTTGTCATTCTTCACATTCTTAGGCATGATGGACCTCTGAATGACAGGTTCACATCTGACCGAAAAGCCTCCAATTTCAGCTTTGAGTTATTTCAGACTTTTCAGATGGAAGTCATTTTATATCTGTGGGTTTCAAACCTGACCAGTCATCTAAATCACTTGAGTATTTAAAACAAAAAACATAACACGCGCCCTGGACCTGCTGAATCCCAATCCAGAGATGCACTCAGTGATGTGTATTTTTAAAAGCCTTCACAGATGACTGTGATGGGCTTTCAGCCCTGGGAACCACTGAGCATCATCTGCTTTGCTGAAAAGATCCAGAGACTTCATCAGGCACCATAGCAGAGGCACAGCAAGGCCCCGACTGACAAGTCATCAAGGAGAAACACTCCTATTAAAAATGTTGTAGCCTTGGCCGGGCTCAGTGGTTCATGCCTGTAAACCCAGCACGTTGGGAGGCCGAGGTGGGAGGATCACCTGAGGTCAGGAGTTCGAGACCAGCCTGGCCAACATAGTGAAACCCCGTCTCTACTAAACATACAAAAATCAGCCCGGTGTGGTGGCAGGCACCTGTAGTCCCAGCCACTTGGAAGCCTGAGGCAGGAGAATCGCTTGAACCCGGGAGAAGGAGGTTGCAGTGAGCCAAGATTGCAACACTCCAGCCTGGGTGACAGAGCAAGACTCAAATAAATAAATAAAATGTAGCCGCGGGGGGACGGGGAGGGAGTTGTTTATTTCCTCATGGCTGGGATAATGGCAGTAGTGGAGGTAGAGGCTTCTTGGGTGCAGCCTATTTTAGGCAGGCCGAGCCCAGTCGTTGGAACAGGAAACAGTATCTGCAGGTGGGGGACCAACATGAGAGAGGACCACGGGTCTCGAGTTGGCCTGAGGGTGTGGGTAAGGAGGAAATGCACAGTGGGTAACCCACCCGCCCCTACACACATTCTGTTTTTTTTACTTCTGGCTTTTCTGGCAGTCAGTGGACTCTCTTAATCTTAAGGCATGGCGTGTAATAGCAGAGCAAACCTGTGTTGCAAAGGGACAACCTGAAAGAGCATGACTGAAGGGGAAATAAAACTCACCCGGTCCTTCTGGCTTTCATTTTAATCACTGGGTGTGCCCTTGGCACCAGGATCATACAACAGACCTGGTTTCCTTCCTTTGATGTATTTAAAGAGCCCTGGATTTGTCGTCGGGGCACCGGAGTTCCAGTCCCAAACCTGTACTAAGCAGCTGTGCTACCATGTGCATAGGATTTAACTTACCTAAGCCTCACTTCCCCTGCCGGTAAAATGAGTAATCAAACCTATCTTGTGGGTTACAGTGATGGCTGGGTAAAGTAATGCATGAGGAAGCAATTTAGAAAGGATCAAGCACGACACAAAGGGAAGACCACCGTTTACAGAAGGGAAAGTGACGCAGGACACAGAAAGCGGGAGAAACCCTTCACCAGCTCCTAGATTCCTCACCTCTGCCCTCCTCCTGTCGTCCCTTCCCCCTCCACGGCAGGGGCCTTACAAACAGCAGTTGCTCTCATCCGCCTGGGCACACACCTGTCCTGGGCTGCTGGGAAGACGCCCCCCGCCCCCCTAACAAACACACAGAAGACACCATAAACGTTTCTAGTGGCAAGTCCTCACGGCCCGCGGGCTTCCATTGGCTCGGGAACCCCCTGAGCCTATTTTTCATTGGCTGGCTGCTGCTGGGATGAGGAGAGGCAGTCCCAGCCGAGGTTCACAGCCGAGAGTCACTTAGGGCTGCGTGCCCTTTCCTGCCCACCTCCCCGCAGCGGCCCGGGAAGCCTCACTGCTCCCAGCGCGCTCCCTGCGCGTCCCGGCCGCGCGCCTGCAGATCCTGCCCGCCCGGCAGCCGTCCCAGGCCGGGAAACAGTAGCCGCCGCTCAAATCGGCCCCTTCATCGCCCAGTCCCGCAACGGACATCTTTCTGGTCCCCCACCCAGAACTGAGCATCACTCCCCGGGTCACGCACATGAGCTGCGCCTCTGTCACTTTTGTCACTCAGTCCCCTTCCTAACTCCTCCCCCCACCCGCAGATTGAAGGGTGCAGTGGCCTCCTGGCTAGGTCCCTAATAACGCTGGGTTTAAGCGCACTGGGCCCCAGCCGACAACCAAATAAAGTGGAAACACGTGCGCACCACTCACAGAAAGTATTTCCACTCCGCGGGAGCAGCACCTACGGCCCCCACGCCCCCCAGCTCCGAGCCAGAGAACCGGCCCTCTAGGGAAGCCGCCGCCCTTCCCCATCGGGCTGTCACTGTTCCCCGGTCACTTCGGGCGGCGACCCCCGCGGCCCAGCCCGCGCGCCCCGACAGCCCCCGCCCGCGGGACCAGCAGCCGCGGCAGGGCAGGGGACACCCTTTCCCTGGCTGGGCGGGGTGGGGGCGGCGCTGCCAATCGCTGCGCAGCGCACGTGCTGCACGTCTGCGCATCCGGCCCCGCCCGGCCGGCGCGGTGTGGGGTTGCGGGGGCGCGGGGGCGCGAGGCGCCGCGGAGGTGTGGACGCGCCGGGGTCGAGGGATGCGCGCGTCGCGGGGTAGAGTGCGCGGTGCTCCGGGCCCGGGGGCGGCGAGAGCGCGCCGGGGGGCAGTGCGAACGCCCAGGGGTGGGGAGTGCGCAGAGATCTGGGGGTGGCAGGGGACGAGCGCGCCAGCGGGGACCACGGGGGAACCCGAGGGGCCACAAAAGGGTCCGTTCCCCCCTATGCGATGGCTGAGCACCGGGAAACTCCCCAGCCGGTCTCAGCCTGTCTCTATCCCTCTCTTAGTAGAAACTTGGCCACAGCTGGTGGGCGCGGGCCCGCTGCCCTGCACGTCCACCGCTAGATCAGCCCAGGGCCCGCGCCCGGAGGCCAGGGAGCTGGAGGTCAAAGCTTGGTCTCCTGACACCTGTTCAGGAGAAAGCGGATCTTTGTTTGAGGGCCCTCCTTCCGCCACCCACCACCCCCGCCCCCAACCCCGCCTCCAGCCTAGAAGAGGAGTATTTCAGGTTGCGATTTTCAAACGGAATCATCAAATGTGTAAACTAAAGGGCGGAAGCCCAGGAATCAAAACAGCCGTGGTGTGGTCTTGACAGAGGGCAGAGAGGAAGAGAGGAGTGCCACCTGCTCAGGGCCAGACGCTGATTGAGGGCGCGCCCTGGGAGGGGCGCTTCCTGGTGCTCATTAGTGGAAGGGTGAAATGGGAGGGCAGCAGGGCCGACTTGCTCTCGGCAGAGCGACATTTTCATTCTTTGGTGTGCTGTTTGGGCCCCAGAGAGCTCCACGTCCCAGCGTGGAAGCCAGTTTGATGTAGCTGGAGCGAGCTGTGAGCTCCTGGAGCTGTTTCGTTGTTTACCCTCCTTGAAAGGAATGCTGTAACAACTTCCGGAAGAGGAGCCCCTTTGAAGTGTGGGCAGGATTGGGGTTCCTCTGACTTCATGTTGTCTCGGTGGCCCCTTTGATGTGGTGACAGGGCTTAGCAGAGACTGGCTATGGGGAGTCAAACGCCAGTCCAAGGTCACCTCCACCAGGATGGACATATTGAAGGGCAGATTGAAATAGGCCAAAACGAATCTCAAAATTTTCCATTTCCTGGTTTGTTCATTTTTCCATTAATACAGTACGTACTTCTCAAATGTATCATTCGATTCTTTATGCCTATGAAATGGCATTGGAAAACTTTGGGTGAAAGTGCTATACCTACATTTATCTCATTTAATCCTCACAATAACTATTAGGTGGGTATTATCCCCACTTTATGGAAGAGAAATTGAAGGTCTAGGGTCACGCAGCTATGTGACTGAAAGCCTTCCTTCTTGAACTGCTCCTTCTCTAAAAGTTAATTGGTTTATTTAAATGAGTCAAACCGCACAAAACAGATGAATGTCTGGCACACGGTAAATGTGCAATGAACTGTTAGTTGTACTTGTCACCTTTTTTGTTGAGACAGAGTTTTCAGTCTTACCGCCCAAGCTGGAGTGTAGTGGCACAATCTAGGCTCCCTGCAACCTCGGCTTCCCAGGTTCAAGCGATTCTCCTACTTCAGCCTCCCAAATAGCTGGGATTACAGGCTCCCGCTGCCACACCCAGCTAATTTTTTTTTTAATTTTATTTTGAGACGGAGTCTCGCTCTGTCACACAGGCTGGAGTGCAATGGCGTGATCTTGGCTCACTGCAACCTCCGCCTCCCGGGTTCAAGCGATTCTCCTGTCTCAGCCTCCTGAGTAGCTGGGATTACAGGTGCATGCCACCATGCCCGGCTAAGTTTTATATTTAGTAGAGACGGGGTTTCACCATGTTGGTCAGGCTGGTCTCAAACTCCTGACCTCGTGATCCACCCGCTTCAGCCTCCCAAAGTGCTGGGATTACAGGTGTGAGCCATCGTGCCCGGCTTTTTTTTTTTTTTTTTTTTGTATTTTTTAGTAGATACAGGGTTTCGCTGTGTTGGCCAGGCTGGTCTCGAACTCCTGACCTCAGGTGATCCCTACATCGTGGCCTCCCAAATTGCTGGGATTGCAGGCGTGAGCCACCGCGCCTGGCCTCTTGTCACTTTTTATTGCAAATAAGAAGCTTAAAAGTTCTCTATGTTGCTGTGGCAAGTACTACAAGAGTCTTAGGCAGCAGATCGTGAAGAATTGTTTGAGAAATGTTTTAGGGTTTTGCTTTTCTCTGGTTAGAACCATCTCCAAATGGTATTGGAAGTGGAGTTCCTGAGTAAGATGCTTTCAGACAAAATATACAATGTCTTTCTCTAGAGATCCACTCCTAGGCTTTTTGTTCCTTTCTTTCCCACTGTAGGACATTGCAAAAACAAGCTGCTGAGCCCTCAGCTGGGTGCTTGGGTGTCCCTGAATTTAAAATGGAATGGAATATAGGTTTCTGTTTTTGCTTCCGTTTTTATGGCATGGGTAACATAACTCGACTTTGTCTTTAAAAATTTCACAAAACAAATCAACATTATTTACTAAATCACTTTTTAAACGTGTTTTAAAAGTGCTGCTTTTGGGTTGAAGGGTGTGCTCCCGAAGACCACGCTGAGTTAAGAGACTAATAGGAATCGTGTGAGTGAGGCAGAGTGGGATGAGGGCTGTTCCAGAGACAGATGTGTCCTGGGAGACCAGGAGGAAAGCAGGCAGGCTGAGCTGTCCTGTTGGTTGTTAGCAGGACAGAACCAGGAGGATGCAGAAGCATTGATAGCTGAGATGCACGGCACAGCCCCAATGGGGCCCTCTCTCTTTTTTTTGTTTTTTGAGACAGTCTCACTCCGTCGCCCAGGCTGGAGTGGAATAGCGTGATCTCGGCCACTGCAACCTCTGCCTCCCGGGTTCAAGCGATGCTGCTGCCTCAGCCTCGCAAGTAGCTGGGATTACAGGCACCTGCCACCATGCCTGGTTAATTTTTTTTGTATTTTTAGTAGAGATGGGGTTTCACCATGTTGGCCAAGCTGGTCTCGAACTCCTGACCTCAGGTGATCCACCCACCTCGGCCTCCCAAAGTGCTGGGATTACAGGTGTGAGCCACCACGCCTAACTTTTTTTTTTTTTTTTAATAGAGACAGGGTCTTCCTGTGTTTCCCAGGCTGGTCTTGGAACTCCTGGGCTCAAGGGATCCTTCCGACTTGACCTCCCAAAGAGCTAGGATTACAGGTGTGAGCCACCATGCCCAGCCCGGTGGGGGCCTCTCTTTTGAGTCAAAGGCGGTTTGGAGATCTAGCACAGCCAGGCTTTGCTCTGGACATGATTCAATGAAAGAAGATAAAAAGCAGTAACATCTAGTAATAGTAAAATAGTAACAAATGGTATTTATTAAATACCTACTGTGTTCTAGGCACTGTGCTAGGAGATTCACATGCTTTATGTCATGTAAGCCTATAATGTGGGTTACTATTATTAGTCCCACTTTACAGGTAGGGAAACAGCCCCAGGGAGGTTAAGTTGTCCATTACCCAACTAGTAAGTGGCCCCATGAGCAGAGGACTCAGGCTTCTAGTGTACTCAGCCACTGGAGGATGATCCTTTTGTGCTGAGATTCAGTTTATAAGTTCTATTATGGGAGAAGTTGGGGGCTTCCTGGTCTCGATCTATCTAAGGCAAGCTTGTCCAGCCCATGGGCTGCCTGCGGCCCAGGACGGCTTTGAATGTGGCCCGACACAAATTTGTTAACTTGCTTTAAATGTCATGAGACTTTTTTGTGTGATTTTATTTATTTATTTTAGTTCATCAGCTATTGTTAGTATATTTTATGTGTGGTCCAAGACAATTCTTCTTTTTCCAGTATGGCCCAGGGAAGCCAAAAGATCGGACACCCCTGATCTAAGGAGGAGGAGGAAAGGACTGGCTGGATCAATGGGAGAGGGAGAAGAGATAAGGCTCAATTAGCGAGCAGGGATCTGTGCAAAGGAATCAGGACATAGGCACAGCAGCACCACAGGGTGACAGGTGTTAATATGGGGGCTGAGGGGAGGGAGCAAGAGTACCTTTCAGTGGGTGTGTGTTCAGGGAGAAATGAAGAGAGTTGGGGCTGTCGCAGAGTTGAACTGGGAGCTCTGGGAGCAAGTGTACCAGTCAGTATTATAGGAAGGCAGCCATGCCAAGACACAGGACCTGCAGGGTGGCCAATTTGTTTTAAAGTATATGACAATAACACTCCACAGTTTTAACGGTTCGATGGGCTAAATTGTGTTCCTCCTACTGCTACTGCCCCCCACATTCATATGCTGAAGTCCTTACCCCCAGTACCTCAGAATGTGACCTTATTTGGAAATATGGTCATTGCACATGTAATTAGTTAAGATGAGTTCATACTGGGGTAGGGTGGTCCCTGATCCATTAGGCCGGGTGCAGTGGCTCCTGCCTATAATCCTAGAACTTTGGGAGGCTGAGGTAGGAGGATCGATTGGGCCTGGGAGTTTGAGACCAGCCTGGGCAACATAGTGAGACCCCATCTCTACAGAGAATACACAATTTTAAAAAACTAGCCAGGTGCAGTGTCATATGCCTGTGGCCCCAGCTTACTCAGGAGGCTGAGGTAGGAGGATTGCTTGAGCCAGGGAGGTCAAGGCTACAGTGAACTATGATTGCACCACTATACCCCAGCCTGGGTAACAGAGTGAGAGCCCATCTCAAAAATAAAAATAAAAACTAAAGAAGGAAATTTGGGCACAGATATGCTCACAGGGAGAATGGCATGTGAAGATGAAGGCAGAGATCAGAGTGCTTCTTCTACAAGCCAAGGAACCCCATAGATTGCCGGCAACCACCAGCAGCTCAGGGAGATGCCTGGAACAGATTCTCGCTCACAGCCCTCAGAGGGAACCCATCCTGCTGACATCCGGATCTCAGCCGTCCAGCCTCCAGAACTGTGAGACAATGCTTTACTGTTGTTTAAGCTGCCTAGTCTGTAGTACTTTGTTACTTTGCTCTAGCAAAGTAATACACGTGGCAACGTATCTGATGACAGCTCTAGCTGTGATAGAGCCCTGAGGTTTTTGAAACCTGCCTTTGTAGAGTCTGAGAAAATCTGTTTTCTTTCATTTTCCTTTTCTTTTTTCTTTGTTTTCTTTTTTTGAGACAGGGTCTTACTCTGTCACAAAGACTGGAGTGCAGTGGCGTGATCATGACTTATTGCTGCCTCTACCTCCCAGGTTTCTCAGTAGCTGGGGCTGCAGACACACACCACCTGCCTGGCTAATTTTTTAAATTTTTTTTAGAGATGAGGTCTCACTGTGTTGTCCAGGCTGGTCTTGAACTCTTGGGGCTCAAGTGATCTGCCCACCTTGGCCTCCCAAATTGTTGGGATTACAGGTGTGAGCCACCATGCCTGGCCAGGACTTGTTTTATATAAAATTATCTCTAACAGAATGCTACATGTACATAGCTATAAAAAGCGAAGTAGAATAAATACACAAAAAGTATAATGAAAAATTACAATTGCGCTTAGCCTCTTGTTCCCCAAGGCTGTCTTCCTGGAGGCCGGCACTGCCAACTCTGTAGCCATTTTTCTTGTATTTTCCTTTTCCACCATTTTTCTAAACAATATGCTTACATTACTATTACTATTTCTTTTCTTTCCTTTTTTTTTTTTTTTTTTTTTTTGAGATGGAGTCTCACTCTATTGCCCAGACTGGAGTACAGTGGGGTGACCTCAGCTCACTGCGGCCTCTGCTTCCCAGGTTCAAGCAGAACCTCCCAGGTTCAAGCTACTTGGCCTTAGCCTCCCAAGTAGCTGGGATCACAAGTGTGCACCACTATACTTGGCTAATTTTTGTATTTTTAGTAGAGATGGGGTTCCACCATGTCGGCCAGGCTGGTCTCGAACTCCTGACCTCAGGTGATCTGCTTACCTCAGCCTCCCAAAGTGCTGGAATTATAGGCGTGAGCCACCACGTCCAGCCACATTACTATTTCTTGATTTTCGACTTTGCACACTGCTTGTTAACTTCCAATCATGGTAGTGGAGGAAACGCTCTCCTTCCCATACCCCCTTCTGTATCCTTGTATTCCAGTACTTTATGAAATAAATGACAACTGTTCACATTATTGGGAGGAGGCATGTAGTGTTAGGGGGGACATGGCTCACCTCTGAGCCATGTAGTGTTCTAGGACAACACTCTGTGATTAAACAACCTTTTTCTCCTTCTAGACTTAATGGCAGCTTCTTTTTTGCAATTGTCTGATTTTCTCTGAACCTGTGTGTTCCCCCATTGCCCTAGCACCTCTGCCGCGCTGCAATCAACAGTATTTTTTGACTCTGAACCCTTTATTTTTTTTCCCTAGGTGGTCCCTCTGGCCTCCTCCTCCAATGTGGACAGAGGTGGCTTAGGCTGCAGCGTGGCCCAGCTCCTGAGAGGGAGGAGGAAGTGTCTTTTGAAAGTGGCCAGCAGTTTTCTGCGTTTGGAGGTGGATGTTTCAGTTCACTGTGGGGGTGAAGTCCTTTGGTTTCATGAAGACCTCCGGGAGAGGCAGTTGTGCTCTTGTTGTTCCCCTCTGAGGGGCTTCACGGTTCTGGCTTGGGCGTGTTAATCAGACATTCAGGCTGAGGCAGTCCTGAGTCCAGGGGAGATGTTGTCTGAAGGTGTGAACGGCTTAGCTCACTCCTGTGGAAACTGATGTTTTTGTCAGTGGTTGTTTTTTTGGCAGGGTGTGGGAGTTGTTGCTGAAAGTTGCTTGCAGGAGATAATGGAGTGGCTGAGGGTGGAAGGTGCATTTTCTCCATCCGTGCACAGAATCAGCACTGCTGGGTCACGCAGGGTGTAGGGATCTAGAGCACCAACAGAGCCCCGGACCTGGAGCCTGGCAGCCCCAGGGGCACTGTGTCTTAGAGGTAGGGGCCCCAAGGCTCATATTGGTGGACCTCAAGCCACAGAAGCCAGGCCAGAGGAAGGATACAATGATGACTGGGACTAATTGGTTCAACAGATGTCGGGGACCTTTTTAAGGACTCCCTGAAAGACCCAGGGAATACTTCTGCAGGGCTGGGGCTGAGGGCCTGTGTTCATCAGGGGCCTCAGAATCATTGTGACACGGGGTATCCGTGCAAAGGGATCTCACGTCTCCCCAGACTGCTGGACACTGGGTGTAGGAGCATATTCCCTTCAGAATGATTCACAGCGATAGGCAGGGTATTTTTACCCCCATTGACAGCCAAAGAGTCTGAATCTCAAAGAGGCTTCGGTCCTTAAGTGGCAGAAGTGGAATGAGACCCCAGGTCAGGTGCTTTCCCACTTCCACGGAAGATAGAAGTCACGTTGCTAGAAAGTAACAGGGGAAGTAACAGCCCCATTGGACCATTTAGGGTCCTAGGAATGAAGTATTTATTATGTTCAGTTCTGGGAATCACATTTTAAGAGAAGCAAGAACTTACTTCCTAGAGGGAAATCAGTTCGTGAAGCAGACCGGTGTGCCTTTTTGGCTTTTGTAACATCAGAGGGTCCTCCCCAGTCAGTGTTAGCAGCCCTGGGAAGCAGAGTTCTCTAGGGCTTCCAGACTCGATCCCAATGTTGTCACCAGGCACCATGGTATGCTCAGTGCCATGGGCAAGCGTGGCTGTCATCTGCCCAGGGCCATCGCCTATGTAGCTAACGTCCTCTGTAGACAAGCAACCCTCTGTTGCAGCCTCATAAGCAAGGTGATTGTAGATGTCATGCCTGACTAGTTCACCCTTCTCAGGAAGTGAACTTCCTTTTTACTCAGTTTCACAAATATGGGGGTTCATGCAGTCTCCCCTCCCATCCCAGCCAGCTGCCGTGACAGTGGGATAAGGCGCTGACAAGTGGCCGTGTTCCCTCTGCTAACAGGGGCAATGTCCCCATGAGTGCTCCCTTCCCAGCTCTGGGGCTAGAGTGTGAAAGGTAGGGTAGTGCTTTAGTGACTGGTGGGCTGTTGATCTCAGACACCAGCTGCTGTGATTCCTAGGACACTTCTCATCAGTGGGACGTGAATGGGGGTCTCCCACGTTCTGGTCTCTCCAGTCAGGTTGAATTTGTTGTTTTGTTTTTATTTTTGTTTTGAGACGGAGCCTGGCTCTGTCGCTCAGGCTGGAGTGCAGTGGTGTGATCTTGGCTCACTGCAACCTCTGCCTCCCAGGTTCAAGCGATTCTTCTGCCTCAGCCTTCTGAGTAGCCGGGATCACAGGCACCCGCCACCACACCCGGCTAATTTTTGTATTTTTAATAGAGATGGGGTTTCACCATGTCAGCCAGGCTGGTCTTGAACTCCTGACCTCAGGTGATCCACCTGCCTCGGCCTCCCAAAGTGCTGGGATTATAGGCGTGAGCCATTGCGCCCAGCCGAATTTGTTGTTTTTTTAAACAGGAAAATCCTTACTGAAGTTTCAAGGTTCCCATTCTAATGATTTTTAAATCCCTATTGAATTCAAATCTCTCTTTATTTTATTTATTTTATTTTTTTTGTATTTTTGTTTTGAGACGGAGTCTGGCTCTGTCGCCCAGGCTGGAGTGCAGTGGTGTGATCTTGGCTCACTGCAACCTCTGCCTCCCAGGTTCAAGCGATTCTCCTGCCTCAGCCTTCTGAATAGCCGGGATCGCAGGCACCCGCCGCCACACCCGGCTAATTTTTGTATTTTTAATAGAGATGGGGTTTCACCATGTCAGCCAGGCTGGTCTTGAACTCCTGACCTCAGGTGATCCACCTGCCTCGGCCTCCCAAAGTGCTGGGATTATAGGCGTGAGCCATTGCGCCCAGCCGAATTTGTTGTTTTTTTAAACAGGAAAATCCTTACTGAAGTTTCAAGGTTCCCATTCTAATGATTTTTAAATCCCTATTGAATTCAAATCTCTCTTTTTTTATTATTTTTATTTTTTTGTATTTTTGTTTTGAGATGGAGTCTGGCTCTGTCGCCCAGGCTGGAGTGCAATGGCATGATCTTAACTCACTGCAACCTCTGCCTCCTGGGTTCAAGCAATTCTCCTGCCTCAGCCTCCTGAGTAGCTGGGATTATAGGCACATGCCACCACACCTGGCTAATTTTTGTATTTTTGGTAGACACAGGGTTTCACCATGTTGGTCAGGCTGGTCTCGAACTCCTGACCAGATGATCCGCCCACCTCGGCCTTTCAAAGTGCTGGGATTACAGGCATGAGCCACCATGCCCGGCCACTAATCTGTTTATGTTTACAGATTTGTTTTTGCCTCAGTCACAGCTACTATTTGTATTTTTACTGAACTTCTTTGGACAAGGTTAAGGAGCTTCTTTTCCTGACTTCTGTTGATTTTTGGTGCCCCGTGTTTGGAGTTCATAATTACACAACCTCAGGGGTTTTCTGGGGTTAGGGGAAAACAGCAGCTTGAAGGCTCAGGAAGTGGCTGGAGTTCTGGAAATAGAGTCCAGAACATAGAAAACCCTGATGAACCTGTGTGACCTCGTCCTCCAAGGACTGAGCAATGTTGCCTCTCCTGGCTCTGGAAACACGGCACACAGGGGCTTCCAGAGTGAGCAGGAAGTTGCTGGCCATACCTTCCCAAGCCCCAGAGGTGCATTCAGGCTATTTGAGGATTGTCTTTAAGGCTTACAGAAAATTATTGAAGCTATTCCTGATTTGTACCAGTTAGTTTAGATTCAGCTGCAACAATCACAACTTAAACAAGATATATACAATTGTTTCTCATGTACATAGTTGAGGTCTATTATATCAGCGTCCCCATTACTCAGACTCTTTCCAGTTTTCTGACTGCCTTCCCTAGGCTGTGTCTCATCCTCATGGTCCAAATTGACTGCTGGAGCTCCAGCCATCACATCTGACTTCTAGGCGGCAGGACAGAGGAAATGGAGAAGAAAGGCCTATGTTCTTCTTCCTAGAAGAAACATACTATATTTTTGCTTACATCTCTTTGGCTAGAACTTAAAATGGCCAGTCCAAATTGAAGAAAGGCTGGGAAATTTAGTCCTTTGGCAGGGAACAGTGTTACTTGGAATAAATTTGGGGTTTGTTACTAAGTGGGAGAAGGGGCATTGGTATTGGGTTGGGTTAAGCAGCCAGCAGTCTATCAGAGAAAGCTGGATTTAGTAGCTGTGAAATAAACAGGTTATTGGGGTTTGTAGTTCATTTAAAGCTCTCTTTGTAACCCTGGGCAGGTCATTTTACTTTTTTCAGCTTCAAAATTTTCCTTTAAAAAAAAAAAAAAAAGCGCCAGGCGTGGTGGCTCATGCCTGTAATCCCAGCACTTTGGGAGGCTGAGGCGGGCAGATCACCTGAGGTCGGGAGTTCGAGACCAGCCTGACCAACATGGAGAAACCCCATCTCTACTAAAAATACAAAATTAGCTGGCATGGTGGCGCATGCCTATAATCCCAGCTACTCGGGAGGCTGAGGCAGGAGAATCGCTTGAATCCGGGAGGCAGAGGTTGCAGTGAGCCGAGATCGTGTCATTGCACTCTAGCCTGGGCAACAAGAGTAAAACTCCGTCTCAAAAAAAAAAAAAAGACTGTGATTAATAGCTGTGGTTGTTAAACTGTGTTCAGAGAAGTCCTGGCGTTTCTTGGAGGCACCTCAAGTTTAATGGGAATAACTGGAGCTGAAATAAGAGTCCAAGCAAGGGCTTCCATGTCCCCTTCCCACCCCTTCAACCAGACCAGCTCTCTTCTCTCTGCTTTTTTACGTTACCGCAGCTCTCAGCAGCTCTAAAGCTCCATGACAGGTGAGAAACTTCAGGAGCAACTGTAGAAAGTTTCTGGGTTTCGAGAGAAGCAAGTTGGACAGGTTATGTAGGTTCAGGTTTCTGTGGTTCCGGAGGTAGAGGACCATGTTTTTGTAATTGTGAAAATCTAGGGAGGTATCAGGAAAACGCTTGGTCATCTTTTTCTAATTCCGGAGGTACTGGGACATAATTTTCTTGTCTCTGGTGGCATTAGAATATATTCCCTGAGGTCTGGAATGAAAAGAAAATGAATTCTGAAATACGATCCAGGTTTGGTTCCCTGTTCTGCCTTTTCTTGCTTGATATGTAATTTCTCTGAGCCTTAGTGTACTCATCTTTACAATGGGAATAGTAATGCCTACGCAGGACTACTGGGAAAATGAAACATAATCAAGTATGTAAGCTTAGTAGGCTATGAGTCAACGTTCATTTGCTTTAATGTCACCTGTTCATCAGAGGGCCCCACACCCCCGGGTGGGGTGGGTACAGTAGAGAGGTCTGGGCTTAATGATTCAGCCAATTGGTTCGTGACACTCAAGATAAAATTGTGGCGTTGGGATTCCGGAACATCACCCTGAGCAGGTGTGCGGGCTGATCCTGTCTCATGGGGGTGTGGTGGTGTGGTGTTCTTTTCAATCTAGAGTGTTTAAGAACCAACCAAATCCTGCATCTGGGCTTTGGTTGGGAAGGTGTTGTCTCTCTTAAATCTTTACTCTTTTCCTCTTTAATGTTTTGTTTTGTTTTTTTCTCATCATCAATTAAATACTTTGAAGTCTTTTCCATCTTGAAACAAAAGAAAACCCTTTCCCTCTAGGCAGATGACTCTTCCTGCCTATGTCTTTTTTTTTTTTTTTTTGAGACAATGTCTCGCTCTGTCATCAGGCTGGAGTGCAGTGGCGTGATCTCAGCTCACTGCAACTTCCGCCTCCTGGGTTCAAGCGATTCTCCTGCCTCAGCCTCCCGAGTAGCTGGGACTACAGGCACACGCCACCACGCCCAGCTAATTTTTGTATTTTTAGTAGAGATGGAGTTTCACCATGTTGGCCAGGATGGTCTCGATCTCTTGACCTCATGATCTGCCAGCCTCGGCCTCCCAAAGTGCGGGATTACAGGCGTGAGCCACCGTGCCAGCCCTGATTTTTGTATTTTTAGTAGAGACAGGGTTTCACCATGTTTCCCAGGCTGGTCTCAAACTCCTTGGCTCAGGCAGTCTGCCCACGTCAGCCTCCCAAAGTGCTGGGATTACAGGTATGAGCCACTGTGCCTGGCCGGATGTATGTCTTTCCATTTTCTCTCTACATTCCTGGTCTTATCCCTATTTCTGAATCACCTGTGGGCTGCCCAAGCTCTGTAATTTACATCAGCCTCAGATGTAAACATGCCACCTTGTCTTCACACCCAAGGACACCACTCACCTACCCCATGCCACTGGGTGAGAGAGTCTGTTATTAAAGTCTCTGGAAAATTCCAAAGAATTATAGAAGAGAAAGCAAAGGAAACAAGACACCACCCGCATGCTTCTGAGGCCATGGCCAGCTAGCCCCAGGGAGCCTCATACCAGCAGCTCCTCTTCCTGGCCACCGTCTCCTGCTCAAGCCCCCTTGCTTCCTACATGAAATTTCCTACAATTATCTTGGCTTCTTGTAATCACAAGGCCCACCCCAGAGTCCTATCTCTGAGGTCACCAGGGGCCCATGAAAGTAACTTTTTCTCTCTATGCTGGACCCTTTTGACTCATCTTTACCTTTCATGGGAAGGTGAGGGTGGGTGTTGGGGAGCCTTGCCTGTACATACCCAGTGGGCCCACAAAACACCTTCCCAACCAAAGCACAGCCCACCCTGTGGTATCTACCTCAGCCACACATGGAGTTAATAGTTTCAAAGACTATTCTAGGCTTCCCTTTGGTATTAGTCCATTTTCATACTGTTATGAAGAAATACCAGAGACTGGGTAATTTATAAAGAAAAAGTTTAATGGACTAACAGTTCTACATGGCTGGGAGGCCTCACAATCATGGTGGAAAGTGAAGGAGGAGCAAAGGCATGTCTTACATGGCAGCAGGCAAGTGAGTATATGTATGGGAACTGCCCTTTATAAAACCATCAGAGCTCATGAGACTTATTCACTATCACAAGAATAGCACAGGAAAAACCTGCCCCCGTGATTCAATCACCTCCCACCAGGTCCCTCCCACGACACATGGGAATTATGGGAGCTACAATTCAAGATGAGATTTGGGTGGGGACACAGCCAAACCATATCACCTTCCTACCAGGAGCACCTGTGGAAAGCAGAAGGAGAAGATCTTTTCTAGAGCAAACTTGGGGGATTATGCTTTGTCCCTTTTGTCTCTTCCTGACATTCATGTGACGTGTCTGCTGCGATGACCCTTCAGGCCACAGGCCCCTGTTGACATTCTCTCCTGCCTTGGCTATTGCCACATCACAGTCTTCTATTTTTTTCTTCTACCTCTTTGGCTCTTCCTTCTATCTCCTCCTAGGGTTCCTCTTCTGCTACCTTTTTCTTTCTTTTTAAAAAAACTTTGATTTAAATAATTGCAGACTTGCAGGAGATCTGTCACACAACAGTGTAAATTTACTCAACACTACTGAACTGCATACTAAACAATGGTAAATTTAATGTTATGTCTTTTTATCACAATAATAATTAGAAAAGGAGAGAATGTTATCTGAAGGCATAGTGGCACTGCAAAGCAGAGGGGAAGGAAAGAGTAGCAATAGGAGTTGAAATTCTTAGAGGAACAATAAGTTGGTTTTCAACTCTATGTAATAAATATTTAGTATTTAATACTCACCTCAAAATAATTTCACACTTATAGAAAAGTAAGGAAGATGGCAGACATGGTGGCTTACACCTGTAATCCCAGCACTTTGGCTAAGGCAGGTGGATCACTTGAAGTCAGGAGTTTGAAACCAGCCTGGCCAACATGGTGAAACCCCATCTCCACTAAAAATACAAAAAAAAATTAGCCAGGTATGGTGGCGGGGACCTGTAATCCCAGCTACTCAGGAGGCTGAGACAGGAGAATCACTTGAACTTGGGAGGCGGAGGCTGCAATGAGTGGAGTTCACAGCACTGCACTCCAGCTTGGGCAACAGAGCAAGACTCCATCTCAAAAAAAAAAAAGAAAAGTAAGAAAGAATGCTATGAAGAATGCCAGCCTACCTATACTCAGATTCCCCAAGTGTTAACAATTTATCACATTTGCTTTATTATTTTATGTTTTATTTTTAACACAGGGTCTTGCTCTGTTGCCCAGGCTGAAGTACAGTGGTGTGATCACAGCTCACTGTAGCCTTGACCTCCTACGCCCAAGTGATCCTCAAACCTCAGCTTCCCAAATAGCTGGGACTACAGGCATGCACCACCATGCCCAGCTAATTTTTTCTTTATTTTTAATTTTTTGTTGAGTTGGGATTTCCCTGTGTTACCCAGGCTGGTCTCAAACTCCTAGGCTGAAGCAACCCTCTCTTGGCTTCCCAAAATGCTGGGATTAACAGGTGTGAGACACTGTGCTTGGCCTGCCTTATTACTCTCTACCTATCATCTATCTGTTCATATTACCTTTTTTTTCTGAATCATAGAGAATAAGTTGCAGACATAATTCTCCTTTCCCCCTAAGTAGTTTCATTAGTATTACCTTAAAAAGGCATTTTGTTGGCCGGGCACAGTGGCTCTTGCCTGTAATCCCAGCACTTGGGGAGGCTGCAGCGGATGGATCACCTGAGGTCAGGAGTTCGAGATCAGCCTGGCCAACATGGTGAAACCCTGTCTATACTAAAAAAAAAAAAAAAAATTAGCTGGGCGTGATGGTGCATTCCTGTAATCCCAGCTACTCGGGAGGCTGAGGCAAGAGAGTCGCTTGAACGCTGGAGGCAGAGGTTGCAGTGAGCCGAGATCACACCATTGCACTCCAGCCTGGGCAACAAGAGCGAAGAAGCCGTGTCTCAAAAAAAAAAAAAAAAAAAAGCATTCTCTTACACAGTGCAATGATCAAAATTAGAAAAATAATAGTGATATGGTACTATTGTCTAATGTCTAAACTTTATTTCAAATTTTGCTAATTGTCACAGAGGAATTATAGTAAAAAAAAACTCTTTTTTTCTGGTCCAGAATCTAATCTAGGATCATACCTTGAATTATTTAGCTATCATGTTTGTTTTTTAGTCTCCTATGATCCAGAACAGTTTTTCAGTCTTTCTTTTTTATGACCTTGGTATTTTTGAAGAGCACAGGCCAGTTATTTTGTATATATGTCCTTCAGTATGGTTTTGTCTGATGTCCCCTCATGATTAGACATATATAATCATTTCGAGTATACATTTTTGGTGGGAATACTACAGAAGTGATGTTGTATCCTTCTCGGTGCAGCCTATCAGAAGGCATACGATGTCTACCTGTCCCATTACTCCTGATAACTTTGATCACTCAGGGAAGGTGGTGTCTACCAGGCTTCGCCACTGTAAAGTTACTTCTTTCTATGTAACTAGTAAGTGTCATGTATGGGAGACACTTTGAGATTATGTCAATTTCTGTCTGTCTCTTAGCTGATGTTTCCAGACTGCCTTCTGCTCTTCTCGTTCTACAGAGTTCATGGGTTTGCTGATGTCTCTCAGACTTTCTCACTGGCCAAGATCGCTTTGGAGACACACAGCCCCCCTCACAGGATGTCCTGTAACCACCTCAAACTCAACACTGTCCTTCCTGTCTGAACCTTGTCTCCCATCCCCCATGCCACAAACCTGCCCCTCCTCCTTATTCCCTGGTGACAGTTCACAGCACCACCTCGCTCCAGGTCATCCATCAGCCTAGACTCCTGGCATCGCTAGAGTCTCCTCCCTTCCCCTTGCAGGGCATGCACAATCAACAACCAAGTCCCGTTGGTCTTAGACTCCCAGTATTTTGTATTACTCCTATGGTTTGGGCCATTATCTTCTCAGTCTTGGTATCCTGTCGCAGTCTTCTCTGTTCTTCCTGCTCAGGATCTTGCCTTCCCTCTCATTCATTCTCCATCATGATAGCAAAGTGAGTTTCCTAAAGCGTGGATCCCATTGTGAAGAGAAGAATAGGTGGAGTGGGTGCTGCTTAGAACCCCAGCGGCCTCCCACTGTCCTCAGATGCCAACCAACTCCTCCTTTCGGGTGAAGCAGTGCTCACTTCTCCCACTGCCCCAATTATGTTGACTTTTGAAGTTTCCTATTTTTAGTTGCCTTCTCTCCTTGAGTTTTCATGCATGAAATCTGGAGCACCCCCAACCATTTACCAGCTCTTGCTGCTGTTTTTGGATTCAGCTTAGATTTCACATCAGTCTTCATGCAGACATTCCCTGTCCCATGGGCGTGAGTTAGATGCCCTTCCCAGGTGTTCCCCGGGTACTTGTTCCAACCCTGCTGTGACCCTTTTCACATTTTGAAATGGATTATGTTTATTCTAATGCCTCCACTTTGGCTGTGAGCTCCTCTAGGCCAGGAACCATGTCTTGTCCATTCCTTGTTGGGAAACTTCGGCTCTCACATTATCTGGCTCCAAAACACACTCCACAAACATTTGTTGAATGAATAAGTGGTCAGGTGGGTGGAGGGGGTGAGTGCAGGCAGGCCTGTGGTATAGCTGTGGGTTTTTGTTGAACTGGGGAAAGTTACCAGGACTCTGCTGACTCAGACTTGGGTTCTGGGGACAGGTTTGCCAGTGTTTGGAGGCCAGCTGTTACAGGCCAAGGGCATCCAGGAGGAATACCAGCAAAGAGATCAAAAGAATGAAGGCATGCCCTCGTCAGATATTCAAAGTGCTTTTGACCTAGAAGGGCTGGAACTCCGAAGGAACAGGTTTCCAAGGCCCAGGTGACTCAGATAGGGTTGGGCACCAAGGCTCACGAAGGGGAACTACCAGATAAGAAAGCAATCAGCAAGGCTTCTGCCCAGGTGGTCAACCACATGGCTGAAACCCTCCATTGACTTGGCAGCCAGTCCAGCCTACAGTTTCCTAGGGAACTGATGGCCAAGCAATCTGTAGCACAACTTGGCATGGAGCCTGGGACATTTTATGAGGGCCAGATGGTTGGACTCTGTGCATTGTCAGTGTTGCAGGGTGGGCAGCTGAGGGTCTCGGGTAGGACTCAGCACTAGGACAGGGAGTGTCTGAAGGCTGGAAACTCACATAGGTGAGAAGGACAGGAACGGAGAGCTGGAAGTCAGGAGAGCATAGAACCACGGCTTGGTGTGAGGTCCAGAGCCAGGTGTTGTTGGTTCTGAGAGTCAAGAAAGTGAGTTAAAAAGAGACTAGGAGTGACCACATAGTTAGAATCTGGGTCAAGACTATTATTCACGCCTTGAGAGCTGAAATCTGGTCTCTTTTTCTCTGCCGTCTCCATGCTGCCTAAATCACTGCCTGGAAGAAAAGAAGAGTCAGGTCAGACTGAGTCAGGAATCTCAAGGGGTTACTTGAAGGTCAGGGCTTGATCATGGAAGAATGAGCTCCTTCCACCCGAGGAGGTAGACATAGTTCCAATGAGAAAACTCACCATACATTTTTAAAGTTTATTTATTTATTTATTTATTTATTTCTGAGACAGAGTCTTGCTCTGTTGCCCAGGATGGAGTGCAGTGGCACAATCTTGGCTCACTGCAACCTCCGCCTCCCAGATTCACACTGTTCTCCTGCCTCAGCCTCCCGAGTAGCTGGGACTACAGGCACCCACCAACATGCCCAGCTAATTTTTGTATTTTTAGTAGAGAAAGGGTTTCACCATATTGGTCAGGCTGGTCTTGAACTCCTGATCTCGTGATCTGCCCGCCTTGGCTTCCCAAAGTGTTGGGATTACAGGCGTGAGCCACCACGCCTGGCCTATTTATTTTTAAGACAGGGTCTCATTCTGTCACTCAGGCTGGAGTGCAATGATACGATCATGGCTTACTGCAGCCTTGACCTCCTGGGCTCAGGTGATTCTCCTGCCTCAGCCTCCCAGGAGCTGGACCACAAGCGCATGCCACCATGTCCGGCTAATTTTTTGTAGAGATGGGATTTTGCCATGTTGCCCAGGCTGGTCTCAAACTCCTGGGCTCAAGAGATCCACCTGCCTTGGCCTCCCAAAATGTTGGTATTACAGGCGTAAGTCTGGGATTACAGATTGTGCCCGGCCTTTTTAGTTTACTTGCTAGGATTAATACCTAAGTGGAACATTGATGGTAGAACAAAACAAAACATAAGGAAAAAACATTGAAATAATCCTGGTACTAGGGAGAAGGTAATCTTTGCTAAGGGCTAGATTCCCCAGCACCTTGGACACCCTAGCCCAGGTGTGAGAAGGCAGGGCAGCTTGTTGGGTGTGTCCCATTGCTAAACTGACCTGGAGCAGGGAGGAGGCTTCAGGGTGGGAAGCGGAGGGACCGGAAATGAACCTCTAGACCTGACTTGCCCTGAGAAGGCAAGAAGTGACAGAAATAAAACCTAATCAACAGATATTTTCTGTCTTGATCTTACTCAGCAGATACTTAGATTGAAGTAGTTCAGAGCATGCACACGGGTAGGCTGAGTTACATAACAGGGAGGGGAAACCATTTGTCATACGTAGTTGTAGATGAGTGCAAAATGCTCCATGGGTTGGATTTTTTCCTGGTGGCAGCTAGAACTAGGATGTAGGCACACCTGGGCAGTGACTGGAGGGGCTGTCAGACTGGAGAAAGTCCTGGACTGCTCATAGTCCGGAACCTGGACTAGAAGTTCAGGCAGTAAACTCCAGCCACCAGCAACAGGAGCTCTGGGCTCTGAGGCTCCTGGTGGCTTTAGGCAGGAAGCCTGTTACACATGGGGCCTGGGGCCAGCCCTGTGTCTATGTTTAGGGAGCAGGGAGAGGACTAGGGTGGAGGCAGGCATGTGGAGGCAAGGGAATGGCCACGGAGGTGGCTCAGGCGTGTCATTTTCTCTAGTCTCATCAATGACTCTACATGATCCAAGGCTTCCCATCATCATCATCATCACCATCATCATCATCATCATCATCCAAATGCCATGTATGAATCACTTCCTATTTGTTCAATTACCTCACTCACAAAACTCTAAGTCAGGAATTGTTATTATTCCCAGAAGGGGAAACTGAAGCTCAGTGAGGTTAAGCGACTTGCCAAAGGTCATACACCTAAGAAGTGGTGGAGCCACACTCTGGATCGAGGACTGATGGATCCCAAACTCTAGTAGTAGCTTAGAGGGTTAGGAACACAGACTGTGGAAACAGATGCGCTACTTGCATGGCTGTGGACAACTCTGTGACTCAGTTTTCTCACCTGTGAAATGAGGATGATGGTGATAAGAGAGCTACCTTATAGGGCAGTACTGAGGATCGAGTGAGCAACTGTAAAATATAACTCCAGGAGCAGGGTTGCTCAATTTAGCAAATCAAATACAGGATGCCCAGGTAAATTTGAATTTCAGTTAAACAATGGATAATATTTGAATTTATTTATTTATTTATTTATTTTTGAGATGGAGTTTTGCTCTGTCGCCCAGGCTGGAGTGCAGTGGTACGATCTCAGCTCACTGCAACCTCTGCCCGCTGGGTTCAAGCAATTCTCCTGCCTCAGCCTCCCAAGTAGCTGGGATCACAGGCATGTGCTACCATGTCTGGCTAATTTTTATATTTTTAGTAGAAACAGGGTTTTGCCATGTTGGCCAGGCTGGTCTCGAACTCCTGGCCTCAGGTGATCTCCCCACCTTAGCCTCCCAAAGTGCTGGGATTACAGGTAGTGAGCCACTGCGCCCAGCCTATTTTATTTCTTTTTCAGACAGAGTCTCACTCTATTGCCCAGGCTGGAGTGTGACTGTGAAATCACGGCTCACTGCAGCCTCGATCTCCTGGGCTCAAACGATTCTCCCATCTCAGTGTCCTGAGTAGCTGGGACTACCAGCGTGTGCCACCACGCCCACCTAATTTTTGTATTTTTTGTAGAGATGGGGTCTCACCGTGTTACCCAGGCTGGTCTCAAACTCCTGGACTCAACCGATCCTCCTGCCTTGGTCCTCCCAAAGTGTTGGAATTTCACGCATGAGCCACCATGCTCAGCCAGATGTTTTAGAAAAAACTCTTGCGCTGTTTGGGGCATACCTATGGTAAGTATTATTTACGGATTAGCTGAAATTCAAATTTAACTGAGCATCTTTTATGTGGCAACCATGCTGAGGGGGCTTCTCGAGGCAGCCTCGACCCATGCACCTGGCTCGGGTGCAGGGTCTAGTGAGGCCCATTTCCTCATTGTCATCTCTGCCTCCAGGCTTCTGTTCCTGCAGTTTCATGCCCCCTACCCCATGCCTCTCCTGGCCTCTGGAGCCTTTCCTCACTTCTGGCCTCCTTTTTGTGATCTTCGGCGGTCTGCATGGTGAGCTCTTCCCCGACAGACTGCGCCTTGAGACTGGCTCACATGATTTAGTCACTCATTATACAGGTCAGGTCCATTTGCTGTTTTTTTCAGGTGAGTTACTCAACTCTCCCTAACTAGGCTCTAGTGCCTTTCAGGCAGGGACTGTGTCCTCCGGGACCAGAGCGTGGATCGGTTTCAGTAAATCCCTGCTGCTTGAATGGTTGTAGAAACGGAACCATTCCTCTTCGAGGAACTGGCTAATGAGAGAGCCACTTTGGTTTTCTTCATATGCTGTTATGCTGCCGGAGTAAACCAGCAAAGGCTTGGCATCTGCAGGTCGCTTGCAGTCAGCCTCCTGTTGCCCAGCCCACAGCCTGTTTCACTTCTCTTTCTCACATAGGGGGGCGGCTTGGGCTGCAGCTTGTTTTTTCTCAGCCAAGAAAGTAGCACCCAGAATGAAAGGGAGTGCACCTCCCTTCAACTACAGTAAGGAACCGACAACTAGCACAGAGACCCTTAGAACAGGAGGAGGGACAGTGACAGGCACCTTTGTCACACCTCATCTCAGGTGGCATTGCAGCTATGCTGAGCAGCAGGGCCTGCCTGGCTCCTGTGCCTTGTCCCCTGGCCAGGTTGAGCCCTTGGATGGATACACTGACCTCTGATACTCTTTCCTTCCTGCTCTTGTCCTGTCCCTTGCCTTGGCCAGGCGAGGGCCCGTGCAGAGCCACAACTCCAGGTTGCCTTCGCCCGCACTTGTGCCGCTTTGCTGAAGCCTAACGTCTCAAGCTAGTGAGACACTCTCTGAGACCCACTGTGCTAAAGGTTCTGGGTCAGCAGTTGGCGGGGATTCTGAGTGCTCCGCGGCCCTCAGCTCCTGATTTTCAGCAATCTAGAAAGACGAGGAATCCCAAGCCAGGATGACGCTCTTCTGCAGCCCTGTTTATTATGCCGGCATCCCTGTGCCAGGTAGGACGTTAGATATGGGCATTACAGGTGCAGCTGGTAATCCTGTCTGGGGAGGCCCTGATTTTATCATGAGCAAGTGCGTTGTGGGGGATACATAGAGTTGGAAGAGCAAGTCTTTCCCTCAACACCTTTATCATCTAATGTGAAACAAGTGCTTGCTTTGACAGCACATATACTAAAAAATTGGAATGATACAGAGAAGATTAGCATGGCCCCTGTGCAAGGATGACATACAAATTCATGAAGCATTCCATTAAAAAATTAAAATAATGAGAACAGGCAACCACTGATCCTTTGTTATGTAAATGACCCATCCTCAGTACTGGGTTCTGTGGGTGCTCATTCCCCCAGCTGCTGGAGACATGGGTGGCTGATGGCTGCTCTTAGTTGAGTCCCTTTCCAGGAATTGCCCTCCTTGCTCAAGGTCACCCCTTTCCCCCAGGGCAGCCCATGTTAAGGACTGGTCAATGCCCAGGTGTGGTCCCCTAGCTCCAATTCAGGGCAGCTCTGAAGGGCCATCCCAGCTGCAGAGCTCCCTGTGGGATCCTGGGATCGACTGAGGCTCCTCCCTCTGCCCCACCTGTTCCCTTCACTCCCTATCAGTGACAGATCCTGGGGCCATGCTCTGCATCCAGTCTCATCTCAGAGTCTGTTTCCTCTGGGAACTCAATAAATCTATTTGTCCCTAAATCTGGGGACGCTAGTGCAGAGGATCAATGTTTCTGGAAGTCCGTGGAGTGTTCACATGGAGAAGGAAGTGAATCTGGCAGTAAAGGAGTCTGACTTCTTTTCCCACCCTCTCTGCACTGACTCCCTGCTCCTGGAACCAGGGAGCCCATTCAGAGGGCCTGCAGCTTTGACCCAGCCTATCTGCTCATCCCCCTTCCACCTGCACTTGGCATTTCCACACCACCTCATGTCCCCTCACATCCTTCCTTGTCCTAACTAATCTCTAAGCTGTGACCTTTTGTCAGTCCCATAAAAGTCACTGGGTAGATACCATCTTCAAGAACAGATAAAAAGAGGCCAATTGCCATGGCTCATACCTGTAATCCCAGCACTTTGGGAGGCCGAGGTGGGAGGACTACTTGAGCTTAGGAATTCAAGACCATCCTGGGCAATATAGTGAGACCCTGTCTCCACTAAAAGTTAAAAGAAGTAGCTGAGTGTGGTGGCTCACACCTGTGGTCCCAGCTACTCAGGAGGCGGAGGCAGGAGGATCACTTGAGCCCAGGAGGTTGAGGCTGCAGTAAGCTGTGATTGTGACACTGCACTCTAGCCTGGGTGAGACAGTGAGACCCTGTCTCAAAAACAAAAACAAGGCCACATAAGGTGGCTCACGCCTGTAATCCCAGGATTTTGGGAGGCTGAGGCAGGCAGATCACCTGAGGTCAGGAGTTTGACATCAGCCTGGCCAACGTGAGAAAACCCCATCCTTACTAAAAATACAGAAAATTAGCTGGGTGTGGTGGTGCACACCTGTAATCCCAGCTACTCGGGAGGCTGAGGTGTGAGAATCTTGAACCTAGGAGGCGGAGGTTGCAGTGAGCTGAGATCGTGCCACTGCACTCCAGCTTAGGTGACACAGCGAGACTCTGTCTCAAAAATAAAAACAAAACAACAACAAAAAAAGAGATAAAAATAAAAGAACGTCTGGAAGAAAAATGACACTGAAACTCTGTATTGAATCTTGGTAGTGATCCCCGATTAAGATGCTGTGGGAGTTAATTACAAGCAAAGAACCTCTTTAAAGTTAAACATGAAGTTCCCTAAGGAGTTCTGGATGTAAGAACCATTGTCCTTAATAAGAATGACTTGTAGGTCCAATGTAGGGAACTCGCTGAAGGTAATCAGGATAATTCTTAGTTATTCTAATGGCATAATTCCATTTTGTTGGGCAAATAGTAGGCATGCAACATATACTGAGAGAAGAAATGGGTGGGCGAAGCTGAACATTTCTGTCAGGTGTTTCTTAATGAATAACACAGATGATATCAGCTAATTTTGACTGTAAAGTTATTCCTACCATGTTCGGGTGAGACTTTTGCAGACAGTGGCTCCTAATCACTTCCAAGTCCCCTAGGTCCTAAAGAATATGAAAAATAAAGGTATCTTTGGAAGATGTATGTTAGCTCAAATGTGTCCTGAAAGTTCCTGACCCTCCCAGCAATTAGTTTCTTCTCCCTTTGGAAGGGCACTATCCCCGAGCACCCTCCTCTCTGAAGGTCGGGCACGGCTCAGTCCACTTGCCTCTCTACAAGGCTCTCTCCACCCAGTGAACTCCACCAGGGCAGGGACCACGTATCTTTATGTCCCTGACCACGGGGCCTGGCACCCTGGAGGCACTTCATAAATATTTATTGAGCGACCAAATAAATTACATGGCATGGGAATAATGGTGATTAATTTTAATTTGGATAAAACGACATTCTTCCAAAATTCTTGAAAGTGATCAAAATGAAACAGAAAGGCAGCCATGTATGCCAGTGGCAGCACACAAAACAAAACTGATTAGACAAGTGGAAAAAAAGATGTTTTCTGTGAATCTGGGTTCATTTTATTCTCATCTTCTTTTCTGGAAACTGGGGCTTTCTGTATCTTTTTGACAGTGGAGGGCACTGAGTACAAAGAGCATAATGACTTTCTTTGTTTTACCGTAAGGCTGACTTCTCCCCACAGCTTTTAGATTTTGCCTGATTCTCATAAATAGGCAAAAACTGACAACTTAGATTCCCTCAACATCTTAGCTGTAGCTCCATTTACAAGAATTCAAAATGTATAACAGTAAGTCAACAGTAAACTCAACTGATTGATTTAGAGTTAATGCTTAAGACAGGTTTTTACATTCATTATATAACATCTTCTATGAGCAACTTATATACCTTTTAATGCTTCCAAATATCAAAGTAATTTCAAAAGGGCATTCATGTATATTTCACATTTAATATATTTTAATTCCCCATGTTTCTCACTTCCCTTTTTCCCCCCAGAAATGTCTGTTTCATCATGCCTTCAACTTTTTGTAACAATCGAAAACTCTGGCCCTCATAACTTATTTAAATAAAATCAAATATGCAAAGAAAAAGTTCTGGAAAAGAAAATAATAATAGCTAACATTTACTAACATTATTGAGATTTACTGGGTACCAGGGATATTCTAAACATTTCACTCCTTTCTTTTTTTTTTTCTTTTTTTTGAGATGGAGTCTCGCTCTGTCTCGCAGTAGTGCAATCTTGGCTCACTCACTGCAACCTCCACCTCACAGGTTCAAGTGATCCCCCTGCCTCAGCCTTCCGAGTAACTGGGACTACAGGCGCATACCACCACACCCGGCTAACTTTTTGTATTTTTATTAGAGATGGGGTTTCACCATGTTGGCCAGGCTGGTCTCGAACTCCTGACCTCAAGTGATCTGCCAACCTTGGCCTCCCAAAGTGCTGGGATTACAGACGTGAGCCACTGCGTCCGGCCATCACTCCTTACCTCATTGAATCTTCACAACAACTTCATGAGGTAGATTCTATTAAATTCAGCCCCACCTTGCAGGTGAGGCTGTTGCCTAAGGTCATGCTGGTATTAGGTGGTGGAGCTGGGATGAGAACTCTAGTCTGTAACACGGAGCCTGTGCACTTAAATACACCAGAGTCCTACCTGCCTCCCATGAGATAAGAGGGGGACAGGAGTTCTTGCTTTAGCTCTGTTACTGAGAACTCAGATCTTATTATTGCCTGTAAGATTTTCTCCTGTGTTTGGCTGAGCCTGTTTGATCTGAGGCTGCTTGGCTGTGTTCATCCTCTGTGTTCAATGTAAAAGAAGAATCTGCTGCTTTCTCTTCTCTCTTTCTTTCTCTCTTCTGTATTTTGTTCCTATATATTTTTAGGCTTTTTTTTAATTGGATTCTCATCAAAAGAATATTTCTTCTACTTCTTCTTGGTAGACACTTGAACTTCCTTCCATCCCCAACCCTCCCCCACTACTCAGAGAGTGCCACCAAAAGCAATCGAGAGGTCAGAGGTCAATGGCAGGAATGAAAAGACACCAGCTTGGTCACCTAAACAATAGTTGTAGGTCAGATAATTGAAAACTGAAAGGATAATAAAAACTTCTGCATCTGTGAACCAATTAATTAAGCCCCTGTATCCCTGTGGAATGCCTGCCAAACATCTCAAATTTGGTGTGGGCAGAGCTGACAAAATGCTTTGCTAAGGTAAAACCATCACAGAAAGGCAGAGCTTTCCAGAAAAAGACTTGGCATCTCAGAGACCTTCTATTATCCTATTCATGTATCTCATTCACTATTCCAACAAATATTCATGGTCTGCCTGCTGTGAGCAGGGCACAAGGAGGAGGGAGCGAAAGGCATTTTACCTATGGAGTCAGGGGACTCTAAAGATGGCCCTTTCTCCACTGGGGTAAATGGTGCATGACCTCAGCGAGGCTGGGTGCCTACACCCTGTCACCTGTTCTCCCTCTTTCCATCAGCCATTCAAACCCAACTTGCTCAGCGTGCAATCAGACACCCTCTCTACCTGCCTTTCCTGGACAAAGAGTAAATTTTGTTCTGGAAAGAGAGGCTTTGTGCCCTGCCAACTTAGGGCAACCCACACGCCAAAAGTTAATGAGGTTTGGGCTCTGTATTTAGACTTTGGTTGTCCAAACTCCTTAAGTAACTGCCCGCAGAGGGGTTTCTTTATTAGGCAGCTGTCTCTACCTGCTAAACAGCCATTTGTTTCCCGCCTAAGAGTTAAGGGGACTTTCAGCATTCCTGTGCATGATACCTGACTCTTTAGCACCAATTCACTGGTATTCATTCGACAGTGTTTACTGAGTAAATAATAATAATAAATATATTCATACATGTATTCATAAGAAGAGCAATGTACTTATAAAGAGAGGAAGATCATACAGCAAAAGATGGAAGGTTATGTGTGAACTATTTTTTCTTTGTATTTCTCTGTAGTTAAAAAGTTTTCTGTGCTAGATTAATTTTAAAATTAGAAATAAAAATGTTATTTTATTTTATTTTTTGAGACAGGGTCTTGCTCTGTCACCCAGGCTGGAGTGCAGTAATGTGATCATGGCTCAATGAAGCCTCAAACTCCTGGGCTCAGGTGATCCTCTCGCCTCAGCCTCCCAAGTAGCTGGGACTGCAGGTGTGCACCACCACACCCAGCTAAAATGCTATTTTATAGTATTATTGATCACTTAGATGAACAAAGCATGCTTCATAGTATTATGTATAGATATACTTCTGCTTCTAGCCATAACTGAGAAGCAGGGACCAGATTTTCCCTCCCACCTAAAACAATTTAAAAACCAGACAAAATATATGAAAGAACTGTTTTCAGACATTGTACAACAGGCAATGCAGGACCATGAAAACTGAAAAAATGGAAACATATGAGGGGAAGCATGCAATCCCCAGGGATTACTACCTGGAGAGAGTTTTTGGTTCTTAGTACAGGGAGGAGGAACACAAATGGAGCCCATTGGTGTCCTTGAGTTGAGGAAGAAGACTTCAGGGTTTGGGAAAGCCAAGGTGGCTGGAATTTGCAGGGTAGAGTAATGGAGAGGAGAAAATGTCATGCACACATACATATAGAGAAAGAGAAAGAAAACTGAAGATCTGTAGAGGGCTCCTCATGAATTCTTCAGCTGAGTATTAATTGGTGATTGTTTATGAGGAAACAACCAGGGGCTGGGAAAAGAATTACTCAAAAAGAACAGCAGGAACAACCACCAGAGTCCACACAGAGCTGGGAATAGTTTCTGCTCTTGCCAGCCAGAGTAGAAATACAGGCCAATGAGTAGCGTTCTCAAAAAGGTATTATCTCAGCACAGGGACCAAATCAGGTCCAGCTGAGATAACAGCTGCCCTGAACCCCTTGAACAAAGCTTCAAATCTAGCCTTGAAAGGATCAAACTCTTTCTGAGTAATTTAACTGCATCTCATAGCAAAGTGCAAAAATATTTAAAGAAACACAAAAACTCCAGCACCCAAGAAGGTAAAACTGACAATGTCTAGCATCCAAGCAAAAATTACCAGGTAAGTGAAAAAGCAGGAAAAGATGACCCATAATGAGGAGAAAAATAAATCAATGGAAATAGACTCAGAAATGACACAGATGATATAATTTGTAGACAAGAATATTAAAACAGGTATTATACTCCCAGTGTTCAAGGCCATAGAGAAGAATATGAGCTTGATAAAGATAAACATGGAAGCTATAAAAATGACCCAAATTGAACTTTCAGAGATGAAAAACATGATGTCTGGGATGAAATGATTATGTAGGAATAGAAAAATTAATTAGGATTTTCTGTCCTTAAGGGCCAAAAGCAATACAGTAGCACAGACAGACACATTACCTGCCGAGACCAACTCAGTCGGGGAGACCCCAACACAGCAGTGCTAGAGGAATTAAAGACACACACACAGAAATACAGAGGTGTGAAGTGGGAAATCAGGGGTCTCACAGCCTTCAGAGCTGAGAGCCCCGAACAGAGATTTACCCACATATTTATTAACATCAAGCCAGTCATTAGCGTTGTTTCTATAGATATTAAATTAACTGCAAGTATTCCTTATGGGAAACAAAGGGATGGGCCCGATTAAAGGAATAGGTTGGGCTAGTTAACTGCATCAGGAGCATTTCCTTAAGGCACAGATCGCTCATGCTATTGTTTGTGGCTTAAGAATGCCTTTAAGGGGTTTTCCCACCCTGGTCTGGCCAGGTGTTCCTTGCCCTCATTCCCGTAAACCCACAACCTTCCAGCGTGGGCGTTAGGGCCATTATAAACGTGTTACAGTGCTGCAGAGATTTTGTTTATGGCCAGTTTTGGGGCCAGTTTATGGCCAGATTTTGGGGGGCCTGCTCCCAACAATTACCCATAATAATAAGCATAAGAAGAGAAGCACTAGGAAAGAAGCCTCACTAACTCTTCCAGCTGAAGAGAAGTTAAATAGGGCTTCGTGGAGAAGCTAGCATTTGAGTTTGACCTTAAGGGCTTTCAATCAACAGACATGAGGAGCAGTGTGGGCGTTTCCTGTGGACAGATTCACATAGGCAAAGCACAGAAAGGGAGAAACCCAGAGCAGGTCAATTGGACTAGTAGGTGAAGAGATTCATGTCTGGCAGCAGTGGGAGAGCAGGTTGAAAAATAATGCTAGCCACCATTTATTGAGCAATTACAATATGCCAGGCATTGCTCTAACTGCTTTATCTACATATGCTTGCCTATCCTCGGCAATGTTATTGTTCAGCCTCATTTTGCAGCTAAGGAAACTGAGACCCAGAGAAGTTAGATAATTTGCTCAAAAACACACTACTAGAAAGTGCAGTCTGGCTCTAGAGTTCAAGCCTAAGCTCTTAGGCACCATATTCTGCTTCCAATGCTGCTGATCAAATAGGTTTGAGCCAGATTTATGTATAATTTTTTGTTGTTTTTGTTGTTGTCGCTGCTTCTGCTGGGGGAGCTTGAATACTAGGCTTAGGAAGTAAATTTTATTCTGGGAGGTTGGGGTCCCACTGAAGTGTCATGGGTAGGGCACAGCAGATCTGTGAGGTGCTGTAGGAGAGTTCTTTGAGCTCAATTGGAGGAGGGAAAGGCTCAAATTCGGGAAACAATTCTGGGGGGTGGGGACTGTGAGAATCCAGGCGAATGGCAGGGAAGGCCGGAGCTAGAGGAGTGCAAGGGATGGGAGAAAGGGGATGGATGGGAAAGAGATTTTAAAGAAAGAAATAATCTTCTGCATATGACTGGGATGAGGGTGTTGCCCAGGTCGGCAAGGCCTACATAAGAGTCAGAAAAGACGGAAGGTTGATGCCCTGTGACTGGAAGAAGAGAGATGCTTGCCACAGGATTAAGCAAGTGGAGCAGCCTCAGTTAGGGGCAAAGATGAAGACTCTGAGGCTGGCAGGAAGAGTTTGAGGGGCTGAGAGCAAAGCTCTGGGGGCAGTGGGAATGGAGCTGGGAAGTGGGGGATTTGGGCGTCATCAGCAGCACCAAGTAGAGGCTTTGAGGGTAGAGGAGGAGGTCTTCAGCATTGAGAAAGCGGAAATAAAAAGGAATCAGGAAAGATGCAACAAAGGGGAAGACAATGCAGTGAAAGGGCTGTGCAGACATTAGCTGGTGGAATTACAAGGGAAACGAGGGGTGCCTCCTCACGTGAAGAAGAATTCTCAAAGAGAATGAATGGGTTGCTGTTGCTGTCCGGTGCTGCAGAGAGGAAGCTGAAGGAAGCCAGGCACAAGGCTCCAGGAGGCCATTGGTGCCATTTGGGGAGCCATCTCAGTGATGTCCCTAGCAGTGAAGGATTAGAGAGTGAAGGAGAATGAGAAAACTGGAAGCACCAAAATTCCTCCAGGGAAGAAATGGGGAAGCTAGGTCTGTTCCTTTAGTAGTAATAGGCTCAGAGACAGCTTATTTAGAATTTATTTTGTTTTTGTTGTCATTTTCTCCAGGGCAAACATTCATCCAGCTGTTACTGCCATTGGACACTCTGCTGGGCAATGCACCAGGAACCCTGAGCTTGTAGGAAGAGGCAGACAGGAGTCTGGCCAGAATCACTGGTTCATGCCTGTCATCCCAGCATGTTGGGAGGCAGAGATGGGAGGATCACTTAAGGCCAGGAGTTCAAGACAACCCTGGGCAACACAGCGAGACCCCCGTCTCTAAAAAAAAAAAAAGTTTTTTTTTTTTTTTTTTTTTTGAGACAGAGTCTCACTCTGTCACCCAGGCTGGAGTGCAATGGCACCATCATGACTCACTGCAACTTCTACCTCCCATGTTCAAGCAATTATCTTGCCTCAGCCTCCTGAGTAGCTGAGATTACAGGTGTCTGTCACCATGCCCGGCTAATTTTTGTATTTCTGGTAGAGATGGGGTTTCACCATATTGGCCAGGCTGGTCTCGAACTCCTGACCTCCAGTGAACTGCCCACCTCAGCCTCCCAAAGTGTTGGGATTACAAGCGTGAGCCATTGCACCCGGCCAAAATTGGTTTTTTAATTAGCAGGGCATGGTGGTGCACGCCTGTAGTCCTCAGCCTGGGCAACAGAGTAAGACCCTGTCTCAAAAAAAAAAAAAAAAAAAAAAAAAAGGAGTTCATGGGGAGCAGGAGATAAAAGGAACACAAGCAAGGAAAAGGGATATGAGATAGAGAGGGAGGGAGTTGTAAAATCACAGATGGAGGGTTAGGCTGTTGCTTCTGAGAATAGAAAAGAAAAGACTGCAGGACAAGGCGCTCAGAGTGGATGAGGAAGGGCCTCCATTGGTCCTGTGGGCTGTGAGGGTCTCTAGGAAGCCTTTCGCGCCCACTGGCCTCACCCTAGGACTGTTGATGGAGTCCTAAGCACTGCTCGCTGGATGTATGGCTGTGCTCTATGTGAATGAATGACGTCACCCATTCAGCGCAGCCTGCTCCACACCTGATGTCTGTTGTTCTCGGGGGAGAGGGCAGTATCCAGCCCTAAGGTATTCCAGGGTGCAAGGAAAAGGCATGTCCGGGGCTGGAAAGAACTTGTCATTGCAAAATTTTCCTTGGGACGTGGAATTAAAAACTTTTGTCACTGACAAGGGTTTGCTCCTAATTTTCCAGAATGACTCAAATGTTTGCTTCAGACAATGACAGAGTGTATCTTGCTTGAATCATTGGATTTCTGTTATTTTTGTAAGATGTGGGTGGGCAATATGACTCAGTATTTTTTCCAAGAGATGTGAAAATTATATTGCCTATTTTGGATCATTTCATACTGAGACCTGGAACATTTTTCTCAAATTTTAAATCTTGGAGCTTGGGGAATTTTTGTTTTTGTTTTGTCTTTCAATCATATCAGATCTTTTCCAGATAAAATTTTAAAGGAAAATTACTTAGCAATAGCTCTAAGTTATGAAGTATATTTTGAATGATAATTTATTTTTACATTGTTAAAATAAGAGATGTGTTAAAGCTGGTGGTGTGTTTGCCATCCTAACAGTGAAAATATTAGAGAACGTGGGAGATTAGGTGGAGACTCGAAAGTCATCTAATTCAAAACTTTATCTGGTGTGTGAATGAATATCCTCATTCTAGTTTTCCAGCTTAAATCTGCCTCCCTGCAGCTTCCAAACCTGGGTTCCGGTCCTGACCCTTATGCTATGTGAACCCCTATAGAGTAATTCTGCAGCTGAATGATAATTTTTGAGATACAGCTGTATTTTCCTTTTTGATAAGTCAGCAAGGATTCTTTTCCAGCAGTTTTTTTTGGTTGTTTTTGTGTCTGTTAGCCATTAGTGCTAGGACAAGAGACTGGGGCTTAATGTCTCTGAGAAGGATAGGGCACATAGGAAAAAGAAAGATGAGGCCAGGTATGGTGTCTCACACCTGTAATCCCAGCACTTTGGAAGGCTGAGGTGGGTGGATCACTTGAGGTTAGGAGTTGGACACCAGCCTAGGCAAAATGACAAAACCCCATCTCTATTATTAATATAAACACAAAAAATTAGTCGGGCATGGTGGCACAGGCCTGTAATCCCAGCTACTCAGGAGACTGAGGCATGAGAATCACTTGAACCCAGGAGATGGAGGCTGCAGTGAGCGGAGATCGCACCACTGCACTCCAGCCTGGGTGACAGAGTGAGACTCCACTTCAAAAAACAAAAAGATGAGCCTAAGGGTATAATTCTTTTCTGATAGGTTTTAGTTGATAATGGTATTGTGGTCCTGTTTAGAAAATAGTTCTTATTGGGCCAGGCACAGTGACTCACACCTGTCATCTCAGCACTTTGGGAGGCCAGGGCAGGTGGGTCACTTGAGGTCAGGAGTTCGAGACCAGCCTGGCCAACATGGTGAAACCCTGTCTCTACTAAAAATACAAAAGTAGCTGGGTGTGGTGGCGGGTACCTGTAATCCCAGCTACTCATGAGGCTGAGGCAAGAGAAACGCTTGAACTCAGGAGGCAGAGGCTGAAGTGAGCCAAGATCGCACCACTGCACTCTAGCCTCGGCGACAGGGCGAGACTCTATTTCAAAAAACAAAAAGAAAAAGAAAAAAAGAAAGACGAACCCAAGGGTGTAATTCTTTTCCGATAAGAAGCCTGGAAGGGAAAATGCAAGGTCCTTGCTCTATACGTTTATTGGTTTATTGAGCCTGCCAGAGTGAGCATAGAGAAGCCACCCACCCGACTTTTCCCCCAACCCTTGGGTTCAACCCCAGGTAGGAGTCATTGAGGGGCAGTGGAAACAGCCAGAGAGTTCTAGAGCGGAGGCAGAGGTACCACCAAGCTAATGAAGCTTAGGTTTCAGGGCCTCTCACTTGCTGGGGCTTCTTCCAGTGTTCTAGGAGGGGTCCTGGCAACGAGGTTACATAATCTCATTTAAAAGGCAGCTTAACCGCCATTGGCTAAAATGGCTCTCTCCTTCCAGTCTGACTTACTCTCCATCACATTTATCCTCTTCTTAGCACTGAACAAGTGGCCATAGGCACTGTTGGCATCCAGCTAAGGAAATTCGAGTTGGGTTTCATTTTGTTTGGGTTTTGTGGAATGTATTTTATATAGATTGTTGTTAAATCTGTGTATAGTTATGTTATGGCTAGCTGTCCTGGAGCAGGAATGACTACGAGGCAGTGGTACATTAGTAAATGTTTCACAACCAGGTCTATAGTGTTTGCTAATTTCCATGGTGTAAATAATTCCACCGTGGCCTGTCCCAAGCTGTCCGTGGCCACTGAATATGAAGTTGGGAAGAGCAGCACACCAGGGTATATAGTATTTCACCACATGAATCCCATAGAATGTAAATAACCCCAACAGCACAGTGACAGTAAAATGTAGTGAAATAACTGGGAAGAGATGAGTTTTGAGTATTTGTTGTCTTCATTTTTAGTATTACTCATTTAATTTTAGGTTTACAAAATTTAATTAATAATGGCTATGTTTAACAACTGCCTCCCAAAATTTCTGAAAAGCTAACAATGGGCCCTCATGAGCTAGAACGAGCCAACTCTGGTACACCTCTATAAGCCAGGACCCCTCCTGCCCACTGTGGGATTCACCCATGACATGAAAGTGGAGGGCAAGAGTTTGTAATTAGAGTTAGTAATGAGTCATTAGAAATGAAGTATGTGAACAATGAAGCAGGAGCAAGTTTTTAAATGTACAAAGCCAAAAGCTCACCTGTGGGAAGTCCTTTCAAGCATCAGGTATGGACATGTGTACACAGAGGGTCTGATTCTCGTCGGTGCCTAATCAAATGGAAGTTCTTGCCCATCAAGATTTTGCTTGATAATTAATGCTGATGTATAGAATTACAAATGCCCTATATATTAAACTTTTTTCTAATCCCAGCACAGATTATTTTTTAAATTTTGTCAGTGGTGTCTTAGCTATCACCATGGTTTGGATGATTGTCCCCTCCAAACGTCATGTTGAAATTTGACTGCCGGTGTTGGAGGTGGAGCCTAATTGGAGGGGTTTAGGTTATTGGGGCGGATCCCTCAGGAATAGATTAACACCCTCTCTGGATGGGGGAGTGAGTTCTTGCTCTATTAGTACCTACAAGAGCTGGTTGTTTAAAAAGAGCCTGGCACCTCCCCACCCACTCTTTCCGGCTTCGTCTCTCAGTATGTGATCTCTGCACACAACGGCTCCCCTTCACCTTCTGCCATGAGTGGAAGCAGCACGAGGCATGCTTCTTGCACAGCCTGTAGAACCGTGAGCCAAAGAAACCTCTTTTCTTTATAAATTACCCAGCCTCAGTTATTCCTCTGTAGCAACACAAACGGACTAAGACAGTTATCTATTGCTGCATTACAAATTACTCCAAAGTTTAGTGGTTTGAAACCACAAATATTTATTATCTCAGTTTCTTGGGTCAGGAGTCTGGGCATGGCTTAGCTGAGTCTTCCAGCTCAGGGGCTCTTGCAAGGCTGCAGTCACATGTTTGCTGGGACTGTCATTGGTTTGACATGGGGAGTGGGGTTCTTATCCAAGCTCACTCGTGGTTGTTGGCAGGATTCAGTTCCTCACGGGTTGTTGGACTGAGGGCCTCAGTTTCTCACTGGCTGTTGGCAGGAGTCCTTCATTTCCTTGCCATGTGGGCCTCTCCACAGGACATCTCATAGTGTCGCTGCCAGCTTCTATTGAAGTGAGAAAGCAAAAGAGGAACAGAGAGAAAGCAAGATGGAAGCCACAGTCTTTTTGTAACCTAATCTCTTGCCAACTTGTTCAGAATAAAACCACAGTCCTTCAAAAGGCCAAAAAGCCTGCATGACCTGCCCCATCCCCTTCCCTGGCTGATGTCATTCCTTGTAATACTTTCCTTGGCTTTCTCCATTCCAGCCACTCTGGCCTCTTTGCTGTTCCTGGAACTCACCAGGCACACTCCTGCCCCAGGACCCTTGCACTTGCTATTCTGTCTGCAATCCAGATATCCATGTGGCCACTCCTTCATCACTTTCTTACCTTTACTCATTTAGTCACTTTCTTGATGATGCCTTCCCTGGTCACCCAGTTTTTGACTAGAACATGTCATTCCCCCACCCTGGGCACTCCTTTGACCCTTTTCCTAACTGAAATATCTTTAGGACTTAACCACCTAGGATGTCAACTTTCTGAGCTAGGATGAGAGTTCCATGAGAACTGTTTTTTGTTTTGTTTTGTTTTGTTTGTTAAACTTTATGGCTACACCCCCAGCTCCTAGAAGAGGGCCTAGGATGTGGTAGTGATTAATTCCTTTGATTTGCCAACTTAGCAACCAGGAGCCCATGAAATAAAGTCAAGTTCATCCCATCATACTGTATTCTACTGATCCCTCTCTCTCTTATTTCCTTTCTTGCTCAACTTAGTTTTAGTTTTAGAAAGAATGTGTGCACACAGGAAAATTAAAATGATGCAGAAAGGTATAACATGCAAAAGAAACCTCACACTCCCCTCCCCAAATTCTTCCCTTAGTCTCACTTCCCAGAAGTTTCTGTTTTCGAGATTTCCTGTTTTAATTTTTTTGGTGGTTATTATAGAAGCTGAAATTTGCGTATACCTTTCTTTCTCGATTTATCAATGCAGAATGTGTCTATTAATTCCCTGCTATGAAAATGAAGAATTTAGGCCAGGTGTGGTGGCTCACGCCTGCAATCCCAACACTGAGAGGCCAAGGAGGAGGATCACTTGAGCTCAGGAGTTGAAGATCAGCCTGGGTAATATGGCAAAACTTCAACTCTAAAAAAAAAAAGAAAGAAAAAGAGAGAAAAATTAGTCTGATGGCCAGGCACAGTGGCTCACACCTGTAATCCCAACACTTTGGGAGGCCAAGGCAGGCAGATCACCTGAGGTCAGGAGTTGGAGACCATCTTGGCCAACATGATGAAACCCTGTCTCTACTAAAAATACAAAAATCAGTCAGGCATGGTGGTGTGCACCTGTAATCTCAGCTACCCAGGAGGCTGAGGCAGGAGAATCACTGGAACCTGGGGGGCAGAGGCTACAGTGAGCTGAGATTGCACCACTGCACTCCAGCCTGGGCAACAGAGCAAGACTCTGTCTAAAAAAAGAAAAAAAAAATTAGTCTGGCATGATGGTGCATGCCTGTGGTCCTAGTTACTTGGGAGGCTGAGGTGGGAGGATTGCTTGAGCCAGGGAGGCAGAGGTTGCAGTGAGCTGAGATCATGCTACTGCACTCCAGTCTGGACAACAGAGTGAGACCCTGTCAAAAGAAAGAAAGAGAGAAAGAGAGAAGGAAGGAAGGAAGGAAGGAAGGAAGGAAGCAAATTTAATGCATCTGTAATCACCCATTTTCCCTAATCAGTTTTTATTAGATATATTATTTTGGTTCTTCTTTAGTTTCTGTGGTATATTTTACAACTTCAAATAAAATACTAAGATCTTTATTTCTCAGTTTATCAAATTCTGGCAGTTCCTATTAACTCTCTCCTAAGGTAGATGAAGCAGTTTGCACACTTTTCTTTCTTTTCCCTTTCACCTCCCATTTCTTTATTAGACTTTTTTTTTTACATTATCAAAGTTTATAATATTTACGTTCTGTTCTGTAACCATAATTCTACTTTTCTGTGATTTGACTATAGATTGATTCTAAGAATAAAAATAATCTTAAAAGCTATTACAATATTATAATTATTTAAATATTATTCACCGTTGAACCAATAATGACTGGTTCTACAGAGAAAAATGTAATCCAATGTCATTAAAACTTAGAAGTGTAAAGAAAAATCACTTAAACATTAATACCTAAATAGATCCCATTTTCCTCTTATCTTTCTTTATTTCTAGGTCATTTTCGGGTACCACTGCTTCTGGTATTTCTTGCCGCATTCTTTCTTGGAGTCCTTATTCATTTTTCTGGAAACTGCCGAAATAATTTTTCAAGTAAATTTTCTAAATCCTTACAAGTCCAGAAATGTCTCTCTTTACCCCCTTGCCTTGATGGATAGTTTGTCTGAGTATAGAATTCTAGCTTCAAAGTCTTTGCTTCTCAGAATTTGGAAGCAGGGCTGCCTTCATTGGCATGAGAGCTATGCACTCCAAGAAAGAACGTGGCATGAAATACAACAGGCATTGGTGGCTGAGAATCACCTAAAAATAAAGGGGTAAAAGAAAATAAGTGGCCCCATTCTTAGAAGGGCCCCATGTTTGGTTTAAAGCCCTGTTATCATTTTGAACTACTTAATAATTTTTGAACAAGGGGCCCCGCATGTTCATTTTCATGGAGCCCTACAACTTATAAAGTAGCCCTGTTTATTATTATTATTATTTTTTAAAATATTATTATTATTTTTTTGAGACAGAGCCTTGCTCTGTTGCCCAGGCTGGAGTGCAGTGGACAATCTCGGCTTACTGCAACCTGTGCCTCCCAGGTTCAAGTGATCCTCCCTGCTTCAGCCCCCCTAGTAGCTGGGATTACAGGCAGGCGCCACCATGCCTGGCTATTTTTTGTATTTTTTTTTTTTATTTTTTAGTAGAGATGGGGTTTTGCCATGTTGGCCAGGGTGGTCTCAAACTCCTTGACCTCAGGTGATCCAGCCGCCTCAGCCTTCCAAAGTGCTGGGATTAGAGGCGTGAGCCACCTGTTTCAAACACGGCCTAAAGTAGCCCTATTTGAAAGACATTCAAGCATCTAGCTATGTAAAGGTCTGAAATAGGTAACATGCTTTCTCCTAGGTAACATGCTTTCTCCTGGAAACTTTTGATATGCATACATGTAGATACTTTTATCATTAGGATTCTGAATTTTCACTAGGATGTCCCTAGCTATGGGGCTTATTACACTGTTCTTGGCATTCAGTGGGCCCTTTTACTCTGAAACTATTCATTTCATTCTTAAGCTTAGGTATTTTTCCCCCCTAATCTTTCTTTGATGTTTTAGTCCCCTTCTCTGTTTTCTTTCCTTGTAGAATTAAAAGATAAATGTTGGACTTCCTTCATCTTTTATTGTCTCAGTTTTTCTCTCATATCTTCCATTTCCTTGCCTTTTTGAATTATATTCTGGAAGATGTCCTTGGTTTTATTTTCCAAATCACTAATTTGGTCTTTAGCTTTGTTTATTCATTATTCAGCTCATTCGCTTTTTAAAAAATAAATTTGGCAGTCATATTGTTTAGGTTCCGCAAACTTTATGGGGAATGATCAAGTCTTTTTCATAACAGCTTGTTCTTGTTGCTTGAAATCTGCGCTTAAGTTTCTCTGAGGCTGTTCATTAGAATTAAACAAAACAAAACAAAACAAAACAATTACTTCTCTTACTTTCCTGGATCATGTTTCTTTCAGGGTGAGCTATTTCTTATTGTGTCTGTTTTTCAGGTTGGTCCTTTTTTATACCGCTGATTTTCCTCACATGTCTTTTTTTGTACTTTCATGTTTATGATGTAAGTTTCTGCTTATTAGTATGTAGCTGGGTTGGGCTTTTGCTGCAGTTTGTCAACATGATTCTTCCCTGAATGGGAGCTCTGATTGTGGGATTTAGGAAAGTGGGTGAAGAGCATTTACAGGCATTTTTCTAGTGTACTACCTGGGCAGCTGGCCAGCGGGTTGGGGAACTCCTCAATTATCAAAGTAAGAAGGGATTTATTCTGGGAGAATAGAACCTTAGTCTATTTCTATCCTTGTCTTTTACTCCTCCTTTCTTCTCTTCCTTCTTCATCTACTTGGTGTCTGTCATGGAGCCCTGGAGTTACCTTAAGCCTTGCTGTATTTCTCTTCCAGCTCTCAGCACCCTTAGGAGCCCCCCTCAGACACGTTACCCACTTTCTGTAGAGAGCAGTTCTAGCCTCCGCCTAGACCAGTGTTTTCAGTGTGATCCCAGACCAGTGGCATCAGCATAACCTGGGAACTTAGCAATGTGAATTCTCTGCCTCTCCGGGCCCTCCTGGAACTCTTGGGGTGGGGCTTAACAATCTGGGTTTGAATAAGCCCAAGAACAAGACCAGTGGCTTCAGAACTGGCCCTGGACAGAGCCCACTGCAGCTATAGAAGCTCTGTTTCCGAGGCACAGAGGGGAAGCACATTTGTTGTGGGTGGTTCTAGAAGAGCTATTTAGTGAGCTACCCTGGTGCTTGCCCTGTGGCTCACCATTTGCCTTTAAGTGCATTGGCTGGAGCTTGATGTTTCTCTGAGGCTTTCTTTTCTTTTTTTTTTTGAGACAGGGCCTCATTCTGTTGCCCAGGCTGGAGTGCAGTGGCGTGAACACGGCTTGCTGCAGCCTCAACCTTCCGGGCTAAAGCGATCCTCCTGCCTCAGCCTCCCAGGTAGCTGGGACCACAGGCACACTTCACCACATCCAGCTAATTTTTTAATTTTTTGTAGAGACAGGCATCTCGCTATGTTCCCCTGGCTTGTCTTGAACTCCTGGGCTCAAGTGATCCTCCCACCTCAGCCTCCCAAAGTGCTGGGATTACGGGTGTGAGCCACTGCGCCCAGCCCTCTGAGGCTTTCTTGAGAAGACTCACAATTACTTTTGGTGTGGTTTCTCTTTTTTTAAATCACTTAAATTCCATATGCTTTTTTAAAAATAGCAATTTAACCGTAATAATAGAAGGATATAATTAATAAATTCAATAGTACAAAATGGCTTATAATGAAAAAAGCAGTCTCTGCTTGCACACTGCACCCTTGCCCAGCCTCCCCACCCCACTGCCACCCAGACTGACTCCCCAGTGGCACCTACTTTGAACTCCTTTAGCCACTTTCTTGTTATTTAACTCCATATTTCTTGATGAACTATTTATATGGCTCTTTCTCAATGTCTCAGTCTTGGACATTACCTACTGACTTCCAGTGACTGTTATTGAAGATTTCACTCTTTCATGCCCTCTTTTTCCATCCTTCTTGGTATAGTTATATTACATTTTTTGTGTGTGTGGTTTGAATTAACAGCCAGATTTTAAATGGGATTCGCTAACAGAACCCATAGTGTGCTGTGATTGTTTCCTTTCTCTTACAACTGTAATTTTTCCTAAAGTTAAAATTAACTTTTTAAAATTTGCTTATTTTTTTCTAAGGGCTTCTTCATTAATATTCCCCCAAATGCTCCTATATATCTGTCATACTGTTATTAGTTATTTTTTCTAATGTTAAGACTATTTCAAACAATTTATCAGTATCAGCATCATCATCATTATTTTGAGATGGAGTTTTTGCTCTGTTGCTCAGATTGGAGTACAGTGGCGTGAACATGGCTCACTGTAGCCTCGAACTCCTGGGCTCAAGCAGTCCTTCTGCCTTGGCTTCCAAAGCACTGGGATTACAGACATGAGCCACCACACTCTGCCTGTTTCATTATTTTTTTAATCCCTGGAGACCCTCCTTTTGGAGCCTTCTGTCCTCTCAATCTGAGAGATTATTCTCTAGGTCTCTGCTCAGGTCTCATCCTGGGGTTTCTTTTTACCATTCTCCCGTGTTTCATGGATCTTTACAGGAAGTATTTAAGTAGCTCAGCATAAAATCACCCTTCCTAGAATTGTACTACTAATTCCTGACCTTCTGTCCTAATCTCTGTGAGTAGGTCATTGTTTTGATATGTACAAGACAATTTACACCTAGTACCTAACTTTGTTCTTTTCTTAAATAAAAAAAACCAGCGGTACTGAGGTATAACTGATACACAATAAACTGCATGGAATGAGTTGGACAAGGTAATGAGTTTGGACATATGCATATTCCCATGAAACCATCACCACAATCACGGTAATAGACATATCTATCACCTCCAAAACTTTCCTTGTGTCCATTTGTCCTTGTGTCTTCTTGCCCAGGAAAGGTCATCCTACCCCTAACTTCTAGCCCCATGATGGGGACTCTCATTCCTGCTAACAGACTTCCTTGATCCCAGTGGGCACCTCAGATTCTTGAATTTATTGTCCCTTGGATTCCACATCACTGTGCCCTCTTCAGCATATAGAGGAAAAATATAGACTGTGAAGTCACCCAGACCTGGGGTCAAATCTCACCAGCTCCTCTTACTAGCTGAATAACGTTAGGCAAATGAAGTCTTGTTTTCCACACTAGAGAAACCAGGGATCATAATACCACTTGCATGAAGATTGTTGTAAGGATTAAATGAGACAATATATACTAAGCAGCTTGGAGAGTTCCTGGCACAGAATACTAGCTCTATTTTCCATTCTCTATTATATTGTCTCTGATCCCATTGCCAACACAGCTTTTTCTGCATTGTCATCTGGTTTTACCATTTCCTTTGGACAATGGTTGTTTTTTTTTTTTTCCTTTTTGTGACAGACTTACCCTTCTCCATGCACCTGCCCCTGGGTCTGATTCTCCAGCCCCACCTGTCTCCACTTCTCCCATAATTTGATACTTCCCTTTGGCCTCATTCAAGAAATTGGTCTAATTTTTTTTTTTTTTTAGACAGAGTCTTGCTCTGTCACCCAGGCTGGAGTGCAGTGGCGTGACCTTGGCTCACTGCAACTTCCACGTCCCAGGTTGAAGCGATTCTCCTGCCTCTGCCTCCTGAGTAGCTGGGATTACAGGCGTTTACCACCACGCTCGGCTAATTTTTGTATTTTTAGTAGAGATGGAGTTTCACCATGTTGGCCAAACTGGTCTTGAACTCCTGACCTCAGGTGATCCGCCCGCCTTGCCCTCCCAAAGTGCTAGGATTACAGGTGTGAGCCACTGTGCCCGGCCTTGTCTAATTTCAAATAGAGAACTTTTCTAGTCTGCCTAATCCTGCTACAAATAAATGGGTCAAATCAATACTCAGTCACATGTCCATCTTTTTTGGTAGAGAGTATTTTCTAGCTCAAAGACGTCCAATGATAAGAGACATGAAAACAAAATAGAAATGGAGCAATTTTGCTTTGTCATCTGTCAGTATCACACCATCTGCCCCAAGCATCATGCCTACACCTCTCTTGTTCTTTCTTCTCTTTCTAAATATAGATTAAAGCGTCCTTTTAGTTGTCCTTAACTTATTTTGGCAAGGCCCAGCTCATCCTAGGCTTTCATCTTCCTGACATCTTTTCTACAAGTCTGTGCTGCCATTCTGCATTTGTTCTTGATAGGATGTGCCTTTCTCTAAGTCCTCTGAAAATCTTGGCTCTTCAGAGTTCCCTGTGTACCTCATGCTTAACCCTTTGCTGTTTTACTAATCACTTTCTTTCTTTCTTTTTTTTTTGAGACGCAGTTTCGCTCTGCCGCCCAGGCTGGAGTGCAGTGGTGCGATCTCGGCTTACTGCAAGCTGCGCCTCCCGGGTTCATGCCATTCTCCTGCCTCAGTCTCCCGAGTAGCTGGGACTGCAGGTGCCCACCACCGAGCCCGGCTAACTTTTTTTTTTTTTTTTTTGTATTTTCAGTAGAGACGGGGTTTCACCGTGTTAGCCAGGACGGTCTCCATCTCCCGACCTCGTGACCCGCCTCGGCCTCCCAAAAGTGCTGGGTGCGGTGGCTCACGCCTGTAATCTCCATCTCAACACAAAAAAAAAAAAAAAAAAAAAAAAAAGAAAAAGCAGGAATGATTTTTGCCTTTTGTTTTCTTTTTACTTCCTTCCTTCTCCTCCCCTCCCTCCCTTCCCCTTTCCCTTTCTTTCTTTCCTTCTTTTCTTTTTCTTTCTCTTTCGCTTTCTTGCTCTTTTCTTTCTTTCGCTTCCTTGCTTTCTTTTCTTTATTTCTTTCGCTTTCTTGCTTCTTTTTTTCCTTCTTTCTTTCCCTCCCTTTCCTTTCTTTTCCTTTTCTTTCCTTTCCTTTCATTTCCTTTCTTTTTTTCTTTTGTGTGTGTGTGTGTGTGTGTGTGTGTGTGTGTGTGTGTTTTTGAGACGGAGTCTCACTCTGTCGCCCAGGCTGGAGTGCAGTGGTGCAAACTCGGCTCACTGCAACATCCACCTCCCCCACCACGCCCGGTTAATTTTTGTATTTTTAGTAGAGATGAGGTTTCACCATGTTGGCCAGGCTGGTCTTCAATTCCTGAATTCAAGTGATCTGCCATGGCCTTCATTTTCTCCATGACATCCAGCACAGTGTCTTACCTGAAACAGACTTCCATAAAATCCTATGAATCCAGCTTATCTTTGTTACTACATGATAAAGTTGTCCTTTTCAATACACTCATTAAAATATCTTTAAACCTATTCTTCCTCAAACATACGGGAATACAAACTTCTTTCTCATAACTACTCCTGAATAATAGGGCTGACTATATATTAATGATGATTTTTAAGTACGTAAGCAAAAGATAGTTGGGAATTCTGAACTCTATCTCCTATATTATGAAGAAATATATTAATATTTAGTGGTATTTTACAGCTTTTGTGCAAATTAGAAAATAAAGTTAAAATTTTGAATTCCTTTTGGTTTAATTTCTTAATCAGAACCTATAAAGGAATAAATCTGTGAGGCAATAAAATGAAGAGATAAGACTCACAGTTTAATTAAATCTATAGATTTATTAGGCCATAAATTAGTTATCCATGGGTAAAAAGCTTTATAAGACATATATGAGGATATTAAAGACAATGCACAATATCTGAAGTTATTACATATATATTTAGTGTTGCAATTTTCAAGTCACAAAAGAATTACTTGGCTGGACACAGTGGCTTATGGGTATAATCGCAGCAATTTTTGAGGCTGAGGCAGGAGGATCGCTTGAGGCCAGTAGTTCAAGACCAGCCTGGGCAACATAGGGAGACCCCCGTCTCTACAAAAAAATAAAAAAATAATAGCTGAGCATGGTGGTACGAGCCTGTAGTTCCAGCTACTCTGGAGACTGAAGTGGGAGGATTGCACCACTGCACTCCAGCCTGAGCAACAGAGCAAGACCTTGTCTCTAAAATAAAAAAAAAGAAAAGAAAAGAAAAGAAAAAAAGAATTATTCATCATTTGATTCAATTTGAAAGAGATTCTTTGAATTTTAAAAATATTGGCCCGGAGCAGTGGCTGATGCCTGTAATCCCAGCACTTTGGGAGGCTGAGGCAGGTGGATCACCTGAGGTCAAGAGTTCGAGACCTGCCTCGCCAACATGGCAAAACCCTGTCTCTACTAGAAATACAAAAATTAGCCAGGTGTGGTGGTACATGCCTGTAATCCCAGCTACTTGGGAGGCTGAGGCAGGAGAATCACTTGAACCCAGAAGGTGGAGGTTGCAGTGAGCCGAGATTGTGCCACTGCACTCTAGCCTGGGTGTTACTGTGAGACTCTGTCTCAAAAAAAAAAATTGTTTATTGATCATAAGGAGTGACTGTTGATTACCATCAATCAGAAACAGGGATGAATCACCCCCAAAATAAGAATGGAAAAAAATTTATTAGAACATGCCCAGAATTTTCCATTACAGTGTTTATCAACTTTTTCTTTATACTTATAATATTGCTAAACAGACTGCCTTCAGTGCTTAATAAATATCTGTGGTTGTTGATATAGTAGGGTTTTTTCCACTGTCTGTCATTCAATCCCCTTTGAAGATACAGATCTCAACCTTATTTATTGATAAGTACTACCTTGGTGATTTTGTTTGCCTCTTATAATGTGAAAAACCAAACACCTAACATTAAATAAATCAATAGAAAAATCTACTTGAGTTGGGAGTAACATTTTCTTATGTTTCTTGAAAGGTAAAATTTTTCATATTTCATAAATGGGGGTGATGAAGGACACAGAAGTTCTTTCAATGTTTCATCCTTTAGGACGTCCTTTAGGACGAAACACGCAGTGATTAGCCCCAGTCTGGGTTAGGTGTCCCTCCTCCATGCAGCTGCAGCTCTTTGTGTTTTTCTCCACCACGGTACTGAGTATATTAGGTTGCAATTTCATATTTAATCGTCTATCTCTTTTACAGAATGGGAGCCCTTGGAGGACAGAGAATGTGTCTTTGATCCCTGTGTGCTTAGCAACTATCATATATTTATAGTGGACAATAATGACAAATGAATGGATGGATGAATGCATTTTACTTTTAAATTTAGCCAACCCCTCAGGCTAATAACAGATACACACACACACACACACACACACACACACACACACAGAATGACATAATTTTCTAGATTTAATCATTATTAAACAATATGTTATTTACCCCACCAGGAGTAATTTTTTTTTTTTTCGAGATGGAGTCTTGATCTGTCACCCAGGCTGGAGTGCAGTGGCGGGATCTCGGCTCACTGCAACCTCTGCCTCCCAGGTTCAGCGATTCTCCTGCCTCAGCCTCCTGAGTAGCTGGGATTACAGGTGCGTGCCACCGCACCCAGCTAATTTTTGTATTTTTAGTAGAGATGGGGTTTCACCGTGTTGGTCAGGTTGGTCTTGAACTCCTGACCTCGTGATCTGCTCACCTTGGCCTCCCAAACTGTTGGGATTACAGGTGTGAGTCACCACGCCTGGTCTCCCACCAGGAATATCTTCCCAAACTACACTAAAGCACCACAGAATTCAAAATGGGAAACCACAACTAGGGCCCACATAACTATTTTTGAGTAACTGCGTTGGCATTTGAAACCCAGGGACTTTGTAGATAATGTATGGAACAGTGTTTTGATAGACCAAGGCAATATATAAATTCAAAGCACTTATGACCATGGGACAACTTTAAGCGCTAGATCCCTGATAGGTAAAACTTAAAAAAAAATTTGCATAGGCTTTATTTTTAGAACAGTTTTACATTTACAGAAAAGAACATAGCACAGAGACTGCAATGCACGTACCCAGTTGCCCCATTACTAGTATCTTACATTAGTCTGATATATTAATATTTGTTATAATTAATAAACTGATATTGATACATGTTCATAATAAAGCCCAGAATTTATTCAGATTCTCTTAGTTGTAACCTAATGTCCATTCTTTTTCCAGGATCCCAACTAGGACACCACATCACACTTGTCAGGTCTCCTTAGGTTCTTCTTGGCTGTGACAATTTCTCAGATTTGTCTTGTTTTTCATGACCTTGATAGTTTGAGGAATACTGATTTAATATTTTGTAGAATGTCCCTCTATGGAAATTTGTCCAGACTTTTTTTTGTGGATAGACTGGGGTAAATGTGCAACTTTTTATAGGAAGACAGTGGTTCTCAATTTTTTTCTGCTTCCACACTGATCACAAGTGTAGTGTACTCCCATGAATAAAATGTCTCATTAGATTAGGGATAGAGGGATGAGAGCACAGCCCTTGGAGGATTTAGGAGACTCTCTGTGTATGTATATACTAGTCTAAAAAAGTACCCTCTCCATCTCCATTTAGAAGAACCTGCTAGAGGCAGTGGCTCACACCTGTAATCCCAGCACTTTGGGTGGCTGAGGCAGGTGGATCACTTGAGGTTAGGAGTTCAAGACCAGCCTGGCCAACATGGTGAAACCCCATCTCTACTAAAAATACAAAAATTAGCCGGGCGTGGTGGCGGGTGCCTGTAATCCCAGCTACTAGGGAGGCCGAGGCAGGACAATCGCTTGAATCTGGGAGGTGAATGTTGCAGTGAGCCGAGATTGAGCCACTGCACTACAGCGTGGGCGACAGAGAATCTGTTTCAAAAAAAAAAAAAAAAATTACATCCTTATTTCGTGATCCATTTGGGTTATAAAACTTAACAAAATAGTGGCCCCATAACATTTTGATCTCTGGAAGATGTGCAACTTTAGAAGATGTTATAACAAGAAAATAAACTATTGAGGTATTCGAAATAGGAAATAATCAATTATGAAAATAGGATTTATTAAACTTCCGGCCAGACTCAAGAAAAAGTCTATATTCTTAAACTTTTTATTATGAAAAATGTCAAATAGTACAATAAACATCCACAGACATATAATTATCTAGATTTAACAATTGTGAATATTATTGTGTTTGCTTCATTCATCTCTTTTTCCTCACTCTCTTCTTTTTTTTTGCTGAATCTTTTAAAGCAAGTGCTGACATCATTTAAAAGCTTCAGCACGAGTCTTCTAAAAATGACATTCTTCTACAAACCATGATAATGTATCATGCCAAAGAAAATTAGTGTTTCCTTAATTTCACCTAACATCCAGATTATATTAAAATTTCAAAATTATCCCTCAAACTGTCTTTTATAGCTGATATTTTAGAATCAGGATCCATCAACCTTCATGAATTGTATTATTTAGTTATGTTTCTTAAGACTTTGATCTAGAAAAATGTTCCTCCCCTCTCTTGCCTTCTCTCTTTCTTCCTTCTGTGTTTTTTTTGTTTGTTTGTTTGAGACAGGGTCTTGCTCTGTTGCCCAGGCTGGAGTGCAGTCGCATGTGATCTTGGCTCACTGCAACCTCCTCCTCCCCGGTTCAAGTGACTCTCCTGCCTCAGCCTCCCGAGTTGCTGGGACTACAGGCATGCACCACCACACCTGGCTAATTTTTGTATTTTTAGTAGAGACTGGGTTTCAGCATGTTAGCCAGGCTGGTCTCGATCTCCTGACCTTGTGATCCACCTGCCTTGGCCTCCCAAAGTGCTGGGATTACAGGCGTGAGCCACCACGCTGGCCATCTCATTCCAGCTTTGACCTCCCAGGCTTGATCCGCCTGCCTCTGCCTCCTGAGTAGCTGGGACGACAGGTGCGTGCCACCATGCCTGGCTAATTTTTATTTTTTGTAGAGAGGGGGTTTCGCCATGTTGCCCAGGCTACACTCTTTGTTTTAAAAATGACAACTTTTAAAATAAACTAAGCTAGTGGTTTTGTGAAACGTTTCAATTTTGGATTAGTCTTATTTCCTTGTGGTATCATACAACTTGTTGCTGCTCTATCTCCTGAATTTCCTGTCAGCGGGAAATTAAGTCTTAAGGTTTAATTATATTCAGGTTAAACATTTTTGGCAAGGATACTTCCTAAGTGATACTATGTAGTTTATACTGTATCCTTTGTAATGCCTGGCTACATTGTGATTCACTGTCCTTACTAATGTCATTTATCTGCTTTGCTTTCCTTTATACTTTTTCACCACTTTTATTAACATTTGCGCTTTGAATGTGTTCAACATGTCAGTCCTCCTTTAATAACATCTTAACCTCGGGCTGTCAGTTTAGAATTTTCCCAGCTCCTGGGGTAGAAGCAAAGATAATCAGGCTGTGAACAAAGCTGCTGAGCTCTGTGTGTTGGGTCCTGCTTCCCCGACTAGACTCCACTCTTCTTCCTCCCAGCACCATGATGTACTCTTTGAAGATCTACTCTCCATAGGCAATCTTTTCCACTCAGACATTATCCTTTTCCCTCCAGCTCAGTAAAATTAAAATTTCTCGTCCTCCTACCACAACTTTAGCCAGGGTAGTTAATTTGTGTAGTTAATCCCTGTTTCGTTAATCTGATGAACAGGTTACGGGGAGGATCAAGTGCTATGTAAGAACAAATCACTCTCATTTAATGCATGTCAATGGTTTGATGTAGCATTCCCAAAATATATTCCCAAAATATGTTTGTTTTCTTTCTTTCTTTTTTTTTTTTTTTTTGAGACGGAGTCTCGCTCTGTCGCCCAGGCTGGAGTGCAATGGCACGATCTCGGCTCACTGCAACCTCTGCTTCCCAGGTTCAGGCGATTCTTCCGCCTCAGACTCCCGAGTAGCTGGGATTGCAGGCACCTGCCATCGTGCCCGGCTAATTTTTCTATTTTTTTAGAGATGGGGTTTCACCATGTTGGCCAGGCTGGTCTTGAACTCCTGACCTCAGGTGATCCGTTCACCTTGGCCTCCCAAAGTGCTGGGATTAAGGTGTGAGCCACCGCGCCTGGCCAGTATGTTTGTTTTCTAAGGAAGAGAATAGCAGACGCGGTTGTGGAGATAGAGGAGTATCATTAGTAGTAGGAAGGAGAATTGTTAGTCTGGAGCAAACATTCCTTGTCAGAGAAATGAGGTTAAATGAACAAGTGAAGTGTTAAAAACAAACAAAACAGCCTAGATTTGATGTGAAAATTAAGAGAGATCTGCGAGTATTGGAGAAACCACAAAGGAGACAGGGAGAGGGAGTCCCACAGTCATTGCCAACTGACGCTGGCATGGAGCTGGGTGTCTTTCTTCAAGATATTTTTCCTTTTGAAATTCTATCCCCCACTTGTTTTTGAGACAATATTCTCCTAGTCTTCTGTCCTAACTCTTCAGCTGCTCTTCATAAGAGCTGTCCTCTCTATTATTATTAATGAACAAGTAGCAAAATAATTATTCATAATTACAGTTAGTAGCTATATGGCTTATCATGTGCTAAGAATTGTGCAAAGTATGTTATTTTAATGTACCCAGCCCTGTGAAGCAGATGTGCTTACCATTCCCATTAAAATGAGAAAACTAAAATCCAAGTGTTAATAAGTTGTCACAGAGGTAGTAGGTTGTGAATCCAAAACCATGAGCTTAATTACGATGTATGGGGCTTGCCACTAAAATGTTGGCATCATCCAGAGTTCTAGCCTTAATCCCTTTCTTCCCACGATCAAATCTTTGTGTTTACAATTTCTCTAACCTTTCCTTACAGATTTGTATGCCTTACAGTGTTTTTGTTCTTTACTGATCTCTTCATGTACTTTTAAAACTAGCTGCATCTCCAAACTGGAGATTAATTAAATAGACTGAGCAGAAATGCACGGAAGTGATGCTAGTATTCTCACCAAATCCTATCAGGTGGCATGTGATCTTGATTTGTCCCATTATTGATGGCACTTGATCATTTGATTAAGATGGTGTCTGCCAAGCTTCTTAACACTGAAAAGTTACTCTAGTTCCTTTTGTAATTAGTAAGAATTTTGTTGGGAGATACTTCGAAACTATGAAAATATTCCAATGCTTATCAAACTTTCAATTTATGTACTTCTTTACACTGGTATAGCTTCCTATATTATTCAGTGGGTTATAATACATGATTTTTTTTTTAAATGTTGAAGTACAATTTGTCCCTGATTTGGCTGGTGTCCTTTAGACATGCCTCATTATTCTTTGAGCATGTCCTTATATTCTGGTACTACAAGAAGCTCCAGGCTCATCCTGTACTCTCTTCTCCAGTCCTGGAATCAACTATTTTGCCAAGAAGAAAAATGAAGTGGAGAATGGTATTTAGAAGCCAAGACCTGGGCTAGCTGTTCTAATTGTTTTCTAGTGTCACTACTCCCAGATCTTCTCAATGGACAGGGTATGTACATATACACCTATATCGATTTCTACAAATAGTGATAGATTGATACCTCCATTACTAGTGCACCACCAAAGTTTCTTCTTTTCTTATTTGTAATTCTCTTCCTGAACATTGAGAAACCTGGCTGCCATTTTCCTTAATATATTGCCAGTCATGTGTCGAATAATGACATTTCCGTCAATGATGGACTGCATATTATGATGGTGCCCCGTAAGATTATGATGTGATATTTTTACTCTCCCTTTTCTATGTTTAGAAACACAATTTCTTACCATTGTGTTCATGTAGCCTACGTGTGTAGTTAGCTATACCAAACAGGGTTGTAAGTACACTCTATGGTGTTCACACAACGATGAAATTGCCTAATGATGCATTTCTCAGACTTACCTCTGTTGTCAAGCAACACGACTGTACATATATATATTTTTTGAGATGGGAATCTTGCTCCGTAGCCCAGGCTGGAGTGCAGTGGCGCGATCTTGGCTCACTGCAACCTCTGCCTCCCGGGTTTGAGCGATTCTCCTGCCTCAGCCTCCCGAGTAGCTGGGAATACAGGCGCGTGCCACCACAACCAGCTAATTTTTTGTATTTTTAGAAGGGACAGGGTTTCACCGTGTTAGCCAGGATGGTCTCAATCTCCTGACTTCATGATCCACCTGCCTGGGCCTCCCAAAGTGCTGGGATTACAGGCATGAGCCACCGCACCTGGCCAACACAACTGTATCAGTTTGTTCTTTCGTTGCTACAAAGAAATATCTGGGCCAGGTGCGGTGGCTCACACCTGCAATCTCAACACTTTGGGAGGCTGAGGCAGGTGGATCACCTGAGGTCAGGAAATTGAGACCAGCCTGGCCAACATGGTGAAACTCTGCCCCTACTAAAAATGCAAAAATTTGCTGGGTGTGGTGGTGCACGTCTGTACATCCCAGATACTTGGGAGGCTGAGGCAAAAGAATTCCTTGAACCCAGAAGGCGGGGGTTGCAGTGAGCCAAGATCATGCCACTATACTCCAGCCTGGGCAACAGAGTGAGACTGTGTCTCAAAAAAAAAAAAAAGAAAGAAATATCTGAGGCACACAACTGTAATCCCAGCACTTTGGGAGGCTGAGGCAGGTGGATCACCTGAGGTCAGGAGTTCAAGACCAGCCTGAGAAACATGGTGAAACCCTTCTGTACTACAATTACAAAAATTAGCCGGGCATGGTGGCAGGTGCCTGTAATCCCAGCTACTCAGGAGGCTGAGGCATAAGAATTGCTTGAACCCAGGAGGTGGAGGTTGCAGTGAGTTGAGATCGCACTACTGCACTCCAGCCTGAGCGACAGACCCAGACTCCATCTCAAAAAAAAAAAAAAAAAAAGAGAAAAATATCTGAGACTGTGTAATTTGTAAAGGAAAGAAGTTTAATTGGCTCATGGAAGGCAGGCTGTACAGAAAGCATGATGCTGGCATCTGCTCAGCTTCTGGGGAGGCCTCAGGAAACTTATAATCATGGCTGAAGACAAACTGCATCACATGGCCGGGGCAGGAGCAAAAGAGAGAGGGAGGAGGTGCCACATATTTTTCAATGACCAGATTTCTTGAGAACTCACTCATTACCACGGGGACAATACCAAATGGATGGCACTAAACCATTCATAAGAAATCCACCCCCATGATACAGTCACCTCCCACCAGTCCCCACCTCCAACATTGGGGATTACAATTCAGCATGAGATTTGGATGGGGACACAGATCCAAGTCATATGGATAACCAATCTCTCATTGTTGCTGCTGCCTCCTCCTCTGCTCTGCGCCTTCTTCATACCCCTGCCTAGTCCCTCCATGTTAACATAGCAAGGCCAGGTGGCCCCCAGAAGACATCCCACACCAGGCTGCTTTGGTGCTCTCTAGCCAGACTCCAACAAGATAGCTTTGCGTGCCTTCTCTTCACTGCTGTATTGTCTCGACAACACACACCTTCTACAAAGTACATTTAAAAATATATCGTCTTTTTGCTCCTTGTAAAACCTCTGTGAGGTAATTAAGGCATTACTATCCATAATTTTTCTTTCAACAGCTCATCAGTGATCTAGTTCAGGAGAAATGGAGTGACTGGCCCCAGGTCACAGCTTATAGAAAGCAGGACCTGAGTGCATGGGTCTCTCCACTCCAGCAATATGTGATGCCTATGCCAAAATTACAGTAACTTTTTTTCTCCAGTAGAAATGTTTCAAGCTTAATCAGTGTGTGGTCAACTAATTTCCAGCCTTTCCTTTTCCTGCTATGCTATATATATGCCAAACAGTGATATGATAGAAAAACGAATAGCTGCAGAATTGAGACACTTAAAAACTTCCATCACAGCTCTAATATATGAGACTTCAGGCAAGTTACTAGCTTTCCTCAACTATAAAAAGGAAATTAGGCAGGACTTGGTGGCTCACGCCTGTAATCCCAGCACTTTTGGAGGCCAAGGCGGGCGGATCACTTGAGGTCAGGAGTTCAAGAACATCCTGGCCAACAGGGTGAAACCCCGTCTCTACTAAAAATACAAAAATTACCCGGGCGCGGTGGCGTGCGCCTGTAATCCCAGCTACTTGGGAGGCTGAGGCAGGAGGATCCCTTGAACCCGGGAGGTGGAGGCTGCAGTGAGCCGAGATCGCAGCACTGCACTGCACTCCAGCCCGGGCAACAAGAGCGAAACTCCGCCTCCAAAAAAAAAAAAAAAAGAAAGAAAGAAAGAAAAGAAAAAAAAGAAAGAAATGGGGAATTAGATCAGCGACTCTTTGCCCGGGGGTGGGTGACAGAACAACACCTCTTCCTCCCCTAACAAAAATTACCTAGGGAGCTGTGAGGGCTTTCCCCACTGGTAGAAATGCCAGCAGAAATTCAGCTACAAATACTCAATTCAATAATCCTTAACATCACTTCCAATCCACAGTTATGATTCCAACGCAATCTTTTCTATTCAGTATTTGTCAGCTGTTTTTATTCTTCAGTTTATCATCTTATATTTGGCTCTCAATTTCACCCAAAAATTACTGATGGCTTATTATAAGCCAAGTGCCCTGCGCTCCGCTTTTTGTGGTATCCCTCTTCGGAGCGAGAAGTCACTTAGAATTTTACCCCATCTTCCCCACTTGGGAATCGGAAGGGTTCATAGCTAAGTCTTGTTATTTACAAGCAGGCCGGCTCTTCTCCATCCCTCTCTCCACCAACCCCATTTCAAGGTTGGTCCCTCCCAGCGGACGACAGTGATGAATTCCTCTTGGGGACAGCCCTCCCGCAACTAACAGTGGCTCCATCAACGCTCTGGTCTCCTTGCTGCTCGGTGGGAATTCGGGTGGGGCGTTTTCCAAAGTTTGAGTGGATTCCACGGCACGTTCCTCCCTCGGAAAGGCACAACCGGCTCGGCGTGTCAGCTCAGCTGGACCCACGCCGGTGCGGGGCCGCAGCTCCGGTTCTCGCTGGGCGGTTGCAGAAGGCTGGGCGATTCTCCCAGCGTCGCGAGGCGACCCGAGCAGGAGAAAACTTCTCCACTTCCCTTCTTCGGGACGCGGCACCTCTTCTGCCCTTGTGCACTCCGCAGGAACTTCCCCCGGCCTCGGCTCTCGCTCCGAAATAACCAAGCCGGCTCCTCGCACGCTCCCGCCGTCCTCCTCCGGCTGCGGCCGCGCGCCCGCCGCCACCGCCACCACCGCGCGTGTCCTCACGGGGCCTCGGTTCCGTCCGCCTCCGCAACCGCCTGCGTGCCCTTCAACAGCTCCCTCCGCCCGGCCGTCGCGGAGAGGAGCAGGGAGCGCGCGCCGGCGCCAGAGACGTGCGCGAGACGCACGGCCCCGCGCCGAGCGCCGGAAGCAGCCGGGTCTGGGCCTCGCGCGTCGCGCGCGCCTCCTCCCCCTCCGCCAGCCGCCGCGGCCTCGCGCGCGCGCACTGAGGCGCCGCCGCCGCCGCCGCCGCCGCGGCTGCTGCAGGAGGCGGCGCTGGCTGGCGGCTGCGCTCGCTCCAGTCGGCGAGCGGAGCAGCGAGCGAGCGTGTGTGTGTTTTTTAAAGATGGCCGGAGCGGCGGCGGCGGTGGCCGCGGGAGCAGCAGCTGGAGCCGCCGCGGCAGCCGTGTCGGTGGCGGCTCCCGGCCGGGCCTCGGCGCCTCCGCCGCCCCCGCCCGTGTACTGTGTGTGCCGGCAGCCGTACGACGTGAACCGCTTCATGATCGAGTGCGATATCTGCAAGGACTGGTTCCACGGCAGGTAAATAAACCCTCTCCAGCCCCGCAGCCGCCACCGCCGGCCACCGACCAACCGCCGCCGCCGCCGGCCGCCCGCGCCTCCCTCGGGCCGGGCCGTCGCGCCGCGCCCAGCTTTCAGGGGGCCCCGGTGCCTAGCCCCCCGGCCGGGCAGCGGGGCGCGCGGGGCCCCGGGTTCGCCGGGCGCCGGGCGGGCTCCAGAGGGGAGCCGGTGGGCTCGCCTGGCCCGGGCGAAGAGTCGCCACAACAAACACGAACAAAGAGGGCCGGCGGAGAAGTTGGCAGGGGGAGCTTGGGGCGAGGGGACGCGGCCGGGCGGGCGCGGCGGGGGCGTCGGGCGGAGCGCCGGCCGGGCCCGCAGCCCCTCGCCAGCCCGGGCCGCCGCCGCCCCGCCCCGACCCGCCGCGCCCGGGGCTCCGGCCCGGAGTCGCCGGCCGCCGCGCCGCTCTGCCCGGCCGGCCGACGCGCCTGCCTTCCTTCCGGGCGGCGATGGGGTCGCCCCGGCCCCGCGTCTCCTCTGCGCCGCGGGTCCCTGTCGCGCCCCCTTCCCCGTCTTTATGAAACTTCCTGGGCCGGTGGGACGGGGGCAGCGGCCGGCCCGAGAGGCGACCGCGCCAGCCAGCTCGGCGGGGCTCCGCGGAGTAAACAGAGCAACAGATGAGGCACTCGCTCTCGGGGACTTGAAAGGTGCCAGGGAAGTTGGGGCCGGGCCCCCGGCGGGCGGCAGGTTGACCCGGGTCGCGGCCCTGGGCCCCGGCACACACCCGGGTCGCCGGGACTGGGGCAGATGGAGTGGGCGGCGGGGGACCGAAGGGTACGCTTCTCCGGACCCCCTGCGTCGCCCTCGCGCCGCGGCTTAAACTTTACAAAGAGTGCAGTTGCCATCGCTCGAAGCCGGCGACACCGGGACCGCCTGCGGCTGTGCCCCGGGCGCCGGTGTCGGCGAACTTGAGTCGGCCGGGCGGACGCTGCGGGGCCGGCTGGCGGCGGCGGCGGACGCTGCCCTCTGATTCAGCTGCCGCCGCGCTCCGGGTTTGACGTTTGAGAGCTCGGGCCGCCTCCGCAGCCAGGCCGCCGACTCGTGTGTTTTGTAATCAAAGTGTGAGGCTAATAAAGGGCGGCGCCACAGCCTCTTGACTCCGGCGTGGGAGGGATTCACAGGCATTTAAACAAAGAAACTAGTTGGGGTTGGGCTCCCAAAGTCCTTATTTGGGTGTTGTGGCAAAGCCTGCGGTCACCTTTAGTTGAAGCCGGTTTCCCGGGCGCCGTTTGGTGTTGTCTCTTGGCGAGAGCACGCTCACGAGTAATAGCAGATATGGTGACTGTGATTGTAGGAAGTGTCTTTTGATTGACAGCAGGACATTTAAATACAGCCTCCGCTCCCCCTCCCCAATTTTACAGAAACACTACACGACCAGGCCAGATGTCTTAGTCTCCCTCTACTGGTCCAGGGAGAGAAAACCATGTAAATCACAATGTTCTTTGCAGTGTTTAGTGCTAGGTGTAGTTAAGTTTTACTTAATTTTCAAGTACAGTTTTACTTAAGCAGTTTTCAGGCTAGCCGATTCTCACAACAGAAAACAAGACACAGCAAATTATCACTTTAAAAGAAAGGCAGCGTCCTCGTTTCGAATAATCTTTAGCAGTCTTGTATATCCAATTCTATTTCCACATCCTGTTTCCATAACATATTCTACGCAACTAGAATAAAGATTATGCGAACATTTAGGTTCTATATAGAATAAAATCAGAATCCCTGGTGATTATGTAAATGCTTATTTTTTTTTCAAAGAACTATTTTTTGAAATTTGAGGCGGTTTAAACTGCATAAAAAATTTGTCTCGCCAGGCTTGGTGGCTCACGCCTGTAATCCCAGCACTTTGGGAGGCTGAGGCGGGTGGATCACGAGGTAAAGAGATCGAGACCATCCTGGCCAACATGGTGAAACCCCGTCTCTACTAAAAATACAAAAATTAGCTGGGCGTGGTGGTGCGTGTCTGTAATCCTAGCTACTTGGGAGGCTGAGGCAGGAGAATCTTTTGAACCCGGGAAGCGGAGGTTGCAGTGAGCTGAGATCGCGCCACTGCACTCCAGCCTGGCGACAGAGTGAGACTGCGTCTCAAAAAAAAGAAAAAAAACTTGTCTCATTATGCAATGTGGATTTGATAGGCTACCAAATTTTAGACTAGAATTGTATTTATCTTAATTTAGGTCACTTAACACTATAACCATGAAAAGCCCCAGGTATTTGATGGAGAATTTTGTAATACATTTAAGTATACACTTGTAAATAGGGAAACAGGAAATACAGAGGGCTTACGGGAAGGAGGGAGAGCAAGGCCAAAACAAATACGCCCTCTCTGCTTTGACACATAAATTTGTGTAACTTCATATCTGTGGAAGTGAGTCTAAAATAGGTTTTTTTGAGCCCAGGGTCTTTTTGACCACCAATCCTTGAAACTTTTATGTGGTTCAGATGTCAAAAGTTAGAAAATTTAGCTATATTGTCCTGCCCTACAAAAGCAGTATCTTTTTATTAAGTTTAATTCTTTTTTTTTATTTTGAGACGGAGTCTCGCTCTGTCACCCAGGCTGGAGTGCAGTGGCGCGATCTCTGCTCACTGCAAACTCCGCCTCCCGGGTTCAAGTGATTCTTCTGCCTCAGCCTCCCGAGTAGCTGGGATTGCAGGTGCCTGTCACCACGCCTGGCTAATTTTTGTATTTTTAGTAGGAACGGGATTTCACCGTGTTGACCACACTGGTTTCGAACTCTTGACCTCAGGTCATCCGCCCACCTCGGCCTCCCAAAGTGCTGGGATTACAGGTGTGAGCCACCCTGCCCGGCCTAGTAAGTTTAATTCTTAAGTATTGGTAATTTGGACTCTGTATGTTTTTCCCGTGGTATTTACTCTGATGTTTACTGTACCATGAAATGAGTGATCGTTTTTCGGAACAGAGCAAAATGTTCCTTTATATTAACTATTAAACAAATATCATTTGCTTCCATGAGAATTGACCCCTAAAGGACTAAGATGTATCTTTACCATGCTTAGATTTCATTGGACCAGAGGTGGTCCATCTGTAGAGGAGCAAGGAGGAGTAGGAGGTTGGATACAGAGAATTGCCATTGCCTGGGTAATTTCTTGTTAACTTTATTTCTTCAAGTAGAAGGACTTTTTAAACTTGAGGAATCAGTGAATTTTGATATATGTAAATTTTAGTTTATTCTGCCTGGCGTTTCTGACATAAGGAAGTCTGAAAAGTTGTTGCCCTAATTTCTTGTGACAGTGAAGGAAGGCCTGTCCTTGATGTTTTTCTGTCAGGCTGCAGGGTGGATGGAACCAGCGTCTTCCAGGTCTGATGCTGTCAAACTTTAGCTGCATACCAATTCCCATCTGTCCATCTGCCTAAGCCTTTTTGCAAGTGAGAAAAGAACACTTGCCAGGCAGGGTACAGTGTATAATTGAACTCTAGGGGCAATGAGTTGAGGAATTAACAGGATTTTGCCGGGAATGTTCTGTCTAACCTGGAGATACAGTTCTTTCTCCCTGAGTTCTTGGTGGAAGTACCACCGTAAACATCTTTCCTGATAAGGCCCCGCTTCCTTATCTCCAGGCTAGATGTCTTTCTGTAATACTTTTATGTCATCATATGCAAAACTGTCTCACTGCCCTAATTGAATTGTATTAGAGTTTGTGTTTTCTTCTTGTTAGAATGTAAACACCATTGTTTATTCGTCTTTAATCACATTTTTTAGTTGATAAAAGCAATATATTAAGGAAAAATTGGAAAGTACAGAAAAGTATAAAGAATATGAAAGTACGCATGTCTTCCAGTGATTACCACTATTTTATTAATAATGTAGTATGTGTCTATGTATATTCTTTTTAAAAAAAAATCGAATTCTTTCTATGCATTCCATGTTACCTTTTTTCATTGATGTATACTTTTTCCTGTATCTTTAATGTTCTTTGAAAACATTTTTAGTGGCTACATTGTGTTTAATTTCACAGAAGTACAATATATTTGAAAATAATTCCCCTGTTGTTATTTACTTTGTTTACTACTTTTTTTTTTTTGAGATGGAGTTTTGCTCTGTCGCCCAGGCTGGAGTGCAGTGGCGCGATCTCAGCTCACTGCAAGCTCCGCCTCCTGGGTTCTCACCATTCTCCTGCCTCAGCCTCCTGAGTAGCTGGGACTACAGGCACCTGCCACCACGCCCAGCTAATTTTTTGTATTTTTAGTAGAGATGGGGTTTCACCGTGTTAGCCAGGATGGTCTCCATCTCCTGATCTCGTGATCCACCCGCCTCAGCCTCCCAAAGTGCTGGGATTACAGGTGTGAGCCACGGCGCCCGGCCTGTTTACTACTTTTTCTTATGTTTACTAATGATGATATGATTGACATACTAAACAAATTATTGTGGTCATTTAATTATTTCCTTAGAATAAATAAAATGAGTTAATACATATAAAACACTAGAAGAAGACCTGGCATGTACAATTTCTCAGTAAGACATTTCCTTGAACTAGTATTATTGGTCAAAGGGTATAGATGCTTGTAGGCTTCTTGTGCCTATTGCCAAACTGTCCTCCAGAAAGGTTATGCCAATTTCTACTCTCACCTACAGTGTCCACTTTCTAGTTCCCTGCATCCTCCCAATCTAAGGTATTATTAACCAGCCCCTACCAAAACAAACAAAAACTGTTAATCTGCAGATAAGTCAGTATTACCACCAAAAGACATACCCAAGCCTGTTCATGGCAGCATTTTTCATGTTGTCCCCAAACTGTAACAACCTAAATGTCATCAACAGTAGATTGGATACATTATAGTATAGTCATAAAATGGAATACCAAGCTATAAAAAAGAATACACTACAGATGCCCACAACATGAATGGATCTCACACATAATAAAGTTGAACACAGAAGCCCAGTACAAAAGAGCATACTGTTTGGCTCTGTTTATGTAGAGTTCAAGTACAGGCATAATTGGGGCTAAGAGTCAGAATAGGGTTTACCTTTTGGGTGGGAATTGACTGAGAGGGAGTTTCTGAGATGCAGGACATATATATATTTTTTTGAGACCGAGTCTTGCTCTGTCTCCAGGCTAGAGTGCAGTGGCGCAATCTCGGCTCACTGCAACCTCTGCCTCCCGGGTTCAAATGATTCTCCTGCCTCAGCCTCCTGAGTAGCTGGGATTACAGGCGCTTGCCACCACGCCCAGCTAATTTTTTTTTTTTTTTGTATTTTTAGTAGAGACGGGGTTTCACTGTGTTAGCCAGGATGGTCTCGATCTCCTGACCCCGTGATCCACCCACCTTGGCCTCCCAAAGTGCCTGTAATAGGCATGAGCCACCACGCCCGGCCATAGTCTTTATCTTGATCTTGGGTGGTGGTTGTATGAATGTGTACAGATGTAAAGATTTACTGAGCTGCATGTGCACTGAAGTCTTTTGTTGTTGTTGTTGGGGGATGGGGGTCTCAGTATGTTACCAACCCAGGCTGATCTTGAACTCCTGAGTGCAAGCAATCCTCCTGTCTCAGCCTCTCAAGTAGCTGGGATTACAGATGTGCCATGCACCCTAAAAATTTGCCAATTTGTTAACTGACAGATATTTTAAAATTTGTTTCTTGTTTCTGTCTTGAATGAGATTGCCTCTTGTGTTTTGTCATTGAGTATGATGTTGACTTAGGCCAAGAGTTTGTAGTGTACCAGGTGCTAGGAATATAGTGTATTTGTGCTAGAAATACAGCAATGAATAAAACAAAGTCCTTGCTCTCTTGTGACTTACATTCTCGAAGGGAAAGAGAGATAAATATCGAATCTCACTTATCGAATGTTTTACAAAGTGCTAGGCACTGTTGTAATTAATTCGATGTTTGGTTAACTCATTGAAGTCTCACAGTCACCTTGTTGAGTAATTGCTATTATTATCATCCCCAGTTTACAGATGAGGAATCTGAGAGTTAGGGAGTTCAGTCACTTTCCCAGGATGGAAAGGCTAGAAGGTGAGAGAGCTAGCATCTGAGCTCAGGCAGGCTGACTCCAGAGCTCATGCTGTCAAGGGGGTAGGTGGTACTGAGTCTCCTCTTCCTCCTTGGCTGCAGCCAGCTTCAGGAGGAGGATTAGATGTGACTGGTCTGTCTCTATCTCAGGGGTGCATAGGTGAGACAGTTGTGGCAGGGCTCTGAAGAGACATGCCTGTAAACATCTTCCTTTTTTTAAATCAAAATTATTTTCTTTAATGTAAATATGTAAAATATTATAACTGTCTTGGGGACACAGTATGTATAAAATATTTATTTGAAAAGTTTTATAATTTAACTCTGCTTTTATCCTTGTTATATAAATGGATTTTTTTTTATTAGAGTGTATTTTGACTTCTTAAAATTGGTTAGGGATAGGAAATATTTTACAAATTTGTTTAACATACATTTCACCTTCATGATTAGTGTCATAAACTTATTAGGTGAATATGTATCTTCCTATAAGAAAACAAAAAGCTCATTTATTGAACTTCTCAATTTCATTGTTTTGATATGACAGTTTATTATAGAATAATGAGTATTTGTGTGTTTCACTTATAAGAGTTTTATAATTTATACACAGTTTTGCTCTTTGAACAAAATATGTTGTGATTATGGGAGGCTTATCTCAGGCTACTTGGAGGCATGGGACATAGTTCTCTCATAAGCTTTTTAAAAACCATTAGGCTGGACGCAGTGGCTCACGCTAATCCCAGCACTTTGGGAGGCTGAGGCAGGTGGATCACAAGGTCAGAAGTTCAACACCAGCCTGACCAACATGGTGAAACCCTATCTCTACTAAAAATACAAAAATTAGCTGGGCGTAGTGGCGTGCACCTGTAATCTCAGCTACCCGGGAGGCTGAGGCAGGAGAATTGCTTGAAACCGGGAGGCGGAGGTTGCAGTGAGCCGAGATCACGCCACTGCACTCCAGAGTGGGCGACAGAGCGAGACTTCGTCTCAAAAAACAAAACAAAACAAAACAAAAACCATTAGTTTGGGGTATATTTCTGCTTGGAATGCTCTCCAGTTCTGTATTTTTAGGTATGAAATTGAGTTTTCTGATCATCCAAGGGGAGGAATGCTTTTATTTTTGAAGATTTGAAGTGGAGGCTTATGAGTAAGAATAGAACAGGTATAGAAGAATTTGGTTATAAAAGTGAGCGTTGGTTGATTTGAGCAATTTAAATTTTGAGATAATTTGTGCAGCCTTTGAACAGCCAGTGCTAATCTTAACAACTATCACCAAGTTTCTGGTCTTTTTTGAAAATTACATTTTATTATTGTAGTGATTATTTATTTTTTCCATTAAGGAAAAGGTTATTTTTCCCATTAATTGTAGGTTGAGTTAATGGTAACTTGTATGATTTTCGTGTCTATATGTGTGAGCCCTGTTTCCTTTTTATTGGAGAATAGTGTTAGAAACCAAGGTCTGGTATTAGTGGGCTCATTGTTTCTAGACCTTCTCAGAGGGCAGAGCTAGGAAATACACTAATTGCACACATGTACACACATTTGTCTTTGTTTCTGTCTGTATATATTACAAACTGTAAGTTTCATAATGATATCTTTGATTCTAATATAACACCACAGGATTCATTTTAGCTTTCCCCTTTCTTTACTTGTAACTTTCTTTGTACAACAGTGAGAAACCTAGCTGTCATTATCTACAGCGTATTTGTTCAATCCTGTAAAGTAGTCCAAGAATTTGCTTACCTATATTTTTGTGAGAAACAAATTTGCTAGCTAGATTACGGTATTCGTGTATATAGTACTTCTTTTTTGCCTTTGGCCTTACAGTATCTAATCAGAATATTGTTTTCCAAAGTTACTTAGGTCAATTCTTTTCACACGACTTTAATGTATGTCATTTACTGACAGGTTCATTTGTTACTGCTTGTATTACATTTTGATGCCTCCTACATCCAGTTTTTTTGTGGTTTTTTTTTTTTTTTTTTTTTTTTTTTTTGCGATAGAGTCTTGCTCTGTTGCCCAGGCTGGAGTGCAGTGGTGCGATCTTGGCTCACTGCAGCCTCGGCCTCTCAGGCTCAGGTGATCCTTCCATCTCAGCCTCCTGAGTAGCTGGGATAGGCATGTGCCACTGTGCCCGGCTAATTTTTGTATTTTTTTGTAGAAACAGAGTTTCAACCATGTTGGCCAGGCTGGTCTTGAACTCCTGACCTCAGGTGATCTGCCCTCCTTGGCCTTCTAAAGTGCTGGGATTATAGGCATGAGCCACCACGCCTGACCTTGTATTGAGATACAGCTTCAGGTTAGATTGCTAAAAGTGGGATTGCTTAGTCAAAAGATAAATGTATATGTTGTTTTATTAGAATTGCTAGATTTCTCTCTAGAATGGTTGGACCAGTTTGCATTCCCAACAACAGTGTGAGAGTGCCTTTTTGTCTAGATCCTTGTCATCAGGATGTGTTGTCATGTTTTTAATCTTTGTCAATCCAGTAGATGGAAAATGGTATCTGTTTTAATCTGCATTTGTCTAATTATAAATGAGTTTGAACATTTTTTTTTCTTAGTTTTAGGAGCATACTGTTTCAAGAATCATCTGGTTACATTTTTTTTCTGATTCTGTCAAGCTTTTAGTCCTTTGTCCCTCAATATTAAAGGACTTTTTACATATTAGGGGTACTAGCCATTTGTGGTAAATGTTCTAAGTATTCTCTTCCAGCTTTCAGTTGTCTTTTGGTTTTGTTTATGGTAATTTTTTTGCCATGCAAAATTTTTTTTAAGAAATATGTAGTCATATTTATTACTCTTTTATTGGTTCTGGATTTTGAGTCATAATTAGCAATCCCTTCTCTACCTCAAGGTAAAGAGAATTTTTTCCTGTGTTTTTTTTTTTAATACTTGTGTGGTTTTATTTTTTAAGTTTCTAAATGGATCACTAATCCATTTGGATTTTATTTTTGTATATAATATGAAATAGAAATAGAATTTTTTCTAAATAAAAAGAAATTGTCCAGTTGTCCCAGTACTATTTATTGAAATGTCCATATTTGTCCCAGTGACTTCAGATGCCAAAACATATGTATATATAATAGTCATATGTCAAAGATTGTATATATACTTGGGTCTGTTTCTGCACTTTCTGTTTTATTCCACTGGTTGATTTGTCCATTCATGTGTCAGCACCACAGTGTTTTAATTACAGAGGCTTTTATAGTATGGTGTAAGTCTGGTAAGGCCTGTCCCATCCTCTTAGTTTATTGTATTTGTTTTCAGTGTTTTTCTGGTTATTCTTGCAGATTTATTTTTTAATATGAACTTTAGTATCAACCTGTCTAATTTTATTCAAAAGTGTTGTTGGGATTTTTATTAGGGTTATGTTAAACTTATGAGAGCTGATATATTTATAATATTGAGTTCTTCTCTCTGAGAATAGTATTACCTCTTTTATTTATTTTATTTATATGTACTTTTGTGTCTTTCAGGTGTGTTTTGAATTTTTCTTTATATAGATTTTACACATTTTTAAGATTATTCCTAAGTAATTTTCTTTGTTAGTATTATAAATGAGATTTTCTTTACCATTTGTTTGCTGTTGGTTATTGTTTGCTATTGGTTATTGTTTGTGTTTTTTAAATGTTACTTTTATGTCCTACTACTTTGCTGAAAAAATTATCTGAGTTGTATTATCACTTAGGGAACTGATATATAATATGCAACTAGAGAGTTTTAGTACTTCTTTGCCCATTCTTATGCCTCTATTTGATTTCACTTATATAATTGCGCAGGCTTATACCTCTCGTATAGTGTTAAATAGTGGTAGATAGTGGGTATGCTTGCTTTGTTCCTGATCTTAGTAGAAATGCCTCTAATATTTCGTTATTAAGGAAGATACTAGCTTTAGGACTAATTTGTCATGTTAAGACAGTATTCTGCCAGGTGCAGTGGCTTATGCCTATAATCCCAGCACTTTGGGAGGCCAAGGTGGGTGGATGGCATGAGTCCAGGAGTTTGAGACTAGCCTGGGCAACATGACGAGCCCCCGTCTACAAAAAATACAAAAATTAGCTGGGCATGGTGGGGAGTGCCTGTAGTCCCAGCTACTTGGAAGGCTGAGGTGGGAGGATTGCTTGAGCTTGGGAGGTTGAGGCTGCAGTGAGCCATGATCCCACCAGTGCACTCCAGCCTAGGTGACACAGTGAGACCCTGCCTCAAAAAAGAAAAAAAAGTATTCCTCAATTTTATTTAAGTAGTTTTATCATGAATGGATGTTGAGTTTTATCAAAGGCTCCTTCAGCATCTGTGGAGAGAATCGTATAGTTTTCTTCCTTAGATCTATTAATATGCATATACAGCAGTGTGTCCCCGCTTATCTGAGGGAGGTATATGTTCCAAGACCCCCAGTGGATGCCGGCAACTACACATAGTACTGAACTCTGAATATACCATGTTTTTGCCTATACATACATACCCATGACAAAGTTTAACTTATTAATGAGGCACCCAGTAAGAGATTAACAACAGTAACTGAATAAAATAGAACATTACAACAATGTACTGTAGTAAAAGTTATACAGTGTGGCTGTAACTTTTGCAGTTTAAGGTGCAGCGGCAAAACTAGCATGAATTTCTTTTGCCTCCTTCACAATTTTATAGATAGAATTGTTCTTACCATAGATCTTAGGAACTCAACATACTGTTTTTTTTTTCTTTCCTTAAATCAAGAACTTTTACTTTTCACTTAAAGGAAGCACTTTATGGTTTCTCTTTGGCATATCTGCATTGACAGCATCACACCAGCCTCACTGCTCTTGCGCTTTGGGGCCATTATTAAGTAAAATAACGGTTACCTGAACACAAGCATTGATACCCCAACAGTTGATCTCATAACTCAGAGACTTGTGGGCAGGTAGTAAAACAGTCTGGATACACTAACAGAGGGATGATTCCTCTGTTAGTGTATCATGGGATGGTGCAAGATTTCATCATGATGCTCAGGATGGCAGGCAGTTTAAAACTTAAGAATTGTCTGTTTCTGGAATATTTCATTTAATATTTTTGGACCTTGGCTGACCACTGGTACCTGAAACCTTGGAAAGTGAAACCACAAATAAGGAGGGGACTACTGTAACATACTTTTAAGTGTAGCTTATCATTAGCTACTGTGAAGAACAACCTGGTGGGAAAATAGCCCTAACTACTTGGTTTACTGTTGGATAATTAAGGATGCTTTGTAGCTAAAGTTTAAAATATTATTGTTTCTAAATTTTTAAAAAACACCACTGGCTCTGGTAGTTTTTAGAATAAAAGAAAATCGGCAAATATAAGTGACATAGAATAACAAACACTGAGCAGGTAAATGTATATAATAGGAGTCTCTAGAGCATTAATGATCCAGGAATTTCCCCAAAGCAGCATTTTCTAACCTGTCTTTTGTGAACCCCAGGGATATGAAGTATCTTGAGGTTCACTTATTTTAATTTGTCTTTTAAAAAGATGGTGAGTATTTTCCTTTTAAAATCGATTAGTTTGAGAACTTCTGAGGGTATATGAGCAAGCATACATGGCATTGTTGGTGGAAATCAGTCACCTGATTGATCTATCATTCAGCCGAATGTTGCCAGGCACCATGGTCTTCTTGACTTTTAATTTTTCTTAAAGAGAAGATACCAAACATATGCAGAAGTAGACCGAATAGTATCCTGTGCTTCCGGGTTCCATAAGCCTGCTTCAGTGAGTATCAATTCACTGCCAGTTTCATTACTACCCCCTTACCTGGCTACTTTGAAGCAAATTCCTGATACCGTATCATTATATCTATGAGTATTTCAGCATGTAAATCTAAAAGATAAGGCCTCAATTTTAAAAACCTACAATACCTTTATTATAATTAAAAATAGTTAACAGTTTCTTAATAACATCAATATCTACTGTCCAAATTTCTAGTTGTCTCAAAAATGTCATAATTTTTTTCACTATTTGTTTGAATCAGGATCTAAATAAGGTTCACACATGTGATTAGTTGCTACATCTTGTAAGTTTCTTAATAAATAGCAGTGATTCTCAACTAGGTGAGATTTTGTCTCCCAGGGACCACTAGTCAGTGTCTAGAGACATTTTTGATTTGGGAGTGGCAGAGTGGTTGCTACTGGCAGCTAGTAGGTAGAGGGCAGGGATGCTACTAAACATTCTGCACTGGTTAGCCCCCACAAGAAAGAATGATCTAGTCTAAAATCTCCATAGTGCTGTTGTTGAGAAACCCAGATCTATAGGTTTTTCTTTCAGGTCTTTAACCCTCCCCCCGCCCTTGCAAACTCTTTGTTGCACAAAGTGGTTGTTTATCCTAAAAATTTCTACTTTCTGGATTTTGCTGATTACATCCCTGCAGAGTCTTTTTGCTCCTCGCTTTCCTATAAATTGGTAGTTGGCTTTAGAGAAGCTTGATGAGATTCAGGTCCCCCTAAATCCCCGAAAATTTCACAGGAGAGTGGTGCAGGTTTCTATCAGGAACCTAAGCAGAAGGCATAAAATGTCTGGTTGTTTCTCTTGTTGTCATGCTGGCTGCCATTGATCAATGCCAATATCCATTCATGGCAGTTGCAGAATGATACCTTTATCATTATAATTATAAAATGTTATAACTGATAATAAGGAAATTTCTTTTTGATTTGTTACTTGTAGTACTTCTATAAAGAGAAAATTTTCTTTTATCTAGTCTTTGGTTACCTGGTTGTACAGTGTAGGAGAGGCAAAATTAAATGCTTGATTCTTTTCAATTATCACTGATTTTTTCAGTTAATTGATTAACATCCTCATTATTAAAGGATGAGAACTATTTAAAGGAATATAATTTAATATGTAATATTGAGCAATATAGAGAAGTTGAAAGACAAATATATAGAAGGTCCGTGTCTCCTTTGACCATATAAACTGTCATTAAAAAAACAAACAGAAAAATAGAACAAAACAAAAACAATCCAGTAAGAGGTCCAGGCACTGTGGCTCATACCTGTAATCCCAGTGCTTTGGGAGACCGAGGCAGGAGGATCACCTGAGGACAGGAGTTTGAGACTAGTCTGGGAAATGCAGCAAGACCCCTATCCCTACAAAAAATAAATTAGCTGGGTGTGGTGGCATGTGCCTGTAGTCCTAGCTACTTGGGAAGCTGAGGCTTGAGTGCAGGAATTTGAGGCTTCAGTGAGCTAAGATTGTGTGATCTTGCCACCGTACTCCAGCCTGGGTGATAGAGCAAGACTGTCTGTTAAAAAGACCTGGCGCCAGGCATGGTGGCTCACACCTGTAATCCTAGCACTTTGGGAGGCTGAGGCGGGTGGATCACGAAGTCAGGAGATTGAGACCGTTCTGACTAACACGGTGAAACCCCTTCTCTACTAAAAATACAAAAAATTAGTCAGGCGTGATGGCGGGCGCCTGTAGTCCCAGCTACTTGGGAGGCTGAGGCAGGAGAATTGCGTGAACTGGGGAGGAGGAGCTTGCAGTGAGCCGAGATAGTGCCACTGCACTCCAGCCTGGGTGACAGAGTGAGACATTGTCTCAAAAAAAAGAAAAAGACCTGCGAGAAATTCAAGCAATATAGAAAGGTTTAAAAAAAAAAAAAAAAAAGAAAAGCAAAAATCTTACTTTTTATTTATTAAAATATCCTGGATATCTCAGAGAGCTTCTCATATCAGCATGTACAGATATCTCATTCTTTTTAATAGCTGCATAGAATTCCATTCCGTGGATTTACCACAATTTAACTGGTCCTCTCTTGATGGATTCTTGAGTTGGTTTCTCTTTTGTTCTTACTACTTAACAGTGCTGCAGGATATATATTTTTGTGTGTATGTTTATCTTTATTCTTGGCGAGCATTTGGGTATCCTTATGGTAAGTTTCTAGCATTATCCATTTTGAAATTGTTTTTATCTGTAGTCGTATTTCAAAATTCATGTTCTGTTGATCAAAGACAAGTGTAAAGAACACTGATAATGAAATAGAAGTTTGAGCTTAAATATATTATACAAATTTAAGATTCTTATTTACTGGAGCTATAAGTTGCATTCATCTTAACACAAAAATCAGTGTCAGAGAAAATACAGTGATCTTATGTCCAGTTTATATTTTATTATTGGGAAGAGGGATAAAACAGTCTCAGAATGTTTTGTTAACATCCTCTTCCTTTATAATTTAGAAATGCCATTTTTCCTTGAGCACAAAACATAGGAATTTCAAACATCTAATATGGACTCCTGTTTATCTGTTAGTAATCTTTTTTTTGAGACTGAATTTCACTCTTTTTGCCCAGGCTGGAGTGCAATGGCGCGATCTTGGCTCACCACAACCTCCGCCTCCTGGGTTTAAGCGATTCTTTTGCCTCAGCCTCCCGAGTAGCTGGGATTACAGGCATGCGCCACCATGCCTGGCTAAATTTGTATTTTTAGTAGAGACGGGATTTCTCCATGTTGGTCAGGCTGGTCGCAAACTCCCAACCTCAGGTGATCCGTCTGCCTCGGCCTCCCAAAGTGCCAGGATTACAGGCATGAGCCACCGCGCCTGGCCTATCAGTTAGTAATTGTAACAGTTTGACGTGTGCACTAAAGTCATGAAGTTGGGAAAGCTGGGGGAACTTATACCATCCATGGTAGATAATTTGGTATTTTTAATGTGCAAAAACTGTTGTCAGGTGAGTATTCGCTGTTTCACAAAGAAACTGGAATGTGGTCCAGTGTAGACCTTTTGATATATACAGTATCCCTTGAATACTTTAATATTAATAAATATCAAATGGCTCACGCCTGTAATCCTAGCACTTTGGGAGGCTGAGGCAGGCGGATCACGAGGTCAGGAGATCGAGACCATCCTGGCCAACACAGTGAAACCCCGTCTCTACTAAAAATACAAAAAATTAGCTGTGCGTGGTGGCACACGCCTGTAGTCCCAGCTGCTCGGGAGGCTGAGACAGGAGAATCGCTGGAACCCGGGAGGCGGAGGTTGCAGTGAGCCGAGATCGCGCCATTGCACTCCAGCCTGGGTGACAGAGCGAGACTCCGTCCCCCCACCCCCCGCCCCCCCAAAAAAATGAAAAAACAAAACTGAAAAAGAAAATAAAATGGTCATGGAGATGTGACCTGGATATATTTCCATTGTCTAGAACCCTACAGAGTAGTTTTAAAAAAAGAACAAAGGTCAGAACATGAAACAGTTTTGATAGCATTTTAACTGAGCTGGTCAGTGATGGTATGGGACCACTGGTATCCTTGAAACAGGGGCTTTCTGGCCAGTTTCCATCAATGGTTTTGGAAACTTTCTGTGGGGACCACATGGGAGTGTTCCTATCCAAGGACTGGGTTTGTGGGTTCATGGGTTTTTCCTCTTCTGTGTGAACTGCCAGAGTGCCTCACCTGTCACATATGCTACAATGTAGACATGTGGTTAGTCTTTTTTACTTTATTACTTTTTGAAGGAATCATGGGTTGTAAACTATATGCAGATTATAGGAATTTTAGTCTTTTTACGTAATTTAACTTGTCACAGGTCTGATTCATATTCCTCTCTTACATTCTTCCTATTTCGGTACTTTTTTGAAGGCTAACTTTGTGTGCCTGGTGTTTTGAGTCACTTTCTTTTTTGTGCTAGCCTGTCTTTATTTTCTTTATATCAAAGGATCAAAGTTTTCTTTGGAGCCCATGGTGACTGGATGAACGCAGTCCCTTGTGTTTGGTTCAGGGACATCTTTCCTCTTACCTGCTTTTCCAGCCATCCAAATGCCAAGTAGTCAGCGCTGGAGTCTACTCCCTTAATTTTTCTCTTCTTATCTTTGCCTTTGTGGGCATCCAGCCTGTAGTAGAAGAGGTCATATCCCCAATCTGAACTTGATTTTTCAGTTTTCTCATTCTTTACCCCGTAAGCAATTGATTATTCTCTTAAAGCTCCAAAGTCTCACACCACTCTCCCTCAGGATCACTTGTTGGGGCCACCCATCTCTTCAGGAGTGTTACCACCTCAGCCCTAGGGTAACCGCTACTTGATTTACCTTGGTATTGCATCCTGATAAGCCCATCGTAAAGCTGAAAAATCCTAAATCGAACCATTGTAAATTGGAGACTGTCTGTCCTGTGCTTATCTCTTGCAGGTCTGCAGAGTGTTTTGTTTTGCAGCCCTACCCCTCACCCCAGGGCGGCTGCTGATTCAGTCACCACCTCAGACATTCTAAGAGGACAGAACAAAGAAAGACCCTGATACAAGCTTCTTAGGACTTCAAGTAATGTTAGGATATGAATGACTTTTCTTCCCTTTCCTTCCCTTCCTCTCCACTGCATCAGTGATTTTTTAGTTTCATTTACCACCATCACATTTCAGGCTTTCATTGGCCACTATCACAGTTTCTGCCATATCAATGTAACACTTTTGATGCTTATTTAATATTTTTCTTTAAAACTGCTTTAAATGGATTTTATTTTTAAAAATTTACTTGCCTTAAACAGAAGTGTCTGCTAAATCGTGTTAGTGATGCTCACGCTACATTTTAATAGATATAAGAAAATATATATTTATTGAAATAAAAAATATTATCTAAAATGTGTACCTATAAGATTGTCAGAAGGGTAATGATGATTGATAGGCTAGTAGACACAGAGAAAGGGTACAGGTTTTTTTTTTTTAATGGAAGTCAAGGATTGAAGAACTTAAGCAAATGAGAATGGCTGTACAAAGCAGGAGGCTTAGTAGAATTTGTCCCACTGGCAGGACAAACTTCCCTGGCCTTCAATTTCCCATAAAGCTGCCCTGTTGCCAGTGATATGCTGATTGCATCTGGATCCCATCAAGTCCAGCCATTCTTGTGGTTATACAGGTCCTGAGGTCCTCTTGATTCCTCCCTATTTTACTGGTGACATTGCCTGTTCCAGGGATATGAGAAACTGCCCACAGCCTCAGGACGGTCCTCAGTATGAATGGCAAGATTGGGTGAATTGATGATCAACTTCTCAGGAATCTCATCTTCCTAGGAGGCCTCAAGCCTGCTTGAAGTCTATTCCTCCACATATGCATAACGCTATACTTTGGGCCAAAGTTTACCTTAATGTTGAAACGTGTGTTCAGATTTAGGAAATTTCTGGAAACAATTTCAAAAAGAAAAGGCAACTGCTAAGTCATATAGATTGTGGTCTTTGCTGTAGCTGGAAATTATCTTTAGGTGTATTAGATCCCATCTACTCATCCATTCAAGGACCTGGCTTCAACAGTTGTATCCCTACCTCATCATTTTTTTTTTGTTGTTAGCATGCCAATTTTATGCATATATCCTTTATTTTAATTTTTAATTTTTATTTTTTTTTTCCAAGATGGAGTTTTGCTCTGTTGCCCAGGCTGGAGTGCAGTGGCATGAACTTGGCTCGCTGCAGTCTCCACCTCCTGGTTCAAGTGATTCTCCTGCCTCAGCCTCCCGAGTAGTTGGGATTACAGGTGTGTAATCCCTGGCTAATAAATCACCACGCCTGGCTAATTTTTTTGTATTTTTTTTGTATTTTTTGTATTTTTGTATTTTTGTATTTTTGTATTTTTTTGTATTTTTAGTAGAGACAAGGTTTCACCATGTTGGCCAGGCTGGTCTTAAACTCCCGACCTCAAGTGATCCTCCCACCTTGGCCTCCCCAAGTGTGGGATTACAGGTATGAGTCACCAAGCCCGGCCTGTATCCTTTATTTAAAAAAACAAAACAAACCCCTTTTCTTGACTGACATCCCTTTTCAGCTGCAGCCCTGTTTCTTTGCTACCTTTGTAGCAAAATTCACCAGGTTGTTCCTACTTGCTGTTTGCAGTTTTTTGGTTTTTTTCCTTTCCTAGGAAATGAGAGGTCCCATTTTCTCTTATACTCAATCCAATCAGGCTTTCATTGTTAACACTCTATTGAAACAGTTCTTTTCAAAGTTATCAGTGAGCATCACCTAACTTGGCATCTGGGGAACCCCTGTGCTGATTTTCCTTCTGCTTTGCTACCCCTCCTTCTCAGTTCTTACTGCAGTTCCTTCTCGTCTCCCTGATCTTTTACGGCTGGGTACCCCACGGTAACTCAGTAGTTTTTCCAGGGCTCATCTGTTTTCTTTCGTAGCTCTCTCCCCTGAGCTCAAGTCTTGAATATAAATTGCCAACTTTACATCTCCACTTGGATGAATAGTAGGTAGGCCAACCTTGAGTGTATGCAGAATGAAACCCCACAACTCCCTCCCTTCTTGATCAGAACTGCTCCTCCTGTAGTCCTCTTCATTTTACTTAATGGCAGTCCTTCATGTTGTTCAGAGCAGAATCTTTAGAGTCATCCTTGATGCTTCTCTCATAATCTGCACTAAATTATTTGGCCAAATCCTGTTCGCTTACCTTCAGAATCTCACTACTACTGGTTGCCTTCATCACTATCCTTGTGTAAGATGGGCTTATTGAAGTAGCCTCCTAACTGGTCCCCCTCTGTCTGCCCTCCAGAAGCCAGAGTGGTGCTTTTAACATGTAAGTTGTAAGTCAATACTTAAATGAACTTCAGTGGAACATTTGTCCTCTTAAGGAAAACTTCTCTGAAAATTCCCTGCTCGTTGCCACAATTTCTTCCTTTCTTTTTAAATAGTTCCTGAAGTACTTCTTTCTCTGGGGAACGTCTCTTAAGATAGCTAAGATATTTTAATCCCTTTTGCAGAAAAGACTATTGCCCTTTTCCCACCTGCTTCAACATTTCGATTATTAATATTATTATTATTATTATTTTATTTATTTTTTTTGAGACGGAGTCTTGCTCTGTGGCCCAGGCTGGAGTGCAGTGGTGTGATCTCGGTTCACTGCAACCTCCGCCTCCTGGGTTCAAGCAATTCTCCTGTCTTGGCCTCTCGAGTAGCTGAGATTACAGGCGTGCGCCACCACACCTATTTTTTTTTTTTTGTATTTTTGGTAGAGACAGAGTTTCGCCATGTTGGCCAGGCTGGTCTGGAACTCCTGACCTCAAGTGATCCACCCACCTCTGCCTCCCAAAGTGCTGGGATTACAGGCATGAGCCACTATGCCCTGTCTCAATTATTTCTTTGTTTCTTAATTAATTAATTAATTAGAGTCTTACTCTGTCGACCAGGCTGGAGTGCTGTTGCATGATCACAGCTCACTGCAGCCTTGACCTCCCAGACTCAAGCGATCCTCACACTTCAGCCTCCCAAGTAGCTGGGACTACAGGCACGCACCAACACACCCAGCTAATTTTTAAATGTTTTTGTAGAGTCTGAGTCTCACTATGTTGCCCAGGCTGGTCTTGAACTCCTGGGCTCAGGCGACCCTCCCACCTCGGCCTCCCAAGGCCAGGGTTACAAGCATGGGCCACCGTGCCTGGCCTCAGTGTTTTTACATAATGATGTAGTCTCATAAGAGATTCGTGGTAGCTGAGCCTACCATAGTTCAGCCTAAAGCTGAGGCTACCCTCAGTGGTGGGACAAAAAAAATCCATCGATTTTATTCATGTCTTTAGAACTGTCACATAGTGAGTTGCTAGAAATAATTATTTTTCCCTCTGGAGAATTCCTAAGATCCGAAGATGGTTCTTTTCCTCCTATACAGATCAATTGTGGATTTCCTCATCAAGTTGAACAATTTTGTCCTTGATCTTTGTTCAGTAATTATCAAATATTACCCAAGTATTATTTACTGAACCTGTACCTATTTACCTGTAACTATTTATTATGCCATTTTGTGTATATTCCTATTCAGTGTTTATCCCTGAGAGGATGCTGAGATAAGAGAATAGAGCAGACGGTGAGTATGAAGATGAGCATATCTGTGCAAGAAATGTGCAAGTTAAGGGTGTGTGCATTAAAGGTTTGCGAGACTAGGCTTGTACATATGCAGCAGGCTCTGTGGGAGCCCCACCCGGATCCCCTGGCTTTCTCTATTTCCATCTCTGTCTCTGTCTCTGTCTGTGGAATACTTCTTGCTGAAAGCACCTGATACTTGGCCTGAGGGCATTCTCTAGCTGCAGGAGCTCAGCAGCTTGTACTTGAAGCAGGTCTGAAATGCTGGGGCATTATGCCTGTGGGATAGCCGTCAACCATTATCTAATGGGAGATAGTAGATAAATACCTAGCTTCCTCTCCCTTTGGGTGGGACCTTTCTGAAGCCCCTTATACTTAGTCTTCCAAATGTCCCCAGGGCTGCCTCCCTTTCTGTGTCTCACTTTTCCATTCACTTACCAGTGCTTCCAGGGATCACTTCCCATGTGAATGCCTGCAGTCCTGTCTCAGGTTCTGCTTATGGGGGACTCCAACCTTAAACCAGTAGGTAAATTGTTAATGAAAAGAAAGATCATAAGCAAGAGATAGGGGATTTGAAAATAGAGTTTGGATTTCATTGATAACAGATTTTTCACATGATGATCGTGTTTGTGTATTAACACCTGTCTAATTATGTGATTTCATTTACCTGTCTGTGTGCAAAAATGTATTGTGAACATGGCTGTCAAAGTAGAATATGAAAGCTGCTTTCTTACCTTATTGAATAGTTCTCTGGTCCTGCTACCTTCAAGAAAATACACTGCCTTGAAGGTTATTTATGATATGATTTTAATTTGAAGCTGTTTGTTGCTGTTTTATTTCTCCCTTCCTTTAGAATCCCTTCTTTTTCAAAACACTAGAAACCTCCCATTACGATAAGTAACCTTTAGCATGAAAACTGTTGCAATGAAGTGTTAACATTTCAGATTAATTGGCATATAAGAAAACTAGCAACCACTTTACCATCATTGGGGAATGATATGGTCTACATACATAAGATTTTCCTATAACTGAAAGTTCTACTTGTGAAATGTAACTGTCCTCAGAAAAGTTACTCAGGAGATTAAACTGCTTTAGATAGTGTAGTATTCTTTTAAGAAGAGCATGTCTGTCAAAATCCTTCTAAAAATAGTTGGCATATAATTTTGTTGACTAAGTATCATGGACCTTAGTTATCTTCTGTGCCGTGTGGGCTGCTGGACTGTTTGTGCACTAAATTACCCCACACAAGTGGCCATTTATCGATGGTGTTTTATCTCCTTCCTTGCGATTCTTTTTTCCTGTTGCCTGTTAGTCTGCTTTGACCAGCTCCCACTGTCTCCTTCTAATTTTGTTTTCTTAACTAGAGCAAAACAAGATGTCCACGTGGGATTAGGCAACAGGTCTTCTTAAATTGCCCACTCTGTATTCTGATATACTGGTGACAAAAGGATGACCCTAGCCAGGAATGGAGTCAAGCTGTGCAAAAGGGATTTGGCAAATATCACTTAAATAAACCTGGCAGGCAAGGTTGGAATTTTTGAAATCAGAGTGCTTGTGGTGCTAGATTATAGCTTTGAATTCTTACCCTAGGATAGAAGCTATGCCTGGTGGGTAAGGGTAGCCCTGGCTTCCAGGTAATCTTATCTAGAAGAAAATCATATGGCTGGCTTAGAGATATGTTATATCTTGCTTCTTATGTAGGTCTTATATTTTGATCTACATAAGAAGATTTGACTCAGTCATTAGGCTTCAGCCTAGAAAGTGCCTTACAAATACTTGTTAATTATGTTGTAATAAGGGTAATTGGAGACAAACAATTTGTTTGTTTCTTTTGAGGTTAAAAAGATAGTTTTAGAAAGTTTTAGTGTATGATCAGTTATTGACTTCTTTGGTTCATATGCATTCATTAACGTGCTTTGTTAGTATTCAGTAAATGCTTGGTAATGCTGTCACCATTTTAGTCTCCTGTGTTGATAAAGGGGTGGTTTTACTATACACTTGGTTTATTGGTACTTTGTACCAATTGTAGAATTGCAAAACATTAAAAATGTTTAATTTTGTAAATTTAAATCGTAAAGTTGTAATAGTTATAATTATAAAAACAAATTTATAATAAACTCTTCATAGCTGAAGAGTCTGAAAATTAGCTTCTAAGGCAATTTTCCAAGGTGGAAAATAATAACCCATGAAGTGTTTTGTGCGGAAAAAAAAAGGGAGAGAGAGAGAGAAAGACCCGAGGTTGGGTACAGTATTTATCACTTAGGCTTGATCCCCATCATGGAAATTCAAAGTGCTCGTTAACTTGTTGAATTCACTGAGAAGTATTGCTGGTAAATAAAGGTGATTCGATCTCAGCCCAGTGTCTCCCTTATGTTTCTCTTATGAACTGTGGAATCTTTTTGTGAATAACTTTGACTCCTGCAGGACACTGTTTTTTGTCTTTTTTTGTCTTTTTTTTAATTTTAAGAGACAGTCTTACTTTGTCTCCCAGGCTGGAGTGCAGTGGTGCAGTCAGCTCACTGGAGCCTCAAACTCCCAGTCTCAAGCAATCTTCCCACCTTAGCGTCCTGAGTAGCTGGGGCTACAGGTACATGCCACCATACCTGGCTAATTTTTAAAAACTTTTTTTTTTTTTGTAGAGACGGGGGTCTCGTTATGCCCAGGCTGGTCTTGAACTTCTGGCTTCAAGAAGTCCTCCCGCCTTAGCCTCCCAAAGTGCTGGGATTTTAGACATGAGCTACTGTGCCTGTCCAGGACACTTTAAAAAAAAATGCTTTTTAAGAGAATGCTGTAGAGCCAGTCCTTGCTTTGCAGGGTTCTGGTGTGCACTGATATCAGTTACCATTAGATAACAACACTAGTCACCCAGGATTCAAATTTCAGTCACCATGGTGTGTTACCTATGAATGCATAAGTACAAACTCTTCAGTATGCAGATCAGAAATCACTGCAAAAATAACAGGCACGCATCTGTTCTTCAGTTTACACACAGACAGGAGAGCATGTTTTGCTGCCTCCTTGCTTCTCAGTAATAAACTTACATGACGTATTAGCAAAATAGATAATCGGAAGTGGGAAGTGGCCAGTAAAAATGAAAGAGCAACAAAGAAACAAAAAATGATAACTCTGGAAGTAAAATCCAATTGAGCATAAATGGAGTAATAAAATAAGTGACAGTGGGAACGCTGCCACTGCCACCATTTGCGGAACTCTAGACAGGCAGCCAGAGGCACTTAGTGAAGGCATGCTAAATGGCATAATGTTTTAAATTATAGTGTACTAAAGAAGTATTAGTTTTACTGTTTTTTCATTTCTCTATACATTATAACCAACAGTAAGAGAGTTCTTAATGCTTTGACAAACATTTTTAAAGCTCACCAGAACAGTTGTAATTTCCCCCATTGATTATTAAAATCACTTGGCATGATTTCAGCTTGTGTGGTTACTTTTTTTTTTTTTTTCCTGAGACAGAGTCATGCTCTTTCGCCCAGGCTGGAGTGCAGTGGCGCAATCTCAGCTCACTGCAAGCTCCGCCTCCTGGGTTCACGCCATTCTCCTGCCTCAGCCTCCCAAGTAGCTGGGACTACAGGTGCCCGCCACCACGCCCAGCTAATTTTTTGTATTTTCAGTAGAGATGGGTTTCACTGTGTTAGCCAGGATGGTCTCAATCTCCTGACCTTGTGATCCACCCGCCTCGGCCTCCTGCATGGTTACTTTTATGGTCCTGCACTACCATGCAAAGCAAGGACCACCTATATTTTTCTTACATTTGCCTGTCATCGATCATGTGACCTTTAGTGGAAATTAAGAATTACAAAATGGCCAGCACTTTGGGAGGCCGAGGCGGGAGGATCATGAGGTCAAGAGATGGAGACCTTCCTAGCCAATATGATGAAACCCTGTCTCTACTAAAAATACAAAAATTAGCTGGGTGTGGTGGCGCGTGCCTATATTCCCAGCTACTCGGGAGGCTGAGGTACAAGAATCGCTTGAACCCAGGAGGCAGAGGTTGGCAGTGAGCTGAGATGGTGCCATTGTACTCCAGCCTGGTGACAGAGCGAGACCCTGTCTCAAAACAAAGGAATTACAAAATGGACTTTGAGGAACCTATAATGACAGATTATCTTTTGAAGGGATCCAACATGTGAATAGGTTAAAAATCCTTCTTACACTTCATGTGCTTTACATATTGCCCTGACTTGCATGTTTCAAAATAGAATGGTCCAGTGCTTGCTGTTGACCTTTCCTGGCAACTCAGTGTCACCTATTTTGCTATTGATGGATACTTCTGATTTGTAATTGTGTTCGATTTCTTTTTTTTTTTTTTTGAAACAGAATCTCACTCTTGCCCAGGCTGGAGTGCAGTGGGATGATCTCAGCTCACACTGTAACCTCCGCCTCCCGGGATCAAGTGATTCTCACACCTCAGCCTCCGAAGTAGCTGGGATTAAAAGTGTGTGCCACCACGGCCAGCTAACTTTTGTATTTTTAGTAGAGTTGGGGTTTTGCCTTGTTGCCCAGGCTGGTCTTGAACTGCTGGCCTCAAGCAATCCATCCTCCTTGGCCTCCCAGAGTGCTAGGATTCCAGGTGTGGGCCACCACTTCTGGCCATGTATTAAAATTCTTTGAGGTCTCTGGGTCATACATAAATTTCCACGTAGGATATTGTTACCAGTTATGTCAAGATTTTTGTGGTGCAGACCCCTACTCTAACTCATCTTTCATCAAGAATGAAAAAGCATACTAATGATATTAAGTTCTCCTTAGAATGTTACCTTAGTTTCTGTTCCAGCAGAGAGGCCTTTAATATGAATGCTTTCTCGTGGCTTGGCTTGGTTTGGAATGTGTTTATTCCCCTTAGATGCAGGCACTGAAGACTATGAGATGAGAAAAGTTAGTAGGAAAACTAGATCTACTTGATTTGCCTTAGTCGACTCTTGTCCATTGTAGTTGATTCATCACTAAGTGTCCTAGATATATGTTTTTGCTATTATCTTTTATCCCAGGGTATGATCTTTTATTCCTGTATATATTCAATCTTTTGTAGGTTTCATTAGGCCCTAGAAAATATAGCTTTCCCTTCTGTACTTGCAATGGGAAATAAAACTGTCAGCTGGATTGGAGAGTTTCAGATGCTTATCCATTCATCTTTTAAAGATCCTATTTATTTCGTTTATAATCCATTTGTCTTCTTTTACTGACATTCCAAATGTCAGATTAAGATAGGGACATTTAGGAACTACATGAAAGGAAAAGTAAATGGGCATAATATATACATTTGTGATGAATGAAGACCTTTTTTCCTGTACAAGAGGATTATACTTGCCTGAACCTAACTAATCAGGAATACTGTGTTCTTTTTCATTGAAAAAAGGTATGGACATTTCAGAATAAATTCTTGAAAGAAAAAAATAATCAGTTCCATATTTTCCCCCTCACATTCATTTTCTATCCCTTTATATTTGCAAAATTTATATTTAAACGGGCTCCAAGGTGGTAGCCCAAGCGAATGTCTCCCTGATGTTCTTGGCGTTCCTGCTTTGTGTCAATCAGTAAATATTGTGTGAGAATCCACTGTGTAGTCAGCTTTAGGTAGATCTGTGGGCAATGGGAAATTCTGAATTAAATATTACCCATGTCTTTAAGGAGCTTAAAGTCCAATGAAGCTTTCATAGGAAGTCACTTCCTATGAAAATTTGGTGTCGCACTAGCCATTATGCTAGAGTTTTAGATTAGTAGTTCCTCAGTGCCATTTCTCTGCTGAGATTGCTGCAAGAGAATCACCTGGGGAACTTGTTAAGAACAGAGGTTATCGTGGCCGGGCACGGTGGCTCACGCCTGTAATCCCAGCACTTTGGGAGGCCAAGGTGGGTGCATCACCTGAGGTCAAGAGTTCGAAACCAGCCTGGCCAACATGGTGAAACCCCATCTGTACTAAAAATACAAAAAATTAGCTGGATGTGGTGGCTCATGCCTGTAATCCTAGCTACTCGGGAGGCTGAGGCAGGAGAATTGCTTGAACCTGGGAGGCGGCGGTTGCATTGAGCTGAGATTGTGCCATTGCACTCCAGCCTGGGCAACAAGAGTGGAACTCGTCTCAAAAAAAAAAAAAAAGAACAGAGATTATTGGGCCACACTCATTAACTTTCCCTGTAGATCAAAGGTGGGGCTCAGGAATGTGTTTTTCTTTTTAAAAATAAACAATGTACACTGCTGATTTCAAAAGGTATAGAGAAGGTTCTATGGTGAAAAGCAATTCTCCTCTTCTCCATTCTATATCCATTCAGTTTTCTTTTCCCAGAGGCAACTGCTGTTACCAATTTCTTACATGCCCTTCCAGACATACACCTTGCATTTACAAACATAGGGATGGGGGGGATCACATACAAACTGTTATGCACCTGGCTTTTGTTGCTTTACAGCAAGCATATCTTGGAGATCTTTCCATATTCCTACTTACAGAGCTGCATCGTTCTTTTGAAAGGCTGCCTTGTAGAAGCTTATAGAAGCTCTATAGGGGATTCTAATGCATAGCCAGGTTTGGGAGCCACAGATAGATTGAGTGTTAAAGGGATTTAGAAAGTTTTCAGTGTGTTAATTCCTTATGTCTTACATTTCATGAGGAACTGGACTCAGTAAACATTTCATTGTACTTCTAGTTACTAACAAGCTTTTGTATAATGTTCCTTCTTGTAGAATTTGTCAGTCAAAAATAGTGACGGTAGTAGGGTGTATTTATTTCTTCATTGATGAGACCGTGTGTGGTGGTCAAAGCAGCTAGAAACGGGAAGGTTTTCTCATTTTCCATCTCTGGGCTCAAGGTGCTTAGTGCTGTTTCACCTTTCCTTAGTGTTAAGGGAGGTGGGAATGGATAGAGAAGAAGACAGAAAGCAGGTAGTAAATTACACCATAAAACTTGCTCTGCCAAAAGAATCATTTTTCTCTACGTGCCTTTCACTCTAATACCTATATTTAAGAGAGGCATATAAATATTCACATCTGTTGTAGAACTTCACATACATACTGTTATGTATATACACACTTCAGATATATATTACAGATAGCATACTTCTTGCCTTCGTTAACTTAAAAACATTGCCAAGCAAACCTTTATGAAATTGATACTATTTATCATCATGGCAAGTTTTTTCTTCCCTAAGATGATTTACAAAGTTCTTATCAAATTCTCACGTCATATTCATTTTGGGATGACTTTTATTTGCTGTATCACAGTTTATAAATAAAAGAATAGTCTTTATCTCCACAAAAATAGCAGACATACTGGGCACTGTTTGTTTCCTAATTTCTTTAGTCTGTGTAGACATTCCTCATACCCAGCCAGGTAGGCAGAAAGTAGGCTGAGGAATAAGAGAGTGTTAACTTGAGAATTTCACTGTCCTTTTCACCACAGGACAGTGAAAAGTAAATATAGTTAGCTTCTTGAATACTTCAGAAATGTAAAGCACCTCCTCCTTCTTTAGAACATTCTAATAAAAATTATTACCTTCATGACATAATGATTTGTGCTTATTTGTAAGGATGCATTCACCATTTGCATTGCCAGTTACTCTGTGTCCAAGATGTCAGGCAGTAAAGAGCAAAATAACAAGCATTTATGTACTTGAAGCAAATAATGTATCACCATACAAATCATATTGATGTGTATATTTCACATATTCATTGTGGGACAAATTTAATTAGAAGCTTGTCAACAGGATTTTTAGCTTTTTGGGGGATATGTTTTGTACCACTGAGTGCACATCTTGGCTCTTCAACCTTATTTTCCTCTCATGTTGTTTGATCAGTTCCTTTTTATACTGTCTTTCTCCCTTCACCCTTATTATCATAGATTATTTTAATCAGCTGGTTGGAAATAACTCTGGAAGCCCTGGGACAGTTGGAAGCATGAGCCCTGCTGTTGGAGGTAGGAAAAGTGAACCATAAGTGAACCTTAAGAGACGATTGTGAACCAAAGGAATTTGGTTCAGAGTATGCATTTAGTTCAGACCCCTTAAGCATATAGTATGCCACTAAACAGCTTTAATGTGTCAATTATATAATCTTCACAAAAGTGGAAGCATGCCATATTCAATTTATGAAGAAATCGTTTAATTTTGTGAAAACAGTTTTATGTCAGCCAGAAAATAATAGAAGTTGGGTTTTTCTGAGCCACAAATTTAGTCATACATTACCAGTTTGATTTTTCACTGGAAATAATTCATACAAATTATAAATTTTTACCTTAGCTGATATCTGGTAATAAAGTGATATATCTCAGGGTTAAAACATTGTATAAAACTATTAACAATTTAAAAGTGAAAATGCTTATTGGCATCTTAGTATTTTTAGCCAGAATGTCAACTTATTAAGCCAATTAATAAGCCTTATTTTTACTGGCTAGCAACATAAGATTTTTGGACAACAAAACCATTGTTCTATAGTTTCATTCTAAGCATTTTATGTATATTAATTTTCTTAAAAATCCTTTGAGGGAGTTATTGTTACTATTTCCCATCTTTACAGATGAGACCAAAAAACAAAAACAAAAAACACACAAAAAACAAAAAAAAAACCAGGTAAAGTAAGTTACCCGAAGTCACACAGCTTACTAAGTGGGGTAGCTGGGATTCTAACACAGGCACACTGACTCGAGAGAGAGAGAGATTTTTCTCAACTCCGCCATCTAAAATTAGTTAAAAATGGAAAACAAATTCTCTTTTTTTTTTTTTTTTCTTGAAGAATAGCCATTTGAGTACCTGGTGTGTGCTCTGAGGAGACATTATTGAAGAAAAAAATATTAAGCCCAATCATAAAAGCCTACTTCCTATTTGGGCTCAAACTTCATAGCTAATAAGCCGTTGATTAGGGCAGTGTTGGCTGACTGGAACCTGGTAGAGCCATAATAATAATCTTAATAGCTGCTGTTTATGACTTAGTATGTTTACTGTGCCATTGCTTACTATAGGCTTAGTCCCATGCTTTACATACTGACATACATTGTCCTGCTTAATCCCAGGGGAACACCTGCTCCTCAGGCAGATTGAGAAACTTGCTCCAAGTCAAAACAAGTAGAGCTGGAAATCAAATCAAGTCTTTCTAATTCTGCAATCTACGCATCCCACTGAAGCCAGTTGATATGTGTTTATCTGGTGTCATGGAAGTAGTAGGCTGAGGAGACCTTGCCTCTCCTATAGCTTCTCTAGACCTAAACTGACCCCAGAATCAAGATAGGAAAGGAAACATGCAGAGCAAGCTGTCAGCTATCCTCTGTATTCCCGGAGTTAATTCACCTCAAAGGCCACTCCCCATCCTCCTTTGTTAGTGTGGGACTTTAGGGGTACACAGTGACTCAGTCCTCTGATTATGTCACATGTCACAGTGAAAAAAATGAATAGTTAGGTGCTTTGGATGAGAAGGTGAATTTCTGATACACAGGTGAAAACTTGAAGCAAAATTTCTGATGTAGAAATCTCATTACCGCAGCCTTCTACTGTCTAAGGAAAGATGAAAATTGTACTTTACATGTTGAAAGATCTTTCCCTTTTTACCAACTGTTAAGAATTTTAAGAAAAGTCTTTAAAAAATTTAAAGTGAATAGAATTTTAAGAAACTTTGCCACAATATATTGGTTTTCAAGTAAGTTTGCAGCACAGTTAATAGTCAACAAAAATTTACTGTGATCATCTTGTATTTGGTATCGAAAGAGAAATCTTAAGGAGCTCAGTTCAGGGAATAGGATATAAAAATTGCTCAATATTAAGCAATGTTAGGCCATAAATCAGTGGAAATGTGTTTTTTTTTTTTTTTGCTACCCTTTTGATAGGAAATGTGTATCAGTAAAATGTCGAAGGACTTTCTGTGGTGTGATCAAGTAAAGTATCATCAAGGAGGAGGAATTTGGGGCTTTGAAGACTAGGTAGTGTAAGATTGTTCAGTGAAGAATGGGGAGAGTATCTGAAGCAAGAGGAATATCTAATGAAGTCCACTGACAGTAAGATCTGAAAGAATTTGGCCACCCACTCTTCTAACACCAAGAGTAGAGAATATAAATGAGAGTATTATCCGAGAGGAAAAAAGAATGTGTGGCTGATCCTAGGGAATTTCGGTTAGTCATTAATTCAATTCAGTTCTCATCAAGTGTCAGAAAAAAATGCCAGCTAAGCAACAATTTCAGAAGATTAAGACAATGGAAAGTGCTAAAGTTGTCACTGCCCCACTCACCAAGTGGCAGTGAGGCTGTCCATAGATGGAAGCTATTCAGCAAAGGTCAGATTGTTACCCTGTAGGAAAACACCTCCCTTGTGCCCTCACACACAAAGTGGTCTAATAAGCTAAACATTTTGCTGTTAGGAAAAAGTGTCACGGTCTGTATATGAAGGAAAGTTTTACAAGAGAAATGAGTGGAAGAGACTAAAGAAGGTTATGTGTCAGGTTTGAAAGTGATCCTTAGAAAATTTGCTTTCAGAGTTGTGCGCTTTGTGTGTCTTACTGCATTTGCTCTTAACATATCTGTTATAGCTATCATGATTCTAGCAATTTTTTAGTAGGGAGGCAGTGAGTGAAGGATGGAGTGGGTGATAAAGAGAGTAGGGAGAAGTTATGCCTCCCTCTGAGAGAGAAACGGAAGTGTAGGCAGTAGTTCCTTTTGGTTCCTTTCAAAGACCTGAGATAATTCTTGGTTTAGGAATGTTAACTTTTTGTGTTTAATTTTATTTTTTAAAATTGTATTTTGTATGGTTAATTTAAATGGACTGTTTTTCAGATGTACTAGTTTACCAGATTTCCTGTTTTTATTGATATATCAAATTTATAGTTGTGTTGAAATTTCAAAATAAATGTTTTACCAGTTGATTAGAACTGGCCCAAACCTGAAGCCTTCACTGACATTTCATAAAACAGATTAAATGGGGTGAGGTGGGATGACAAGTAGACACTAGAGAGAGGAACTCATACATCACTGAAGATTAATAGTCATGTTCAGCCCAAGGTGTTCTTAACTAATTGAAATGTCCGTTTCTCTCCTTTTTTCCCTAGCCCTCATGGGAGTCATTCTGATTTATGTATCTTAGATGTTCATGGAGAGTTTATGATATGCTGGTTTAGGTTTTTCAGGACACATCTAACATTTTTTTCTCTAATTCTTTTGGTGTCACAGTCACTTCTTAGGAGTGAGGAATGTGGCCATGGTCAAGGTGAGACAAGACAAACCAGGGGTTTCTATTGAAAAAGTGCCAACTTGGCATCTATTAACATTGAGTTTCTGTTTTGGTGGGAGTATAGCACCTATTTCTTTTGACACTTAATGAACTTTGCTTTAAAATCAGGGAGGTTTGGTTTTGAACTTGTTTTATTGAATGCAGAGATAGCTCTCATGCATCTTTTCACTTATCTGCAGTGATCTTTTTGTTGCCCTTTAGCCACACACTATTTCCACACTTGGATCTTATCACTGTTATAGATGATGCTACCTCGGAAATGTCAGATTCTGAACATTCTACTCTTTGGGCATAATCTCGCCTCCTTATAGGTCAGTTGCTCAAGGCCTTCCACAGACTCAGTGCTGGGAGCCATTGAGACCCCTCAGATCATCTCACTATTTTCTCACTACCTTCTGTCTTCACATCTTTTTTGACCACTTACATTTCACAGGTCATCCTTTAATTCCGTTGTAAATATCAGGAACTCCTTTTCTGGTCTTTACCTACAAAAACCCCAATTCTGGATGAATCCAATTTCCTACTCTGGGTCTGCACCACATGGGTGAATATTGTTGAAAAAAAAATCACATAAATACATAGGAATGGTTTTGTATTAGGCAGTTTAAATGGTTTTGTATTAGGCTGTTTTTGCATCATTATAAAGAAATACCTGAGGCTGAGTCACTTATAGAGAAGAGGTTTAATTGACTCATGGTTCTATAGGCTGTACAGGAAGCGTGGTGCCGGCATCTACTCCTGGTGAGGCCTCAGGAAGCTTTCAATCATGGCAGAAGGCGAAGGGGGAGTAGGTGCGCTCATGGTGAGAAGAGGTGCAAGGGAGTGGGAGGGAGGTGCTATACCTTTTTAAACCAGATCTCATGAGAACTCACTGACCATCCCTAGGACAGCACAAGACATTCCTGAGGGTTCTGCCCCTGAGACCCAAACAATTCACACTGGGCTCCACCTCCAACATTGTGGATTATATTTCAGCATGAGGGGGAGAGTGTGTGTGTGTATGTGTGTGTGTGTGTGCCTGTTTGGAATTCATTGTCTGTCTGGAACCTCAGGTGGATTTGGACTCTGGAACCTCAGGTGGATTTGGACTCTCAACACTATCTAGCAATGTTATTGTGTTTCTTAGTCTTTCATTCTACAGATCACCCCTTTTATACTTCCTTTCCTCATACCTCTCTACCTTTTTCCATACTCAGCTGAGTGTCTCACACTAAACTTAGCTGAGAAAAATAGAAGCCCTTAGACTGTAGTATGAAGACCAGTTTATCTACTTTTTCTTTTGTCCCGTGTGCTTTTGGTGTCAGATCTAAAAAAACATATTCTGATCCGAACCCTTGAAGACTTACTCATGCTTTATCTCAAGAGTTTTGTAGAGTTAGCTCTTACCTTTAGGTATATCATCCATCTGAGTTAATTTTTGTATATGGTGTGTGGTAGAGGTCCAAACACATTCTTTTGCATATGTATGTTGTCTCATACCATTTGTAGAACAGACTCTTCTTTCCCCCTTGAATGATCTTGGCACTCTTGCCAAAAATCAATTGGCCACAAATGTAAGAGTTTATTTCTGGACTCTCAGTTCTATTCGGTGTGTCTATCCTTATGCCGGTACCACAGTCTTGATTACCATAGCTTTGTTAAGTAAGTTTGAAGTCGGGAAGTGTGCCTTCTCCATCCAATGATTCTTAACCTTTTCTTTGGGTTACAGGAACCTTTTTGAGTCTCTTATAAGAAACTATGGACCAAGGGAATTGTATGTCAAGATATATACAATTTTGTATAACATTTATTTATTGAATTGGAAATTTATAGTCTTTCAGTTAAAAAGTTTTTAAACAATCAGCATATTCACCTTTTGCTTTCTATGGGAAAAGTGATGTAAATCCAAATTGGACAATTAAAGTAAACTTATGTTCTACTGAAAAGCAAAGTGTAATAGCTTGATTTAGTTACGTGGATTCAGTATTCAGGCAGCAATGTCATGTTATTTGTTGACATCTTTTGGTTTTGACCTTTTGGGATTGCAGCAAGCTCTACTCAAACTCTCAAAGACTTTACAGTAGCAAGTGTACTAGAGTTCTCTCAGGTGAGAGTAGGCTTGTTTTTGCATATCCGGAGGTCTCTGATTTATTGCTTTTGATATTTTGTTGTAGTTATTAGATTAATACATTTCAGGATTTTTGTTTACCTAATTTTTTACATGGTTGTGGGTAGAATTTTAATTGTGAAATTTAGTATTTTAATTGTGTATTAGTTGTGTTGTGTATTTTTATTTAGTATTTTAATTGTGGAATAATAGAGGAAATGTGTCTAAAACATAAATCTACAGTTTAATCAATAATTATAAAATGTACACCCATGTAATAATCGTCTAGAACCCCAGGATACCACCTGCCATCCTTTTCAGATGACAGTCCTCAGAGGAATCCATTGTCCTTTCAAGATCCATCTCTTCCTTGTTTTTTTAAGATAGTTTTATTATCCCTAAACAGTATACTTCAGCTTTCCCTAGTTTTGAATTTTCTGCATACATAGAATATCATATGTACTCTTTTATGTCTTTTTTTTTTTTTGAGACGGGGTCTTGCTCTGTCACCCAGGCTGGAGTGCAGTGGCACCATCTCGGCTCACTGCAAGCTCCGCCTCCCGAGTTCATGCCATTCTCCTGCCTCAGCCTCCGAGTAGCTGGAACTACAGGCGCCCGCCACCACGCCTGGCTAATTTTTTTGTATTTTTAGTAGAGACGGAGTTTCACTGTGTTAACCAGGATGGTCTCGATCTCCTGACCTTGTGATCCGCCCGCCTCGATTAACTTGTAGAATTCATTCATTTATTGCATGAGTTTTTTTTTAAATTTTCATTACCTTATAGAGTTCTGTTATGAGAATATACTGTATCCATTTTACTATTTATAGACTTCACAAATAATGATTCTATAAGCGGTTCTGTATAGGTAGGTATCCTGGTGCACATGTGCCTGAGTTGCTTTAAGGTGTGTTTACCTAAAAGAGGATTTGCTTGGTCATTGAATAACATGGAATATATGATTCTTCAGTTTTAGTGCAAAATTGTTTTCCACAATGGCTGTATCAGACTATCAGTTTAAAGTTCCTATTGCTCTACATCATCTTCAACATATGGTATCATCAGGCTTTTTAGTTTTAGCTTGTCTGTTGGGTATGTTGTGGTATTTATTGTGCTTTTAACTTATATTTCCCCCAGTTACTTATGAGGTTGTACACCTTTTTATGTGTGATTCAGCCACTTAGAGTTCCTTTTATGATGTGCCTATCCAAGTATTTTGTTCATTTTTCTATTGGGTTTTTTTTTTTTTTTTGTATTGAATTGTAAGAGTTCAGTATATTCTGGGTATAATTCCTTTGGTGGCCACCTGTATTGTAATGTCTTCTGCTACTCTGGCTTATCATTTCACTCTTTATAGATTAATGAATAGGAGTTTATTTTAATATGGCTGAAGTTACCAGTTTTCCCCCTTATGGACAGTGCTTTTTGTGTTTTGATTAAGACAATCCTTCCTGTCATAAAGTCATAAAGATATTTTCTATATTATGTTATACAACCTTTGTACTTTGTGTTTTATGTGTGTTTAGGTTTATCATCTACTTTGGAATAAATTTTTATGTTATGAGATAGCAAAATAATTTTATTTTGCTTCCTTTAAAAAGATATATAAATATCTTTTTATATATAAATATATATTATATATAATATATGTATCATTTATGGATATATAAAATATCAAGCCTATTTTATATAAATATATTTTACATAAATATCTTATGTATGTGTTTCTTTTTATTTTAACAAAGATATATATCTTTTTTTTTTTTTTTTTTTGAGACAGAGTCTCACTGTATTGCCCAGGCCGGAATGCAGTGGCGTGATCTGGGTTCACTGCAACCTCCACGTCCTGGGTTCAAGCAATTCTCCTGCCTCAGCCTCCCAAGTAGCTGGGATTACAGACATTCACCAGCATGCCTGGCTAATTTTTGTATTTTTAGTAGAGTTGGGGTTTTGCCGTGTTTGCCAGACTGGTCTCAAACTCCTGACCTCAAGTGATCCGCCCACCTCGGCCTCCCAGAGTGCTGGGATTACAGACATAAGCCACCCCGCCAGGCCAATATACCTTTTTTTAAAATAAAAAGGTACATATATAGAAGATATTGATATAGAGGCTATATAAAAAGTGTCCAGGACCTTGTATTGAAAAGTTTATTCTTGCCGTGTGCTCTTCTGTGCCTCCTGTTACACATGAGTGCACACATATACATGGATCTGGTTTTGGGCACTGGCATCTGTTTCATATTGCCTTGATTCCTAGAGCTTTAAAATAAGTCTTGATACTTGGTAGAGTTTTAGGGTGGGGGGTTTGTTTTGTTTTTGTTTTTGTTTTCTGTGAATGCTTTGCATATTCTTGGCCCTGTACATTTCCGTATTAATTTTAGAACCAGCTTGTCAGGTTCCACCGATCTTGATTGGAATTAAATTGAATCTATAAATCACTTTGAGGAGAATTAATTTATTTACATTATTGAACCTCAAACCCATGGTCATGATGTATATCTCCCTTTATTTAGGTTTTCTTTAAAGTCTCTCAATAATATTTTATATTTTTCCTTAAAGAAGCCTTGCATAGTTTTTGTTAAATTTATTCCAGTGTACTTGACATTTTTATGCAGTTGTACATGGTATGTTATTTCACTTTTTAGCTTTATATTGTTGGTTTATGGAACTAGGATTTTTTTATATACTAATATTTAACAATCTTTTTCTTGATTCTTATGATTTCTCTATAGATTCTTTTGCATTTTCTGCATGTGTAACCATAGCATTTGCAGATGACAGCTTTTTTTCCTAATTCCTATACCTTTTAATTCTTTTCCTTATTTTACTGTACCAGTTCAATCCTCCAGCACAGTGTTCACCAGAACACTGAATAGTATTCAGTAGTAAGAGCAGGTATTCTTGCTGTGTTCTTTTTTTTTTTTTGAGATGAAGTCTCACTCTGTTGCCTACTGCAACCTCTGCCGCCTGGGTTCAAGTGATTCTCCTGCCTCAGCCTCCCGAGTAGCTGGGATTACAGGCACCTGCCATCATGCCCAGCTAATTTTTGTATTTTTAGTAGAGACGGGGTTTCACCATGTTGGCCAGACTGATCTTGAACTCCTGATCTCGTGATCCACCCGCCTCGGCCTCCCAAAGTGCTGGGATTACGGGCATGAACCACCACACCCGGCTGCTGTGTTCTTAATCTCAGAGTGACTGCTTTCATGTTATTTGTATAGGATGTTTTAGAAGTACCCTTTTCCAGATTATGGAAGTATCCTCTAAGCTTGCTAAGAGGTTTTGTTGTTTACTTTTTAATCATACATAAATGTTGAATTTTATCAATTACTCGTCCTGAATCTTTTTAAATGGTTATATGATATTTTTCTTTTAATCTAATAATGTGGTAAGTTTCACTGATTTAAGATTTTTAGTGTTAAAAACCACCTTGTATTCCTGGGATAGACCCAACCTGATATTTGCATCTTTACTCATAAATGAGGGTGACCTATAATTCTTTCCAAGTTTTGGTACCAAGGTTATGCTGTCATTAAACGAGTTAGGGAGCAAATCCTTTTTTCCTACTCTCTGGAGTAAATTTGGTATAATATTAGATTTATTTATTCCTTGAATATTTGATAGAACTTGCATGTGAGGTCATCTGGGCCTGGAGTCTTCTTTGTGGGTCAATTTTTAAAATTACTAAATGATCGTTCAGGACTATTCAGGCACTCTATTTCCTCATGACTCAGGTTTGCCCATATCTAATATTTTAAATCTCTTAGCATAAAATTGTTCATAATATCCTCATTTATATCTAATGTCTTTAGGATCATTCCTAAAATGGGTTATGCCTTTTGTCTTTTATCTTGGCCTTGCTAGAGGTTTGCCAGCTTTGTTAATCTTTTCAAAGAATCAATTTTTGTCTTCAATGCTGTATTACATGTTTTCTATGTCATTGATTTCTGCTCTTTATTTTTCCTTCTATCTCTGTTTTTAAGGTTTTTTTGTCTATTCTTTTTGTAACTTCTTGAGGTAGATACGTAGCTCATTAATTTCAGCCTCTTTTTTTCTAGCAGATGCATTTAAAGCTATATGTTTCTGTTTACAAGTGCTTCATCCCACAAATTTTGTAATATTGTATTATCATTGTTCACATTTTAATATGATTTATCTTTTGATTCATTTTATTGACATGTAATAACAGGTGACATTTACATAATGGTTGAGGATTTTATGGCTTATAATTGCAGTATTTCTGATGTCTCTACTGCTGCTAGGAGAGAATTACTTTGAGTATAGTATATTCTCCCTCACAATCACTTAGCAAGTTTGTAGAGAACAGAATAAAATTGTCTTTATATGTGTTTCTGTGCTCTACAAAAATGTGTTGGTGAGGTAGTTGTACATTTCTCAGCTAAATTCCAACCATTGTATTATAGTTAAGCGAAGATTTTCAACTTACTTACATACTGATTTTGGTTTTCTTTGTTTTAGCTGTGTTGGAGTAGAAGAACATCATGCTATTGACATTGACCTGTATCACTGTCCCAACTGTGCAGTTTTACACGGTTCCTCCTTGAGTAAGTACTAGATGCTTAAATAAAAATGGACATTTCAGAAAAACTGACATTTTAAACTTACATGTACATGGTAATACTTTAATGATACTCTGAGGAGTTATGTTACACCCTTCAAGAACTGTAGGGAAAGATTTTGCTCAAGGTATTTAGAATGTAGTTTTTGTTTCATTAAGTCAAAAGATGAAGGGGGGAAATGTACTGTCAGTCTTAATTGCCAGTGCAGAGTCCCCAAACTCAACTACATAGTTTGATATCTTTCAATTTGAGAAGTGTGGTAAAGTAAAATTTTTCTGTTTCTGGAAACTGATTTCACTTGTTTTGCTCTCTTCACAAATAGAAGATCTTTAATAGTATTTTAGGAGAGTATACAGAATAAGACTTTAATGCACTCATATGCCTTATATTTTAAGGAGAAAATGAGAGCATTGATAAACTAAAATTTTGCTTATATTTTCTGAATTTGGTTGCTATATTGAGTATGGCCTGGAGTCCTGCCCAGCCATCCTCTCTGCCTGAAACTCCTTCCTGAGATCTGAGGAAGTAGAGATACAAGGACACACCAGACCAGGTTTCTGACCACACTCTTCTTCCTAAGAAGGGAGAGCAAAGCCAGGGAAGCCTCAGGCATCTTTTGGAGTGGACCAACATCACACCTAAAATGATATCTATTTTCAGCTTTTTACAGATGCTTCAGAATCTTTTACAGATGCTTCAGAAAAATACATTGAAATGTTGTTATTGTGCAAATGTGAGAGAAAAAGGCTTGGATTGTGTTATAAATTTTTTTTTTTTTTTTTTTAATTTGAGACTGGGTCTTGCTCTGTCACCCGTGCTGGAGTGCAGTGGTGCTATCATAGCTCACTGCAGCCTTGACCTCCTGGGCTTAAGTGATCCTCCTGCCTCAACCCCTGGAGTAGCTGGGACCACAGGCATGCTTCACTACGCCCAGTTAATTTTTTGATATTTTGTAAAGACAAGGTCTCACTTTGTTTCCCAGGCTGGTCTCGAACTCTGCCTCAGACTCCCAAAAGTGCTGTGATTACAGGCATGAACCACCACACCTGGCCTGTAATAACTATTTATTTTGACATTTTAGGCTGCAAACTAGCATTTTTATATTCACAAAATTAAAGGGAAAACTATAGGCTTTGTCATTTTAAAACCTTTGCCTGAATGTACCTTGATATACACACTTGGGTTGGTTTTAGGTAACTTACATGACCTCTTTATTTTACATGCAGCTTTTTTTCTAGTACTTTTTTCCAATAGAGTAGACATTTTGTTCTGTTATATTTTTTCAAAAGAGACTTACTGGCAACTGACTGCTCATTTGTTTTGTTAGAAATATTAGTAATTTTTCTAATGTCTTTGTACGATACTTAAAAATTTAAGCTACCTGAATACATTAAAATATTTCCTTTTAAAATAGAGGCTATTCCTTTTGTTAAGTATACAGCATAAAACTTGAGGTTAGCAAATTGGTGGA